>NC_086341.1:38470911-39670911 GCF_032445375.1 Bacillus rossius redtenbacheri | reverse complement strand
CCTCGTTTCTTTGTCACAGCGAATAATTTTTTTCGGCTTCTATATTATTTTCCCTTGCATTTTACGTTTGCCACATTTTACTCAAATGTAGTTAGTGAAATTGGCGATGTGATTAATGTTTCTATCAAATTCCAATGTTATTATAGATATCTTGATTAATAGTATGTTTGGATTAGCGATTTATAATAACATTGATTCTTAAGGGGCCCGCCTCGTTAGGGGTGTATGTGGGTTAGTGAGGCGGGATGATAAGCGCGACGCTCGCTGGTGCTTCCAGCGCGGTATAGCGCATTCGTCTTGTCGTCACAGGATAACTGTGAAGTTTGAGCGGTGACCGTAACATTATATGGCGGAGAAATGAAGATAAAGGTGTTATGCAAGCCCCTTAAGTGCTTTCAAGAATCTGCACTGATTGTTTTATGCCTAAAAATTACTCTGAAAACACGCGTTTTAGGCATTTTAACGCTTCTAAAAATACAGTTTAAAAACTTAATCCGAAATTAAAAGTACTTTTCGGTCCTCAGCGAACTCTTAAATGCTATTCGTAAATAGGCCCCACTTGGATATCTTAAGTAGTTTTGAAATCGCGTTGTTTTTCCTGAAGCTCTGCACACCGTATGTGTGCCCAGGTAGGCGGGCCCCTTAAGTAACCGACTAAACAAAGTTTCGAGGAAAGGTTAATTCTAAGATCAAATTGATTTTCACCGTAAAAAAGATTTGTTAGAAAAAATCTTTTAAACCCATTTTATGTAACGGCATTCAGAAGAACCCTACATTTGAAAATTTTTAATACAAGAATGTCTCGAATACAGGTCATTAAGTTGTATTTTTTGAGGTAAACTTACAATGCGCAATAAATAAACCTTGGTTAGTGTTGTAGATCCAACGGAAAACACCGTAAAAATAATGTTTACTTATAAATATCCATTGTAAAATGTTGGCTATCAGTCCAAGAAACAAAGACCTAAAGAGGCACAAACCTGTGAAAAATTTGTCCAAAGTTGAATTTTTGCACATTGATAGAGTCAACTATACTTAATAACATACCGAAAGTTTATCTCTGTAGACCCTGTGAGTATCACCGAAAACGTGCATTTTATTCCTAGATGGCTGCGACTTACAGCAGTCCATTAAAATGATTCGCATTTACGCAGTTATTAACAAGATTCACCGTAAACGCATCAAAATAATCTAGAAACACCATTTCAAACACTTATGTTAAAAAAATTTCTAAATGTTAATATTAAAAGTACGATATTAATCTATGATGTAATAACAAGTGTTTTTCAATCATAACAAAGGAATTAAAAACACGATTAACATACAAATCAAGGGTCCAACGAGAAAATCTTCTTTATAAAGGTTTTTGCTTACTCATTCAGCTTTAAGGCGGTATAACCATAAAGATTCTAGCACAATTATTTGAATTGCTGGAATATCCTAAGCGTTGGCGTGTGTGCCGTCCTGCGGCGGTGCTCCGGTCGCAGCAAGCCGGCGCCACAGTGGGAGATTTGCCCGAAAACGTGGTCAAAAATACAAAAACCAATGTTATGTAATACAAACTTCATTATAGGGGTTTTCGAGGTCGCTGATTACGAATTTAATGTTATAATCAATTAGTTAATGGCCGTTCATCTTATAGAGGCTAAAATAACAAAAAAATACATATAATTTGTAGTCTTTAATATGCATATTAAATGTTTGTAATTTTATTGAAAATTGCTCATCATGGTAAATAATATTTTGTATGTAACATATATCTCATTCCGATTTATTGTTACAGTCAGTGGAACAAGTTATTCAATTTGCTGCTCGATATAGTTTTTTTCTCTTACAATGCATTCAGTGTTTTCATGGAGAAACTGCAGTCTGATTGGCCTAAAAAACCTGGGAGATGAAGGCCTCGGATTCTTCCATATAACAATTTCGTCCCAAGATTTCAGTTCAGAAGAAACAAGTTGCAATGGTACAAAAGACGTTAAGAACACATTTGCATCCGAATCAGAATCGTTGTTGAATCTTTGCTTGTACTCACTGTGTCCCGAGCTCCCATCACATTCCCATTTACAAATTAAACTTAATGCACGCACATCGTCAGGATGTAAACTTTGTATCACTTCTTCTTGGACTAGTAAAATACGTTGACAGTTGTGATCTAACAGACTTTGAAACTTCACTTCTGCACTTTTCTCAGTAACTGTGATACTCGTACGCGGTACACAACACCTCGATTTCGCTTCCCTTACTGCTTCATAACTGGGATACAATTTGCAGTTGTGTTTTCGCGCTGTTGATCTAATTACACTGTATTTATGCCTACTCAATTTAGCTTCAACCATTGTAGACAAAGCCTCATCTGCAGATATTGTCTTCTCGACTTGCATACTATATAACAATTCCGATATTTCGAAGCTCTTGTTGGAGTAGTTGTGGTTATGTCTTTTACTACGAGGGTTATTTTTTTTTTCAACCTGCGGTCGGCTGTAATAAAAAAAGGGAATGAATAGGGAAATTATTTTAATGTCAAAAGAAAAGTACATCTTTACTCTATTTTTCCACATAATCACCGTGCAGATTGAGGCATTTGTCGTACCGATGCACCAGCTTTCCAATACCCTCTGCATAAAATGATGCCTCCTGCCTATTCAGCCACGTTTTAACAGTGCTCTGCAGTTCATCATTGGTGTTGAAGCGTCGTCCTCCAAGCCACTTTTTCAACGTGGGGAAAAGGTTATAGTGACTCGGTGCCAAATCCGGACTGTAAGGAGGGTGATCAAACACAACTGAGGTGTGAGTTGGCCGCTCCACATGGTTGGTGAAAGGGGGTAAACACTACGAGACGTGTCGATTCGTGTAAGAGCGATTAGGGTATCGATTAATGGGCATGCCATGGAGAAATGAAACTGTAATCACACTGCAGGGCACTGTTAAAACGTGGCTGAATAGGCAGGAGGCATCATTTTATGCAGAGGGTATTGGAAAGCTGGTGCATCGGTACGACAAATGCCTCAATCTGCACGGTGATTATGTGGAAAAATAGAGTAAAGATGTACGTTTTTTTTGACATTAAAATAATTTCACAATTCATTCCCGTTTTTTTATTACAGCCCATCTGAGGTTGAAAAAAAAATAACCCTCGTATGTTGGCAGCATCTATATTACCAAACGAATGAAGGCTCATCTGAGTGGCATAAGACAGCATCGACATGTCTACATTTGTACGTAGTTGCTCTGTTCTCCTTCGTTTCGTTCGTTCACTACTTGAACAAAATTCCACGGAAGGGCATCCACGTTTCTTTGCCGACTCTCCAGAACTGGGATTACTTACCGGAATACAAATTTTCTTGCTGAGCCATGCTTGATTTTTATTCAGAAAATAGTCAATATTTCTTGAAGATTCTTTCCATTTAGTGTTTAGCTTAGAAAAAAACGTAGACAAAGCAGGCCTTGCACTCGCAGGTATTGTTATAATGCAACCCCGTTTCTCGGACAACACATTCTGTAGGTGTTCCAGACTAGTTCTTGTATCTGTAGTTAAGAAGCCCTTCAGCATCAAGAATAGCTCCCTCCTAGTATATGCCAGTTCTTCTTCTCCTGATCCTAAAATGAAAACTTTGCATGACTGCAATGCAATGGCACTTATTAAAACCATTGGGCGGGTAAAAATGTTCAGATCGGGGAAAGAGGGAAATTGGTTTGCAGTAATGGAGTCCTTTCTTGGATTATTTTCTGTATGAATAGAGTAACATAGATTAAAAACAATTTGTAATATAAAAAACATAATATTCACAAATTATTAATACCATTTTGTTGAATATAATAACAATAGTGTAATAAAATGCACTGATATTTTTATACCATTCTGTTATAGTGAAAAAATAAAATACTAAAGAAATAGTCAACAAAATTCTACCATAACTAAGATGTCAAAAATTGTTCATTATTTGTGTTGTTTTTGGTGAATTCGTTTACAAGTTCTTTGTTCAGTGCTCATTTGCGTTCGCAACAGTAGACCCTTAGGAATAATGTCTTATTCGCGGGATTCATTCTTGGTTATGGTCGATCCGGAATTTCTTAAGGGGGGAATGTAACTGACTTGGCCCTAGAAGAGCTAGTTTTCTCGGAGTGCTTCCCATTTCACTGTTGTATTCCATTCATGCTTCGATTCTAACCCAAATCACAGTCACTGGCACTGAAGACCTAGGCTGTTAAACTTCGTTCAAATTTCTCAATTGTTGCCATTTCTTCCATCCCATCATTCCATACAGTCTCGTGAACTAATTTAGGAAGTTTCTTCATTTCATTAGATAACAATCATTGAATTGTAAAACAACACAAGACATAAACTTAATAAATTCCTTATGGGTTTGTGTGTACCCACCCATCATTATATGGTTATTTTACAGCTGGAAAATCTAAAACAATTGTCCTTCTTAGTGAACAACTTTGAAGGACTTTAGATTTGTTTCTTACCAGCAGTAAAAAATTCTGTATCAATAAAAAATCGCACTATACCAACACTACATGTGGTTTTCATCAAAGATTTCTGAAAGGCTAGACCACCACTAGTAAACTTCTCCAGACTTTAACAGACATCAATGACGATGTCGAGAATGAACTGACAATTAGTGAAGCTTATGAAGAAATAAGAAAAAAGGCATCTGGTATTAGACGGGCTATGCACATTGTCGACAATGATGGGTCGGCTTAGACCCGCCATAGCCTCAGGGAGTCGCCACCAGTGCAGCAATGAAGGAAAAAATATCGTACACAAAGGGTAGCACATATTAGCAGCTAGTTATTGTAGATTCGTATTACTAAAACAATAAACTAAACGCTCTATTTCGAAAGAAAGGTGCATAATGTGGCATACCCAACTAAAAGCCTCGATGTAATATGATAAAACTAAATTATCATTATGTTCGCAAAGTAGCTTTAGAAAATTAAACAAAAAAACATAACAGCTTTATATATAACAGCATAAGGCAGCGATATAGACGCCATATCTCCAGGAATTGCATCCATTTTTCAGAACTCAAAAATATCAATTTTTATGGCCGCGACATTCACTTTAGTACATCATGGAATTATCTTCAACATAGTTAGGTCCGCCCAACGCACTCGACCCTCACTTGTCAACTGCCGTGAAACCTCAGGATGTGGGAATTTCTTATTGCCATATCCGGTTTCCAATGCAGGGATGATATAACATTACTACCACATCGCCAGTTTGGTCGGGATTTTAAGTTGGAAATTTGCATTTTGACCACGTTTTCGGGCAAATCTCCCACTGTGCGGCGCGACGAGCGTTGCACGCGACCTTCATGGCCAAGTTTCAAAGTTCCCAAGATTTAGTTTAGGGATTGCTGCAGATATGTTACGTTTATTCAATTTATCACATTTCAGTTAAATTATCGCAAATAAGATAATAATATTACACCTTTTCTTATGTTATATGACTCCATAAAATTAAATTTAACTTATTTGTTAGAACTTGTCAACAGGAACACCCCAAATTACCAAGTTTAACAATTATGAATATAACTATATAAAAAATTGAGTAAACTTTCCTTCTCATAAAGAACGATTTAAGCTTTTATTTTTAATTTGACTAAATTCTATTTGGAATGGGAAAATGGAATCACTAATGAACTTTTAAGTAATAAATGAGGGATCGAACACTTGACGTCACATTGCAGATGAGGCAGGATATCATTTGAGAGCTCTTTTTCAGTATGTAAATAAAAAAAAATTGCTATAGTGAAGACTAAAAAGCCAGATTTAGGAAAACTAACTACATAATTTAAAGTTAATATAAATACTTATCAACAAATAAATGTAATATGATAGTTATTGACTTATTCTATCACTTTAATAAAGTAGTCAATTTATTACACGCGTTATATTAACTTCACCTGTATGTTTGTTTGTATGTTTGTAACCGACTCCTTTGGGTGCGATTTTGACCCACTAAAAACTGCCAGATTTCATTCAAACTTTGTATATTTATCGAGGACCCATGACAATACACTAATTTGATAAGATTATCCCACTAAACAATTTGCAAATAGGATTTTTGTCAATTTATATAATTGGTAAAATGAAGCAAAGACGTATTTGTAAAGAAAACAATTTCGCTCATGTGCGAACTCTTTTATTTCATTTTTTCTTTGGCGCGATATAAACAAAGCCTACTAAATATTATGACATTTAATTAAATGAAAAATGAGAGTGGGTTCTGATTATTGTGAGCAATATACTTTCTTGAAGAGAATATTATCTATATTTATAAAAATATGAAGAAAAAACCTGAAATAAGGGCTTTAAATGTTGTTTCTTTCGTTTAATAGAGAAACACAATTACGGCTTTGTTTCATTTTACCAATTAACCAAGAGTGAAACATTATTATAAAACAACATTTTATGCAAATATTTCACGAAACATGGAAAAATTGAAGTTCGATTATGCTGTGAAACCAACAGCAGATGGGAAATCAAACACCATATGCATAACCTCAATAGCTACACCTGATGGGCAGATTTTTGAAATAAATTCCACTCTAACACCAACCTGCAAATCTACACCAAGCAGTTACAAATACTCCAAACTATGCCAAGGTCAGTAAATCATTAAATAAAAGACATCAAACACGGGAAATATGGATAAGTTTGACAGATGATATATCAAAAACATATTTGGATAGAGAGAAAAACTTACAGTTTAAGGATTTTTACCTGGAAGAAATTGAGGAAATAATTTTTAAAATAAGCTTAAAATAATAATGGATGAAAAATACTAGTATTATTGTGAAAAAAGCGTGGGGCGCTTTGTATCATATTTATCGTACATCGAGCGCCCGATGGTAGAGCAGCCGACATGTCATCGGAAGGCTCTGGGTTCGAATCACAGTCCGGTCTATCCGAATTTTTCTCACATATTGTATACACTCCTTTCCTCATCCTTTCTCAATCCTTATCCTTCCCAAAATTCCTGTTACGTAAATGTGGAACGCTTCACGTAATAATTAATCAGTAGGCCTAACTCCCATCCTTTCCTGCTTCACAGCATTAATTTCGTACAGTATGTAAGACTCGTCGATATCACTTGTTTGTCAATAACCTTATACCATTAAGTCTCACTGTATATATTGATAACGTTAAAATTTTTGAATGGCTTTTAACATCGAGATTTAACTATCAATACAGCTGTACACATTAATAATTTGTAAAATAATTACAGTTACTTATAGTTATGACGGAATTAATAGTAGATTAGAACAAATAACAGTTTATAAAAAAAAATTAAAAAACACGCTTTTATAAATAAACAAAACTAAAAAGTAAGAAATAAATAAGAGTTTAAAAAAACTAAAAAACACGCTTTTATAGAAAATCCAACTAAAAAATAGAAAATAAATTTTAATAAATTTAATTTAAAAATAGTGTTAAATAAAAAATGTATTTTATTTTAAAAAAAAGCGTGGGGTAGGCTTTTTAAGATGATATCAAAATGATAATCCTTCTACTCATATCTGTCAGTAAAATAATTATAACTATTGACACCATGCACCCCACGGTTTTTTTTAAATAAAATACTTTTTTTATTTTACACTATTTTTAAATTAAATTTATTAAAATTCATTTTCTATTTTTTAGTTGGATTTTCTATAAAAGCGTGTTTTTTTGTTTTTTAAAACTGTTATTTATTTATTTTATACAGGCTACATGGTCTATTAGAAACAAAACACTAATAGTTTTCATAGAGCCAATTAAGGTTTGTATTTCTTGTTATATGTAAATATTTTCATTCTAATGTAATGTAATAAAATCAAATAAATTTTGCATCTACTTACATTAGTAAATTGAAGTATTTTACTAGCGATTTTGATCTTATGAGGATTCATCACAGATGCTGAACCTGTGTATTGCAGAGTCTCGGAACTCTCTCAATAATTTCATTAATTATCCATATTTAAAAAATGTAAAAACGACAATTTATAGAAAACTAAATACGCATGGTCGTTTGTGGACAAAATTTTGTAATTTTTTTGTTTAGATAACTTTAATTCGTTACTGAAAGTACCGTTTTTAAGCTGTATTCAGCCTAGTTTTCATAAGTTCTAACTAAATATTTCTCGAATAATTTTTTATAAAAGCATTGTGTAGTCCTTTATGAAACCATAATTCAGGCTTCCCTCATAGTCATCACTGAGGTTTTCGAGAAAAGTGCATATTTCTAAAACAATGCACACATTGCTGGGTGAATAAATAAAATGCTGAATGCACGGGAAATACTGTGGGAGCCAGGGAAGAGAAGAAGAGAAGTAGACGGCGAGAGCCCCCCTGCTGGGCTGCTAAGCTCCCCCCTGCTGGGCGCTGGACTCTGCCCGAGCCTGATAACACAAGGAGTGGTGAAGGGGTGGGGGCTGGCACTACCTGCGGAGCTGCCCAAAAACTGAGGTTCGCCACACTCTAGCTATCAATGGCGCGGAAGTCTAGTAAATGCAGATTATATGAATCAGCACTCAGGAAAAAGAGGCGCAGGCCAGCGGCAGTACGTAACTACGTGTAGGTAAGTAAAATAATTTCTATAAAAAAAATTACGCTTATGAAATTAAAGTTTATGTTACGTGTTGGTTGATTGTCGTCATAAATACTGTTGCAGGAAAGGCGCACTTAACTTGGAGGATGTAACCCCAGAAACATCATCCTGTACAAGCTCTTCCGTGAACTTAGCGCCACCAGTAAATATCCACCAGGAAGCATATCAGATACCATCAGAAGAATTATTGCCATATGTGCAATATTTATTGCCATAGATATTTAAAAAAATTACTAATCCTTTTTAAAAATAAATTATATTAACACTTTTGTTTGTTTTTAAATATACTATTTATTAGATATTGGTTCCGACATAAGGACCTCATGGGATAACTGAATTTCGTTGTTTTACAGGAGTTAAAGTAAAACGAAAATTTTTGATGAACCAGCAAAAATGTATCAGGATAAACTGGAGATTTCTGAAGTCGATAAAAAGGAGTAAGTGTTAATATACATTTATTTAAATAATTATAATATCAATGTGCAATTTTGTTTTATTTTATTACGACAGAGAACTAAATTGCGTAAGTCCAATTTTGTTCTTGCCACGTGTTTCCTGCCAGGGATATTCTTGCATACTGGCTTAATCGTTTCTTGAATAGGTTAACACTCTTGCAACGAAATTAGAAAATTATTTTAGATGGCAATTGTGGAAACAATTTAAAAAATTCAAGAATTCATGTACTAATAAACGAAGGCGTTGTGTTTTAACAAATAACTTAACTGCAATAGCCCAGCTCGCTGTAATATTATTAAGACAACCATGATCTGAAGAAGCTATAAAAATATATAATATTATTACATTACATATTAAATTGAAATGCATGATTATTTTATTTTTACGGAGATGTGTATGTATTTAAGTGACATGTGTTTGAGTATACAGGCATGCATAGAATGTATGCAAGAATATATGTTGTAATGAATGTTATATAATAGATGAGCTACATGTTTATTTTAAGTCACAAGGCCGGTATTCCAAGACATTCGGGTAAGGTAGTGAATAAGCACTGTCTTGTTGCGATACAACCGTAACACTAACTCATGGGCCATATCGCAGAAGGTTTCCAAACTGAGTTCCAGTAGGGAACAGATCGGTTGTCGTTTTAATAAACAGTATCCCGCGCGAGGCTAAATACCGTTGCACATCGCGAACAAGCACGCTACTTGACGTGACTCTATACAACATTTGTTTATTTGCGTTTACATAAGAGTAATGGAAGATTACAACAACCAGGGTGTCTGGTTTACACCGAATGGTTTTTTTTATTCTTATCGGCATTTGGTAACACAGTTTTTGTAACTGAAAAATATTTCACGGCTTATAGGAGAATCATTAATTATATATATGCATACATACGTTCATACTTTATTGGTATTGTGTTTATGATTTTAATTTTTATATGAAGTTAAAACAAAGGGCCATAGGCTTATCTTATATGAAAAAACCCAAGCCAATTGACGGGCCAAGACTTTGCTATAGCAATTACACAAACAAATAATATTAATTTATTTTACACGAAATATAGTGTTTTTAATAGTATGTTTTATAGATAACGTAAAAAAATTATCCCTGTCGAATTAAGAACTTTTTTACCAACCAAACCTGTACATTGTCTTGTATTTCACCTCTCTGCTACGGAGATAACTACATACAACATAGACGTGTATTCAACATATGTGTATTCAAGGCCATTATTCTTATATTCTCAACTACGTTTCAAGCTGTGATAATTTTTTTTATTAGAATGAAAATAAACAAAATGTTTTTTCCAGGATTGAACAGATACGAGTTAGTGGCGCCAGACATGGTTCCGTAATCTGGACGAAATCACCAAAACAATTAGCTCTATGAATGAGGAGACGTTTGGGCAACAGATAGATCACGGATAAGACACTAAAATTTGTTTTCTAAAAATAAGGGACTGGCTGTGTCTTATCTAAGGGTTCAGGATCGAAAATGCCCACTAGGAATATGGCTCGGGTACAGGTGTAGCATATTTCTGTGTCTTTGAATACCGTCCTATATTAATATTAATAGATATATTTGCCACGTTATTCTTACGAAATATGTTACTGAAATAAACATTGATAGAATTATGTTGTGGAAGTTTTATGTTCAATAGTTAGTCGTTATATTGTGAACAAAGTATTTGTTTATTCAGAATAATAATTTCTTATTCAAAAAAAGCACATTAGTAGATACCTGCGAAATTCGTGATTTCATTGACCTATAGGATAGACTCCATAATATTCCATGCTCTCGGGCAAATTACGCCTTCTCATTGGCTACTGACGTAGGTATAAGTCCTGTTAACTGGGATGTTCCTTGATTCGATACTTCTATCGATGAAGGTTTTTCATTGGCTCAGAGTCCTTCAGGTAAACCGTGGCCCAATCACTGAAACAGCAAAAGGTGCAAACGTATTTGGATTCTAGCCTATCGCAAAATGAATTGGCGAATTTTGCAGGTGTCTACACATTATTCTTGGGTTCTTGCAGGCCTTTTGTCACAGTACATGCCGGATTCAAAAACTAAGGCGTTATAATATATATTTTTTTACGTTTTAATATACGAAATAGATCATTTTCACATTTCATTCTAAAGTCTCACTATAAAGGGGAATGTTCGTACGTCCTTTTTTTTGTCTCTCTTCTAGAAAAGAAATGGCTTCAACTTCGCATACTGGAAACACAGAAAAAGAATCTAGCTATGATTTGCCGCTTACATCACTTGACGATATGGAACCAAGTAAAGAGTATTCATTGTCTGGCCGTAGACTAGTTGATATTGAGTACTTTTTTGAAGAACATAAGAACATTAGCTCACATGAGCCTTTTGGCTGCACATTAAATAACATGGATATGGTGAGTGAGAAGCGACATGGGCAGATATCCATTTTTACCCTTCGTTGCTACATGTGCAATGTTAGGAAATTAATTCGAACAGAAAACCCACTGAAACCGTTTAGAGACATAAACACTGCAACAGTAGCAGGAATAATGTGCATACGGGCAGGTCATCGGCAGCTTGAAGAGTTAACCACAGCCATGGATGTTCCTGCTATGTCAATAAATACTTATTCAAAATATCATGACATAGTGTGTTATGGTTGGGTGTCTACTGCTTTGGAAGAAATGCAAGCATCAGTAAAAAAAGAAGTCAAGTTTGCAGTACAAAAAAGTGAAGTAGATAGTAACGGAATTTCAATCTTAACCGTTGTTGCTGATGGAACATATGCTAAAAGGTCTTACAAGAACAGCAGCTACAGTTCATTATCTGGAGTGGCAGCAATTGTAGGATTTTATACAGGAGAAGTTCTCTTTATTAGTGTAAGAAATAGATATTTTTCCATTTGTGCTTATGCTGAAAGAAATGAAAGAAAGATCAGTGACCACGTATGCTACAAAAACTGGAATGGAAGTGCAGGAAGTATGGAAGCCGATATAATCGCTGAAGGATTTCGATCCAGTGTTGAACTTCATGGAGTTATATTTGGTACGTTGATTGCGGATGGTGATTGCAGCATATACAACACACTGATAAAAATGCGACCATATTCTGACCGCACAGTGCAAAAAATAGAATGCCGGAATCAGGTGCTTCGTAATTAGCCTATAGTAATAAGTTGAAGGTAATCGCAACCAATGTCAAACTCGGTCACATCGTGTTCCGGAAAAAAGTTAGCTGCTAATATTTTAAGGATGCGAACATCGATTGTCTCTTCAGCGAGGCACTGGAAAAGCCAAAAAAAAAAAAATATAAGTGAACACGAGCAGTTACACAATTTCAAAGCAGATGCTTTGAATGCTCCACACCATATTTTTGGGGATCATTCTCAGTGCCAAAAATATTTTGGTACAAGAAAAGAGGAAGAAAATTTGGTACCAGATTTAAGAAATAGTGGAATTTTGTCCATGATCGAAGAAGTTCAAAAGCATTGCATTTTGAACAATGCAAGAAGTCTATTGAATGATGTCGATAGCAATTCGGCCCAGCAATTAAATAACATTATTGCTAAATTTGTGGGTGGTAAGAGGGTTAATTTTTGCCTACGAAGAAGCTGTCGGGGCAGGAGCCATGCCGCTGTAGTGACATACAACACAAAAACACCACTTTACAAATTACACAGAAAAAATTTACAAATGCAGCCCAGGCAAGTACACCAAAAAACTTGAAAGCAGAAGAATATTCTTGAAAAGTAATATCAGGTGCAAAAAGTATGTGCGCAAAAGTGCCGTTGTTGCAAATACTCCAAGCTTCCTGCAGAAAGTGACTATGGTCCCCAATCTCAAAAACCAGATATGACTCGCGATGATTTTGAGATGACGAAGGAAACCTTTCTAAAATCTTTACCAACAACACCAAAAGAGCGCAAAGACTTGCAAAGTGGAACAGTCATACAAAGAGACAGTAAGTAACCTATGGAAACAAACACGCAGGAAAATGTTGACAGCTTCAAATTTTGGCAATGTGTGTAGGCGTAAACCACACACATAGTGCCAGAAATTGGTTTCTACTTTACTTTATAGTGACTTCGACACAGATGCAATTATATGGGGTAGAGATCACGAAAAGGAAGCTATAAAAAAGCTGGAAGAGTTACATAACGTTAAAGTAAAGGCATGCGGACTCTTTATTGATAAAGAGATATCGTTTCTTGGAGCCAGCCCAGATGGACCCATCGGGACAGATGGCACCGTGGAAGTAAAATGTCCAGCGTCAGGAGTAAAGCCAGTACAAATAAGTTCTGATGAGTTAATTCGCAAGAGGAAATGCACATTTTGGAATGTTTCTCGTGACAAAACAACTGTCACTGAAATTAATAAAAACCATCATTATTTTTATCAGATTCAAGGGCAACTCCACGTAACCGGATGCGATTATTGCCTTTTGGGACTTTTGACTCCATGCGACATGAAAATAACACAGATAGAGAGAGACAATTTCTGAAAGAATCAAATTGAGGAACAGTTGTCGGAATTTTACTTAAACTGTATGTTACCTGAACTAATCGACCCACGCCGAACTCGTTCGATGCCCATTCGAGATCCCGACTACATAGTTAAAGCTATGACTGAATTTTCTCTAAGGAACTGTAAAAAACTTGATAAAGAAGAATATGACCGTTCTAATACAATGATGTACAAATATTTTTCAGCAAGGATGAACCCACATCAAAAAAGCCAAAACGAAAATTGTGTTTATGAATTAGAATCTCTGAATAATCCTCAATGAGACTTTTTTATGTTACGCGTAAAGAATTCAGATTTCAATATTCAAAACCATGTAGGCTATATATTTATGACTTTATGAGTAATCTTTCAATATTTATTTGGTCTATTTTATTAATATATTTATTCTCTGTGACGTAGTGAAATTCAGAGAATTAAGTGGATGACTTTGAAAAAGAATGTTTGGATTTGTGTATATGTCAAGGCGTAATTTTCATGTTTCTTTGAATAATTTTATGATACTTTATGATTTTTCTAGTATATGTTGTCCTATAAGAATGTTTGTTTTAAGTGCTCTGTGATTTTATTTGTATCGTGGTAATGGGTACGACCGGAGTAGAACTGAACGTTGTTTATATTGCTAAATTTGTCTTATGAAAATAATAAAATAAGAATTGTCCCTTCTGAAAGGCTAAGTTAGGCCACGGTTTAAGTTTTGCTGAAATTATCTTCTAAATACGGCGTTAATCCTAGCCGTTGGAAAATATTTTAACATATTATCTAGATTCTTTAAGAGATTTTATCTACAGTTAAATATTTGAGATTGGCATTTAAAACAGATTTTTACCTGAATGAAATGTTGGTTAGTATTAACTTCAGGCTATGCTGTGAGTACACAGGCCTATAAATAATATTAACGACAACAAGATAATAACATTTCTGAGCTATTCCATACACACCTAATTTCATTTAAGTTGGAGTATTACTTCATATTAATTAAATGAAGATACATATGTTTTATTTATATTTTTAATGTTTCACCGTGAAATCAGAAAATAGTGTCAAACTGTGTATACTGTTATTATTTTTTATGAGTTACGGTTTTATGTTATAAGAATCTCAACAAATAGGATGAAGGGTAATGATTTTTGTTTACAAGACAAGAATAATTGATCTAGTTTTATTTGACATGGTTTCATATAAAAGTGTCAAGTATTTTCTTTTGAAACTTTTTAAATGGTTTTCTTTCTTTTATAAACATTATTTTACTCAGATAGTGTACAAAACCTTGGATTGTGTATTTTTTATATTGAGTGTATAATTTTAATATTGTACATAACGTTTTTCACCGATTAAGGACTGTTTATATAAATAGTTTATTCAATAACATTGTAATCTTATCATTTTATATTCATTTTTGACTTTCACGGTTGTGCAATTATAATGTTTATCTGCAAGAGATGTGTTCCACATGTTTCTATTACAAAGGTTTCGAAAACGCATTAAATTGCATAATTTGTATGAAAAAATGTTTTCACATTTTTATTTTGAATTAAAATAATGTTTAAGTTTTTAGTGATTATTTGCATTATTTCATCTTCATCTTTTACGGAAATTCGAACAGAACTTTGTAAATCTTTCAACACTTCACTGAATTTAATTTATTGCAGAGGTAACTATAAAGATGGGGAGTAAAATTGATAAAGGAAGACGAGAACATTTTATAGTAGAGTTCAGAGATATTGGCAAATTTTTGTCCGCAATGTGAGTGTTCAAAATCTAGGAGTCACTTAATTGATAACTACAGTTTTTCAGCAGCTTCAGTACATTGAAGTTGTCCTCTTAGCAAGACGGGCTGAAAGATTTTTACAGAAATGAGAAACATAACAAATGTGAGAAACTATATCAGTGTTAGAGTCAACTATGCCTAAAAGTACCCCAAAGCTTTACCGCCGTACACCGTGTGCGACACAGCGTCATACAGCCATCCATTAAAATGTAGCTCAAAAACGCAGTTTATAACATACTGTCGCTAAAATTATACAAAATCTAGAAAAGTTCATCATGTGAAAAAATCATGTTTGGCTACTTAAGATGAAATAAATATAGATAAAGATTTTAATTGTGTTTTTAATTAATTAGGGAAATAAAATTATTATATCATACACATTAAGTGCCCAATGTGAAGATTATTGAACAGATTTCTTAGTCATCAAGGTTTGAGGCGGAGTGAGAGTGTGCGCATATATATATATATATATAGGCAATTATCTAGATCGCTAGAGTTGGCTTAGCGTCGGAGTGCTTCGGTCACAGCAAGCCTGCGCGATGTGCGTTATACATGGAACAGTGAATTTACTGTAGGTATGTTTTTTAGGGAATGCTTCAAATATGTTACATTTATTCTATTTGGTATATTTGAAGTTAGATTAGTGCAAGTAAGATGAAATTTTAATCACTTTTTACCTGTGAAGAATTTTTGTACTGGCTTCACAAATTGCTCAACAGAACACCCTAAAACTCTAATTTAATAAATATTTATATAAATATAAAATTAGGTACGTATTCCTTCTCACAAATTACGATTTAAGAATTTATTTTTAATTTTACTGGCAACTATTTGGAAAATAAAAATGGGATTCTCTAATGAGGTTTAAAGTCACATACTCTAGGAATCGGACATATGACGTCACATTTATAATGAGGCATGATGTATGACATCATATTTTCAGTGCGTAAATTATCAAGAAAAAATAGCTGTATTGATTCATAAAAACAACGGTTTTAAAAATACTAACTACTTTGATCAATTGCATTATGATAATTATCAACATATAGGTATAATATAAAAGTTATTGACTTTTCTATCACTTTAGTAACGTACTTTATTGTAATTTACCAAGGCTACACAGTCGAGTAGAAAAC
The DNA here is from genome assembly GCF_032445375.1 of Bacillus rossius redtenbacheri. Lineage (NCBI taxonomy): Eukaryota > Metazoa > Arthropoda > Insecta > Phasmatodea > Bacillidae > Bacillus > Bacillus rossius. The sequence continues at coordinate 39,654,429 of NC_086341.1, read as the reverse complement.
TGATAGGACGAATGAATTTACGTATTTCTCATAAAAATAAATATTGTAATAGGATTTTTTTAGTATAAACTTGTAATGTGATTTTTCACGTTGAAACCTTTATTTCCTGTGCTAATTTGGTACAAGGAACGGACAAAGAAAGGAATATCTTTCCCTCTCCCACTTTCAGGGCCATTCCATTCTCGACCACTTTACCTGAGTCATGTAAGAATGTCTAAACCTTCCTAATGCTCCTCCTTTCCAGACCACCTGCTGATTTTAAAAATCATCCTCGCCTGTCTTGCTGCCCACTGGGTTTCTTAACCTTCTCTCCTTCCCATCAGGTACGAAGACAATCGGAAAAGCAGAGCAGAAAAATTTTTCCTAGCAGCGCGAAAATCTGAATTCCCCGTTGGAAGTCGTTGCAATTAATGTTTTATTTGAAAATGTGTTTATCTGTAGATCGGGTGCATCAGCTATGACAGCTTACATTTGAAAAACAATTAGATAATGCCGAAACATTTATGAACAGCAAAAACGACAGTCGGAATTAATTTTAATTAGTTTTGAAATTTTTTTGAAAACGATATATTAAACTGTGCTTATAGTGCTTACTTCAGGCCGATATTTTATTCATTTCATTCCAACACTCTTTATCTTTTAAAAAAAGTGCGAATCTATTTTATTGTGCAATTCGTCTTTAGGGATTTCATATTCTTCATTCGTTTAGAGTGCATATAAAATCAATAATTACCACTGTGATGACTCTTTGTGTTTGAGTGTGAGAATTTCATCAATGAACCATTGCATGCAATGGGATTAATTACAAGGAATATAATTCCATGCAGAAATATTACTATATACAAGTCAGGCCTACGTATGTTGAAGTCATAAAAAAATCTTTGAGAAGGGAAGTCAAATATTTTTTTAACACGTCAAATTAGTATCACTTAGAAAGCTGAATTGCTCCGGCACATAGTAACTCTGTCCTTCCCCATTCAACCTTTACAATATGTCAAATAAACATACCTTCTTACAGTAGAGTAGTGCAAAGTTAAAACATCTGTCTACTGTAAATATTATCTCTGCGACTGCTTAATTCAGAACTGCAGGAAATACATTATATCAGTTAAGAACAAATGTTGGTTGTATATAAAAATCACCTCTTTATTGCATAAAAATATATTAGTAATCTTTACCAAAGTTCAGCTAAGTGAAAACATCCCTACTTTGCAGTACAGTACAAACACAAAATACTTAATACGCTAATTTTTCCATCGCTAGACATTGATGCATAAGGAAATGGCTATAAAAGTACACACTTAGAAAAATACATTATTTTTTACGGTCATGATTTAGTTTTACAGAATATGCTTTAATTGTAGGAAAAGTTAGATTTGTTTTATATTAAATTCATTTCTTTTATTGTAAACAGACCAAGAGACACAATTTTATTTTAGATAGTTTCTGAAAATAAGACACATTATCAACTATCCAGTTACCACATTTTTAAACTTCTTGTACGTATTATTTTTATTATATATCGTCATATGTACATTTATCATTCAACAGTTTGTGCTGATAACATCAGTCCGTTTTTGGGAAATTAACAACTTCATATTTTCCAAGTTATGCCACATAAAATTCGTATTTGTGCGAATGCATATTCGTAAGACAGATAACTCAATCTAGCGTAAAATGCATTGTTCGTACACGTTTGTGTGTTTTATGTGTGTCTATATTTGTACAAATGTAATGTGATGGTAAAATTTTACTTTGTTGTGTAAAAATACGAAACGGTGGGGTTTTTATTTACAAACTTTAAAATGTGTTGTTTTACACTAGCATATCTGTAATTTTACCAGAATGTTTTAGTTAATTTTAATTGTTTTTATTTTATAATTTGCAATACACGTATGAAATTACATGAAATGTGCGTGTTATTTGGGCCACGCGAAAATTTGTAGTCTAAAAATAAACCATTATGTTTCTATATATGTACAAATGTAACGTGGTAGTAAAATGTTACTTTATTGTGTCAAAAAAGGAAACGATAGGGTGTTTATACACAAATACTGAAAAGTGTAGATTAAAATTAACATTTTTGTAATTTAATCTGAAAGTTATACTTTGTTTAGTTGTGAATTGCTTACGCTTCAGAAATATTCTGTCCATTTGTGTGAAATTAGCTGTAATGTATCGCTTTTTTTTTCGCGTAGCATCGCTTTCAATGTTGTTACCGAAACCAAATGTGCATGTCGTATTACACTTTTATTTACAGTTTATTGTTATTTTACATTACCTCGCCAAACCTTTTCAATGCATTTAGAAGTTTACGGATATTATTAATATTTTGTACATTCTCTCAACCTTGAATATTGTTGTATGGTAACTTAAATGATATGTGCAGTTTCCTTTTAAATACAGCTAATATTGTTGAGTTTAGTACCATTATTTTAATGCTCTGTTAGACTTCATGCATAGTTTTTAAAATCTTGTAAGCCCTGCATTTCCAATGAATTTCATGGTTGAGCTTTCCATTACATCTCTCATTTTTTTAATACAATGTTAAAATTTGATCCTGCCACCCACCTCTCATAAAGACAAGTGATCTAGGTATCTTACTACTTTTCTATTATTTTCAATGGTTACTTTCGTAATAGCGTGTCTATATTTGTTCGCTACGGATATCTTACACAAACTAATAACCTGATAGATTTATGAAAACGGACTTATTAACAGCAGCGACTAACGGTTCAATGCGAGTAATATACTGGCCCTAAGTATTGAAAAAAAATGATTGAGTATAAATGTATAGAAATTAGTTATATAAAAAATATTTACTCAAGATTTTTGTTACACATTATTTAATTAGTTTACTTCCAATCGTTTTACAATAAATTTTACCCACAGCGACGAGTGCATTCTATTACTGAAGTAAAAAAAAAAAAGAAAAAAAGGGAAAAACACATGGTTTTTGTTTCGCTTGTTTGATGTACATGAACTTTATTTCTCGGGAATTTAAACATTTACACTAGGCCGAATAAGTATTTTGTATTTTACATTTAAAGTTCCTACATAAACTTATCTGAGTATTATATTTTTTTAATGACTTAATTTGTGGTTTAATAACATAGTTAATAAACAGAGCGCATTAATAATATTTTCCGGAAATCTCTTAAAGATAAAATAGTTTGTAGATTTTGAAACATTGTTAAAGCAGTGACTTTTCTAAATGATGTTTATATTCTACTGTAGCTAGCACAGAGGTATCTTAAGTCGTATTTTTTACTAAAAATATTCCAAACACGCATATACGTATTTATTCTTTATAATTATATTAGTAAAAAATTTAAAAAAAAATACACCTGTTAAAAAAATCTGAACCAAATTCGTGTAAATTGCTCAGTCGAGTAGTTAAACTAAAAAGGTAGGTCGTCATACTGCAGCTGGTGATTTACTGGTTAAAATAAAACAAAATTAAAAAACGAAAATAAGTATTATTAAAAGTTAAATTTTAAATTAAAAAAATAATAATACATGCTTTGGGAACCATGTGAGAAGAAGGAGGATGGGATGGGACGGGAAGGGGAAGGTAAAGGTAAATAGGTTTTACGTCACAGGGTTATGCACAGAAAGGCTTAAGGCGACGGGACATACTGATTTTAATGTGCTCTGAACCACTTGAGTCTCCTAGGTGCTCATAAATATGAGCCATGCCCCGTAGGATGGGATCGAACCCAAGTTCCTCGCTGAGGACTCGGGAATGGGAAAGGCTGGATCGTACCCGGGAGGGGGAAGGTGGTTTATTAACGGGGTATGTAGAGAAAAAAATTAGGTGGGACGATGTTTGATGCCAAGTGCGTTGATCTAAGCGACAAATGGAAAAAAAAAAAAATTGAGTTAGGGGCGGCTGGGGAAAATTATATTCTTAAGCAAAAATTACGCAATTATTATAATGTGTAACATTCCTTGAATTTTTTTGCAAGAATATGTACAACGATGTGTTTTCCCCATATTTTTCCGAAGGATTTTTAAGTAATTATAAATATAATAGTGAAGATATGCGAAATAACGACATTATCATTTTAACTCAGGGGGTTATGTAAAATGATCCAATAAATAAATTAAATTTGAAAATATAGCCATATCAGATTGTTTCTTAAAACTTTTACAACTAAGTCTTACAACATCATACTGCAAAATGGAACATAAAAATCCCAAATAAATTGCAATAATAATAAATATTTTTAGATAATAATTTTTATCATTAAGATTATTTATCAACACGTGTATTAAAAAACCTCAGCGATTTCTCAGACGTCTGATCCTGCAGTTAACAAATATTACCTTGTCGACGTTTTGGACTGTCGAGCTTCTGGTACCCATCCAGCTTCGCTTGACAAAAACATCGACAGTCCAAAAGGTCGAATAACTCCATACCAGTTCATAGTGGCTTCTTATCCGGAGATGTGTAAAGTAGGTGGTTCCAGGCCTCGCGTCTCCTATAGGCCACAGTAGGGGGTGAGATTTACTAGCCACTCACAGCTAAGGGGCGGAACTTTGTAAGTTGTCGACGTTATTGCTTGTCGAGCTTTTTGTGCCCTGCCGTTGTAGGCAGCAGTTGGATAACTAGCTAAAGATAATATTTACATATTTACCCAAATATAGCTGCACGAACCTCTTAAATACCTCAAGTATGCATGTAGGGACGTGAGCGATTAGACTTTTCACGAAAGACTGCAGAGAAAGAATAATTATATACTTTTACAAAAGATTCCTTTGGAAACCCTTTACCAAAATATAGTTTGTAATACTATACAATAAAGATATTGTTAATTTGTATACGCATGACAATAGTTATTTTTGCATATGTAAAATACTATTTTTCCAGATAATACGGAGTATTTCTTACGAAATTTGCCATTATTGTATATATTAACGGATCGTTCACCCAGGTATTTAAACCTTGGGGAGAATACAAAATATATAAATATTTGGACCTTATTTTGTAATATTATGATTATTTGTGTGAGCAGTTAATACTGGAAAGCTATAACGGTTTACAAATAACTTTAACTATTGGAGGTACTGGGACAACACAAAGCACAAATGCACGAGTAAGAATTCGAACCCTGTAATTCTGCGAACACTATTTTGTAGTGACACAGTTGTTTTCATATGAATTTACAAATTTAAAAATTTATGTAATTTTATATGAAGCATTTACAAAATACAAAATTTGTGAATTAATTATTTTGTAGTAATAATTGTAACTATTTGGAAGGTCAACAAATTGCTGTCATCCTTTAAGGTGCACCTTACAAGGATGCTTTAGACTAAACAATTCTTTAAGGAGGTATTCGGAAAGGCAAGTGTGTCTAGTAATATTATTTGCTTGAAATATAACAAGAGCAAAGCTTGTATCGCCCAAAATTAACTCGTATAAACGCGTAGTTACAGACAGTCGCAACATGTCACAGCAGTAGCAACTCGTGCAGATTTTCACACGAAACTAGTAATACTATAGCTTCCCAGATGCCTACAGCATGCTTTAAAACCACATATTTCTTATTTTTACCCTCTGTTATAATGTGAATTAGTTTCCCTCTCTTTTAAACATACCCACTGCAATGATGATACTTTATAAGTAATTTAAAAACTTTTTATTAAATACAACTACAACAAGATTGTGGCTGACAGCAGACGAAAGAAATTAAGTACCTCAGCCGACATTCGTCAGAATAACATCAAACTTTAAGAGTATCATTTGTTATTTGGTACAGAGCTCTACCTTGTAGTTTTTTTTAAGTGATAACGTTGGCATCTGAGTTAAAACATATTTTACGTGTAAAAACACAAAAAAAAATCAGTGTATCTGTGCCAGTCTTGGTATTCTAAAAAAGAAAAAGGTCCTACAAATGTGTTGGCCGATGATAATTTCGCACCTATTTGAAATGGTATTTTTTGATTGGTGGCTACCAAATTGTAATACCTTTTTTAATATACAGTAAAACATCTTTAATCCTGAGTTACTGAGACAAAAAGCCATCCGGACAGTCAAAAATCCAGATAATCCTGTTAATATGGGTAATACACAAAACAAAATCCCTAAAAAGCAGTCTTACGGTTTGATAGGATAAAAAAATGTTTTGTAACAAAATTACATGCCCTAATATTGTTTACAAGATATTAAGAAATGTAAAAATTCCCTTTCACATAATTCCTTAACAAAGAATTGGTCCACTGTCTTCTGTTTCAAACACGTCTGGGGTCAGAATGAAACACGGTCACGCAAGCGCTTTACCAATAGTAGCTAGAGACCTGCAGCAGTAGCTGCGCTCAGTCGCCGTCAGTCGCGATGCAGCGCCACCTCCTTTCATTTCCCCTACTCCCACTCTAGGTGTCTTGTTCCCCCTCCACCGCCTCTCATCCTTCCCCTTTTTTCCCTCTAGATTCAACACTAGCGACATCTGTGATTTTAGTTCTTTTTAGAGTATTTAAGCGGGCTCTCAGCTCTCTATAGTTGCTGTCTGCCCAGTAGGTCTAAGGGGACAGTCCGCCGGTTATCGCTAACGAGTTACGTCTACACTCAGCGTCGTCATGCTGCCCGATTACGTTCCGACCGTCATGAACCTAGATTCGTGTTACGTAGATCTTGAAACCGTAAATCCGCGGCATAACATTTTGCAAAGTAAATGCTGGTAATAGTGACGGCGATTGCTGAGTGTTGGGCCCGCCATTATTTGTATGCAATTTATATTGTTAGTTCGGCTCTCTACAACTGCGTGTTGTGCGCCAGCACTATTTAATTTAGCTTGCTATTTCGTTATTACTCAGACGTTAGCGCATAGCCGGTGTAGGTAAAATATACGCTTACATATTTACGAGAACACTGTAAACCAATCCCTATGTACATTAGGAACGTATCCGCAACATGTTACGTAAAATCATAAGGCAATATGCATATAGCATTGGTTCTACACATAGGCGGACATAGTTTTGCTTATGCTTGTTGTAAAGGAAGACATTAAAGAGCAGTTACTATTACCTTGTGCCGTAAAAGTAAATCAAATATGTACAACATTCGTACTTAGTAAATGCACAGCATATAAAGAGATATATATATATAGGTTATACCCCAATTGTAAAGATTCGTATGTAAAGAAATGATGCTGTTAATGGTTGTAAATATAAATAAACTTATATTGATGATAGACGCATGTATTATTGAAGCACCATATAAACAAGATTTTGTTATACACACAACAATTGGCCCATGCTAAGGGATTTTAATATCTCATTCTTGTTCTTTGTAATCGAGGCACTAGTAGTCAAACTGCAGTTTTCCGGCGTTTGGCTGCAAGTTCTGCGCGACTCTGCTTAAGCGGCAGCTAAATTGTTGTTTTTTGTATGTTTGTTTCCATGGCTTCGACTGCGTCTTCGGTCGGGGTTGGTTGGGTCTACCAACTGCACCGAGCCGACCTCGTCCAATATTGTGAAGAAAACAACCTACCTACAGATTCCAGTGATACCGTCGCAGTCTTACGCGCACGTCTGGTGCGTCATTTGCGTGAGTCTGTGGCTGAACCCAGTGAGGGCGACGGAGCTGGAGTAGTGGGCGGGCAGGCAGCCGTTAATGTAAGTGTACCTCCAGACTCATTCTCCCAAAAACTTTATTTTTCAGTGCTTAAGGCACTACCAACCCTTGATAGCTCCGACCCTGGGGTAGTATTGAAATTTTTTTTAGAGGCTGATCGCCTGAGTAAACTTAAATTAGTCCCTTCCGCCTCCCTTATGAAGGGGCTTCTAACTAAATGCGCAGGGGTGTATGTCCATAGATTGACAGAGGCAATTATTCAAGGCGTGGAATACCAGGCCTTTAAGACCTCTGTTATACGTGCTGTATGCCCACCCCATGTGTTGGATTCATGTAAACGTAGTTACGTTCTGCGATTACAACGACCCGATGAGAGCGTGTCCCAATTCGTTGATAGTGTTCTATCATACGCATCGGTATTAGAATTGGACACTGGTGACAACGAACTAATTTCTTTAATGTTAGGGAATGTGGCACCCCACGTCATTAGCATGGCTAGCATGCTGTCACCACCCAAAGACGTGGATGATTTACGTAGTTGGGCTACGGATGTGGACGCTCGATTAGCTGCGGTGTCAAAGTATGAAGCAACTTTTAGTAAACAGACAGGTTTACACGGCACAGGGTTACACGGGCATATGTCCGATAATACGCGGCTCGTTCCAGATACACTTACAGCAGGATATAAGCAGCCTGCGGTTCTTCCGCAGCAGTTAAGCAGTAATTATAAATATAATCAACTGCAATTTCAAGGTGCGCAAAGCCAAAAGATTACAGGCACTAAAGCACCTCGTCCACGTATGTATCATATGACCACCCAACAGGGCCCTCACAAGGTAACTCCGCCTTGTGTAAGTGATCCGGGTGGACAGACACCGTCGCGGCCGCTTCACATCGCCCGCACTGCCCAGCAACTACAGGGCGACACGCAAAATACTCACCTACGATGCGCTAATTGTAGTAAATTTGGCCACATAGCATTTAAGTGTAAAGGGCCGCGTGTTGAGGCGCAAGAGCGTAAGTGTTTTAGATGCCAGGGAAAGGGTCACTATCGTGCGAATTGCCCGGAAAACTACAAGTGACGGGACGTAAAAGAGGGCGTTACCGTCGTTTTTTGGTGAAATCCTCTTACAGAAATTTTCTACATTTCATGCCCATACAGATAAAAGATAGGTTCTATCCGGCACTGGTGGATACTGGAGCCACACGATCTATAATGAGTAAGCATTTTGTAAAGAGCCTTCAGCTCAAATTTCCTAAATTATTTTCTGCCTCATCATTTGTTAGTGAATCTATAAAGCTGTGTGTGGCAAATGGGAGTTGTGTTCCCTCTGAACAATCTGTAATACTGCACTTTAAAATCAAACATTTCTCATGGTCGTGGAAGTTTGCCATAGTGGCGGGAATTTCCCCTGAGTTTATTATTGGTTTAGATTTTTTAGGTCAGTCACGTAGTGTTGTAGATTTGGGTAACCACGAATTACGGTTTGACTTTGCTCCTAACGTTAAGATTCCCTTACGTTACGACGTATGCAGTAACATTGTCGTAGCTGGTAGCGATGTGAATGAGTCTACGCGTGAACAAACCTTACGATCTTTAAAGTCACAATTTGCAGACACCATAACTAAGAAAATTGGTAAATGTGATATTCTTCCCTATAAATTCTATTTACGTGACGAAACGCCAGTGTATAGTAAACCTTATCAGGCATCTCCGCCTAAATTGCAAGCAATGCGACAGATTGTGAATAAACTGTTAGCTGCAGGAGTTATAGCGCCCTCGACTTCGGACTTTAGTACGCCTACCTTTCTTGTTCGTAAGAAAGACGGCGTAAGCTGGCGGCTAGCTCATAATTATATTCCTTTGAATAAAAAAATAGCTTATCAGGACGTGTATCCCCTGCCCACTGTGGAGTCCGCTCTGCAACATTTAGGAAAGGCAAAATATTTTTCTGTTATAGATTTGAATAACAGTTTTCATCAATGTTTATTACATCCAGATTGTCGTAAATTCACTGCCTTTTCCACGCCATTCGGCCATTATGAGTTTAACAGGATCCCGATGGGAGTCACCTTTGGTAGCCAGGCCATGTGCCGAATTTTAGATCATATTTTGTCCGACCTTAAGTATAAATACGTATTTAATTACATAGACGATATTATTATTTATAGTCAATCCTTGCAATAACACATAAGTCATGTTAAAGAGGTTTTGGAACGCTTAAGAAAAGCCCACTTAACAGTTAATCCGGAAAAATTTGAATTTTGTAAAAACTCAGTAAAGTTCTTAGGTTACCAACTTTCCCAGGGGCGACTTACAATTGATCCAGAAAAAATAGCTGCAGTTGTTCAATTTCCTCGACCTATTAATCTAAAAGGGGTACAGCGATTTCTGGGCATGATAGGATATTATTCACGTTTTATTGAAGATTTTGCTACAAAATGCGCCCCCCTGAACGTACTTCGTAAAAAGGATGTAGTTTTTAATTGGGGGCCAGATCAGGAAAAGGCTTTTCAAAACTTAAAGAGAGCAATGACCACACCCCCAATTCTTATTCTTCCTAATTTTGAAGACAGATTTGCTGTACAGGTTGATGCGTCTAGTTTGGCCCTGGGCGCCGTACTCGGACACAAAGAAGGAAAAACAATCCGCCCTATAGCGTATGCTAGTCGTTGCCTATCTGAATCCGAACGCCGACTGGGTGTATACGAAAAGGAGGCCCTTGCCTGTTTGTTTGCCGTAGAAAAATTTGAGAGCTATTTAGATTCACGTGAATTTGATCTGTACACAGATAACCAAGCATTGAGCTGGTTATTTAATCATCCACACCAGCTGGGAAAATTAGGTAGGTGGATTTTACGTCTTTCACGTTTTAGATTTGTTATACATCACGTGCCCGGTAAGGAAAATTTGATAGCTGACTCACTCTGCCGCATGTACAACCCGGATGAGTTTGAACAGAACGACATTGACAATCAATTACAAACAGAACACGCACTGGCCTTCAAATTTATTCCAGAATCCTATTTTAATATAAAACAATGTCAACAACAAGACCTATCGTGTTGTGAAATTGTAAAAGAGTTGAAGTTAAAGAAACCAATTCCGTACATTGTAGATCAAGGTATACTCTACTATACAGGAATAAATGGTAAATTACGACGAGCAGTTGTGCCTAGCGTTTTACGTCCCATGGTTCTTACATACTTTCACTCGTTGGTCATAGGTTGTCATTTGGGCATTGAGAAAACATATCAACGTATTTGTAAATATCTATTTTGGCCGGATTTACGCGATGACGTCCGTAAATTCGTACGTTCTTGCATAGATTGTCAAGTATCAAAACCACCACGTAATGCTAATGTGGGCTTGTATGCGGCAGACCCGCCAGTTGCCCCTTGGCATACCATACATATTGACATTTATGGACCCCTAACACGATCAAAAAAGGGTAACATATGTTTGTTGGTCATTATGGATATATTTACAAAATTTGTAATTTTGTCTCCAATGAGAAATATGAAAGCCGAAACAATTGTTAAAGTTCTGTCTGAGCAGGTTTTTAAAATATTTGGACCTCCAAATATCATAGTCTCTGATAATGATCCATACTTTCAGTCCATAATATACAAAAATGCGCTTTTTGAGTGGTCGGTAAAACCCGTGTTTAGCTCACCATATTTTCCCCAAGGGAATATGGTGGAGCGAGTAAATAAAGTCTTAAAGAGCATCCTCATATCATTTTACAGGGATGATCAGACCATGTGGGACGCTGATATCGCCTTTATTAATGTTGGTTTAAATTCCGCCCATCACTCTTCCACTGGCTTCCCCCCATGTCTTCCATTTTTGGGTCGAGATTTAATTCATCCTTTACTAAATCAGTGGGGCCTGCCTGCCATTGACTCCAGTCTCACAGCCCAACAGTTTGATAAAATTTTAAATTCTGAATGAATGAATCTGAAACGGGCACGCAGTACAGTAGCCGAGGTCTATAATAAAAACAGAACAGTGGCTAATTATAAGGTTGGTGAGCTTGTTTTATGTCGCTCTTATCGCTTACCCAACTTAGCTGCCCAAGTTAGTTCGAAATTATTACCATTGTACGATGGACCCTTTGTGGTCGATAGGATACTTGGCACCAACACATTATTGCTACGCTCTTGTAAATTTAAAAATGAATATAAAAAGTGCCATGTTAGTCAAGTTAAACCTTTTGTGAGTTAAGACTCTTTGTAATTAGTTTATATATATATATATATATATCAACATATTATAGGCTATAAGGTGTGAGATTTATAATTTATTTATTTGTTGATTGTCCCCACTGTAGGAGTGTGCGTGTTTTATGTGTGTTCGGTGTTTGTCGCTTCCATTCTTCTTACAGCTGGGCGCGCCTCTCCTTCCTTCCCTCTACCCCCCCCCCCCCCCCCCCCCGCTGCATATGCTGATTGCATCTGCATCGACGGCCCCATGCCGACCTCGCAAGGAGACGTCCTAGCGAGGCTCTTCTCGTCGCTTCCCCTCCCCGACCCCTGTCTGATCGAGACCGCCTAAGGAGTCTACGCCTCAGCTCTGCGAGCTCGCCGAGGACGAGCTACGTGATTAGGCTCCCAGAGGACGACCGGGCGCATATCCTGGCGCTACTTCGTATAGGATGGCTGCATAACCATCGGCGGCCTATTGCAGTGTCCGCCTCTTTGAGGCCTCAAGAGCGGGACACGCAGGACTGTCTGCCACCAGCCAGAGCCCTGCTGCAAGAAGCGTTCCTTGTGCTTGTTATTTTGTATTATCTACGCACTATGTATGAGTACATTGATGTAACAGTGTTATAGTTGTGTCCATGAGTGGACCTACCCGTATATGATGATTGGTATGAAGAGGATGGTTTTACTGCAAGTTGAAATTACCAAGGCGGACTATCAGATAGGCGCGGTCTTAAGGGAGGGGAGATTGCAGCAGTAGCTGCGCTCAGTCGCCGTCAGTCGCGATGCAGCGCCACCTCCTTTCATTTCCCCATCTCCCACTCTAGGTGTCTTGTTCCCCCTCCACCGCCTCTCATCCTTCCCCTTTTTTCCCTCTAGATTCAACACTAGCGACATCTGTGATTTTAGTTCTTTTTAGAGTATTTAAGCGGGCTCTCAGCTCTCTATAGTTGCTGTCTGCCCAGTAGGTCTAAGGGGACAGTCCGCCGGTTATCTCTAACGAGTTACGTCTACACTCAGCGTCGTCATGCTGCCCGATTACGTTCCGACCGTCATGAACCTAGATTCGTGTTACGTAGATCTTGAAACCGTAAATCCGCGGCATAACATTTTGCAAAGTAAATGCTGGTAATAGTGACGGCGATTGCTGAGTGTTGGGCCCGCCATTATTTGTATGCAATTTATATTGTTAGTTCGGCTCTCTACAACTGCGTGTTGTGCGCCAGCACTATTTAATTTAGCTTGCTATTTCGTTATTACTCAGACGTTAGCGCATAGCCGGTGTAGGTAAAATATACGCTTACATATTTACGAGAACACTGTAAACCAATCCCTATGTACATTAGGAACGTATCCGCAACATGTTACGTAAAATCATAAGGCAATATGCATATAGCATTGGTTCTACACATAGGCGGACATAGTTTTGCTTATGCTTGTTGTAAAGGAAGACATTAAAGAGCAGTTACTATTACCTTGTGCCGTAAAAGTAAATCAAATATGTACAACATTCGTACTTAGTAAATGCACAGCATATAAAGAGATATATATATATAGGTTATACCCCAATTGTAAAGATTCGTATGTAAAGAAATGATGCTGTTAATGGTTGTAAATATAAATAAACTTATATTGATGATAGACGCATGTATTATTGAAGCACCATATAAACAAGATTTTGTTATACACACAACAATTGGCCCATGCTAAGGGATTTTAATATCTCATTCTTGTTCTTTGTAATCGAGGCACTAGTAGTCAAACTGCAGTTTTCCGGCGTTTGGCTGCAGACCGTAAAAATTCGCGATATGAATGACCTGTAGGAAAGACTGCATGATCCTCTATGCATGCGGGAAAATGTCATCTGCTCATTGGTTACTGACTCGTGATACCTGTTAACTGGGACGCTAATGATTCGATACTTCTTTTGTTAAAGGTTTTTCATTGGCCGAGTGTCATTCAGAAAAAAATTGTTGCCCAATCACTGATGCGGTAAAAAGGCAAACGTTTTAGGATTCTAGCCTATCGCAAAAGGAATCCGCGAATCTTTCCGGTCTCTATTCATAGCTCAGCTGGAGTGGGTGTCGGGCTGACACTCCAAGTATGTCATGATGTTCGTCAGCTGGTGTGCAGCATCTGCATGTGTAGCCTGCTGTTGCTGTGTCGTCCACTTCATTTTCCTCACTGTCTGCTGTAGATGTGCATGGTGCGACAGTTTCTTCTTCTGTAATAGTGCCGTGGCCACCTTCATTGTGGCCTTTCAGCCACTCGCTGACGTCTTCCACATCAACATCTGAACACCCACTTATTGTTCCAAACATCTCTAGACGGCCGTCTGCAGCCACCAGCAGACCACAGTTTCTCCCATTATTTTTTTAAAAGATCTTTGCGGGATGCAATCCCAAGCGTCAGCAACCATGTAAATAACGTCTTTGGTGCATATTCATTGATTATTCTAAAACTAGCCTCAAAGCAGTTTTAATGCATAATGGAAATGTATTTGGCTCTCTTCCAGTGGGACACTCGGTTCACATGGACGAAAATCTATAATGACTTGGCAACAATTCTTGAGGAAACCAAATATCAAGAACATCAATGGATCGTTTGTGGAGATTTTAAAATACTAATAATGTAGTTTGCTCAGCAGAGAGGTTATGCAAATTATCCTTGTTTTCTTTGTTTATGGGATGGTACAGCCAGACAGCTGCACTTGACGAAACATGACTGCCCATCACGAGACAGTTTGACCCCCGGCGACAAAAACGTCACCAAAACGAAATTTTTTCCACCAGAAAATATTTTATTAACATCTTCAAATTACAATGTTTTTTTTTTTTTTTTTTCAAATAACTGCTAATATATCAGGTTTATTTCAGATATCTTTGTTCCGAATTTCCGAAACTGTCTGAAGCCAAGTTAAAAGAGGGAGTTTTCACTGATTTTGTAAATAATAGGCGACAATTAAAAAAGCATAGGGCGCTTTCAAGAATTTAATACACAAGTTTTTGATGAATACTAACGACCCTGATTACAAGACCATCGTACAAAACATGATGTCAGCATATGAATCTCAAGAAAGCAATATGAGCTTAAAAGTTCCTTTCTTACTCTCACATATTGACTATTTTCCTGAAAACTTGGAAGACTGCAGTAAAGAACAGGTTTAAAGATTTCATCATGAAGTCCTTTGTGCCACGAATCAGTGCTTTCTTGGAAAATGTTATTTATTTTTTTATTTTTTATTAAATTTTGACCGCATAAAGGGGGCCAGATTAAATATCGTACTTCATATTGTACCCTTTCGTATTAAGCTTTATCAAGTCATGTCAGACAGTACATCAGAGCTTTGTCCGATGCGCTACAGTCCCATGTGGAGCTAGATGTCCGATTCCACTTTCTCTCATTTCTACGCATGAACCACCGTGTAACTTCTCCCGACCACCGGGTTATCGGATGACTGTTCAGGTCGGGGCTACAGCCAATCTAAGCGCGCCTTGTCCAGGATGGTGGTAGAGTATCGACTGGGCTCTCCTATTTTGGTCCAGGTGCCCGGCTCATGTTTTCGTGCTTCTGGAGCACGCCTGGTGTGGTGTGTCTGTCTGCGTGACACAACACAAGCACAATCCCACACCCCGCACCCAGTCGCTTTTTAATGTCTCTCTGAGAACTTGTGGTGAGAGCAATGACCTACCCCCTCCCCAGATCCCAACTCTCTTGGCCCAACTCAACCCGGGTAATACCGCCACGACTTTCGTATCCAAGAATAGGCTAACCTCTTGCGCGATCGGTAAGTCTACTGTAGAATTAAGTTTTGTTTAAATCCTTCTCTTCATGCTAGAGGGCAGCTTCTCCCAGAGACCCTTACTACAGGCTCTACACACATCTGTTACATCCTGGAGCGCTATCTTTCGGCACCCACACAATTTGTTGGTATGACCATGCCAAATGTTTGTTTTGCATGTGGCCCTGCCACCTGGGGGCCACTGGCCACTCAGGAAGCTGTTAGTCCGCCCTGTGTCTCATAGCTCCACCCACATTTCTTTTCTCTACTCCCACCCCCTTTTTTAAGCCTCCTGGACACTTTAACTAGGGGACTCTTTCCTCGTGAAGAGACGTCGGGCAGACTTCCTCAGGATCGCGTGTGGAACTGCCACCAGCTTTCCCGGGTTCTACCAAGTCTCTTGCGACAGAGAATTTCCAACTGCCATGTGATATGTAGTCACAGAATAAAGGGTTTCTGCCTTTTATCCTCTCTTCTTCTCGGTGGGTTTGTTCGTAGTTCGGTCTAGTGCTTCCGCGTCTATTCTCCCACGGACTGCTTCTCCAATGAATTATATATCACTATAACTATATATAAACTTCCACATTCTGGTGAGTAGTACCTGAAACTCCGGTCTTTTTGAGCCTTTTTCTATCCATTTGCAGCCCCTAGATTCTATCCTTGTACGTTAACATTTTCATTTTTACCACTGTACCAACATTTGTTTCACAGTTGGGCCCCAGTGAAGGGTAGCAACCACGAGTCCCGCACTGAGTAAAGATTTCGATCTCCACTTTTTCAATAGCAGTCTCCAGTCCACCCACTACCTCTTCAGGACTGATTGTTCTGCCTCCACTTCACTCTCACGGGCAGATAAGTTTAGAACCACGTGTGCAAGGCGTTTGTATTACATTGTAAGTTCTGAGTAAAGTATGCATGGTCTTTCTACCATAGTGACAAGAAGAAAATTAATTCAAAGAAAACCTAACATTTAATTTTATTTTATTTTAAGATACCAAGTATAGTTATTATGATTATCAAAATATATTCGTAAAACTAAAATTTGATTATGGATAAATTTAAAGAAAAATATCCATAGTAAAGCTACTAGGTAAAAGAGGTTTGGCGAGCCATTGTAAATATACATATATTTTCATGTTTGTCTAACTGTTATTCTGCAAAGATAATGTATATTTCAAGTTGCCATTACTATATTATAATATAAGGTACTAAAGATAACGAAAAGAAACATAACTACTGTCGTCTCAGAAAAAAATAGAAACTACATAATATGAATGCAATGAACTATCAGTAACCAAATTCCTGTATTTTATTATTTTATTATTTCTTAAATCGGTCCATCGTCACACCCATCTTGTTATTGAGTGTAAATACTAAATTTGAATGCTTGCCTCCGAGGTTCCGCATCTGGTTTAATTTTGTTTTCTTAACTAACTGTTAGCCAGTACGTTTCCAGACCCTTGAATCTTGCAAACTTCTGAGTAAGGAAAAAGTAGGTGGTGCACCGTGATATCTAGAGACGTTACCAAGGAAAATTGGATGCCAATATGTTAGCTGACTTCTGTTGGATGCTCAATCGTGAAACCAGAGAAGGAAATCGGAAACGAGCTTGGAGAAGCATGAAAGAGAAGATGAAAAAGTTTCACAAAAATTGGTAAACCTAAAATTATGTATAAGTATCAGAAACCATTTTTTTATTAGTTGTAAGAAATTACTATAAGTTCAGTTCATTTCAATAAATAAATGATTTTATAAAAAAAATTAGTTTTTTTTATTTTCCTAGAAACCTATACGTGATGGGATTTTATGGAAGTCATTTTTAGAATCTACGATCTTTAACACATATCATCCAGCAAAAATATTCCATGCATCAGGAGAATTTTTTTCCCAGGCCTGTGTTATCTATACCTATGTGTCAAAATGTTTTATTTGGAAGTTTTAATGCGATTTAGCTTCTATTATTTTTAGGACTAACTAAATTAATTGCGTTCTAAGGGATGACCTACCTAAAAATTTTAACAACGTACACCAGTTTGGAAACAGCAGGTAGTTAAAACAAAGTGTTCCTTACAGACAACGGATGGGCGTTTGCATTTGAAGAAGATTGTGCATAGCGTGAATGTATAAACTAAACGTCTCGTTTGTATCACAATTGAAAACACGCCAAAATGGCGTATCTGTACGTGTGTCTGCGTGTCTACCCGACGGATAGGTGATGGCTGGAAACAGGGTTGCTGGAGGGTTGGTAAATGGTTTGAAAGAGCGAACTCTAGGAACATCCACCCCGATCCGCGAGAGAATGCACGCAAGCGCGCTAACGACTCGTAAACACGGAGTTACCAGCAGGCGGACGCGAATTTGAAAGTTGGCATACAGCAGCTACGGAATGCGCGTGTGCTCGGGGAAAACCGACAGCGCTCCGAGTTCAACACGCAAGCTTACGGAAACTTTCGCCACGCCTCTAACATGTGAAAGACCTACAGAAAAATAGACAGAAGAGCACGAAAAGACGGTACACACGTGACAAAAAAGGTATAGGACAATGTAGATACATTTTTTGATGACTCTGTGCTATCGGCCCGGAACTATTGGAGTATTTTAAAATGTACATGTATATATTCTTTAGCTCGATGGATTATAATTAACAATAAGATTTTGAAATTTTATTTTAACGTGAACATTTCTGGACACAAAAGTAAAAATAAAATAAAGAAGAAATGGAAAAATTATAGAATAAATATAAATTAAAAAATATATATGTATAAATTAAAAGCTCTATTACACTTAAATAGCTTTTTAATATAGGTACTATTTATATATTACCTAATATAATAATATATGAAATATCCGGGATTGACTACACGGAACTCTTACTCGTTTATCCTTGATTGGGGGCCAGCGCGGATGTATTCAGGGTTAGAAGACGGGGTAGCAGCTGCCACCCTTCCAAAGAGGGGTAAAATAAATAAATAAAACAAGAAGCAATACCCAGACAATTTTGCAACGAAACCTCACAAACAAATATTAAAATTTTTTTTAATAAATAACTTTTTTCTTTTGTTATTATTTATATGTGTGCGCCCAATGTACCCATATACGCAATGCAAGAGGTTGAATACAAAGAACCCCCCCCCCCCCCTTTTTTTATGATGAATCCCGAAAATTGTCTCCTTGCCTTTTCATTTTTGATCTGGATACGCCCTTGGAGGCAAGTGATTATAAAATCCCCGTTGTCTGTCAGGCTGTAGTGGGAATAACTGATTTGACCTGCAATTATTTCATATGACGTGACTAATTTCTTCCTGGGCAGATAACCATTTTATTTTATGCAAAGTGACAGGAAAAGACATTTTTTGTTGGAACTTATGTTGGAAATTCTTAGGGAAACATCTGGCTATATAAATGTTGGTAAATAAGTTAGAAGATTCTTTCCTGTGGCTGGCCAATATTCGAAAGAATGTTATTCGTCTATATGCTGTTGATATGGTAATAGTATATGTTTTACATTCAATTAAACAAAGTCATTACTTTAATAATATAAATTCAAACGAAAATACTCAGTAGTCATATTGTGTCATACAATAAATTTTTTTTCAGTAATTAACTAAGTAGGTCTAAGTAAACTGTAATTAAAATATTAATTGCTGTAATTTTTAAAATGCTGAAAATTTGTAATTATTAGCTATAAAATTAAATCATAAAGTGATCAAGTTCTAGAAATGCTTTATATATATCTATATATATAAAAATTTAGCTTCCGTATGTATTTGGCCGCAAAACTCGGAAAGTATACGATGGTTTGGATTGAAATTTTTACAGAACATTGCATCTTAACAGAAGAGTGTTTATATGAAATAAAAGTTTGGGAAAATCCACCGGAAAAGTCGGAAAAAAAGGTTTCTATAACTAAATATCATGGTCACTCAACTTAGTTGTGACCACGCTCGACGATGCTGTACCATATTGTCGAAGTTCAAGCACATCAGGCTACTCGACCATTGTGCCTTGACGACAATAATTTACACAAATATGTATATATATATATATATATATATATATATATATATATATATATATATATTTCAAGAAAGAATAAAAAACTTTATTTAATTTGAAAGTATATTCTTTCGACTCTATTGATAAAAATACGTTTAAATTAAAAAATACATTTCGTACAATACATTTGAAAATTAAATAATTCTTATCTTATAGCTTATATCTTATATATTGCTATTATAATTTGTTATAATCACGTACGTTGTTATGATGATTGTTGATATATCAAACCGGTTGTCATATCAACCCTGTTGTCATAGCAAAATGTGTTTGTTGATTTTTCCAACAATAAACTTTTAACACTTTTGTTTTGTTTTCTAATAAGCCAAATATTGATTAAGCACAAAATGTGTCACTGTGACCAGTTTATGTGTATGGTATCATTTATAAATGTTTAATTAAAGAATGGAATTGGTTGGATTTCATCTGTAAAGTGAGTAAACTTATGTTTTATAAAAAAAATTGTGATTTAATGAAACACTATTTTCAGAATTTTGTATTCATATAGTTTTTTTATCTTGGAAATAATTTAACTTTATTTTTTCACTGGAAATATGAATTATGTAGGCTACTATCATTAAACCTTATGGTGCCAAAGTATGAAAAATCGTGTTTTCTGTGTTGTGCGAAAATTGTCAAGGCCGAAAAATCCTCTTAAAGTATATATATTAACTAAGACACGTTTTTCGACACTTAACCACATTCTATCGTTGTGAGTTGAGCTACCCTATTATTAGCTGCTTTTTCTCATAAAATATTGCAGAAGTTTTATGTTTATCGGCATCGCACAACATGTGACACTGGAAATGTGTTTTTCATATTTATTTGTTTACAATAAAAACTTCACATTTTAATTAATTTAATTACATGTTTTAAAAGTATACATTTGTTTATTTTGAGTTTATTTTGGTTAATTATAAATTTTTATTCGCTTTTAAAACTTATATTTTTTTTATATATTTCTTAGTAATTTTATCAATGAAACAGTCAGTATAACTTTCATAGAAGGTTTTATATAAATTGACTTAATTTTTTTTCAATACATTCTGTGTAAACAATTATGAACGGAACAATAATTACAGAACTAATATTTCATTGTATTAAGAAAAAATTTAAGATTTAAAAAATAAAATCCATGAATATTATTTTATAACTACGTCCACTCCTCATTTTGTACATAAAAATATTAATTTTAATTACAATATTAAAAATATTAACGTAAAAATGGGATACAAATTGTATATTTTTACTTAAGAAATGCCAAAAAATTAGAGTTTATTTATTAGCGTTAAAAATTATGAATATCTAATGAATGAGTTATAAAATAATTGTTATGGTTAATTTATATTGTCATTTTTTACAGTTTATCACCGTTCGTGTGATGCCTCGCCCACGTTCAAACATTGGCCGCCATACTCGACGTGCAAACGCAGAGCGTCAGAGATTATCAAATCGCACTGATCAACAACGTTTAGAATATAATGAACATCTTAGAGAACGAAGTATTCAAAGACGAGCAGAAGAATTGGCCGATCAAAGGGAAGAGAGACTTCAACTCTTACGAGAAGAAGCGAGAAGAAGAAGAGCAGCATATTCGTCTCAACAACGCCAAGAAGAAATAGATCAACGGCGAAGACGAATGCAGTTACAACATCTAAATAACCAAGCTTCATACCACCAAATGGCTTTTTCATATGAACCGGATATACAATACAATACCTCATGTACATTTGTTCAAATCGGAAAAATGGATAAAGTTTGTCCTCATTGCAGAGCAATTAAATTCAAAGGAGAAACTCCAGGAATGTGTTGTGCAAGCGGTAAAGTGAAGCTACCTGAACTTGAACAGCCAAAAGAACCATTGAAAAATTTGTTAAATGGAATTACTGATGATTCTAAACATTTTCTCCAAAATATTAGAAAATATAATTCATGTTTTCAGATGACTTCATTTGGCGCTAACATTATAACGGAGCATTATATGCCGACATTTAAAGTTCAGGGTCAAATTTTCCACAAAGCTGGTTCTTTACTTCCTTTCCACAATAATCACCATAAATTTCTACAAATATATTTCATGGGAGATCAAAGTGCTCAGTTGAATGCACGATGTCAAATCTACGCTGGAGTAAGAAGGGACATTGTTGAGTCGTTGCAACAGTTGTTACATGACGATAATAGTTTGATTCGATTGTTCAAAAATGCGATTGATCTTATGCCATCAGACAGTCATAGAATTGTTATTCATGCTGATTTTACACCAGCAAGTGAGCATGTCAGACGATATAATGCGCCAACAATTGATGAGGTAGCAATTGTCATGGTTGGAGAAGAATTTCATCATCGCGATATCGTTTTGCAGTGCAGAAATGAGCAACTACAACGAATTGCTGACACTCATAGGTGCTACGATCCATTGCAATATCCAATTATGTTTCCAAGTGGTCAAGACGGTTATCATTTTAACATTAAAATGATAAACACAGTCACAGACGAATACACTGACAAAAAAGTTAGTTCTATGAATTATTATTCCTATAGAATTATGTTACGTTAAAATGAAGAAAACCATATTCTGAAATGCCGTCTGCTCTTCCACCAGTACATCGTCGACATGTACGCGAAAATAGAGTCGGAACGACTACTATTCATTAGGCTCAATCAAACAAAGCTGAGATCAGAAGAATATGTACATTTGAGAGATGCTGTTATAAATGATGGTGATATAAGTAACATAGGCAAGATGACAATATTGCCTGCAACATATACTGGTAGTCCACGACATATGCACGAATATGCGCAGGACGCTCTTACATATGTGCGAAAATATGGTCGTCCTGATCTTTTCATTACATTTACATGTAATCCAGCATGGGATGAAATAAAAGAGTTACTTTTCCCTGGACAATCTCCTGCTGATCTCCACGACATAACAGCACGTGTTTTCAAACAAAAGCTAAAAATGTTAATTAATTTCATCACTTCACTGCACGTTTTCGGAGAAACACAATGCTGGATGTACTCTGTGGAGTGGCAAAAAAGAGGACTGCCACATGCACACATTTTAATATGGCTTACTATGAAGATCATGCCTAATGAAATCGATAAAGTCATATCCGCTGAAATACCAGATACTACAACTGACAATGAGTTGTATGATGTTGTGACCAAGAACATGATACATGGACCATGTGGGTCAATCAATACAAATTCACCATGTATGATAGATGGAAAATGCTCTAAACGTTATCCTCAAGAGTTTTTAAAAGATACAATCACTGGCAGTGATGGTTACCCACTTTATCGACGAAGAAGTACAGAAGACAATGGGAAAGCAATTGTTATGAAAGTGAGAGGAAATGACATTGAAGTTGATAATCGTTGGGTTGTTCCATATTCGCCACTTTTATCAAAAACGTTTAAAGCACATATCAATGTGGAGTATTGCAATTCTGTGAAATCCATAAAATACATCTGTAAATACGTCAACAAAGGCAGCGACATGGCCGTGTTTGGAGTTTCATCAACAAGTAACTTAGATGAGATCTCACAATACCAAATCTGCAGATATATTAGCAGCAATGAAGCTGTATGGCGCATTTTAGGATTTCAAATCCATGAGAGGGATCCAACTGTCATTCACCTTGCTGTTCATCTCGAAAACGGACAAAGGGTATATTTCACAGATAAAAACCTACAAGACATTGCAATAAATCCACCGAACACAAAATTAACAGCATTTTTTCATTTATGTCAAACAGATGATTTTGCAAAATCTTTGAGGTATGCAGATGTTCCAACTTATTTTACTTGGAATGTGACCAAAAAGAATTTTGAAAGAAGAAAGAGAGGGAAGGCAGTAACTGGACAACCTGGAATATTTTCATCAAATGCTTTAGGAAGGATATACACTGTACATCCGAACAATGCAGAATGCTTTTATTTACGTTTGCTTCTAATTACATGTCGTGGTCCAACATCATTTATGCACTTGCGAACAGTGAATGGAATAGTACATACTACGTATCGGAGTGCGTGCGAGGCACTTAATTTGTTGGAAAACGACGATCATTGGGACAAGTCAATTGAAGATTCATGTGCTACTTCTCATCCATCTCAAATACGTATGCTGTTCGCAACTATTTTGTCCGCATGTTTCCCATCACAACCAGCGCAATTGTGGGAGAAATACAAAGACTACATGGCTGAAGATATTCTGTACAAAATTCGCCAAGAAACAAATAATCATGACTTGGATTTCACAGAAGAAGTATACAATGAAGCGCTGATATTCATTGAGGATCTTTGTCTGACAATATGTGGTAAGTCGTTGACTCAATTGGGAGTGACGGCACCGAACCGGTCCATCAATGCGACATTTGACAGAGAACTACTTAGAGAACAATCATACAACAGAAATGACTTACAGCTGTTCGTCCAGGAAAATACACCGAGACTCCTTCAAGAACAAAATATAGTATATAATACTATCATACAAGCTGTGGCCAACCAATCCGGTGGATTGTACTTTTTGGATGCTCCAGGTGGAACTGGAAAAACATTCTTAATTTCCTTAATCCTTGCTACGATCCGTTCAAATGGCCATAATGCATTAGCCCTTGCTTCCTCGGGTATTGCTGCAACATTAATGGAAGGAGGTAGAACAGCGCATTCAGCTCTTAAACTATCACTAAACATGCAATGCACAGAAAGTCCAACATGTAACATTTCAAAAACATCAGGAATGGGAAAAGTTCTTCAGACGTGCAAAATCATTGTATGGGATGAGTGTACAATGGCTCACAAAAAGTCATTGGAAGCATTAGACCATACACTGAAATATTTGCGAAATAATCCAGATCCATTTGGGGGAGTGTTGGTGTTACTATCCGGTGATTTCAGGCAAACGCTCCCAGTGATACCTCGCTCAACACCTGCTGATGAATTGCATGCCTGCTTAAAATATTCAAATTTTTGGAGCACAGTAAAAAAAAATGCATTTAACCACGAATATGCGAGTTAAACTTCAGAACGATCCAACAGCAGTCATATTTTCAAGACAATTAATTGAAGTTGGTAACGGCACTGTACCTACAAATCCAGAAACAGGAAAAATCAGCTTATCATCTGATTTATGCAACATCGTAGATTCAAAAGAGGAATTAGTAGACAAGGTATTCCAAAACATCGAAACAAAATTCAAAAATCATGCATGGTTGAGCGAAAGAGCCATTCTAGTGGCTAAAAATGTTGACGTACACGATATGAACAATAGTATTATAAACAGAATCGAAGGTGAAACAATGACATACAAATCTATTGATTCAGTAGTGAACCAAAATGAAGCAGTGAACTTTCCAACGGAATTTCTCAATTCACTCGATGTTCCAGGATTACCACCACATATTTTGAATTTGAAAATTGGTGTGCCAGTTATATTGCTTCGAAATATCTGTCAGCCTAAATTATGTAATGGTACACGATTAGTAGTTAAAAAATTAATGGATAATCTTATTGAAGCAACAATTTTGATTGCACTTCATAAAGGTGAAGACGTATTACTTCCACGAATGCCACTTATTCCGACAGATATGGCGTTCGAGTTCAAACGACTTCAATTTCCAATACGCCTTGCGTTCGCTATGACCATCAATAAAGCACAAGGACAATCTTTGCAAGTGTGCGGTTTGAATTTAGAAAATGAATGCTTCTCTCATGGACAGTTATATGTCGGGTGCTCCAGAGTCGGTAAACCATCTGATCTATATGTTTATGCAAAAAAATGGGAAAACAAGGAATGTAGTCCTTCCATTAGCTTTACAATAAAAATATTTAAGCTAAACACATTTTTATTTCTTCTATTACATTCCACAGCCATGCACAGTAAAATATTAAATTAAACAATGAATTAATATTAAACTGTGCCACAGCAAAGCGTGGCCGGGTTTAGCTAGTATATATATATATATATATATATATATATATATATATATATATGTCTGTAATATGAATAACATTACAATTAAAAAGTAAATTTTTTCCAAATTATAAGTTATTACTTTAAATAAAAATAAAATTTCTTGCGTTCCTCCCAACCTCTCTCTAAAAAAATACCTTTGTTTTACTGTTTGTTTTAACTAATTTAATGGTTTTATATTCAGTCTTTTTAATCTTACATATTATTAATGTATTAAAATTTATATGCACTTTAAATAGATACTAACCTTAGACTTTAAAATGTTTAGTGAAAAGGGTTTGTCGAAGAAAAATTGGAAGTTAGGACTACTTAAGAGCGAAACGATCTCGGAGTGTAGGTTGTTAAATGAGCTACGAGTCTGATGTTCACATCCCAGCATCCTCGAGAGATTTAAAATTGTGTCCAAAACTGAGTATTGTGTTGTCCCTTCAGGTTCCATCATAGCATAATCTAGTCTAACCCACCCCATCTCTACCATTTTACGCAGGTATCCTTTTGTAAAGTAAGATTATTTTAGCTTCGTTTGTTACAGAACACTTAAAATGTGAAGTGGATTGGTTTTTTTTTTCGGCACTAGTCGCGTCAAAGACGAAGATTTCATCGACGTTTCGGTCAACCTTGTTGTCACCATCT
Organism: Bacillus rossius redtenbacheri; assembly: GCF_032445375.1. Taxonomy (NCBI): domain Eukaryota; kingdom Metazoa; phylum Arthropoda; class Insecta; order Phasmatodea; family Bacillidae; genus Bacillus; species Bacillus rossius. The sequence continues at coordinate 39,628,197 of NC_086341.1, read as the reverse complement.
TCATACCTATTTTATTTAGGTTTTATAGTACAAAATACTGTCTCAAAATCCAACAAAATTAAAGACATGAAATATGACATTATAAATATATATAATATCAGACGTAGGTTATAAAGTTTTACACATTTCTAAATAAGAATCACGATAAAATTTTTGAAATGAGATATATTTCGTTTGAGAACTAGTACCCAAAAGCCGAGCACATTCAGACAATGGCCGCAAATGTTTGAGACACTTATTCACTTTAAATGTTTTCAAAATGCATTGCACTAAGTATATTTACTTATAGGACTTATAGGATGGATATGATTACAATATTTTTATATTAAAAATTTCCACACCAAAAATTAAAAAAAAATATATCATTATGACACGTGTATATTGAAAAATGTTAATATAAAATATGCAAAATAGTTGTAAATTTGTTTAACAATTCAACATACGAAACGTTATAGCGTTAATTATGCTACCCGTAATACTGACCGAAAAACCAAAACTAGGTCGCAATCTTGTAAAACATAATGGAGGTGTATCTCATGCAGTTATATCGGAAATAACACCGAAACAATGAAACAATGCCGTAGAAGAAATTATAGATCGTGCAGTCTTCTATGAATATTCTTTTACTAATGGAAATTTTTGTAAACAACATAAATAGGCTACAGAATATGGTTCAAAATAATGTTTTTTTTCTATCTAGACAGACTGTCGTAAAATCGTAACAAAATCCTGAATGACATCTTCTCTAATTTGCGATCATTGTAAATTTTAGTTAAATTTTAGAGCTTAGTGTCAAATGAATTTTATTTAATTATTTAATTACAGAAAAATTGCAATATTATATTTACAAATGGGGCACAGACGGTTATAAAAGTTTCTCATTTTATTCTTATCATTATTTTTACTATTTAGTCAATAAAGTTCCCAAGAGCTAAAAGGTCTACGAATGTTCTGTCTTACTTTCACTACGCCTATCTTATCTACCTACTTTGGGTTTTATAACCTGGTTATAATAAGTCTAGACCGCGGATGGAAAAATCACCTTGTCCCAACGGACGTCACGTTTTCATAAGTGAAACTTAAGTTTTCAAAATCCGATATTACAATTAGCGAGTTTCAGATTTACTGAATTGTTAGCAGTAGTTGACATTTCCAAAGCCTAAGTATTGGTTCACGATTTTTAAATTATTGTGATTTCGTTTCGACGTGGAATTATAATTTATTCCTTTTTTAACCAGCACCTTTATTAAAAGAAAAACTTATACGTTTGGTTACAAACATTTCACTTTAAACTTAAATGTAAAAAAATATTGGTACCTCTTTATTTTTTTCAAAACAGTTTTCCATCGTTTGCTGCTTACATAATACAATATCGTTATGTTTTTAAATCGTGAATGTGAATTTCGATTACAAATAATGTATTTTTGCCTTTTTTCTATTTTCTAACGTCAATCTCGCGACAAAAAGTTGATACTCGTGAACTACGCCGGACATGTTTTTTGGGGACCTACAGCCACACTTGCCGTGACGTCAGATGGGTCACGTGGACCAATCAGCGCACTCCATCTTCTCGACAGAGTTTGTGATATCGCAACTGTAGATAGGTTTAATCAAAATGGCTTTCTAATTGTTTTATGCAATATCGAGTTGCAATCGGGACCCTCCATACGCCATTTGAAATAACTATTGCTCACGTTGATAAAATTTATAATAATAAATTATTCACAGTAACTAAGCATAGTGTTAAAGGTGTTTTAACTTCATTATCATTAAGTTAAAAATAAGCGGAGGTTCACTGTAGAAATATTTGTTAGATTTGATTCAAAATGAAGCAGTTTTTAGTCTGATTTCACATACCTATTCGTAACTGTGTTACAGCTCTACTCATTTAGTGCATTCACAAGTTAAAATTTGTTGCATTTACTTTGCTATTTAAGTAATTAAGTTATTTGTATGTTAAGCTTAACAAAAAAATATTAAGTTACTGTAAAGATATAATTTTTTTTTTTATCTGTAAATTTAATTCTAACTCAATCACAGATATTATAAAACTATTTTTGTTGCAATAACACAGACCTAGAACAAAAAGAAATATATAATTGGTCTGTGAAATTTTCGTCATTCCTAAACGAGAAAGTCTAAGTAAATAGAAAATATTTTTTTGTACATACATATTTGCAAAGTAATTAAAAATTTAATTGGTACAAATATAATATTGTCATTCTTCTTTGGTTATATTTCTGCAGACAAGAATTATTGGTTTAATCAGTTAAAAATTTGTTAAATTAATTATTTAGAAATTTTTATCAAAAATTCACACTTTTATGTCCATTTTTAGACTTTAAGAAAATATTTTTTTTAATGTTTCGAAAACACGTATTCTATATTCAGGGCTTTTTTTTGCCGTGTAGGAATTAGAGGTGCTGTAGGAGCCTAGAGACGTTTATCCGGCTTATTTGCAGAGGAACGCAGTAATCAGCAGTAACGACTACCCTCTCCTGTGAGCCGACCCTTAACGCCGACCCTCCAGGCATTAAGCGAAGCCCCGCCTTCGCTCCACGACGTCTCCTCGTAATGGGCTTCTTCCCGCCGTGCGTAAACCAGGTTGATGAGCGAGCTCTAGCTCAGCCTCCGATATACAGAGCCTCCGACATACTGAGCCTCCGATATACAGAGCCTCAGATATACTGAGCCTCCGATTTACATAGCCTCCGATATACAGAGACTGCAAAATACAGACCCTCCGATATATAGAGTCTCCAATATACAGAGCCTCCGATATACTGAGCTTCCGATATACTGAGTCTCCGATATACATAGCCTCCAATATACAGAGCCTCCAATATACAGGGCCTACGATATACAGAGCCTCCGATATACTGAGCCTCCAATATACAGAGTCTCCGATATACTGAGCCTCCGATATACAGAGCCTCCGATATACAGAGCCTCCGATATACAGAGCATCCGATATACATAGCCTCCAATATACAGAGCCTCCAATACACAGAGCCTCCAATATACAGAGCCTTCGATATACAGAGCCTCCAAAATACAGAGCCTCTAATATACAGAGACTCCAATATACAGAGCCTCCAATATACAGAGACTCCAATATACGGAGCCTCCAATAAACAGAGCCTCCAATATACAGAGCCTCCGATATACAGAGCCTCCGATAAACAGATCCTCCCACACAGATCGGTAAACTGTGCCATGTTGCAGCGAGGAGGTTAAACGTCATCCCAAAGGCGGTAGTGAATGCAACTTGTGTACTTCCCAACATGTTTGTTGGATAATGTTCGCAGGCTTTCACGGCCATTGTCTGAAGTAACTTGGCTTCTGGTATGTAGCCGCGTCCTTGGCGGAAATATTCACCTACGTTTCGGGCGACTGCAATGTCAAACAAAACGTCGGCTACAACCCAGAAGCCAAGATACTTCATGTTGTTTGGATGTACAGTTAGAATATTTGAGAAAACTTTTGATATCTAAGTAGTATTTAATTATTTTAATTTTTCCAATTTTTTTTCCAACTATGTTTCCCCAAAACTTAAGTCTTTTAGTAAAATTAATATAAGCTGCACTGAGAGAGAGGATTGTTTGCCTCAACAAAATATTTGTTCGTATATGGCGAAATAAATATGATTTGTTAATTCGAACAAATATTTTGTAGTAGTAAAGATTCTGTTGACCCAACAAAATGTTTTTTTCAACACAACTGTATATTTGGTTAGGTGTAACAAATCATTTTTGTTACGTACCAAGTTTGGTTAAGCTAACAAAATATTTTTTTACAACAAGTAAATATTTGTTTCGCCATATATAAACAAATTATTGTTTGATTCAAACAAACCTTTTTCTCAGTGTGTTTGTCTAGCTTTGAAAAAAATGTGATTTTCTTTTTAATCAAAATTCTATGCAAAAGTTACTTGATGTATCTAATTTGTATGTTGTAACCATATATATATATATATCTATTTAATACATATGGAATGGTATAAAAATCTTAAAGTTAAAAAAATTTTAGGGTGTTAAATACTATGCACATTAACAATACTAAAATCAGGTTACCATTTTCATTTCCATATGTGTACAATATTTATTACGGAACTGAATATCACAATGGTTCAAGGAAGTAATCAACTTGTTGAGGAATTTTTTAAGGGTGGCATATTAATTATAAATTTTAAAATAAATTTTGGCTTTTTAAAAACAAGATTAATATTGTGGTCGTTCCATCCTTATGTTTAACAGATTAAATTTTAAAGTAGCCCAAGGTTGTGTTAACTTATAACTAATTTATTTTTTCGTAACACCGCTTTTAAACGAGCGAGCGTCTGCCCTGGGTTGGGAAAAAAAAAAGAAATTATAGTCTCGCAGCGCCACTCACTTTGACGATCCAGCGAGCAAACCGCTGTAGCGTCGTGAAGTATCCTCCCTTACGACAGGGAAGAGGTAAAACACGAGAAAGGTCCTCTGTTCTCGGAAACCGCACACCAAAAACGCGCGCGGAAGATAACTCCCCGGAGTACCTCAGACCGCCGCCGCACCGGGCGAAAGAGAGATAAAGGAAGAAGGCCCACCGCACAACCGTCCGCTACGGCGCCCGATCGCCGACTGAGGGAGGCGAGCCTGTCTCGCGCCGCGCAGCGCTGGTGCTGCCGCCCAGCGGCGGGTCGGGCAAGCTCCCCTCTCTCTTCCCCCCACAAACTACCCGGCGGACCCCTTCCCCCCTCCAACACCCAGGCGGACCCCTTCCCCCCTTCATCAACCCGGCGGACCCCTTCCCCCCTCCACCAGCCCGGCGGACCCCTTCCCAACCCACTACAACCTGGTGGACCCCTTTCCCCTCACCTTTAACTGGTGGACCCCTTCCCCCACCTCCTACTTGGCGGACCCCATCCCCTCCCCCTCTTCGACGCTCGCAGGCACACGGTAAACACAGGGCTGGGTTGGCGTCGATCGATGGCAGCTCGTTCCAGAAAGGAGCTCCTACGGCGGCGGCGTTGAAGAAGAAGGAGGGGGGAGGGGTGCCGAGACAAATGTGGCTCCAGCACTTTGGGACACCTTTATGGGACGGCTGCTGCCTTGTCCCTCTTCTCTTACCGATGCTTGGAAGAACCCTCCTTGTTCAAGTGCACTTTCGAATCGAGCTTTCCCTTCGGAAAGAAAAAAAAGGCGCAATGTCGCGGGAGCCAAATCTTGCGTCGGCTTCAGTTACCTCAAGGTAGAGGCGAGGTTCCTTGACATGTTTTTTTTTTGTAAATGTCTTAAAATTTGAAATATTTAAACATCTGAACCCCTAATTCTATTCAAAATCTACTTAAAGCAATCGGGGGAAAAATGATAAGATAACCGTATATGCTAACGTGAACACGCATAAAATATTAATTATTTTTATTTCTCAAAAGCAAAATTAAAGGTAATGTGTACGCAACAACAAAATGCTGAAAGAAAATAAACAATCTACAAAGCTGGAAACACAATATTTATGCCGATATCAGCTCACTCACTGTTTGTTTGCTTGTTTATCTTGTAACATTGGAACTTGGTGAATAAGTGTCTCTCATAGGTTCGGAGCACTACGGTTCGTGGACTGAACGACGAAATGGAATCATTCATCTGGTGCGGAAGAGACTTTTTAAAGACATTCTTGAAATTATTGATTTCGGCATTTAAGGCTGGATGACAGATATTTTATTCTAAATGAACAAATATATAAAAATAAATTAATGACCTTATTTTAAAGCCATTTTTAATCCAGGAGCTAAACATTGCCACGAAGACTCATTATGAAGGATAATGAGATATCACAGCCTGTTGAGGGTTACTTTAAGCTTTGATATAGAAAAGCTTATTTTTGCAAAATTATTATTTTCAAAATTTCTCAGATCATTGAATAAAGCTTGTTGATAATTAAACTGAATTCAGCAAATTTTTTAATAGCTTCAGTGCTGTAAAATGCCCATGATTCAAAATCTAAGTACTACTTTCATTAAAAATATTTATTTTAAACGTACGAGTTAGATGTTATGTTTTGTAGACTATCAAGAAGGGAAATATTTGTAGGAAATAATCATTTCGAGATATCCATTTTGTGCGAACACTGGAAAACGTTATAACCAATTGTTTTGATTAAAATTTTATTCTTAAAACTTTCTAAGACTTAAAATACTAAAAAAATAACAGCTGTATTTTAACCTGAGCTGCCTGATGAGAGTGATAGTTGTGATAACTGGAAGCAATTGATAAAACACTCCCCTTTAGTTGCTCTAGTAAGCATTGTTTTTGTTTGAACACATGTTTTCATAAATGTGATGGGCCAACTAATTATATAACAACACAACAAACACAAAGTTAATTAGGTTACAGCTAACGATATATAATTAATTCACCATTCAAAAAAGTTTACATCTCAAAAAACAGAAGTCTTTATTAATTAAAATTGAAGTTTTATTATTTTAAAAGTTTGTAAATAATAGCTAAAAAAACCTCCAAGTTTATAGTTTTTTTTTACCATGTATAAGGACCGGTCAAACCAGAGATGAAAATTTGCACGCGTTTAATTTTAATACTTATTCCAACAACACGAATGCTTTGTAAAATAACATAATGCCAAAAATCTTACATGTATAATAAGATATGTCTAAGCCAAATAAGATCTATGTATAAACAAGATAGTGTAAACAAGAATCAAATTTATAGAAACTGAGAACCTTACTGAACAAATTTTCAACTGACTAGTCATTCATTATAATTTAATGGAAATCACTGAAAAAAAAAAAAAAATGAAAACATTTAAATCTGTGATGTGCAGTGTTCGTTATTTTTAATTCAATGTTCGGACCGTGAGAATTAAGAAAGAACCCCTACATTTTAAATTTTTGACGTGAAAACGTCCAATAAATCGATTAACACCGGCTGCACGCACGAAAAAGTGTCCCGTTGCGCACATTGTCCCGTTACGTTGTGTCCCGTTACGCTCAATGTACGCTTGCGCCGCATCCATATCTCTTCCACTCGATTGGAACAACCATCGAATTGACTTTTTCGAGGCACATTAAACTTGAAACTCTCCCATTCGTTTCCTACTTTTCCTATCATCGTCCTATCCTTATCCAACAGAATAACACAGATTGGAAGAAGTTAAATAGCAAACATGTATAAAAGTTATTGTTAAAATAATCGCTTCGTTAAAGTAATAAACATATTTGGGTTAATGAGTGCAAATAAAAGTAAATTTATCAATCAAATTGTAGATTTCATCTCACTCCTTCTTTGTATACATACAAAATAGTGATAATTCAATAAAAATGATTCAATTTTATTCATAAAAGTTTGCAATAATTTCATCAATGTTTTTTTATGAAGTTGTCACGTTAAACTGTCGTCCGTTAACCGACTTCACAGACAACCAATTTTTTTACCGGGGAGAAAGCTTGATGTTATCTCCTTCGTCTAATGACGTCTCCGGGAGCCATTAACTAACTCCTTCGCGTATCGAGTGTCAGATTCGCTCACGCCTCGAACAGCGTTGAACAGCGTTGAACAGGGTGGAACAGCGTCGAACAGGGGGATGATCTCCGACGCAGCAACCGCCTCTTCTTCGCGCAAGCTGGAGGGTTTCGGGTTAATCGAGCAGCCGAAACTTGGGCCGTCTCGGGTGCCGGCCAGGTAATGCTGTTTACGCGAACTTGGCGCGTCAGGGGGTTGTAATTACCAACCCCCTGACCCCCTGACCCCCCTGACCCCTGACCCCTGACCACAGAGAGCAGCGGTCTCTCTTGCCCCGCGCCGCCGTCGGGCGCGTAACGCGACACCTTCGTCGGAGACCTCGTAGAAGGGGGGTGTGACATGAAGAGAGAGGGTGGGGGGGTGTTTTAGTTGCGTGAGCGGGACCCTAACGCTGCAGAGATTTCAATTATGGCGCCGAGACGAAACAAACCACGAGTGCTCTCTCATATCCTCCGCCCGAATAATCGAATTACTCTTCAGAGGCTGTTGTTGCCGTTACGCATCTGCAAGTGCGCTGCTCATCATTGGTAGAGACCTGAAAAATTCGCCGGTTCATTTCGTGTTATGCTAAATTCAAATAATTGTACCTCAGTGCTGCTACTGCAAATTGGTTCACTGTTAATCTGGAGGATTGAGTGCCAGTTAGAGACCCTCATTCACAGAAGTGTCTAATCACAGGCCACCCAGTCGAGACGACTCACAATTCAGCAGCCAATGTACAGGTGGCATTTTCCCGAGTGTGTAGAGGATATTGAAGTCCATCCTGAAGGTCATTGAACCCGCGAATTTTTCCGGTCTCTATTCACTGGTTAAAATAACACTCACGCTTGAAGCGGCAAAAGGTAGTTCAAGTTTTTTTTTTGCTGAGTCGCAGGCAAAACGCAAAATAAGCAGAGCTAAAAACATGTATTCAATGAAGTGAAAACTTCTATGGGAAGGTTTAGATAGGGAGTAAATCCATGTAAGTCGTCATCATAGAGGTAATATGGGTAGAGAGAGCGTGACGTCACAAATGCGTGTTCAACATGGTTGGCTCGGAAAACACGTGACTTAAGGACGATTGCTGCTGAAAAAATCCTCATAGTGGCCTACAATAATGCATCCCTCCCCCCTCTCCCAACACAAATCCAAAATTTAAAATGTTTAGCTGTCTTTTCTCTAGCAAAATCACTACTTTAATTTATGTGTGTAAGTAATGGACTTCTATAAGTGAAGTGTTTCCTAAGATGTTAGTGTGACAGAGTTTTATTTAACTCAATGAAAAATATGTCAACAAAACTTAACCCACCAACCCCCCACCCCTTTTCATGAAAAATTGTACCCCCCTCCCATTTCACAAAACTGGACCCCTCTCTTCACAAAATTCTGGCTACAGCCCTGCCATGCATTTTGATATATAGGTTTTTTGGGAGTACTACAGTATTTTATGGGGCAACAAGCATTGAAATGAAATAATACAATCTTTTTAAAATTGTTATAAAGTGTGTAAGAATCAGATTCAAACATTAAAGGCTCCCAAGATGTTGACTAAAGAAAATTATAGTAGTTTAAGAGAGCTGTCATATATTTGTTTACATCTAACTTTTGTTATAGACTTATTTACATTACGTACTTAAATTATAATTAATGCTCAAAACCTGTGGATCATGTTCAGACTGACAATTTAAAATAGCTCCTGTACTAAATGAATGATTTTTTTTAGTTATTCTTAAATATATTACCAATAGCTGTTGCTGTTGAGAATGTTATTCTATTTGGAAAATCTACCACATTGATCATACTGTACGCTAAGAAAAGAAAATTTAGCAATTTTTTGTGAGTACTTTCCACCATATAATTCAAATTAAATCACCTCACAAAATAAAATCAAAGTTAACTGAAAAGAAAAAAAAATATTACATCTATTTGCCAGTAACCCTGCTAGGTGTTCCCTGCTATCCCTCACAGAGAGGTGGGTGACATCAACTCTAACATTTTGATTAATTAAATTAAGAGTAATATTATTTAACTTATCTTAGGAACTATTTATTTTACTCATAATTTCAAAATTATAATCAAAAGTGGTTTCTATTTGAATTTTTTTTTTGTAGAGTCAACCCAGCTACTCACTAACCTATTTAAAAGTTATAGTATTTTTTGTATAGTATGTATTACAATTTAAAAACAAAGAACACATGTACGTTTAAAAGTTTTTTGGAACAATAATTAAATTATCATTAAAATAAAGAGGAACATCATCTTCCTTCTTAAGTAACTGTTTAACTACTTTGCTGAATTTTTCACTCAAGTCTTTTCCAGCCTTATTTAGATAAAAACCATGTTTGGTAAATTATTTTCTCTGAATAGCACATCTTACACTCCCAAAGGTATAAATACAGTTATTTGATGATCAGCTAACGCCTACAGAATCGTTACGTTCATGCTTTTGTAATTACGAATCTGAAACAAACTTTGAATTCCCGCTCAAATTATCCTTAAGTCACGTGATAGGTGTTGACCACACAGTTATACATGTCATGGTATAGTGAACGCTCCCTCTACCTATTATACCTCTATGGTCGTCATCGATACGGTCACGTGACGTGTTAACGATAACACTATATCCGTTCTTATTGTGTTTTCGTTCATTTTTTATTTTAAATCTTAAGTGTACGATTAATGTGCAGTAAAAAGTGAGTATAAAATATGTTAATACTCTCACATAGATATATAGTTTGAATAGCGAAGAAAACGGAGTCTTTGTAGCACTATAACCTAAAAATTAAGAACATAATTATTTATTTTTTTTAATATTTACAATTACTATGCAATGCGTATATTAGGCTGTAGTTAAATAGGATTTTTTTTACTAACGTGATAAAAAAAATTTGTTGTGTGATAATATTTTTTTGTAAAAATTGCGAAAAAGTCTCTGATTTTTATCAAAAAATATTTTCTTTTCTTACACAATTATATTTTACAATGTTAGTATTTCTTATGTCAAACTATATTTGTATTTTCTTAATTATATTATAAATATTAATAACAGTTACTTCTATTATTATTATTTATTCTATCATTTGAAGTTTAGGAAAAATTTTTGTTTACATAATATTGTTATTCTCTCTAAATATATATATTTAATATTTTTTTAGATCGTCAATTCTGTTTGCAAAACGTTTCAGATATCTTCAGACGACAGAAAAAAAATTGAAAATACCAACTGTTTGTTTATAGTTTTAAGTTTTTACTTCTGTCGGCAGTCCTCATGACTGCTTTGAAATTTTTTTAAACTTTACTTTCGGGTGGATTCATGCTTATAAAAGAAAAAAACAACTCTTTTGAATAATGTGCATTGAATACGTATAGATTGATTTAAATAAATATAATTTTTAATGTTACCGAGACTGTAGGATATACTCCATGATCTTCTACACACGCGGGAAAATTACATCTGCTCATTGGCTACTGACTCGTGTCGCCTGTTAACTGGGACGCTAGTGATTCGATACTTCTTTTGTTAAAGGTTTTTCATTGTCCGAGTATCATTCAGATAAACTGTGGCCCAATCACTGATGCAGTAAAAAGGCAAACGGTTTTTGGATTCTAGACTATCACGAAATGAATCCACGAATTTTTAAGGACTCTAGTGATCGCAAACGAAAAATTAACTGGAAATTGTAAGCGCTTAAATTGGAAAGGTAAGTATGTCGGTTGGGATCATTGGAATGCGAGGAAAGTGCTGCATTTGAAAGGTTGCTGGTCCTGTGGGGATTATAGTTTCAGTAATGTTGTTCCTGAGTGCTTTAAATTGCAATCTTGTCCCATTGCGAAGTCGTTTGGTGTGTTAAAGTTACGACTCTAAATAACAATTGGAACACCAAACTTTTTTTAGGCAGTGAGATAGAAGTCCGGATGGGTTACGGGAATTAAGAAATTCTAGTTTGTTATAAAAACACACGTTACGTATGGTTATTAAGTTTATTTCACAATCATAACGAATGGTGTCGCCGGTCAATATTGCAATTGCAATAGGGTGTAATACTCCAATGTTTAAAGTTTCAATAAAATTCTCGTCTGCTCAGGTTTTAGTTACAAATATTGCTATATCTTATGGAACCAAAACATTATCTCTAAAATGAGACATAGACTATGTCAATTTTTTTACCTAAATTTAAATAATAGAACAAATATCTCTTTCGTGTATAATTTTATTTCTTCCTTATATCCTTGTCTTCAAGATATAGATAACTAAATGGGATATTCGTTTACTATTATTTTTATGTATTTGATTATTAATTATTAAAAAATTTAAAAATAAAACGTATCTTATGACCAACTGGGATAATGTAGCTTCGTAACAGTGAAAAAATTATTAAAATTGATGTATAAGATTTCGAATTTATTTTGGGCACACAAACAAACCCACATTACGTCTCTCTATAATATTAGCATACATTTGCATATCACCATAGCTTCGCTATCGCAAACATCAGGATAGTACTTGTGTTGTTAGATTCAGAAAAAAATACAGTCATCATTTTTAAGTATCTGTAAGTAAAGTGAAAGATCCACGAAAAGTCAGGTTAAGGTTTATATTACGTTTGAGCAAATACAAAAATATTATTACTTTGAATTTTAAATTTAGGTCTGCAGGTATCTTATATAGATTATGAGGGTCTTTTACCTTTTTAAACTTTAAATTGTATTTGAAAACATTGAATTCCCTTCATTTTCACTCCATAGAGGTGCGAGTTTTAAAATTGGTAAAATATTAGCGTATTTTAAATGTTTTTTTTTCTTGCGTTATAACATTAAGTCTTCTTATCGCTGGAATTTTTGAAGTTAACAGTATAAAGTAATTAATTCGGCGTTCGTATTTTTATGCAAGTTTTTCTTATATCTTGTTCTTGCAAATTCTAAGATATTCATTGTTCTTCTTAATCTATACTTAAAAATTTAGAGTTTGAAGGGATGAAATTTCACAAATTTGTAAAAACGAGTTGGTATTGTATAGTTGGTTATTATATGTACCACATTAATAACCTTCCACTTCTTGCGATTTGAAGATAGTATGTTTTTAATTAAAGAATACATATATCCCTTTCCCTTCCCCCAGTAGCGGTTTACTTTGGAAATATGAAAATAATTTGTAAACATGTTGCTGATGCTCTTGTTTTTCCGAAGATATAATATTTTCATGTAAGCCAAAATTAACAATTTTTATCACTTAAGGGTGAAATTTCTCAATATGGTTACCCATGATTGGGTTATTATTCCTACCCAACATTTTATCTGATACTTTAATAGCTTTAGAAAATTATATTTGTAACAATCCGCTTTCTCAGAACGTCAAACTTCAAACAATGAAACCAATAAATAAATTCTGCATGCAATGTGATGAGGCATAGTTATATGCTCTAGTAGATTAGAAGATAAAAAAATTATTTTTAAAAACATTTTTATAACTTTTACAGCCTAATGGCTGAAATTACGAGAAAATGTAAATTTTATGTATGTAGAATGGGTATGTTTATTGTTCATACCCAATATCTAAAGTATTTTTGTGTGAACGTTTTTCGTGCTTTAGATCCTTTATCCCGGACAAATATTTACGAAAATTTTAATTTATCGTCTTAAAACCAAACTATTTTTAACGCATTAGAAGTGAAATAGTGAAAAAGATAAAATGAGTTTAAAGTTACTTTATTGTACATTATTTGTAGGCATATTGTACCTTCTACTTATTACCGTTGGAGACTTTATTTGCTGTGGTAAAAATAATTTCACCCACTGACAGTAAAATTTATTAAATTAAAAACAAACGTTTTACATAACTCCATATGCGTTATGTGCATATGCGTTTTATAATTCATGTTCTATTGAATAAGGTGATTTTTTGTGTAAAATCAATCTCACCCCTTTTGCTCTCCATTAAGGTAAAAAAAATGTAATGGTAAAAAGTGGTTGCTACTTTTGGTGAGTTTAATATGATACCAAATATAACGCTTGATTATCTTCGAAAACATGATAATTTAATGAGAAACCAAATTTAACCCTCTTCAACCATTTAAGGATGGAAATTTTTATTTATATAAAACCTAGTGTTCAATTTACCCAAAGACATAACTATTAAAAATAATTGTCATAAAAATCTGTTGGGTAGTTTTCGACAAGTTAAAAAAAAAATTGAAAATGTGCAGGCCTGAACCACAAACTATTAAATGCTTTTATTTTCTGGAGCTCCTTTTACATTCTACTTATTTTCATTTCTTTGAGTTGTAAGCAATTAGCACAAAAACTATCGAAATAAAATTTAATTTAAATGGGTTTTTGTAAGGGTAAATTAACAGAATATTGTGCAAATGTTTAACATTATATTTCAAAGGAAAAGACTAAGGCTATAGGTATGTTGTAAACAAATTTCATTAAGTTGAAATAATTCTATATGGGCAAATTCTAATGGGCAAATAATCCCAAAATCACTCATTTTACTATGTTATTACATTATGGCTTCTTAAGAAAGGTTTTTATTACAATTATCTCTTACTGGCAATTCCGAATAGTGAAAATTTTAATGATTTGCTATCATGTATTAAACAATAACATAAATGTAATTTAAGTACTTTTAAATAACTGTCTACGTAATACAAAAAAAAAAACTCGACTGGCCAGTTATTTTGCGGGTAAACATTTGCGGGGATAATAATACAGATTTTCTCAGGCTCTGACGTTTTCAATCTCTCGCCCCGTGAAGGTTATCCACTTCTCGCGTGGTTAAGTTTCGGGTTACCGACTTCTTTCCCACACAAAAAAACGTGAGTTTTTTTTTATGAAAAGTGTGAGGGGGATGAAAAGGATATATCTCCCCCCCCCCCCCCACTTCACGCGTCAGATGAGCCAATGTTATCTCAAAGCTCAGCGTGTTTACTTTGCGGAAAAGAGCAAGTGCACTCTAGCTTTCATCTGTCCGTTCCCTCCTGATAGCACACACGATAATTTGTTACCATGCGGAGGGAATTATTCAACGACGAAGACACTTTTGAAATCACAAAGAAACTGCAACGAATAAAAAAAAAAATATTTTGGTCAATGAACCATTTCGGTAAAAATATTTTATAATAGAGCTTTTTATTTTTGTTTGGAAAAGAAAATAATTACATTTTTTTTAACTAAATTCTTTACTAAATAGTTTATTACAAACCCATTGTAGCTTAAAAATTATTCGATAATGATTCATCTCAAAGAGCATGATTAAATATCAGTCAAAATAAACTATTTGAAATATATTGTCGCGGGTTGAAATTTTGCAGGGTTGTTGAAATCAAATTTAGGGACTTTACTGACGGGACTCTGGGCTGGCTGCTCTGTTCACTCGTCAGCGCAAGTGGCGTGACCATGTAATTGGGGCACGGGGCCGGCGCGGCGCGCTGCGGGCTTGCAGAATTTTGTTTGTTTGTTTGGCCGCGCGCTGGCGCAGCCACGGGCCGCAGTTACTGGGGCGCGCTGTCGTAACAAGCCGCGCGGTGTGGCCTGCACATTGGGGTAGAGGGGGGGTAGTCTTCCCAGATGTTCTAGTTAGTTGTTTAGTAAATTTGACTTCAATAACGAGCTTTTGTTATGGTAGGCGCGGCAGGGCGCGCGAATTTAAGCGCAAGTGAGTGGTGACTCGGGGCTCACTCAGGCGGAGGCTATGCGTCTCACCTGTGGTCACGAGTTGTTAGTTCGTTCGTGATGTAGGAATTCAAGCTTTCGGGCGGAAGCTATGGTCGACGCCAGAGGCCACGAGTCGTTTAATTTAAGTTAGGTCATAATGTAGTCGTCAAGCTTTCGGGCGGAGGCTATGGCCCTCGTCAGGGGTCACGCGTCATAGTTTTTAAAATGTAATGTTCGTTCGGGATTTCAAGGGCAGGAGAGGCCCCTACGTTATTTTTTTAAAGTAATCGATCAAGAAAGGCTTTTCGGAAAATGTGAGTATGGACTTATCTTTGTTTTAATTT
The DNA here is from genome assembly GCF_032445375.1 of Bacillus rossius redtenbacheri. Lineage (NCBI taxonomy): Eukaryota > Metazoa > Arthropoda > Insecta > Phasmatodea > Bacillidae > Bacillus > Bacillus rossius. The sequence goes on along the minus strand of NC_086341.1, from coordinate 39,612,701 downwards.
TAAGTATTAATTATGATTTGAGGTATTCGGAAGGACTAGGGAAGTGTTTAGTGAAGTTCTCTCATTCTCTCTCTTGTAAGGTCGTTCAATCGTTAAGGAAGTAAAGAGATTATTGTTTTAAATTGTAATCCCGCTATTTAAATGTTCTTTAAAATGATGTTGAGTATTTGACTTTAAGAATAAAATAATTTTAATTAAGTATTATGTTATTTTGCAAAATCTCCTTAGTTCAGCTCTCACCAGACATCCTGTACGGGATGACGAACCTATGATCCTAGGTACAGTAAAGTATTTTATGAAGTTAAGACTAGTTGATGCCAAGCGAGTTGTTTCTATGTAAAGAGCTACGATTCTCGCCCCCCCCTCTGAAGGTGGATCGTGACAGAAATGGTGGTGGCACCGGCTAGGTGCCACGTGACAGAAATGGTAGAGTTCGCCGGATAGGTTCTATTTCTGGAGAGAGAGAGAGGTAGATTTTTATGTTTATTATTAAGTTAGTTTCAGCTTCTGATAGCAGGTTATTAAGAGTTTACTTGAGGAGAGGATTACGGAATTTAATCTAAGTGGAGGAAGTCTTTGAGTTTTTTTTTTTTTTGACGTAACAGATGTTTATTTGAGGATACTTGTAAGGATAAAGTTTATAGTGATAAGTTGTTTTAAGTCGTTGAATTTATTGTAGATTTATATCGGGGATTATTACGTGAGGAGAATACGTTATAAGTTAAATGCTTATTAGAGATAATGCAAGTGGTTTAATTTAATTGAAGTTCATTTTAAGATTGTAGGTTAAGAGAATTATAATTTAAAATAAAGTTTTTTGTCGTAAATAGGAATTATTTTCAAGAGAAGTTTGTTTTGTTTTCGTGCGCGTAGGAGACGAGACGTACGAATTAAATCAGTCGAGGGAAGGATAAACGTTAGAAAGGAATTAAAGAGAAAACGAGAGTTTATGTAAAAGAGAGTTATAGAATTTATAGTGATGTTTTGTTTTAATTAGAAAAATGTTGAGAGTTGTTTCAGAACGACACGTCAGTGGACGTGGCAGAGTGAACACGTGACGGGGAGGTGCTGAGACCTAGCGGAGAACGGAGGAACCGCAAGCGAGGGTTGGCGCACCTGATGGAATTCGGTGACGTCACGGGCTCATACGGAGACGTGGACGGCCGTGACCTTGTTTTGATCAGCTGTACGGTAACTTAGCGATAAGAAAATAGACTATTGGTTAAATAAATTTAAATTTAAGTGTGTTTTAGAAGAAGAGGAACTTTCAGTATGTAAGTAATTTAATTTAAGAAGTGTATGATGTATAGGCTAGAAGTGTTTCGTTGTAAGTTGTTTATGTTTTTGTTAGTTAAATCCTACCTCGGTTTTAAAAATATTTTTTTGGGATTTGTAAACATTATTAAGGAGGTACACTATAAAATCGATAAGCATTGAGAAAACTGGGAAGGCTAGATTTTGTGTGTAGAGGGAATTTACTCCAAAAGAACAGAGAGACAAAATTAATGTTTTCATTAGGGCGAGGGACCCTAAGGTGAGGCGTTGTGTCCCTGGGAAGAAAGGGAATTGTAGCGCAGACCATAGGAGATGGGCTGGCTACGTGAATTAAGGGTCAGGAGAATCCTGAGAGTTGTGAGTAGTTTGGGGCAGGAGTTCCCCATGGTAGTACCGAAGTGGCTATCCTGTATGGGATAGGGTACCATTTCAATGAAGTTTGTTGGTGGGGTTAGAGCCCCCTGTGTAGTGGGCCTATAGCAGATAGGCACTACAGTGAAATTTTTGGTTATTTTGTGAGGTAAATTCCCTGGAGGTTAAGTAAGATTGGATTCAGTTAGGAAGGAGGGAAATGAGAAACATTGCTGTAGAGAGTTAGTGTACTTGCCTAATGTGAAATTGAATTTTACTAAATTAATTTAGGAGAAAGTTTTGTTCGGTAAATAAATAATAATGGAAGATAGCTAGATAATTAATTAATTTTTTTTGAGTAAGGTGTTTTAAGTAATGAAATAAAATAAGGTGAAGTAATTTGAATAATTGGGGAGGAGTTTCTTTAAGAGTTTAGATAATTGTTTTTGAATTTATTGAGATATTCAGCCAGTGGAGTTTGAGTATGAGAGATACAGTGAGATTTCAAGGAAATTGGTTGTTTATTAATTAGGACGAATGAGATTTTATGATTTAGAGTCAGTAAGCATAGTTAAAATTTACGACATGATATTTGTTGACAGTTTACAGTTATTAAGGAGAAAACAGAGTAATCTATTTATTTTTATTTTAATGGTTTGAAGATAAGATTATGAATTTTTTTTTTGGAAGTTTCTTTGGCATGTTGGAATAATTTTTTTTTGATTTTTAGAATTTACAGAGAAAATTTAATTGATTTACATTAGTTTGGAGGTTTAATGTTCGATTAGCCCTAACTTGATGGTCGGATCCCAAAAGAATGCCGTAAAACCGATAGCCAATTGAGAGGAATGCGGTAGGCGCTTGTGTAGAGGGGTTGTGGGAAAACTCCTTGGGACTGATGGCAGATCAGGGGCCCTAAATAGTGTGTGATGCTGTAAAACCAGTGCAGGGAAAGCCTGGTATGCTTAAATTTTTGGGCACAGGTTATGTAAACCTGGGGTTCCATGGGATTTAGTCATGTTAGCTGCTGTGAGACATTAAGATTTCCAGGCTCCATAGTAAATCAATGTAAATTTTTGTTTTCTTAAAATAATAAATTTGTTTTCAATTTTTTTGAGATATTTGATTTGTAACAGTGAATACAGACCCCGAGGAATAAGAGTTGTCATGCTGTGAGAGGAGAAGGTGGTAGGCCTAAAAGGGTACAGGCACCACAGAGGTTATGTGCATTGCATAATTTAAATATAAGGAAACTTGAGAATTTGAAATTTTGTTGTTGGTTTGTACACCCATAAGAAGAGTATAGGCAGAATTTTTATTGTTATGAGATGTCTAATTTAATTGAAAAGAAGAAAGTTTAAAGATGCAAGGTAACATTATTATTGTAATAATTGAAAGAGATTAAGAGGTAGAGAGAAATAGGCAGTTTTTGTTTGTAAGTACTAAAGTTTACATATAGAAATTTAGTAACTAAGAATGAATAATAAGTTAAGTCTAGTGTAAAAGTTTTTTTTAAGTTTGTTAAGTTAAGAGTCACAAGTAAATTTTTTTTTAGAGAGAATGTCTTTGATAGGAAGTATTAGAAACTTATGGGAATTTTAGGGTAACATAAATAATGTAGGTAATGAATAATAAATAGATGGTAGGTCTTAAGTTAGGATTAACATTTGAAGCAGAATTTAATTAAGAAGAAGGAAAATAAATAGGCCTAATGAAAAGAACAAAAAAGGATTTTATGGTAAAGCATTTTTTTTAAGTAATAAACAATGAATAATAATGTTGTTTCAGGGTAATGTGTACTAATAATACAATTTTTTTTTAGGACCAAAGAACAGGAATTATGTAATTTAAATTAACATGTATTTTTGAAACTGTTACAGATTCCTTAAGATGAGCTGAGCAGCAGTCCAGTTTACAAGATGACAAGAGTTCGAGAGACAAGATACAAGATCACTGAAACAAGAGCCAAGACTGAAGATTCAAGAGAAGAGAAAGCTGGCAGCCATGGACTTACAAGTGGAGATTAATAAGGTCATGTAAAGTTTTATTTTTTTTATGGAAGACAGTAACTGGAGTTTTTTTTTGTTATAAACATTATTTACAGAACTTTTTAGGTTATAGTAATGTAATGGAACTAGTGAGTTGTGGTAGCTGTCAAAAAGAACTAATACCTTAAGTTTAATTTTTAAAGTTAATTTTCTTAATTTACAGAGGGATTAGTAGTTTTTTTAAACCTTATTTAGGTTGGAATTTAAATACAATAGCTTATTATAAATGTGTACGAACAGTTCAAGTTCACAGTACTGATAGGTAGGTCAGATGATCTTATTGATTTTGATGATTTGTTGTTTTGAGTTGATTTTTAAGTGTTGTGAATTAGACAATGAAATAGTTCTGAAAACTTAAATTATTTCAAGCTAAGAAATAGTAAAGTTAATTGTAACTCAAAGGACACCAGAATTTAATTTTTTTTTGAATTAGTAATGTTTGAAAATTTTATACTTTACAAAAAAAGGTTATAAACAAACAGATCGGATGGAACAAGGATGCAGTAAATCACAATTTCATTTAGAATTATTGATTAGCTTTTGAGGTTATGAAGTAAAAGTAATTATAGTTTAAAAGTTTGAATAAAAAAAAATGTTTTTTTTTTTATTTGTTTGAAATAGAAAGTTTAAAAGTTAATTAGTCATGATCTAGGTGGGTGATGGGGTGGGAATTGGCCACTCTTTTTCCCTATAACCTCCCTAACATGGCCTTCTATTACAACTAACAGAAATAAAGAAGAAGAAAAATGAAGAATTATTAGTTAGAATGTTTCTTTCATGAAGATACCTGATGAACTTTTACTGTTTGGAAGAATAGAAGCAAGGTTAGTCAGATATTTTTACTCAGAAGAAGAAGAAGATAAAGCAGTTTTATGACTCGACAAGCCAGAGATTGGTGTTTCCCCTCTGCGCTTCTATTGACTACGTTGTTTACTCTCATGGGATAGCTGGTTCGGCACCATGGAGAGAGATTGGTGGGCATTGTGGTTGCCCCCAGAAGAAAAGAAGAGTAGAAGAGGTTATGGGTGGGTCATGTGAACTGACCTTCAACCCAGTTACTTCGTGGGGACTATTTGCTGTATAGAGAAGATCAAGACTCAAGAGTTAGGGAAAATCATTGGAGGTCATGTTTCCCTTCCTTAAGTTTTTCCTATCAAATTATTTGCCTGATTAGATTATGCTAAGGGTGGGATACTTTATGTTAGCAGTTGAATTAATTAATTTTATTTTTTTGTGTGTTTGCATCCTTGCCCATCGATTGCAGTTTAGTAGTTAGTTTTGTATTTGTCAGGCGTGATGGTAATGCCTGTTGATGATGTTTCAGAATTGTAATCTGTTCGTGATGAGGATGGCACAACTCCGAAGCAGATGTGGGGAGAAGTTGTGAGCTGCCCTGGAAGCCAGTCCAGTAGCTGTTGGAGTTGAGTGGTGTTTGCTGATGGCCAGCCCAGGGAGCTACTCTTCTCGACAACACTGACTTCGAGGAGTTGCACCAACCTTCACGAGATAAGAGTTTAATTAATTGAAACACTGTAAGGACACTTAATTTTTTTTGAAAAACGAAAGAAGTATGGTAATAAACGGAAACCGGAAAAAAAAAAAATAATAATAATTATCAAGAATTTGCACATTGTTTAACGAATACTGAGAAACTAAGAACAGTAATTTAATTTGTAAAGAGAGCTTCACTAACAGAACAATTTTTTTAGAATTGAGAACTCGAGCCTCTGAAGGTTCCTGTGAGAACAAACCAGATAAAAGTTTTACATTTAATTTTATGAATACTTGTTGTTTTAAAATAAATCTTATGCAGAATCTAGATGTATGTTCAGACAGCAAGGAACTAAGAAAATTATTATTTTTGTGAAATGAGGAATTTATAGTTATGGTTTAATGGAAAAAGACAATTTGTAATTTTGAGGTAGCTCGATGGGGCTCGAGCTCTGTGAGGGGAGGGTTATGTCGCGGGTTGAAATTTTGCAGGGTTGTTGAAATCAAATTTAGGGACTTTACTGACGGGACTCTGGGCTGGCTGCTCTGTTCACTCGTCAGCGCAAGTGGCGTGACCATGTAATTGGGGCACGGGGCCGGCGCGGCGCGCTGCGGGCTTGCAGAATTTTGTTTGTTTGTTTGGCCGCGCGCTGGCGCAGCCACGGGCCGCAGTTACTGGGGCGCGCTGTCGTAACAAGCCGCGCGGTGTGGCCTGCACATTGGGGTAGAGGGGGGGTAGTCTTCCCAGATGTTCTAGTTAGTTGTTTAGTAAATTTGACTTCAATAACGAGCTTTTGTTATGGTAGGCGCGGCAGGGCGCGCGAATTTAAGCGCAAGTGAGTGGTGACTCGGGGCTCACTCAGGCGGAGGCTATGCGTCTCACCTGTGGTCACGAGTTGTTAGTTCGTTCGTGATGTAGGAATTCAAGCTTTCGGGCGGAAGCTATGGTCGACGCCAGAGGCCACGAGTCGTTTAATTTAAGTTAGGTCATAATGTAGTCGTCAAGCTTTCGGGCGGAGGCTATGGCCCTCGTCAGGGGTCACGCGTCATAGTTTTTAAAATGTAATGTTCGTTCGGGATTTCAAGGGCAGGAGAGGCCCCTACGTTATTTTTTTAAAGTAATCGATCAAGAAAGGCTTTTCGGAAAATGTGAGTATGGACTTATCTTTGTTTTAATTTTAAGTATTAATTATGATTTGAGGTATTCGGAAGGACTAGGGAAGTGTTTAGTGAAGTTCTCTCATTCTCTCTCTTGTAAGGTCGTTCAATCGTTAAGGAAGTAAAGAGATTATTGTTTTAAATTGTAATCCCGCTATTTAAATGTTCTTTAAAATGATGTTGAGTATTTGACTTTAAGAATAAAATAATTTTAATTAAGTATTATGTTATTTTGCAAAATCTCCTTAGTTCAGCTCTCACCAGACATCCTGTACGGGATGACGAACCTATGATCCTAGGTACAGTAAAGTATTTTATGAAGTTAAGACTAGTTGATGCCAAGCGAGTTGTTTCTATGTAAAGAGCTACGATTCTCGCCCCCCCCTCTGAAGGTGGATCGTGACAGAAATGGTGGTGGCACCGGCTAGGTGCCACGTGACAATATATAAACTAATTATAAACATAAATATTATAGAATTTTTTTACATATTTTATAAAACTTCGAGCTTAATTTTATGTTTTAGAAAATGGTCAGGCACATGGCACGTTATTGCCAAATTACAAAAATTGGTTATATAATCAAGTAGTTAGCCTGGTCTTTTGCCCTCATTATTTAACAAACTTCAATGAGAATATTTATTTTGCTTTTTATAAATTTTTTCAACGATAGTATCCTTGCAAACATGTTTTTCAGCTTTCAAAGGAGTTTCTTTTTAAAATTCAGTTTAGATTTAGAAATAATTTAAAATATTTTATTTTAATCATTTCTAAATAAAATTTGCAGACAAACACAGAAGCTTGAATGCGTTAAAGATGATAGTTTTATATATAATTATTTAAACAATATTTTTTTTTTCTGTGGTTCATACAAATTTTAGTGCGGGAAACTTTCAAAATACTCAATCAGAGTACTGGAGGAAATCAAAACCTCTTGTTTATAGTCAATAATCGAGAAATATAGATTTTCTAAATTTTTCCTAAAGCTCCTGGTGTGACTTTCTCGATCCTTGCCTGGTTCGACGAAGGCTTTCATATTTTGTGTTTTTATGTTTCATCTTTAGTGTGTAACCATAGAGTCTAAATTTTCTTCTGATAACCCCTTAAACTTTGGCCTACGATTCACCAATTACGTGGGGTTGGACAGACATTAACGACATGGACTTTCTATTTACATATGAAACTCTAACGGACACGCTTGCTTTAAAATTAATAGCGTTCAGAATTTATATACGTGACAATGTCTAATAAATTGATGAACGCCGGCTGCACGCACGAAAAAGTGTCCCGTAACGCACATTGTCCCGTTACGCTGTGTCCCGTTACGCTCATTGTACACTTGCGCCGCATCTACCTCCCTTCCACTCGATTGGAACAACCATCGATTTGACTTTCTCGAGGCACATTAAACTTGAAACACGCCCATTCGTTTCCTACTTTTCCTATCATCATCCCATCCTTAACAGAATAACACAGATTGGAAGATGTTAAATAGCAAACATGTATAAAAGTTAAAGTTAAAATAATCTCTTCGTTAAAGTAATAAACATATTTGAATTATGAGTGCAAATAAAAGTAAATTTATCAATTAAGTTGTAGATTTCATTTCACTCCTTTGTATCCATACAAAATAGTGAAAATTCAATAAAAATGATTCAATTTCATTCATAAAAGTATGCAATCTTTTCATCAATGTTTTGTTATGAAATTGTCACGTTAAATTATCGTCCGTAAACTGACTTTACAGACAACCAATTTTTTACACTTGACATATTTGATTGGGTAATTGCTAAACGTACCGGGTCGCGAATTAGATATTTGTGAGAAATTTTGTAAATATTTATTTCCAAGGATACGACTCTGTTTGGCTGTCAAGTTAACAAGCAAATAAGGAAACAGTTTTATTTTCGTCGCAACAGTTTTCTTGTAAATCAGTTATCTTGTTTTCTTCAAAATAACGTAAATGTACCTCAGATAAACTTCCAGAAAAAAAAAAAAAACAATATTTTTAATGTACTAATAATTAAATATAAGACAATTCCGGTATTAAAATAAGTGAATACAAAGTGATTCAAGATTTGATAATCTCGTAAATATTAATTTTAAAAAATATATATAGTATATTCAAAATGGATTAAAAATGGTTGGGTATAATATATTCATTTCAATAAGTACATCTAAGGTGGGAATTTAATAAATGCTCTGAAAGATGGTGTGTTGAAAGTCATAACAAACGAAGTTATTTTTGTTATCCCATATACCATGTGTTAATCTACATAAAACACAAAAGGTTTATGCTTGACAGCTCTTCAAGCCGAAACATTGCACATTAATAACGGGCCAAGAAGAAAATTTATCACTGCAGCACGGAATTCTGAAAGCTACAAGTGAAATAATAATTTAGTATAATTTTACAGTAATTAACTCTCACATATTCGTGACCGTTGGGATTTAGAAACTAATCCTCATAGTGGCTTTTGTTTGAAGTTATGCCTATTTTTACTTCGTAAAGAAAATTCGGTCGAAAATCGGAACAAGTCTAAAAAAAACTTAATTTTTCGGAAGACATTTTTTTTGTGAAAGATTTATGCTACTTCTTCGCAAAAAAGTAAATAATTATATACATTTTGAAAAATAACTTAAAAAAAAATAGATCTCCAAATTTCGGTTTTTAAATTAATTGAATACCTAAAGACAATAATTTTGAAAACCACAATTTTGTTTTAAGGTCTATTAAGGGGGTGCCTCACATTTCAAGTCATGATTTTATATTTATATTAATCACTGATCAATATTTGGACTTTTTCAATTGCTTAACTTTCACTAAATGGAAAATATATTCAGTGCATACTTTTTTGCATAATAAGCGGCCAAAGTTAAATTTTTAACATTTTTGAGTAGTACAAAGAAGGAGAATTTAATTTATTGCAGAACTTAAACTTTTTAGGTTTAACTGCAATGCCACTGGCTACTTCATGATATGGTTTGCATTTCTATCACAAAAACTCATTTAATTTTTCTTGGCTATCAAAATCGTAACAAATTTGGGAATTTTGAAATGCCAGGTAAAATTAATTAATATTTTCTGAAAGAAATTGAAACAATTTCTTGAAGTAGCCAGTGACATTGGAGATAAACCTAAAAAGTTTCAGTTCTGCAATAAATTAAATTACCCTTATTTGTACAACCCCAAAAACGTTAAAAAATGTAACTTTGGCAGCTAATCATGCATAAAGTATGAGCTGTACACATGTTTCATTTCGTGAAAGTTAAACAATTGAAAACGTCTACAAGTTTATCTGTAATTACTGTAAATATAAAATCTTGACCTGAAATGGGAGGCAACCCCTTAAGTGTTTATAAAATGAAATCAATACCTTAACTGCTTTAAAAAAACTGAATGTAAAGAGTATTTTATTGTGACCCTAACAATTTTACTGTGGGAACAATTGCTGTTATTTTTAAATTTTTTATATTTACTTTGAAAGTTTCAACTATTTTTTTTCCACGAAATGATATTTGAAAATAATGAATCAAAATGTAGGAAAATATTTAGAACCAGTGGGAAAATTTTTTGCGCATATACACGAGAAGTGAAATTCTTTTGGCAGTTTTTTTTGCAAAGGGGGTGCGGGCGGGAGTTGTTAAAATTTTGACATTTTTAGTAACGAAAATTTGAAAACATATATATATATATATATATCTTGGTGCCGGTACGGCACAAGCCACCAACGGTAAATACAAGTCCACTTCTGTTCCCAAGCGACGCATAAAGCCACGAAAGGCGTAGTCGGAAAGGCAAGGTTAAAGGATTTTTTTTTCCTCGGCCAAAGGAAGAGAGTCAAGAGGAAAAGTTATTCCAGGGACGGGAGCAGCCCAGGATTTGAGGAGGGGGGCGGGGGGTAGGTGATTGATTCCCTGGAGAATGAAGACAGATAGAGGCGGTACGAGAGAAGTGTGTTGGGCTCCGGGATTATTCAGACGAGTACAAAGAAATGCGTTATTTCGACAATGCTAGAAAAGGAAAGAGACATTGGGTGAGAAATCAAATAGCGGGCGGCAAAAAAAAAATCCTTGAACCTGGAATTGTCGATTTCGGCTTCGTTGATAAACACAAATACGCAATGCAAAATTAAAAAAAACATGGCAAAGCTGTTAATAATTTCGTACGTTTTTAAGAACATTAAAACCTTTATTAGAATATTTACTTCGCAAGGTAGTTCATAGAATAACACAGTATAATATATTTATAACTTTATATTATTTTTCAAAGCTCTTGAAATGAAACAGTTGGGAAAGAAAACTAGAAAATTTACTTGCTTCATTGTACAATTTATTTTTGTAATTGGAACTGAAATAAGAATTTATAATTTCAGTTATATGTAGATCTTTAAATTTTTATGAAAGCATATGTATTCCTAAAAAAATAACTTTCTCAGTAATACAGGATTTTGATTCTTGCCTAAGCATTTATTTTTGTTATTTTCCCAGTACCGAAATTAGTTAAAGTTATTTCTTAACCGTCCCTTAAATAGCTCCCACTAATAACTATGCACTACAATCGAATATGGTATAAAATATTTATAATTAAATAAAACATTAACAAAAATGTAAAATTATGCACTAATTTTTGTAAATGCGACAAGAAAAATTGATTATTTAAAAAAAAAAAAAAAAGACGTTATGTATGCAATAACAATCATAGCAGTTTGTTGTACAAATCAACAATATTTTTCTTGAAGTTTTACAAACTGTTTCTTGCCACTAGTAACAAAAGAAATATTTTGTAAAAGTACAATAAAATGTTTCTCTGTAGTTTGGCTATGAATACAAAAAGAGATACATAAATAATGTTATACGTATAACGAAATTTCGAAACTTGGCCCGCATTATACAAAAAACTAATAATTAGAGACCGGAAAAATACGCGATTTCATTGACCTGTAGGATATACTCCATGATCATCTACGCACGCGGGAAAATTACATCTGCTCATTGGCTACTGACTCGTGTAGCCTGTTAACTGGGACGCTAGTGATTCGATACTTCTTTTGCTAAAGGTTTTTTATTGGCCGAGTATCATTCAGATAAACTGTGGCCCAATCACTGATGCAGTAAAAAGGCAAAGGTTTTTGGATTCTAGACTATCACGAAATGAATACGCGAATTTTTCAGGTATCTACTAATAATTCAAACACTGTAGTCCTTGTTTCTTAAAAAACATTTTGAGGTGTCAGATATGAGCTTTAATGTACCAAATGATAACGTGAGTTTAAGTAATTATCTAATAAAAAATAATAATTTTAATTTTATAATGTTTTTAATATCATTTATTGAGTTTTAAAAAAAATTAACATTTATAGTGTTATTTTAATAGTTAACATTATATTTTCACCCTTGATAAATAGTCGTAATTTGGATATCAACATAATTGCGAAAGCATTTTTTTTAGTTCTGTAAATCTGCATTGGTATATTCCATCAAACATATTCATGTTAATGTATATTAGCATATGCAATATTTGTCACTGTGTGAAAGGCGTATTTACTGTTAAAATCTTAATTTACAATCACCAGCGTCAATTGGGATAGAGATGTTAAAATTGTAAGTCAACAATTAGCTTCAAAATGTTGCGAAAACTTTTTTTTTATTTATTAAAGAATTTTCTCAAGTAATTCAAAATAATGTACGGTTCAAACGACAGATATCAAAAAGAATGTTTATCTTAATGTGTATTTAATATATCTAGTAAATTCAACTAAATAACTAAAATATTTCCTCATAAATTTTGACAGAAATGGTAGTCAATAAGTTTTGGTCTGTTAGTAGATGGTTCTAATGAAAAAAAAATAAACTCATTTCTTAAATTATTGAAAGAGAGTTTTACAAAAAATAGAAAAATAGCTTTAAATTCTAAACTTATTAGTGATTGTAACAATATGCATACCATGAATTTTCTTAGGTTTATTATTGATATATAATTTCAATTATACTGCTGTCTCCTACTGCAAAATATTATATAGATATGTATATAATATTTATTATATATATATCTTTCACTTAGATGATTAAAAATAAAAAAAAAACAATATTTTGTTACGTTTGGAGTTACGAAGTTTGTTTACTCCCTCTTTGGAACTTTGGAGATCAGGATTCCAAAAGTGATAATTGTTCTCCCTAGAAAAAATTCTCAGTTATGAGATTTGGAAAATACATGTAGGCTACATAATTTTGAAAAAAAAAAAAAAACTGTCATGGAAAAAATTTACATTGAAAATAAGGAATGGTTCAAGATTTGCTAATTATACTGTCTAATGTAAACTATAACCATTATTTATAAACGTTTCTGAGTATTTAATATAAGCATAAGACAAAAACTATGTTTAGTAAGAAAAGTTACCGTAATAAATTACAAAATCTATTACTATAAATTAAGCACACAGGTGGAATGATAAAGAGCTCGAAAACCATGTAAATTAATAACAAAAAAACTCAAAATGTTGGTGTTCATTAGGAGTAAAGGTTTAACTAAGCACTAAAGAATCATATCTTTGAAAAAAATTCACTGTATGGTTTGCATCTTGTGAATTTGGCAGCAAATTAACATAATATTATGATTTGCACGACAAAACGATTTTTCGTTAACAGCGCATCGTTAAAATGTCTGGCCAATGAAAAAAAAATCATTTCAGTGTGTACATATAAGACTAAGATTTTGTGGAAGAATAACATTATTTTATACATGCAGCAATTTGACAGTTTAACACGGTTGATTCGTGTACACGTGACATTTGGCTTACGAAAATGTTATATTCGCCATCAGACGGAGTAAACCAACTTAGATTTTGGTGATTAACAATGAGAATTTAATTACATGTTTAACAAACATAAGCAAACATACTAATACTTATTATTAATTTAAACATTTACTAAAAATATTTGACTTGACGAATATTATAGTGACTTGATGTAAGCTTTTGGACATACGCCATTGCTAAGCACATGTATGTCTGTAGAAGAAAACTACAAAAAACCCAAAAGACAAAAACACATATTAAGAAAAATTGTTGTTGTCAACAGGATATTAACACCACATAATATTCCATAACAGGAATATGGTCAACAAACAAAGAAAAAGGGACTAACAGAAACAAAAAAAACATAAATGATGACAGCACAAATATATTGAACCCAAAAAAATTCAGCACAATAGTTGAAACGAGACAAAGACACGACAAAACCAAAAGACGAAACAAACACAATAGTTTTCCAAAATAGAAACAAGCGACGTTTCGGGAACTGCCATCTGCTCCCGTTCCGTGTTTGTATCCTGTTGACAACAGAAATTTTTTGCTTAATTTGTGTTTTTGACTTTTGGGTTTTTTGTAGTTTTCTTCTACAGACATACATGTGATTAGCAATGGCGTATGTCCAAAAGCTTACATCAAGTTATGCACTCCCATTGCACAAATCTTTCAAAGATAATAGAATTTTATAGTGCTATATTTTAATGTACTTCAGGCATATTAGAGATTCAATGAAGGTTTCTTCATTTTAATAGCAACAGGACTCCATTGAAACGATTTTAAGGAATTTTAAAAAAATACTGAATTTGATCGACTCTAGTTTTTAAAATGTGCTGATATCTTGCTCCGTAAAAATTTTACCATTTAAACTTAATAATTTTTGCGTTTGCGAGCATGTGCGGGGGTTGACGTTTGTCAGTTGATTGGACGAACACCTATAGTTTAATCGAAGTTATTTTATGAAAATAAAAATTCTCTTAAAGTGTACGCAAGAGCCCAGACAAACGACTAATAAATGTAAATGCAAACAGACCATAAAATTAGTTATCTATAAAGTTTAACTTTTTTTTTGATTGGGTATGAAGGCTAAGCAGCTTCGAGTGTTAGGTTGTGCCGACGTTTCGTTCTGCAACGTAGCAGGCATCTTCAAGTTTCAGCCCTAAACAATTATATTCGATGCAGCTTAACGCCTTAAACCAAGATAATTCATCAGACAATGGCTACGAAAGCCTGCAATGTACCATCCAAAAAATTTTAATTTGTATGATTTAATCATTAGTAAAAAATAAACATGTATGAACCAAAATCACAATAGACATTATATTTTTTAATTTTTAAATGCTGTACCTAGCCTTCATTATGAAAATTGATCAAAGACATGTTAACTGAGAAAATCTCTATCAAAATATAATAAAAAATTTACATAATCTTATAATATATGCACAAACAATTATATATCATGTTTCTTTTTCAAATATGTTTAATGTATTTTCTCCAAACCAGCATAATGTTTTAGTTTCAATCCTAAAAGAGGATAAAGAGGATACTTTTATTTCTTAAACTACATTTTTTTCTTAAGTGTTATAGTTTCTATATAAAGTTTCTATGGTTACATTTGGCACACTTCCTTTTAATACTTGAAATAAAGGTCTTAAGACAAATGCTTCATATGTGAATTTATTTCAAAATTATAGACTTTACTTTTCATCCAGATGACTTAATTTAGGATTGAAAAAAATTATTCTATTAAGGTAATAAAAAATTACACGGATATATATTTATTTCATAAAAAAATTAACGAGAGACAATTACATTTGGAACTTATATAAAATCATAAGTGAAAATATAAAAATATTATTAATGGTCAAACCACCTTTAGAATTACTGTGTGCGCCACTACATGTATTTCCAAAGAATCGGATGAAACTTCGTTCCAAATCTTCGTTAACTCTTTGCGGCGTCTTTCTGGCTAAAAAAGGGAAGAAATACTTTTCGAAGCCTCCGAAATCCCCAAGAGGGTCATAGGCCGTTGATTTCCCATCGTACAGAAAGGAGCCAGGGGAATTACGATCCGTTGCTTGCACGAAGGCACAAACATGATTACCCACAACAAAACGTTCCATTACTTACTGAGTGATTATGAAAAAATAATAATAACTAAATTGTTACCGTTTACCACAGGAAATCACAGAAAACTTATGGAATTGTACAAACTACACTGAATTGCGAGTTGCTAGTTCTAAGTTATATTTTTTAAAATGATATCCTCAGTAAAAAAAAATGAAAAGTGCTATTACTGTATACTTTAATTTTTCGAAGATTTTAATGTTATTTAAATTAACTCTTGTGCGTAAGTGTGAAAGTAAGAAATGTAAGATATCATATTTTTTACGAAAATAACAGTAAGCTAAAAAATATCTATTAAAGTGTTGTTTACAAATATATTTGTATGATTACGCTAATGCCAGTATTTTAATAAAGTTAATTCATACAAGCGTTTTGGTATTCAAAAACAGGTCATCTAATAATTAATATATTTCACCATACGCTGTGTTCAAATGAATGCTACATATACGTAGTTACCGACGCCATATTTTTGAACTGCAAGGACATCGAACATGGCGGCTAAGCGCCAGTTAAAATAGTACCATATTACAGTTTTAACACAGCCCTGAAAACATTCCCCTCACAGAAAATGAGTAGTTTAACGAAAAACACACAATAATAAAATATATGAACATTATAGGAGAATTTATAAAATTTATTATTACGTTTGCATTATCAATATACACATTATTTTACTGATAAAGGGCATATTATATTTCCTGTTTGTGTTAACCCCAGAAGAAGTTGAGATACATTGCAAGCTACTCAGTCATGACCTGCATTACAGCTGCAAATATAGAGATGCCAAAAATATCAGATATCCCACTTGCGTTTCTGAAGTTGGTTTAATAAATTTTGTTCTTTGGTGCAGACTGTGAAGATACTCCAAATTCCAGTTCTTCCAAATTCTTTTCTGGAACCCAGTGAGAAGTTGTCATCTGTTTTGTTGGTAAAGAGGCAACTGTGTAAGGCCTTGGAATGATAATGATATTCTTAAAGATACAATGATAAGTGCATACAAATTTAGAGATTACAGTTGTGACAATCGTGTTGCCGGCTATTAAAATGTGAGTTCTTGAGGGCATGACACATTTTTAAAATTGGTTTTTTACTCTTTATGACTGCCTTTTAAAAACCAAAAACTGAGGGCTTGCAGGATGGCTGAAGCGCCACTTGATAACTTGAAAAGCAGAATCATTTAAATTTCGAGCTTGATGTCCCATCGGAACAGAGTTTCTTTCTTCAGGTTAATGTGTTTTGCAACCAAACTTGCACCATTGTCAGAGGACACCACTGCCGGAGTTCCTCGCAATGACACAAATTATTTCAAGGCCGCCGAGAATGCTTAAACTAAATGTTCGGACACTTATTAAAACGCACAGCCTTGGTTGTCATGCAAATTAACAATGCAATGCAATGAGAAGAAACCTTAAATACTGTTTCAGTTGTTAAATTTTCTCTCACCAGAGTATACCTTATTTTAAACAAATGGTACATTAAAGGTTTCGGTAAAATGGATTCAGTTAAAAACAATGTACTTTTAAAAATGACTATGAATTAAGCCATTAACTAGAACAATAAAATCATCCACAAAGTCGATACAGCGTGGTTCTTGGTTCTGTATGTATATTGGACACACAGTTGTGAAGAATGATAACAGCTGCTGAGTAACATTTCGATACAATCCACCTGTGTGCAGTGAAGCGATTTCTCCCTTATACCAGAATAATTGAATTATCTTGACCAAACCCATGAAATATATACTCCATTCTTCGACAGTTATGCTACTACCAGATTATGTTAGATGAATACTGAACATCTCCCTTTGCGTTCGTCACCCATGTGGTTTTGCATTTTTCAGAGGAAAGAAACCTTGTTTGGAAGTCCAAGTCGGTCTTATTATTTCAGTGCACTTACTTGATGCATCAGCAAAATATATGCTGCCACAGCTATGAACTCAGTGCGATCATCTTAGCCATTTTCTTCATTTAAAAGACATCACTCCTCACTATATCACAACTCACTTGGGTCCGAAAACAAGTGTCCGCTGCTTAGTAACTGATCCAATGTCTACTGTTTTATTTTCCGATGGAATGTGACCCCACACCTTGGAAGACATAATTTACTGGGATCTATGAAACCCTATTAGCAACAAACGTTTTCAATTTGTAGGGTGAAAGTTTCTGCCAAGCCAGATTGACAGGCTTTTTACAAAAAAAAAAAAAAACCTCTCTGATCTTTGATTGGTGAATTGATGAATGACATGTTCCCAATCTGATATTTTTGAGATTTTTTTCACTTTTGCCTTAAAAAATCCAAAGTTCAAGATTATTGATTCATTTTACAAAATAATAATATTTCACCACACGAAAAAAAAAAATGGTTTCTGCCACCTGTCTCTATGTGCATACATATTATCAACAGTTGACGCTGAGTTGAGTAACGCAAAATGCTTTTACAGGCTCTTAAACTGCTACATATTACAATTCATGATTAATTGATGCACACACGGTTTTTAACTGTCGGAATATATTGTTATATCTTTGGGAAAGTAGCTAGGGCTTTATCGTCCTCTCTATTTGTCCCAAATGCCCGTCGCGCCACAGATACAATCTGCGGTTTTCCCCACCTCAATAGGGTCGTTACCACAACGCCGAAATACCACAACGCCGAATACCATAACGCCGAATGCCAAATTGACCGCAACGCCGACAGCTAGGAAACTGCTGTGTACCACAAAGCCGAAATACAGTAACGCCGAAAAATGTACCACAACCTAACCTAACCTAGGATAGGCTAGCCTAACCTAGCCTAAACTAACCTAACCTAACCTTACTTTATCTAACCTAACCTTTGTGGCAGTCCTGCAATGACATTTTTCGGCGTTGTAATTCGGCGTTGTAGTACACAGCAGTTTTCTAGCTGTCGGCGTTTTAGTCAATTTGGCATTCGGCGTAATGGTTTTCGGCGTTATTGTACGTTCGGTGTAGTGGTAATTCGGCGTTGTGGTGCGTCCCCACTCAAATAGTTAGCCGAGAGGACACTTCCCCGATTACCCCTTTTCCCTTTTTACCGCAAACCTCCTCACCATTTCCAAGCGTCTGGGACGACGACGATTTCTCTTGCTTTTCAGAGCATCCTTGTACGTGGTCCGGAAAACGTATTGCCCAACCTCCCTCTACCCCCCCCCCCCCTCCTTAAGGAGAAGCGTCTCGCAATCCCGCATGCAGGAGCCAGCCTTGGTGAAGTACGGCTTCAGTCGCTCCGACAGCAGCAAGCCGACATCAAGTTTTATTACCTTCGTTCCCCGCCTCGAGGCTAAACTGCTGCATATCGTGACAAGGCACTATGTTATCTCACCCATTCCTCCACAGGAAGTGAACTCGCGCCATAAAGCTAATGGTGAAGAAATGACTGACCATTTACACCCGTCGTATCTTGTAAATAAAAAAAAGGATCAGCATCAACTCGAATTTTTATGTACTGTGTTTCCCATCCTGAGCTCCTGGTGAAATAACCTTCCGCTGACGAAAAGACAATGTAGTAGAGTTTACGGCGTGATCGCGCTCGGGAATGGCGTGGTGTTAACGTCTGAATCGCTGGAATAGTAATGAGATACTTAATACGAAACAAAATAACCACTTATTTGGAAAAAGTAAGTAAAATTTAACTAATTTTTTGGTTAGGTATTGCGTGAAAACTGTATACTATACTTTCGTCACCAAAATGTCAACTACTTCTTGGCTTTGAGGATGAGTTCCAGCTTTTCTCAATGGCGATTACAAAACTCCGCCAGAAACAATGTGTTCAAATAATATTTTCCTTGATTTTTTGCTAAATATAACTGATTTTCAAGATGGCGGATGTGTTGTATTAATTTCGAAATTACAAAAAAAAATTATTAAATATTTATTTTTTATATTTTTTTTTAATTTGAAAATATACCCCGATATTTTACTAAAACACTAATTTTCAATATGGTGGCCGTAACGAAAAGCGCAACGGTGACGTCATAATTCAAAATTGCGCGCATGACATCCCTATGGTCAAGGTCATGTCCTCGGCAGATTGTGTAAGTTAAGCCGCTTTAGAGAATTTTCAAGCTGTTGTTATTTTTGACGACTAAAGCGGAAAAAATTATCTCAAAACATGATTTCTTCCCTTGAAATAGGAACACTATATTTTAATTTTTTTTTTTTAGAATTGTTTCCCCTTAAAACGGGAAATGTTTTTTTTTTTTAATTTTGAGTCATTTTTGCTATTTTTGAAAGTTTAGTTGAAGATCAAAGGTCATGGTCAAGTTCATCAAATATGGCCGCCGTGACGTCAGAATGCAGGATTGATGGATGCTGCTACCAAACCCGTAAACGGATACGTAAATCAGGGAAAAGAGTATCTTCATTGACATGGATTCGTAACCTAGCGAATAACCTAGGCATACTCCCTTTTTTATTTTGTTACTCCATCTGACAAATAAAATTATAAGCCGATTATTTTACTGCGGTGGTAGCCATATTTGTTTACATTTAAAATAAATAAAAAAAATAGTTTAATTACAATCGTATACCACTTCGTGTACGTCTAGTGTTCTATCTACCTTAACTTTAGTTACTATAATAATTATAATTACATTACAGCGGAGTTGACTTTTCATTCTACAGATATTTTTTTTAAATTTAATTATAGGTAGTTTCATAGCTATGATATTTGAGAATATGCTAATGCAAATATTTAAAACTCGCACAACATATTTTTATAATTAATTTTTTTGCATTTTGTAAAAATTAATAAATATTTATGGTCACGGTTATAAAAATTGTCGCATTATTAAAAAAATAATTAAATTGACTTTTTTTACAAACATTAGTTTTCTAAAAAATGGAAAAGATAAATAAATGTTAAATAAATCAAAATTTTTTTGTTTTATATATTTATAACTGAAAAAAAAAACAGGGAATGGTTAACAAATAACTTTAACCATTGAAGGCTCTGGGAAAACACAATTCGAACCTAGTAAATATTTTTTTTTGTAAATTTCATGTCAAAGTAATTTTTTTTATATGTATCATTTTTAATTTATTTTTTAACGTGACAACGTCTAATAAATCGATGAACGCCGGCTGCAATCACGAAAAAGTGACCCGTAACGCACATTGTCCCGTTACGCTGTGTCCCGTTACGCCCATTGTACGCTTGCGCCGCATCTATCTCTCTTCCACTCGATTGGAACAACCATCGATTTGACTTTTTCGAGGCACATTAAACTTGAAAGATTCTCATTCGTTTCCTACTTTTCCTATCATCGTCCTATCCTTAATAGAATAACACAGATTGGTAGAAGTTAAATAGCAAACATTTAAAAAAGTTATAGTTAAAATAATCTCTTCGTTAAAGTAATAAACCTATTTGAGTTAATGAGTGCAAATAAAAGTAAATTTAGCAGTTAATTTGAAGGTTTCATTTCACCCCTTCTTTGTATCCATACAAAATAGTGATAATTCAATAACATGATTAAATTTTATTCATAAAAGTATGGAATCATTTCATCAGTGATACGTTATGACGTTATCACGTTAAACCATCGTCCGTAAACCGACTTTACAGACAACCAATTTTTTTTTAAATTTCAATTAAAAATATTTATGTAACCTAAAATGGGCTGATTGATAGCGAAACTGAAGTATCTCGAGCTTACGTGTCTCGTGACAGTGTTTCAGATGTCCGCGTCGTTGCTGCTTGGAGGGGGCAGTGGGGGTGGGATGGGAAGGGGTGGGGAGTGCTTGAGAAACACGCCCCAAGAACACGCTCGTGGTAGATTGTTTCCGCTGCGGTGTCCACGTGGCTACACCAAGGCGCAAAGAGGCTCCAAACAGAGGCGGCAAGGAAGGCATGGCACGTGATGGACAGCAGACTCGAGTGCGTGTTGCCGCTGCTGCTTCTGCTGCTGCTGCTGACGGCTGCCTCAGCAGGCTGCTTCGAGATAGGTACGGGACGGCGTAAATCTGGAGTCCCTCGGTCGCGGTATACTCGCGCGGTAAAAAGCTTCCTTCCCCCGGAAAAAAAGCCCTGGTTTCGCGCGCCAGCTTTCTTCCCTCGCAGGAAAAAAACCCGCTGTTCCACACCGCTTCAACCATCCCCTCGACCCGTCCCTTCCTGCGAAGAGTAGCTTCCGCGACGCGCCGGTGTTTGCAGTAAATACCTACCGCCGAGCCGGAGCCCTCGGAAGTTGAAAGTCACGGAAGCACTCGGACTCCATCAAGATCTGCAAAATGTCTCCCAAAACAAGTGGGTTGTCTGTAAAGTCGGTTTACGGATGATAATTTTACGTTATAACGTCATGAGTAAACGTTGATGAAAAATTGCATACTTTTTAATTTCAAATATTATTTACAGTTTTTTTTGCAAATTTTTATTTAAATAATTTGTTTAAATATAATCATGAACAATTAGTTAAAAAGCCCGCACTAACCTGTTTGATATTATAGAAAATTTTCTCGCATGGTGGTTGGCCGGTTCTTGCACGCTCGGCTCAGGCGGAACGTGACAATGAGTCATGCTTTTTCGTGCGTGCAGCCGGCGTTCATCGATTTATAAGACGTTATCGCGTCAAAATAATAAACTAACATCTTATTATTACAAAAAGAATTTGTGGGGAGAGGGTTTTAGCGGTAGAGCTGGTACAGGGACGTCTAACCTCCTTAGGACAGGGGGTGTGAGGTGTTTAGACTGATAAAAAAAAGTTTTATTTATCCCACATCGTTTCAGGTTTATTTCATGTAAACGGTGGCTGACACATTTTTAAAGAAAGGAGATGTCAAACTACCCTTCTGCACAATAAATAAACAAATACTCCTTGGAAATAAAAAATAGCCAGTCATAGGGACTGTCAACAGAAGTGAAAACTTAAAACTTTGTTTTTAAATGTGTAATATGCCATCATATCCACGTCAAATGTACGTAAGAAAATTATTTTGGTATTATATCAGTACGATGTCAGCATGATATCATTTATCCTTTCATCATTTTTTAGTTCATTACCTAACTATGACATACCAGTGATGTCAGACCTAGGTCATGTATTCACGTGGTGAAATTAACTTCACTTACAGCTACAACAGCATGTCGGTGATGCGAACTCCCAAGATTTTACCCATCAAAAAAAAAAAAAAAGAAAAAAAGAGTCCAACGCGCACATGATACAGTCGGGTATATACAATGTATTAGTGTATATATGCGTATACATGTACACAGGCCAGTGCGCGTTGCCAGTCTGGCGCAAACACGTCACTAACATGTCGGTGAGGCGAACCCGTAAGTTTTGCCCCTACTCAACAAAAACTAGTGCGTGGAGTCCCTCCGCGCGGAAGAAGTGAAACTTCGTAATGTGGAAATGAAAATAGGAAGGGGTAGAAATTGATTTTTAGTGAAATCACATTGTATCAAATCAAACTAAATAAATCATGAAATCATTCAACGATAAAAGTTGTTTATTTAACTAAGCGGACGGGTTCGCCCCAAGGAGAAAATTGACGCGGCGAGACCTCGTGGACATAGAGAAATGACACACACTCACTATTTATGTGTATGAAACATGATTCTTTTCTGCAATTTTAATTGTAATATACAGAAAGGGATATTGAAAATTGAAACAAATATGGCGACACTACAAACTGTCAGGATATTTATTTTTTTTCTTACTCTATACTTAGTTCCTTACAATAGCAAAATGTCTCTCTATTCCCCCTCCCCAGGAGCGTTAACCGATTTAACGCAACGTTGTTGGAAGTCGCGTTAGAAAGTTTCACTTAAAAAAATCGCTCAACGCGGCTAAAGAAGTAATCACTTCAATAAACAATTATTTTATCCCTATTCTCAGCTTCCTGCTTTGAATATATATACTGTATAGAAGTCGCGAGTGGATAGGATTTACTCTAAGTTTATCAGAAGCGTATGATGAGCAGCTTGGGAACTTCACCGCTGCAGTGCGCTGCCGTAACGCCCTGTATCGTCTTAGTTGTTATTTATACGTTAGAGCGCAGCACTGTCGCTTGCTGTCATACCCCGCACCCCTCATCCATCATTTACTGCAGCTCAACGTCGTTCAACGGGAGGGGGAAGGGGTGTCTGAAGAGTTCAACACTTGTCCGCTAGGGACCACTACAAGTCGATGCCCCTAGAGATGGTGGCGATTGCGGCGGTGAACTAAAGAACTACCTCAAAACCGTATTAGAATTTTCAACCTGGGCTGGCGACTTCTATGCAGTATATATATTCAAAGGTACTACAAAGGTTTTGCGCTCCTACAAATTTTATTTCTTTACACATTTTGTCACAGGTGTGTGCGTATGTGTATTACACAAACAGTTGAACATTGACCATCTAATAGCATGACGTTATGTTGCAAAGCGGTATTATTTGCTATATTTGATATCTCGTTAGGACTGTATTTTTCTGTGCAACTTTATATACAGGCGAACTTTTTATACTATCGGAGAATTTTTTGTAGCTGAATATCTGTCTTCAAAATATTGCAGGTTACTGCATAATTTTAGTGTTTTAAATGTATTATGTTTTTAAGTATGTATACAGCACAGTTTCGATTTGAATATATATACTGCATAGAAGTCGCCAGCCCAGGTTGAAAATTCTAATACGGTTTTGAGGTAGTTCTTTAATTCACCGCCGCAATCGCCACCACAAGTCGATGCCCCTAGAGATGGTGGCGATTGCGGCGGTGAATTAAAGACTGCTTCCCCGGACCTTCCCAGGAATCTCGACGCCACTTGAACGCCCTCCGCGCGTTTTTGGGATCGAAACTGTGCTGAGGACTTCTTCGCCGTCGGCGCAGCGGACCTCTGGCCGATTCGGTGTCGCCGACAAACTCGTTCGGTCGACGATTGTCCTTTCGGCGTGACTCGCTGCCGTCGATCGGCGAGTTCCTGTCCACCTCCGAGACACTTTTTCCCGAGAGACCTCCCCGCGCCACCTGTCTGCCCTCAGACCGCCGACGGAAAGCCTTTTTTCCACAGACGGGAGAGACGAACGGCCGATCGTGCATCTTCGTTTTTTTTTTTTTGACGTGACAACGTCATTTAAATCTATGAACGCCGGCTGCACGCACGAAAAAGTGTCCCGTTACGCACATTGTCCCGTTGCGCTGTGTCCCGTTACGCTCATCGTACGCTTGCGCCGCATCTATCTCTCTTCCAACTCGATTGGAACAACCTTCGGATTTGACTTTTTACGAGGCACATTAAACTTGAAACACTCCCATTCGTTTCCTACTTTTCCTATCATCGTCCTATCCTGAACAGAATAACACAGATTGGAAGAAGTTAAATGGCAAACATGTATAAAAGTTAAAGTTAAAATAATCTCTTCGTTAAAGTAATAAACGCATTTGAATTAATGAGTGCAAATAAAAGTAAATTTATCAATTAAACTGTAGATTTCATTTCACTCCTTCTTTGTATCCATACAATATAGTGATAATTCAATAAAAATAATTCAATTTTATTCATAAAATTATGCAATCATTTCACCAATGTTTTTTATGACGTTGTCACGTTAAACTATCGTCCGTAAACTGACTTTACAGACAACCAATTTTTTTTTTGTTCATTGTAAAAGGTAAGGTTAGCTACATTATAAATACTTTTAAACATTGTAGACGGTTGATTTGGTTAGGATAGCTACATTAAAGATACTGTGAAATCATGTAAATCGTTTCCTAGCCCTGGATAGCCACATATTAAAATGTTATTTGCTTAGCAACCATAAAATTATTTTACGTTTTTTTTTAATATAGCTATACTCACCTAATATAAACAACCGTCCACAATGTTTTGAAGTATTTATAATGTAGCTAACCTATCCTAATAGACCGCAAAATTTAATGCCACACCGGTTTGTACAATGAGATAGAACAGGTGGAAAAAAAAGCGAGCTTGAAGTTCGGGGAACTTCGGGTGTGGCTCTCTCGTCTGTGAAAAAGCGGCTTCCCCTCGTCTGTGACGTCAAACAGTTTCTCCCCCCTCTCCCCTGACGCCAGCGCTCACCCCTCCTGCGCGTCGCTTCTGGGAACTAACCTGTCAACCCCGGCTCAGCCAAGCTGATTACACTAGCGCCTCAACATCTTATGAAGTTAAAATAAGTAGTAATTTCTGTATGCAGTTTATTTGCGGCTACCTTTATAAAAATTATTCAAGTCTAAATATAACAAATAATACGTCCAAAATTACTCAAGCCAGACGGACTCCATGCCCCAACTCAATTTTATGAAACTATTAAATGATTATCAGAACAAACATTGTTTGTGCAATCGGGAAATTTGATTTAATGAATTTTTTTTGGACTTACGCTATTGCAGCTTTTGAAATGTTTGTCATGGAAAAATTACGAAAATAAAGAAAATAAATAAATAAAAATATGGTGGTAAAACATTCACAGAAAAAATATCTTAATCACCTGCGTCGGACAAACAGAACCAACGATGTAACTAAACAAGTATTAAGGAAAATAAACTACGACAGCACGGACAATTGTTAATTTTTTTATTTTCGGGATTTTACAATAACAAATGGTCTAAACTGCAATAGCGTATTTCCAAAAAACTGCATTAAATAAAAATTAACCACAGCATTAATCGTTTAAAGTAATTCGTGTGTGTGTGTTTTTTTTTTTTTTACTGAAAGTTCGAATCAAAATCTTGCTCAGTGAAAATGAAAAAAAAAACCATGCGTTTAACTTATAATGAAACTTCAAACTGTCCAGGATCACTTTGAATATTCAGTAAGCTATAAAGTATAAATAACTAAATATTGTGACCACGAATGTCGTACGTAAAATAATTTAATTGTTAACATCAAAATACTTGCAGACATTAAGTTTACTATGCAACAAGAAAAAAATTTAATAGACATTTTAAAGTTAGTGGACCTACGATAATCGAACACAAACTCAAAATTCCCATTAAGCACTCTTATGGAATATTGGACTTGAAAAAAAAAAATTAACATTTTAAAAAATTGAGCTAACTCTGTCAGATGATAATCGTGATACTGTGACAAGAGAATGAATACGATTTAGATTATCTGTCCCAACCTTACTTGGTGGAGAAAATCGACAGCTGTCTTTTCTACAATTTACCATTTAAACTTGTCTGTCAATTATAGATGAAAAAGATGATTGGGTCTCAATATTTGGCTTTAAGTGCCATGTGGAATTTTTTTGTTTCTTGATTATGGTACATTTTAGTGATAGAAGTGTTCGAGAAATGTGCAGAAGGAAGCATTTTTTTTTATGCGTTTATCAGCTGTGGAGACCCATAATATAAACCGGTATAGTGTATCTCATGCTTGATTTGCAGTGTGCATTTGATTGGGCCTTTTTTCTCGCTTTCCAATATACTGTCCTTGTTTCAATGTGCTTTGTTGCCAGACATACACAGAAGAGCAAAAACGCTTAATACCGATATTTGTTATGCGATGTTATATTTTTTAACGTATCCGAAACATTGATTTTGTAAAGTAAAATTTTGAATTAGAATTTTGTAAATACATTTTTCTGTTGCACTTCATTCAGAGAATAAAAGCCATCTCCATTATTGTTTATATTAACCTACTACTACAAATAGTTCCTTCTGTGAAATAATTTTTGGATTTTAGCATTGAATTATATTTGTCGAAATTGCTACGACTGTAAAAATACTTTCAATATAAACTTATTTAAAAACATAAAAAGTTCTAAAATTAAAAATTAAAAAAGTTTTAAAACTTATAACTGAAGATAGTATAAAAAATAACAATTTTATGTTACACACTGAGTAGTAACAATCTCAAAACAGTGGTGTTCGTTATACTGCAGTATAAGCGTGAACAGACTTGTAAGTACCAAGTAACCTGGAAACAACTAGTCTCACTGAAGTTTTAGATTACAATAATTGAATAATTGCCCACTCAATAAAAAAATAGCAGATAAAATTTGGTATAAATTTTACGACAAAATCTTGCTTCGGAACGGTAAATGCAATGCTTATATTGTAAAACTTCCTAAGAAACTAACATTGATATAAACAATCATGCCATTTAAGTGCAAAAACCAAATATTGCATTAAAAAAAACAGAATTTAGTGGTGGAGTGGTCTCTGTAATTTTTATTTTTGTATTATTAGTTAATTAAAATATTGTTTTAATATTTAAAATACCAAAGTTCTATAAGTCACATATAATCCCATAATATTTTTTTCCTTGGTATGGTACCGGATAAGTGACATTCAGTACTGGTTGTTTTAAGATAAATTTTATTTTTTCGGTACAGATGTTACAAAACGAAATTAACCTAAGAAATGAATATTTTCGGAAGAACGGTAAAAATATTTTTTGTTGCCATAGTGACTCAGTTAAAAATATTATCCGAACGATTTGTCAGTCAAACATTGAAGTTTTTTTTTGTAGTGTTCTTAAATGTTTTTAGATTGGAAACAGAGAATTTAATCCCGGCCCTTAGTTTTGATCTCAGAATTTCGGGATTGTGCAGAGATAAACACGGAATTTGGGATTGTAAATATAAACCTACAAAAAGTATGTATAAATCTGTTTTTATTGTAAGTTTACTAAAAAATTAATTATATGTCCTTATACAATAGCAAATTATGAGAAATCATAATTGAACCAACATAAAGCCGTAAAAATCCCTATAAATTATATTTACATTAATTTTTTTAACTTTCATAAAAATTACAAAATATTATGTAAAGCTTAACTTACAGCTTTTCGAATGGAATTCCAATCTATTTATACCTATTCAGTTATAAAAGTAAAAATTGAATACCAATTATTAAAATCATTAAAATATTATATACTTTTGTAAGTGGTGTAAAAAGGCTAGTATTTTAAAGTTATTAAAAAAATTACAATTTTAGTATAAATATACGTTGTTTTCCTGGGAGTTTAAAGAAACAAATATTGGATCCCAAGCTTGAAGATTGTATGTATTTAAATATTAGTATAATAATATTAATAATAAAAGGTAAAATAATCACACAGAAAACCGTTGACAATTGAAATTTTAATTTCTTCAAGCAATTCATGCGAAATTAATATAATTAGAGATGTTTATTTTTTCACAGGAATCAGCGAGTTTTTGAAAACAGGCAACATTATAAATGTTAATTCGTCAAAGTTTAACTTCGCCACTTTTGTTTTGAACTTTGCGAAATGTATGCAAACGACAAGACCCGGAAATTAAAATTTAATTTAGTACACTCGCAACACAGACTTTACTAAACAAAAACCAAATCTCTTCCGTGGAATAAATATAAAAGCTTCTTTCGTATTTGTGTTCCGTAGCTAATTAAGGTAGAGAGAACACAGTTAAATTGTTCTGTCGTAATGATTTTTTTAAATAAAACACATCGAAAATGTGTCAAGAAAAATTACCACATCGTTTACATTAAATATTTGGCTTGAAAATTTTCAGAAATATTTAATGGAATTTTGACTTACCTATATCTGAGCAAAGAAATAAATCATAACATATAAAACATAAATTATTAATAACATTTTTAATCTTTATTATTTTATGGAAAAATTGTATATTTAAAAATTCAATTATCGTCGTATTTTTTTTTTTGCTTTTAAAAGTAAATTTTGTAAAGCAAACGCGAGATGTTTCAATTTTGTTTCAGTATAAGATTTTTTAGTGTGATGAACGCATTTTGCGATATTTTATTACTATACATATTCACTCTAACTTTATCTTCAAACCACGATTTTCCAAAAACATTAATTATTTTAACATAATTTTATTAGCAATCATAAAGCTAAACTTTTATTACAAAAATAAAATAAGTTTTGGTTAAACGTATTTTAAAAATATCAACACATATTTGTACATACTCGCGCTCAAGTTACAGCGTAAAAAAATTCATATTTTAAGTTTTTTTTCTGTTCCAATAACAACTGACAAAACATGTTTAACAGGATTAATTATCACTTAAGAATTTAAACTGTTACGTAATGGTATCGTTGCTCGAAAAATATTAAAATAATTTAATGGTTCTTACTTGATCTTGGGTTCATAGCATTCGATTAGAAATCAACGATGTATGCAGGTGACCCGTTAATATTTTCTTTGGAAATCTTAACAAGGTAAATATCAGACTTTATAAGGTTAATATTTTGTTCCCATACAACTACATGGTTCAAGTATCCATGTGAAGACAACTTCATTGAAAACTATTCTTCTTCTTCAATCTTGTTATAAGCTATAATAAAGAGATTAGTTTGTATGTTGAAACATAATGAATAGAGACCGGAAAAATTCGCGGGTTCATTTCGCGTTATGCTAAAATTTAAATAATTATACCTTAGTGCTGCTTGTGCTATTGGTTCACTGTTAATCAGGAGGACTGAGGGCCAATTAGAGACCCTCACTCATAGAAGTGTCGAATCACAGACCACCCAGTCGAGACGACTCACAAGTCAGCAGCCAATGAACAGTTGGCATTTGCCCGAGTGTGTAGAGGATATTGGAGTCTATCCTGGAGGTCATTGAACCCGCGAATTTTTCCGGTCTCTAATAATGTAAATACATTTTCCCGAATTCTCTTAAGGTTAAAAAGGTGAAGATAAATGTAAAACAATTTATCAAAAATTTTGCCATAAAATAAAGGAATATAAATTAGAAAGAGACAATTATTTTCTTTAATATAGGGTTTACCTAGAAATGAGTCAGGATGTTTGTGGGAAATGCCGTCACGGTTAACACTTACAAATATCAAGGCAAACACATTTATGGCTAATGAATTTTAAAGAAAGAGCATTCAGAATAAATAATATTTACGGCAAATGGCTTTGAAGCAAACAAATTCTAGGACAAATGGTACTCTGGCTAAGTAAAGAACTGAATAAAATAGAATGGTAAAGATAAAAAAACGAAGAAGCTTATACCCGTATATATTACTTATTAAATAATACTGGAAACAGATTCACGTACAAGAAACGAGATGAATAGAAAACTGAAATAAAATTTTACTCATCGGTTTAAATGTCATTTAACTTAAAATTTTAAAAGTTTCATAGACATACGTAATTTTTAGATTACTCTCATTGCCATTAGAAAATCAAGAATGAGCAAAAAAGACAAACAACTAAACACACGCCAATATCAGCTGATGACAAATGTCACACGTCTAGAGAGCACATATAATTCCGCAGAAGAATTTTATTTTTAAAATAGCTGTAAGTACCCGCTTCGCCAATTTTTTTGGTCATTAATTATTTGTTATACTTTTTTTAAATAACATGTATTAAAATACTGTACTTTTATTACATTCTTTTGATTTATCAACATTTGTTTTACATAACAATTTTACATACTAATTAAACACAAACATCTTGCACATACTAAATTATTTAAATTAAATCGGATTATTTGTAAATTATTTAGAGTAAGTCAGCATATACATTATTTTTAGTCATATGTTCGTGTGGTATTAGCATATACTGGTTTTCTCCGCAACCTGATTTAGATAAGGCAACATATATTTGTCCATGGGGAAAACAGTATTCTCTCAAATTTATTCCGACATACTTTAATAACAATGACTGCTAACAATACCTTCTCAGGAAACTGTAACCTTTTAAAACTAAATGGTAAATCTGTGGGTATCTTCGGAATGCTAGGTATAAGTACCGTTTACCTAAATGCTGACCCAGTCAAAACTATAGCTCCTATGACATTTGATCTAAGAGATTTCTATTGACGTCTGGTTGGTTGCCTTAGGTTACATAATAAAATAATTAGAATGTTAATTTTTGACGTGACAACGTTTAATAAATCGATGAACGCCGGTTGCACGCACGAAAAAGTGTCCCGTTACTCACATTGTCCCGTTACGGACATTGTTCCATTACGCTCATTGTACGCTTGCACCACTTCTATCTCTCTTCCACTCCATTGGAACAACCATCGATTTGACTTTTTGGAGGCACATTAAACTTGAAACACTCCCATTCGTTTCCTACTTTTCCTATCATCGTACTATTCTTAACTGAATAACACAGATTGGAAGAAGTGAAATTGCAAACATGTATTAAAGTTATAGTTAAAATAATCTCTTCGTTAAAGTAATAAACCTGTTTGAATTAATGAGTGCAAATAAAAGTATATTTATCAATTAAATTGTAGATTTCATTACACTCCTTCTTTGTATACATAGGGGAGGGTGTTGTACCTTGGACCATTTATCATAAAAATCGGAATTCTCCAATTACAAATACGACGTTTGCTGTTTTCTTGGACGCAATTAACTCTTCAATGTGTTTCTGTTGTATTTGCACAGGTATAATCCCACGATCTTTGCACAAAATATTTCCAGAAACAAAACAATCATATGTTGCATAGTGGACCATGGTACACGATGCTCATGTACCTTGGGACAACCATCCTGTACCTTGGGCCACATTAATATAGTAACAAATCACCGAGCCTATACAATGAAATATATTAGAACTATGGTTAATAATCATTGTCATAGCTGTTAAAAAAAATACAAAAACAGAAATAAGTTAAAACATTTTACAAACATAGTGTAGGTACCTCAAAAGTAAAACAAAATGCATTTAAAACAAAAAGTATTGCTTTCACTCTTAGTTAATTCAAAGGCACACATCCATAGAAGTAATGTAAATAATGTCACAAAATATACAATGAAAAATTTTGACACGTATCCTTTAAGTTACCTAAAAAAATTTTAAAAATTTGTTTGAAAAGCTCTTCTTTATATGACTGGGCCCTACTGTTAATCAAACATTGATAGACCTACAAGAAATAGCCTATTAATAGGTAATTAGGTTTTAACATGAAACACAATAATCACAACTGTATGTTTTCCAGTCGTTGCCTTCTACCCCAGCGCACAGGAAATGAGTCCAGCGACCACATTTCATGAATCTGCACCACTTTTCACCACTACAGTCAGCCTTCTTTGAATTCCTGCAGTAAAGACATTCTTTGTCAGCACTGTTCACAGTTGCTTAATCGGTAGATTGGCCTACGTGAAGCACAGTGTCTTCATCTTCACTTTCAGATGACAATGGATTCGGTAGTTTCAGCTTCTTCGCCATGTTTGTAGGTATCGATATCTTCTCAGAATGTTCGCTTTTAATAGATGGCTTTGATTTAAGCACTTTACTTAAATCCTTGGCAACTTAAAAAGAACTTCTGTATTTTTCCTTTGAAGTTGTTTTTCCCCTTGCTCTTTACCTTTATGTTGCTTTATAGCTTGT
Organism: Bacillus rossius redtenbacheri; assembly: GCF_032445375.1. NCBI lineage: Eukaryota > Metazoa > Arthropoda > Insecta > Phasmatodea > Bacillidae > Bacillus > Bacillus rossius. The sequence continues at coordinate 39,580,178 of NC_086341.1, read as the reverse complement.
TTTTCTGGAGTGTCCATAGCTATCATCGTCTTTCTAGATCTTCTTCCTCTGTTTGAGATTTTCCTTGGTGCAGCCTTCGGATATTGCTGGATGTCTTCAGGAGTGACCATATTCTTTTCTTCTCTTTTCGTGTCAGGTGTAACACAGTAAACAGCACTATTATGAGAGTCACATGATCTGCTAGGTGTTGGTTCATTGAAAGCTTTAGAGGTTGCTTCTTCCTGCCCCCCTGATTCCATAATTTGGTTCTCTGATGCAGTTGTAAGCTTTTCTGATGACGGGTTTTCTATGGTCCGATCAGTAACGTATGCACTCAAAAAGTCGTAATGGGAGAAGACTCCTGAGTTTAATGGAAATATTCCCGATTTTCTAAACCCAGACAAAATGTTATTTGGTGAAAATGCTTGTGGATAAGCCACCCCCAAAGCCTCTGCTACTGTATAAATGTCAAATGTTTTTCCTTTGTTGTTATACATCCATTCACTGACATCCTGATTGTAATAGGTCTCCAATACAGATATGTCAAAAGGCAGGAGCTTGTGAGATGTTTGTGGGGGAAATGTTACCATTGTTGGAATGCTGCAACCCCACACACAAGCATTTATTCGCCATTGATGATAATATCTTGTACCATGGACCACTGGTACAAGGTACAAGATGTATTTGTGGCCCAAGGTACATGATGATGTATTTTTTAACACGAATGGCTACTGACAGTCTAAAACATGACAGTTAGATAAATGCTTCTCATTTTTCACTCACCAAATAACGAGCTATCCAGTAGTGGTAAACAACACAATGTTTATACAGGTAGTTTAAATAAAAAACACATTCAACGGGAAACGAAAAAATTTACTTCACACAGCTTAAAACAATTTTTTACTGCAGTACGCGCGATTCTTGTGTTAGCGCATCTCCACTCAACCTGGCGGGTGAAATCGTCATCCAGACATCGCTAGGTTGCAGCACAAGCACAATAATCAAACCGGCCCAAGGTACACCATGGTCAAGGTACAATACTCTCCCCTACAAAATAGTGACAATTCAATAAAATGATTCAATTATATTCATAAAAGTATGCAATCATTTCATCAATGTTTTGTTATGACGTTGTCACGTTAAACTATCGTCCGTAAACCGACTCTACAGACAAACCATTTTTTAATTTCAACGAATGTGGGGGTAGTCCACACGGATTCAATAAATTTAAAAATTCTTGAGGGGGTCCTCAGGATCCATGATGGTATCAAAGGCAAGGTAGTACACGATGTCGCCTGGTAGTTTAGACATGATATTGTCGTTGATGGCCTTAATGCTTATATTATTGGCAGCTAAAATTGACCTCTCACACGTCCATTTATAAAATTTTTCATAGATATTGGCCTCATCCTGATACAATTTAGAGATAAGTTATTCTGCGTTGGTCACATCTCACCAGATCTGTATCAATAGTAATTTTTTTTTCTGATTCAGGTACTTTCCCGTCACCAATCAAAAATAGCTTTATTGGGAAATTTGTGTTTCATCCACCTAACTGACTCCTTATGTTGATATTCAACATCAAGGATTCCCCACAATGGGGAAGATTTTAAGCAAGATTTAATAATATCTCCTCTAGTTTCCCTAACTATTACAGTCAATTTCACCAGAAAACATCAAAGTAATTCCACCCATAACTTTATTAGAGCTTCTTATGTCTCTGAGAGTTGTATCTAAGGCCACCACGCGAGCTCTACGAGTCATAGTGCACTCATCCCATATTATTAGGCTTACATCTTGCAAACCTCACCCAATGAGAGCTTTTTAAGGATAGAGCACACACTGTCTCTTTCAAGCGATACTGCAAGGGGTGGTTTAAAGGTGGAATGAGCCGTCCTTCCTCCTGTCAATAATGTGACAGTAATACCTGACGATGCAACGGTTATGGCTATTTTTCCCTGTGACCTAAATTTCGCTAATATTTAATTGGTCACATACATAAGTCTTGCCAGTACTACCTGGAGCACCTAAAAAAGTTTAGCCTTCGTCAGAGAAAACGATTTTTAAAAATAATTATAAGTAAAAAGTTTATTAATTACAAAATTAGGTTCATATTCGGAAAAAAATATTTATTTAATTTTTTTTCTTCCGCAAAACTTCTTCTGGAGGGTCCACATTATTAGTATTTTAGCGAATCGTTGCTGGGAGTCTGGAATCTGTAAGAGTTTTTTTTTCATTTGTCTCATGAATTTTATCCCCAATCAATGTAAGCCCTTCGTTGTATTTTTTATCACTGCATTGCATTAGCGTGTCAATGTATTCGTTTCTAACTCTATTTAATATGTTCTCACGCAAACAGTTACAAATTTTTTCCATAATTTGGTTGGCTGTGATGGATAGCAAAATATTAGGTTGATAACAAATAACTCTAAGTTTTTTTGCTGACTCAGAAATAGCTGCGCCTGAAAGAGTATTTTCCCAATGTTCAACTCCTTCTAATAATCCTAACCCTTTACAGGCGCTTTGATAAGTTGCCAAAATATTGCCATTAACAGTTCTAAAATGTTCGAAAGAAGTTGGTCTGCGCACGTTCATTCATAAAATTCTTACGTAAAAACATTCTGTTTTATTTGGATGAACATTAAAACACGTCTTAAAGCTGCGTCTTTATTTACACCAGGGTAACCATTAACATATTGGTCACGTTTTATTCTAGAAAATGTATTAGTTTTCCAGGTGTAATATTGGGGCACTTCGTGGTATAACAAAGTTTTTTCAAAATCGTCGTTTCTGCAGAGCTCGAAAAATCCATTGAGAGTTAATGCAGGAGGATGATTAACGTGATTTTGAAGGTTATTATCATTATAATAAATTCATTGTTCATTTTACAAATGTACCGCTAAGTTAACGAATGTTGAGAACTGTTCATAAATTGTAAATTGAATAATTCTCCAAACATCTTCAAAAGAGATAATTCAGCGACCATTAAAATATTTTTCTACCTCATCGATATTATTGTGCAAAGTGACTGTGGCTTGATTAGAACCTTTATGAATGTATTTGCCTATATATTTTATAGCTTTGACTGACTGGCATAATTCCACGTTAACGTGTGTGTTTGAGATTCGTAATAAACTGGATTTTAAGTGACAACCCGCCTTTTGTCTACATTCGTTTCAGTTTCCCTTACATGCAATACACTTATATTTCCCTCACTATCTGGAGCTCTATCTCTATAAGTTGAGTAACCATCCTCACCAGATATAAATCTCCTTGGTTATTTTTTTTACACATGTTTTCCTTCACACACGGTGATGTTGGGTTATTTGCTCCACAATGGCCATTTATCATGTTTTTCACTACAATGTTGTAAGGTCCATGATATTGCGCTATTAACTAAGGCCTTTGTTGGTCCAGAAAAACTTTTTTTTTGTTAGTAGGTCTATTTTTTAGTTTTAAATGGAAAACTCTTGAAATCATATCACCTCTATTTTGATATTTTTGATATGGAAATAACTCAATTTAAATTTCTGGCCATTCTGGATTATAGGTGAGGGTGATAAAAAGATCTGGTATACCAAAGTTTCTATCTTATGTCATGGCGTCTTGGCTCTTTTTATTCATTCATCATAGAGATCCTTTAGATGGAGAAGGCAATATAACATACTGTCCTATATTAGAAGTATTTACCTACATTTTGATCATTTACATCAGCGTCTCGTAGATGTATATATATGTATTCATCAGCACTCAATTTTTTTTAAAATCCTTCTTATGAATTAAAGCCGTTCAGATATCATTTTTGCTGCCATATCGACTCAATATGGATAAAATAATCCTTTGAAATAATGTAAAAGGTTCATATAATTTGTTATTACCATAAGCCTAAAATCATATAATTGCATACATGAAACTGTCCTAGATCATGCAGTAGTGCAATTATTGAATAGTCTACGTAGATGATCCCGCAACGAATTCTAACAGCGGGTGCATTAACAAAGTATGATTCGTGTCAAAAAAATGTAGTTGATAACACAATTTGTGTATATACGTATCAATCTCGGCATTATTTTAAAGAATACTGCGAGAAATTTCGTGGCCGAGTTTTGTATTATAAGTAGAGACCGGAAAAATTCGCGGATTCCTTTCGCGATAGGCTAGAATCCAAAAACGTTTCCCTTTTTACCGCATCAGTGATTGGGCAACAGATTATCTGACTGACACTCGGCCAATGAAAAACTTTAACAAAAGAAGTATCAAATCACTAGCGTCCCAGTTAACAGGTATCACGAGTCAGTAGCCAATGAGCAGATGTAATTTTCCCGCGTGCGTAGAGGATCATGGAGTATATCCTACAGGTCATTGAAATCGCGAATTTTTCCGGTCTCTAATTATAAGTGTATATGCAACATGATAAAAAATGAATTCGCTCGGTTCCGACTTTAGTTGTTACACATCTCTGGCGGGTACTGAAACATTTGCTCAGAATATTTTTTATCTGATTCTCTATTATTTTTTAGGTTTGAAAAATTGTACATTAGTAATGGGAAGAGGTATCAAAAAAATTGTTAGCCCCCCCTATCCTCGGCCTTTAGTTTCTCTCGATGACCCTGACTAATTATGGTTAGCATTTTTTCGATGCAGTTGCCGAAGACCATTCAGAGTGTTGTGACAAATTCTATGGTGTAAACAATACCATATCACCATATCACTCGATATCATGATCGGTTTGCAAGCTGACTACATAGATTTGAGCGCTCATTTATATTAAGATTCAGATTCAGTTAGAAGTATTATTATGTATTAATCTTCTATAAAGAGTGTCCCAAACCAACGTCAAACCAAGAAGAGTTACTAAAGAAAAAATAACTGTTATAAATAAAAGATCGTAAATGGTCGTAGGTTTTGAGTTAAAGACATTTTTACGAAATTCTGAAATACCCCACCCTGCACCAAATTGTTACATCATACTGTAACTGTAAACTTTTGTCACGTAATCATGAAAAATCCTACTTTCGATAGATGGTAAAAAAATCAAACATGCTTTATTATTTGAAATATAAATTCTTTGCACGACTTTAACGAAAGAAAATTTTTAATCCGTTAACTTTGACGATTAACAGTGTAAAATTCACTGTTATTTTTTTAAATAAGCCATTTACAATACCTTGATAAGTAAGAATAACTAATTTACTAAACGTGTCAATAGTCAATGTTACACTATAAAAAAAAATTTTTTTGCCAAGAAAGTCGTGCAAAGAACTGATTTTTTCCAAAATAAAAGTATGTATTTTCTATTCTCAGTAAATATCAAATATAGAGTTTCTCGTTATTTCGCAGCAAAAAAATTTAGTGACAGTATTCAATAATTTGTTGCATGGTGGGGATTAAAATATATATATATATATATATATATAAAATAACAGTTTTTTTTTTAAGTTTGGTATTTTGTGTTAAAACCGTAATTAACTGGCTTGACGTTGAGTTCCGTGACACCATGTATACGGTGAATTCCTAGTGTCGTTATCACTGGGTGGTTACCCATTTATTCTATCAAAATATTTTCTTGATTTTTTTTTTGACGTGATAACGTCCTATAAATCGATGAAATCCGGCTGCACGCACGAAAAAGCATGACTCATTGTCACGTTCCGCCTGAGCCGAGCGTGCAAGAACCGGCCAACCACTGTGCGAGATAATACCTATTGTATAATATCAAACAGGTTAAGGCGGGCTTTTTAAAAGCAGAAATTAAAAAAAAATTATATGACGTTATCACGTAAAATAATCGTCCGTAAACCGACTTTACAGACAATCTCCTTCTTTTTTATTTTATCTTTTTTTTTAAGGAAATAAATGACACGAAGTGAGATAGGAAGGATGGTGTTTCCGCAAGGGTTGTGATTGGAGGTCCGCAAGTGTTGGAGGCCGGCGCGTGAGGCTCCCAGGCAAGGCGGGTTCACAGGGAGTTTGGAGTTCCCTGCCTGCGACACCTGCTTGACCGTTGGATTGTGGGGGGGGGGGGGGGGGGGGGGTTCTGTCCGGCCGAATTCCGCATGCAGATCCGTGATCGATCACAGTTCGCCTTCCTTCTTTCCCCTTCGCAACCTCCCTCCCTCCCTCTTTCTCTCTCTCGCCTTCCGTGCAAAAGAGAGAGAGAGAGATAGAGGTCGGAGAGAGGACAGAAAGGGTCACAAATTGACCTCTCCTTTCCTCCTCCAACGGCTTTCAGGCTCCGAAAAGTCAATTCAATCGCACTCTCTCCCGCAGTGTGCGCTCAGACACACACACGCATACTCGCACACATACACACACACACACACACCTACTCTCACACACACATACACACCTACACACATACATACACACACACACGTACGTAAAATGGAAATTAAAAAAAGGAGAGAGCGAGATACAGTAGCCGTTTTCAGACGCACGCAAAAAAAAAAGAAATTACATTCGACGGGCGAAGCTGCCACACCTTTTAATAGCTTCCCCCTACTCGACAATGGACCACGTGAACATTTTTTTTTTTTTTTTTATCGGCACGAGAGAACCAGCCTGATCACAGTCGGATCCGAAGTTATGTTTGTGTTGAATCAAGCCTTCGTTGACCTTGTGAAACCGGACACCATCAAATACGCTGTATGGACGTAAATTACGTCAAAGCAGGCAAGAATTAAAAAAATAGTGGCGATAAAATTCCATTTAAATACGGTACGTATATAATTAATAAATTCTTAAATTATGTTTATCGTTAGGCAGCGAAAATAATTTTAAAATTTTATTAGGTGATTTAAAGTACTAAAAGGTTTTTTTTTTTTAATGTTTTGTAATTAATTTAACATTGGATCCAGAAATATAAATAAAATACAATTTTGAAATTGGACACGTCTTCGGATACTCATAAAAAAATTGGGATCGACGTTGTTTTTGTCTCAACATACTTGTTTTGTACTACGTCACACATATATAACTATCGGACACAATAGTACTCAGTAAACTGACAAAGTATTAATAACATAATATAATTGTTTGAACAAAGTGTTTCTGACTTTCCTGAAACATTCTATTCCTTTAGCTTAAACGAGACACACAGTTGAAGGGTTAAATTGAAAGTTTAACTAGAGATTCAATTATTTTCAGGCATATATTATGCATAAAGTAATGATTATTGAATCTGACCAAAATGGTAATGGAATACAGAAAATTTTAAAAAAAGTAAATATAAGTTAACTTTGTCACAGTATTAAAATAAATGGTTCTAATTTATCTCACAGTCCTTTCCAAACTGCTTGCATGTGTTTTTTTTGTTTTTTTTCGTAAAATTATCTTATTATACTGAGTCACTTTGAATATGTTTCATCAGTGAAATTTTGTTACTGTGATAGGCAGATAGGTACATATACCGGAAAAAAATATTTATGTGGAAAAAAGAATTGAAGTATAAGACAGAACTAAAAAAAATTGTGAACCATGAAAACATTACATATGAACTCTCAGATGATTCCTAGAAATTATGAGTAGTATAATTATTATTTTAAAAGCAAAATTTAAGAAAAAAATTCAAAAAATATTTCTCCAAATACCGACTCTGGTTAAAGGTAAGCAAATACCTGTTACAATAGGCAAACCTACACAGAAACAAACATTTTTTTAATAATATGTACACTAAATTTCAATCATTATAATTATTCGTATGTAAGAGTGATTTTGTGCGGAACACTCTGCTTTGACTACTAAGTCAGCCCATCCCGATATCAATTTTACATGTTACCCTAAAATTACATAGGACTTCTGCGGAAAATCATTACAAATAAATATTTTATCATTTATATAATGTCTTACAATGTAAATATTTAAGTAAAGTAGTGTTAATTGAGTGAACAAAGATCAGGTTATTACTTAAACCAAATATCTGTGTAAAAGTTAAGTTTATTTGCAGTTATATGAAGGGATATATTTTTAACGTCGATTGAATAATTTCATTTATTTTACTATAGTGAACCCATAATTTAAACACTAAAAGTAGAATAGAAAAGTATTTCCTGGAATTGGCTTCTGACTGTAGATTGTAGATTTTCGACGCCATATTAGATTGTGACATCAAGGCATCCATCTTGGATGAACTAAACCTTGACCTTTGACATTCACCTTTGACCTTGACCTTCAAAAATTGCCCAAAACTCGCCAAATTCCGCCAAAATTTCCAATTTTTGAAGAAAATTTTTTTTCCAAAATATTTCAAACAATATGAAATATTAAATTTTTTTTTTATATTTCGAGCGAAAAATTCCCGTTTTGAGTGAAAATTTCTCGTTTAGTTCCTCAAAAATTAAATAATTCAAAATTCGAAAAACTTAAAAAGACCTTTGCGTTGGAAAGAACCAAAAGTCCACAAAAATACTTAAGAATGCACATATACAAGCTGCTCTAAGCCACCGAGATCATGACCTTGTCAATTAAAATGCCATGACCACCATATTGAATTTTTTCGTAACCGTTTCAATAAACCGTAAGGCCTGCCATTTTGAAAATACGTGTTTTTACGCTAAATATTCAAGACAAATTTTTTAATTTATAAAAAAATCTATTTTTAATAAAATTTTATTTAAAAAATAGTGTTGCACATTAAATTTCGGCCACCATCTTGGATTCTAGAAATGATGCACATTTATTTACGACTGCCGTCTTAGTTGTGTATGACGTCATCGTTGCACGTTTAGTTACGGTCACAATCTTGGATTCTATATCGTTGCAATTTTATTTACAGCCGTCATCTTGAAAATCTATAATATTTATTCTTGAAAATCGGGATACATTTAAAAATTTATAAAAAAATAATGAATTAATTTTTTTTTGTTATAAAAATACTCCGACATCTTGTATTATGGCGTCACGGCCACCATTTGGAAAATCCGTAATTATTTTCAGAAAAATGTGGAAAAATTATGGAATATCAAGACGGCGACCATAACGAAAACTGCAACGACCTAGAATCCAAGATGGCGACCGTAATTCAACGTGCAACTGTGTTATTTAAATAATATTTAATTTCAATTTTAATATTTTTTTTCAATAATTTTTTTTTTTAATTTTTCCCTATTTTCTATCATAAAAATTCGGATTTTCACGATAGCGGTCGTAACGACAATTTCAACTGTTACGCAACAATTCAATATGGCGTTCAGGGCATCCTTATTGACAAGTTCATGACCTCGGTGTCTTATAGCAGCTTGTAGATACGGATTCTTAAACAACTTTGTGAACTTTAAGATATTCCTAAGGAAATATATTTTCAGGTTTTTCGAATTTAGAATTTTTAAATTTTTTGAGGAACTAAACGGGAAATTTTCCCTCAAAACGGGAATTTTTCCTTTTAGATAGATAAATTTTAAATTTTTCAAATTATTTGAGTTTATTTGGCAGAACTGTTTTTAAAAATGGAAAATTGTTTGATTTTGGCGAAGTAGTATATAATAGGGGCTCCGGAAACAGGGTCCAGGGTCCGGAGCCGAAAGCCGAGCCACATTTCTGATTGTGACGTCACGACGGCCATCTTGGGCCGCGTAACGGGACACAGCGTAACGGGACAAGTAGTACGTGACTTTGACCTTGAACCCAGTGGCAATCTTGGATCCGCCATCATGGATCCACCATCTTTAAATCGAATGCCCCACTCATTATGATGAAATTTTCGTATCTGTCGCCACATAGATTTTTTTTTATTTCTGCTGGAGGCTGCCATCTTGGATAACGTCGACTTTGTTTCTGCTGTTTGTTCATAGATAGCGCCAGCATCGCTCTTTATTATTTTTCTGTTCTACTGGAGGCTGCCATCTTGGATACCGTCGAGTGTGTTTCTGCTGTTTGTTCATAGAGAGCGCCAGCATTGCTCTGTCTCATCACATAAGGTCGATGTTCCATTACCTACAATAGCTATTATGGTCCTTATCGATAAATTAAATTTAAATTTTTATACAAAATACATTAAAAGTACTGTGATTTGAACCATCGCAGCTCTGACCTCTAGGTTGGAAAACATGCGCCTTTAACCGCTCGGCCATCGAGACATTTACCAGACTGAGAATAAAATAATGTATATACAAAAAAAACATGCATATTCGAACTAGTAATTTTTTTTTAAATTTAAAGTAATAATATCATCACCTATTCGAGACAGAACCACCATCTTGTACTATGACGTCACCGTTGCTATTATCGTTAAGGAGGCCACCTTGAAAATCTTTATTTATTATCCGATTTTAATGGAAAAAGTTCCAAAATTCATTAAATAAATTTGTAATTTATGTACTGATTGATAAGTTCGATTCCTGTCCTTAGTTCGAAACCGCTAAAAGCAAAAAAAACAACAACAGATCCTTCCTCCTGAGAAGTCACCTACAGACTGATCTACCACCACCAATACCAAGGTACATAATTCATCAACTGGTATGACGACATGTCCGCCATCTTGTCTTCATCCGCTGGAGACCACCATTTAGTTTTCGTCCGCTAGAGTGTGCTGATACCATGTTAGTATAATTTTCTGGTCACCATACCTTTGTACTTAACTGTTGGCATTAAATTTTGACCTTGACCTTGAACTTTGACCTTGATCTTGAACTTTGACCTTGACCTTGAAATTTGACCTTGACCTTGTACTTTGACCTTGGCCTTGAAATTTGACCTTTACCTTGAAATTTGACATTGACCTTGAAATTTGACTTTGTCCCTGTCGACCATCATGGATCCAACATTTTATGTTCAGTACATGCTACCAGGAGCTACCACCTGCTGGAGTACACCATCTTGTGTGTGTACTCGTATTATAGAGTACATTTCCATCTGGATAATTTTATTCAACCCGCTACAGTGCAGTAATCATTTATTACCGAGGTGCCTCCGCCATCTTGAAATTTGGGCGCCATCTTGAAATCGTATAATTATTTAAATAGAAATTCGGGAAAAAATCCTAAATTCATCAAAAAAAATCACTCATTAATTTACATATTGAATCGCTGGATTCCTGCCCTCGATTCGATACTTGAACAGTGACAAGTGTAACTAAATATTAAATAAAGTTTATATTCTATTTTTTCCTTACCTTTCGCGGAGTTTATAATCATTCTCTCTTCAAAAATTAAACACAAGTCAATTTACGAAAATGTTCGACGAATTAAATACGTTGCCGATAAGCCTAACATGAAAGTATATTTTTACAAAAATCTGGATAACCTCTAAACCGTTCATGTACAAAGCCAAGCCATACATACATATAGACCAAGCGTCTTCGGACCGAGAGACCGGGTCATAATCAATGTCAGATGTATAGACAAGTTATTTCCGAACCTCACGACCTTCCTCATCGTCAGCTAATTATATTCAATTGAACCAACGGTCATGTTTTTTGCGCTTACAGGAGGACCAAAAATCCAATCAAAAAGGCAGCACCATTAACAAAAATGAAGCACATTTGGAAGCACCATCAACAAAAAAGGCAGCACATTTGGAAGCGCCATAATCAAAAAGACAGCAAATTTGGAAGTACCATCAAAAAAGGAAGCACAATTGGAAGCACCATAAAAAAAAGGCAGCACTTTTGGAAGCACCATCAACAAAATGGCAGCACATTTGGAAGCAACATCAAAAAAGGAAGCACTTTTTGGAAGCACCATCAAAAAAAGGAAGCACATTTCTAAAGCACCATCAACAAAAAGGAAGCACATTTGGAAGCACCATCAAAAAAGGAAGCACAATTGGAAGTACCATCAACAAAAAGGGCAGTACATTTGGAAGCACCATAATCAAAAAGGCAGCGCATTTTGCGTCGCACCAACCTACTGTCCTCATTCGTCACTGCCGATCAAGAACGGATCAGCGTCACCATTGAACACGCCATTGACAACTTAAAAATTGTAAGAATCCTGAACCTGCCTCCATGTCATCCACCCATAAACCAGGTTGCAATACGTGTTCCATTTGTGAACGACCCTGTGTGTGTTCTAAGTTGTCGATACGCGTAGAGTGTTGGCCACTTGTTTCTCCCGCCTTCGCCTGACGCGCATCAGTCAAATGCGACTTGAGGTTGACAGCTCACTCCTCAACTGTTTCCGCAGCCGGCGTCTGCACCGGTGGTAACCGGTCATGTGAGTGTAATGGAGGAAAATCCTCGTCCCCAGAAGACATGACAGTCGCAGTTGCCTGGTTACGTGAGTTGTCTTCAGCCGTGTTCGGAGCGCCCGCGCGTCACTCTCCTGGAGGCTCGGGCAAGCAATGCGCTCGTGCGCAGTGGACTGGCATAAGCTACATGTGCGCGGCTGTCCCGGGTATATAACTGCACCCCGATACCCATCAATAGTTACATAGGACGCAATGTCTATTTTAATTTCCATTCTCGCAAGACGAACTCCCGTTTTTACTTGATATTTGTATTTTGTGCCCCAAACCCCGTCTTGCAAAGTTACGACACGGCCGTATCCTACTAGTTCTGTACGAATTTTGTGATTTTCTATTTCTAGAGGCAGGTTCAGGATTCTTACCATTTTTAAGTTGTCAATTTCGTGTTCAATGGTGACGCTGATCCGTTCTTGATCGGCAGTGACGAATGAGGACAGTCCGTTGGTGCGACGCAAAATGTGCTGCCTTTTTGATTATGGTGCTTCCAAATGTGCTGCCCTTTTTGTTTATGGTACTTCCAATTGTGCTTTCTTTTTTTGATGGTGCTTCCAAATGTGCTGTTTTTTTGTTGATGTTGCTTCCAAAATGTGTTTCCTTTTTCTTGATGGTGCTTTAGAAATGTGCTTCCTCTTTTGATGGTGCTTCCAAAAGTGCTTCATTTTTTTGATGGTGCTTAAAAAATGTGCTTCCTTTTTTGATGTTGCTTCCAAATGTGCTGCCATTTTGTTGACGGTACTTCCAAAAGTGCTGCCTGTTTGTTGATGGTGCTTCCAATTGTGCTTCCTTTTTTGATGGTGCTTCCAAATTTGCTGTCTTTTTGATTATGGCGCTTCCAAATGTGCTGCCTTTTTTGTTGATGGTGCTTCCAAATGTGCTTCATTTTTGTTAATGGTGCTGCCTTTTTGATTGGATTTTTGGTCCTCTTGTAAGCACAAAAAACATGATCCGTTGGTTCAATTGAATATAATTAGCTGACGATGCGGAAGTTCTTGAGGTTCGGAAATAACTGGTCTATACGCTGACATTAATTATGACCCGGTCTCTCGGTCCGAAGATGCTTGGTCTATATGTATGTATGGCTTTGTACATGAACGGTTTAGAGGTTATTCAGATTATTGTAAAAATATACTTTCATGTTAGGCTTATCGGCAACTTATTTAATTCGTCTAACGTTGTGGTACATTAACTTGTGTTTCTTTATGTTTGAAGAGAAAATGATTTATAAACTCCGCGAAAGGTAATGGACAAATAGAATATTAATTTTATTTAATATTTAGTTACACTTGTCACTGTTCAAGTATCGATTTAAGGGCAGGAATCCAGCGATTCAATGTGTAAATGAATGAGTGATTTTTTTTGATGAATTTTGGAATTTTTCCCGAATTTCTAGCTAAATAATTATACGATTTCAAGATGGCGCCCAAATTTCAAGATGGCGGAGGCATCTCGGTAATAAATGATTAATGCACTGTAGCGGGTTGAATAAAATTATCCAGATGGAAATGTACTCTATAAGACAAGTACACACACAAGATGGTGTACTCCAGCAGGTGGTAGCTCCTGGTAGCATATACTGAACATAAAAAGTTGGATCCATGATAGTCGACAAGGACAAAATCAAATTTCAAGGTGAAGGTCAAATTGAAAGTTCAAGGTCAAAGTTCAAGGTCAAAGTCAAATTTCAAGGTCAAGTTTAAAGTCCAAGGACAAGGTCAAATTTCAAGGTCAGGGTCAAATTTCAATGTGAAGGTAAAATTTCAAGGTGAAGGTAAAATGTAAAGGCCAAGGTCAAATTTCATGGTAAAGGTCTAATTCCAAGGCCAAGGTCAAAGTTCAAGGTCAAGGCCAAATTTCAAGGTCAAGTTCAAAAAGGACAAGGTCAAAGTTCAATGCCAACAGTTGAGGACAAAGGTATAGTGACCAGAAAATTATACTAACATGGTATCAGCACACTCTAGCGGACGAAAACTAAATGGTGGTCTCCAGCGGATGAAGACAAGATGGCGGACATGTTGTCATACCAGCTGATGATATATGTACCTTGGTATTGGTGGTGGTAGATCAGTCTGTAGGTTACTTCTCAGGAGGAAGGATCTGTTGTTTTTTTTTTTTCTTTGCTCTTAGCGGTTTCGAACTAAGGACAGGAATCGAATTAATCAATCAGTATATAAATTACAAATGTATTTGATGAATTTTGAAATTTTTTTCATTCAAATCGAATAAAAAATAATGATTTTCAAGATGGCGGTTGTAACGATAATACCAACGGTCATGTCATAATACAAGATGGTGGTTCCGTCTCGAATAGGGGATGATATTATTACTTTAAATTAAAAAAAATTACAAGTCCGAATATGCATGTTATTTTTATGTATACCTTATTTAATTCTGTCTGGTAAATGTCTCGATGGCCGAGCGTTTAAAGGCGCATGTTTTCGAACCTAGCGATCAGAGCTGCGATGGTTCGAATCACAGTACTTCCAATGTATTTTGTATAAAAATTTAAATTTAATATGTCGATAAGGACCATAATAGCTATGGTAGGTAATGGAACATCGACCTTATGTGATGAGACAGATCGATGTTGGCGCTCTCTATGAACAAACAGCAGAAACACACTCGACGGTATCCAAGATGGCGGCCTCCAGTAGAACTAAAAAATAATAAAGAGCGATTCTGGCGCTATCTATGAACAAACATCAGAAACAAAGTCGACGGTATCCAAGATGGCAGCCTCCAGCAGAAATAAAAAAAAAATCTATGTGGCGACAGATACGAAAATTTCATCATAATGAGTGGGGCATTCGATTATAGATGGCGGATCCAAGATTGCCGCCGGGGTCAAGGTCAAAGTCACATACTGCTTGTCCCGTTACGCTGAGTCCCGTTACGCTCATCCAAGATGGCCGTTCTGACTTCACAATCAGAAATGTGGCTCGGCTCTCGGCTCCGGACGCTGGACCCTGTTTCCGGAGCCCCTATTATATACTACTTGGCGAATTTTGGGCAAATTTGGAAGGTCATGGTCAAAGATCAAGGTCATCCATGATGTCTGTCGTGACGTGACAATCGTCGATATTCCACAATCCACAGCCAGTAGCCAGTCCCAGGAAATACTTTTATATTCTATTAATAAAAACCCTGAGATAATTAAACCTTACAACATTTTTTTAAACCAGTTATTAGAAGATTATTTTTACAAATATTAGAAACAATTATTAGAAAAATGATGTTTCCTCTTCAGCAAAAATTTACTTTTTAGACATGTTTGTGTAAATATTAAATATATAATTTCAAATAGAATATCATTTTATGTTCTAGTTATTTATCTATCAAACATTGCTCTAAAATAGAAAAAACTGCACAGTATTGACCTTTAAATTATTGATATATAAATATACACATATATGATAAAACTTCAAAAGTTTTGTTCAAAAATGTTTCTTTGTTAAATAAAATCATTTATAAAAAATTTTGTTACCACATTGACATATAGTAATATCTTAAATTATTGGTAAAATTTAAATTTCTCCACCTATTGTATGTTAAAAGTTAACATATAATATTAAGCAAAAAATATTAGTTTCAGCTGTAGTGATAACACTATTATTTAAGTAAACAGTAAAACAAATATTTCGTTTACTCTAATTATTTGATATGGTCAGAAACATCTTTCTATTTGCACGTTTTTATTTCCTTAGCATTTTTTGTACTTCAGATGATATTGAACTTTTTTGAAAGAAGAAATTGTTTTGGAAGAAGCAGAAAACTCATTGATAGATATGGCGACATTTATTATTTTTTTTTTTAAGATTTTCTCTTCTAAGTTTATGAGTATAAAGAAAAATAATGAAACAAGAACGTTTACTTTCCAACAGGAAAACAAGAAAGAGATCAAAGATTGACTCAAGTCGCCTGGAAATCTATTTCCTGGACAGAACTCTTAAAAGAAAAAAAGACAAAACAATGTTGCAAAGAAAAAGCTGAATCTTATTTTTCGGGTTTGCGCGTTCAGAAGTTAAAGAGAAAATAATTAAACTTTGCTGATAAAATATTTTTTTTCAAAGAAATGGCTGTTAATGTAAAACTTTAGGCGAATGCAGGGGGGGAAATAAACATAACAGTGTTAATAATTTTCAATTTTTCTGAACTGAATTTGCCTGGTTGTCTGTAAAACAACACACAAATATATATAAAGTTTTCAAACGGAGTTATAAGTAGATACAACACGCACATGAGGCGCAGATAGTGTGTTTGATCATAACTTTAGCCATGACTGAATATTTTATGAGCACTGAGGCAGTGGCCAAGTGGTTCGGAGACCAATTAATTGTTGAAGGAGCCGTCGCCTTCAGCTAGAGGTACAGGAACGAAACGAAGTCACACTCAAATCAATAATTTTGAATGCATAAAAACATTTAAATTTAATTTTTAAAATTTTAACTACTTTAACGTATAACATACGTACATTAATTTCACGGATAAGTTTATTGTAAATTTCTCCTTATATATTTAAACCTATCAAATAATTTTAAAAAAGTTATTTCTATTTTATGTTTTATACAATTAGAAAAACTTTCTTTCACTATGGTTTTATAGTAATTTTAGAATCAATCAGGTTAATATCAATTTTGTTTCCATTCGAAAATGCACTTAAAAAACCAATGAAGGTTATTATTATTTTTAGAATGTACATAATTTAAAAAAGGTGGAAAGTTAATACAAATCATACGCCTAAATAATGGTGATTGTAATTTGATTACGCACAATGTTAAGAAAAAAATTAGATTTCTTTATTTGTATTGTTGTAAAGTAATGTTTTTTTCTATATAATAATTTTGTATAAATTATCCTGTATGGGTGCAATAAAATGACTTTTAATGATAAGATTAAAAGAGCAAATCCAAAATTTTTATTTAACTCGTAGTGTTAACTTATCATCCGCTATGGGTACCAATAGTCTGGTTAGTGACGGCAATGGTTGATTTTCTATGTATTCTTAACATGAATCGTAAATATGAATTATTTTAAAAAGTATTTTTTTTGGAAGGAACACTAACAATTATAAATTTATAAATTATATTATTGATTATATTATATAATATATTAATTATTTTCCTTATATCATTTGTACTCAGGTGTTGAAGAATTTTAAAATGTATCTTCAATATTTTTAGATTTTTGTATTAATTTAATTATTAATATGAATCTGCATTTTTTTTATTTTAACTGCATAAAATTAATTTACCAAAATAAAGACTTAAATAAATAATGTCAAAGTAAACAACTACTTTATGAAGTTCCACAATAACATATTTCCGTAATATAACTTGGATTTCATACTTAAATTCATTTGTCTAACATTCTTTACTACTACACCAAGGAATTTATTTAAATAATTAAGAACATGGTTACGTTAAATATCATATCCTTAAAAATATTTTTTAAGCTTTCTTTAATTCAACGAAAAAATACTAAATAAAATGTCAAGAATGTTATAAGAGGTAGGTATGTAACTTTCTGAAATATAAATATCTCATAAAAGTTTATCAAAAGGAAAAAAAAAAATAATCCGACCCGTTTTTTTCTGAAACACCTGTCTCGTAGCGGCAAGCGGTTACATTAATAAACAATGTCGTCACGGACTGAATACAGCATGAATAACGACAGGAAAACAAATTGCGTTCCAAATTCATAAATCATTTATCGCGCGAGCACAGGACATTTTTTGATTTTTTTAAAAAATTTTTGCAGGAAAACAAGCTCGCGAGATGCGTTGCTAATTCAATACGTAATGGTTTGACGTATTTCCTTCCGTTCGTGGAACAACACGCATATTAGCTTTAGGACGGAACTTAATTTTTCATATCTCGCTTCCACAGGCGATTTCGGAACATCACAAACAATTACGACCATGCATAGCAAAGGACCAAATAAATAATTCTAAAAAGAAGGCGGTTGTCTGTAAAGTCGGTTTACGGACGATAATTTTACGTTATAACGTCATAAGAAAACATTGATGAAAATTCGCATACTTTTTAATTTTCAAATATTATTTACAATATTCGCAAAATTTAATTTAAATAATTTATTTTAATATACACACGAAAAATTAATTAGTTACAGAAATAAATTGAAATCAAATCAATGTCAGTAAAATGCTAATTTGAAATGACGAAATTGGACAAATAAATCAAATTTTTTAAATTGCTGCCTTAAAAAGCCCGTCTTAACGTGTCTGGTATTATAGAAGATTTTCTCGCACGGTGGTTGGCAGGTTCTTGCATGCTCGGCTCAGGCGGAACGTGATAATGAGTCATACTTTTTCGTGCGTGCAACCGGCGTTCATCGATTTATGAGACGTTATCACGTCAAAAACGTACCTAAAACGAATGAAGTTTTGAACTTATTTAATTCTTTGAAACTGAAACAAGCATGTGAGCTATTTTCATAAGCTTAAAGGCCTATCAATGGAATACTGAGAATGTATGAGAGTTATAAATGTAAACTCCGGTTGGCACTGTTTCCACTAGAGCAAAGGATTAACTTCAATAGCTCTGAATTTCATCCAGATGGAAGCAAAACAGTATATTTGTATAAGCGACAAACAAACGGAAACTCAAGGAATGTCATAGAAATTCTTTAAAACATTTTTTGTGTCAAATATTTTAATTTTTGTTGTAAACTACAGCTCCGGACTTGTCGCATCTAGTGCAAGGGCCACTCACAACTGATGACCTTTTCATATGAATGAACTTGAAATGGGCGCTCACCTTATATTGGTGGCACTTGGTTGTAAAGTAAAGTGGTTTTTATTGATATTTTTCTTGCTCTCGTAATCGAAGCGGGAATATGTATATATGTGTATATGTGTATATATGTGTGTATGAATATGTATATATATGTATGTGTGTATATATGTTTGTATGTATGTATGTATGTATGTATGTATATATATATATATGGTAAATTGTGTTTTTTTAGAAATTATATTTAAATACGAATTACATAGCGATGAAATGATGAAATATGAATTGTATTTTTTGATCTTACCGACATAATAAAAAAAAAAATGTTTATTAAAATTAAAATCACGAGTGCAATTAGTTTAATATTTTATTTGAAACAAATACTTAAATTTTTACAGTTTACCAATCAACTACGTATGTAAATATATTTTTTTGTCATCACAGTTTTAATTTAGAAATTGCATCACAACATGTGGCTGCTGAAAATGACGAACAACGAGAATACCGATTAGAAGAACAAAGACGTCAAGACGGAAGACGTCGTAGGGCTTTAGAACTTAATAATTATTTACCGACTTATAAATGTGCGTTACTGCACTGTGCAATATCACGCCTTAGGACCATTTGTAATTTTGTGTATCCATTGTGGTGCATTGCATTTTCATGAGAAACGCGTTTCTAATCGTATAAATAGAAATTCTTTTGGGACTGTTGTTTGCATGGACGAATTTTAATGGAGCAACCAAAATTTTTAAATAAATTAGTACCTACGTCTCTTTTAAAATGAGTCTTAACTGTGGGAAGTTTGAGATGCCAGAGCAGTTTGATGACGATGGTCTTCAAGTTGTTCTTGAGACGAGTTGCGGCTTCGTGAAGTTAGATTGTTTTTTAAAGTTTTTTTTTCCAAAAATCGTTTAGGCATTTTTAAGTGAACATGTGTGTTAAAAAGACGCAAATAATATAAGTAAACAATTGATTTTCTTGGTCTAACCTCAAACCAAACACTCATTGGCTTCGTGTTGCTTAACAACGCCATCTACTGGAGTAGCTTTGTTGTTGTTGTGTCGTTAAAGCAGTTAGTTGCTCCCAATTATAAAAATAGTATTATTACTCGCCAATAGATGTCAGGAAGAGTAATTTAAATTTAGGTTGGTTATTGATAAAGTTGATTATTGAAATCACGGATAAAACATTTTCTAATAATGAATCATAGCTAGATCGATTTATCGCTCTCGAAACCCCGTGCATACTAAATTTCATGAAAATCGTTCGAGCCGTTTCCGTGATTCAGATTATATATTATATATACATACAAGAATTGCTTGTTTAAAGATCTAAGATCTAAGATTATATATATATAATATATACCAGTTTATAAATCTAATCATTATCTTTTAAACATATAAAATTTCATTAAATTTGGTGTACAATTTTGCGTGATACTCGAGCAAACAAATAAAACAGACAAACGGATTTGTTTGTTTATGAGTACGAGATTGTCACTTTTAGTATAAAGTGTAAATGTTGCAATGTTTTCACAAATCTCCAAGATGAAGAATATTTAAATTGTTAATTTCCAAAAGCCACGACTGCTTTTATGCAGTCGTAAAAAAACGTTCACATCTGCCAATTTAAATGATGCATTTTACAAAAGTGTACTAAGTTAATATTTAATAAAATTTAGCTTCGGTAAACCGTACATATATGTTTTAAAAACCATATCCTTAAGAAAAATTATTACAGACATGCAAGATAGTTATCTTTAAATAAATATGTCCTTTAATTCTTAAAACAATTTGCCAAGTGTAATTTAATTACGATACCATATAATTCTGTATATGTAATGACAATCTTAAATTTATGAATTATTTTTAAATCAATTAAATTCTGTCTCAACGTCGATTTCATAACTTAAGCATTGAGAGTGGTAAAAAAAATTTCTTTTTTTCTGAAATTTTGAACGATTGAATTTAATTAAGTAAATAATTGAAGTAATTTACACATTTTGACGCTGTTGTAATTTATCATACGATATGTATGCATTTACTGTTGAATCTAGCAGTATTTATTAATTAGGTCATAATATATTATAAGAAACTAAATAACGTTATTTATTTTTTTAGTTATTTGTTAACCATCTATAATATTTATGGGTTCTTGAACATAGAGTTTTGATATTTTAAGTACAAATAATCATGTTATGGTTTGTTTTTATACCTTCCATTATTCATATATTTTTACTGCCAGTAAAAAAAATATAGTGCACGTGTTTACTAAACAAACAATTCACTTAAAATAAAGAAGGTGAAAACACAATCTTAAACGCTAGAAAATTAAAGATAGATTATGCCTGCGTTGCGTTTGCGCGTATTTTGTTTTTTATAAATGCGACCACTTTATGGTCTCTAATCTTGCAGCCTATGTTTTGTCTTATTCTGCCAGGTGGTTCACTGGCGAATTGGCTGATGACGTTTGTAGTTCACTCAAGTGTTTCCTTTTTTCAAGCGGATCACATTTCCACAATTTCACGGGTACTTTTCCGAAATTTCTGTTTTCGAGTACGACCAGTACTCACCTGTATTTAATTTTTCATTCAATAAACAGTGTATAATAACTTTTCTTGAATACTTTTGTATCGTACAAAAATATTTGTTCAGGGTTTTTTTAAAAACTAAATTTACATTCGATAATGCGTTAGAGTGGCTAATCTGGCATTACCATTGCCTCTAACTGTTATTAATTTTTTTTTTTTTGCATCTTGGTTATTTCGTTGCTGTCTATGTTGCGCTTTTTTTTAAACCCTGGCCGAGTATTTATTCATTAGTTCATTTGAAACTTTAGAGCGGGGTTCGCCAACGATATATAAAGAACGAGTGCGTATTTCAGTACATTACATCTAACCTCGGTTACGAGCCAATTCTTGTTATCTCACTTTACAAATACATTTATAATATGAAACGTGGACACAAAATTTAACTAAGAATTCTATAAAAATAATGCCTAGTGTAATAAATATAGGCAAATTGTGTTTCCAACTACATTTCTTGACGCCAATCAGATGTACTTTACGCCATCACGGCTAGAATTAGTTGTCGGAGCAGGTATATCGACTATTGAATACTTTGATTAGCAGCCCGAAATGTTAAACTGTTTAAATAAATGCATCCAATTAAGGCGAAAAAAAAACCTTATATAATATTTTACCCCAGTTTTTTACATGCTTTTCGAAACGGAATTTTTTTTTAAATTCTGCCCATCTTGTAAAAAATTCACAAACAGTTGGCTCAAGACATCCGCTGCAGATGGCAGTACCGTGCTTGTTACACATTTCCGTTAGTTAACATCCGTCCCATTTACATAATTATTCGCATCAAATGGCGTATTCTGGGAGCTAAGATGTTACACATCCAAAATTGTGATAATTCGATAAAGGAAGTGTGTTATTATGAGTGATACAAATTAAACTGCTATAAACACCTAAAACTGCAAGCTACACAAGAAACGACTAATGTTGAGAATTTAAATAAATGTAACTGTCTTAACCTATTGTTGTTAATCTAATTTTTTTAAGTATGCATTATAATTAAATTTTGAAATTATGCTTCTTAAGCTGATCTATGAAATAGTTACGAGACTGAATTTTTACATTGCGCGTGCACCATCCAACGAAATTTTCACAGGATGAAAGAAAGTCTACATAAAATTTTACTATTAGGCCTAATGTTCTTTTAAATTTTATACTTTAGTGATTGGTATTGAATGATAGTCCACATCACTAAAAACGTTTAGTTGTGAAAATATTAGTGATAAAATTTGTGTTTATAATTCAGTTCAACTGTATTTTCAAATTTATTTATATAAGTCAGTTTAATTTATACCATTATAGTCACGTTATAAAAAAAATTGTGTGTATAAACTTTTACGGTATGTATGCAGCACACAACAAAAATTTACAGGATGAAGAAATGCTACATGCCAATAAAATTATTTTATATGTTCTTTTTAATCACGTCCTTTAGTGATTTATATTAAAATACGTGTCCATATAATTGAAAACATGACTTATTTTCAATATAAGTACAGAAAACGTTTTCATAAACTTTTTCAAGTGTAAGTGAGGTTATTTTTATGTATGTGTAACTATGTCAGGTTGCTTATTAGCTTCGATTATCGCTGGCATGGAGTGTCTGGAGGGTTTAGTAGTCTCCTGGCCGTTTTCATGGGAGTGTTTGCATGCTATGTTCCCTTATATATAACTTATTTGCAATATAAGTGATAAGTAATTACATTTTTATTTAATAAACAATTAAGAAAATGAATTAAAACAAACATTTAAAATATTTTTATATTTTATTTTTTTTTAAATTTTCTCGGTTATTTTAATAAATTAAAAATCAAATCTATACACTGGTTTGTATCAATATATAAAAACAAGAGTTTATTTATTAATTTGATTGAATAAATATTTTACCAAGCGTATTTATAATATCGCATCAGACATTATTAAATTTCATTACTATTAATTATTTGCATGAAATATTAAATTAGGTTTTTTTTACTACGCCAAGTAAGTATAACTTTTGACGCGCGCACATAAGTACACGCCCTCATTTTTTTGACGTGACAACGTCTAATAAATCGATGAGCGCCGGCTGCACGCACGAAAAAGTGTCCCGTAACGCACATTTTCCCGTTACTCTGTGTCCCGTTACGCTCATTTACGCTTGCGCCGCATCTATCTCTCTTCCACTCGGTTGGAACAACCATCAATTTGACTTTTTCGAGGCACATTAAACTTGAAACACTCCCATTCGTTTCCTACTTTTCCTATCATCGTCCTATCCTTAACAGAATAACACAGATTGGAAGAAGTTAAATAGCACACATGTATGAAAGTTATAGTTAAAAACATATCTTCGTTAAAGTAATGAACATATTTGAATTAATGAGTGCAAATAAAAGTAAATGTAGCAATTAAATTGTAGATTTTATTTCACTCCTTTTTTGTGTCCATACAGAATAGTGATAATTCAATAAAAATGATTCAATTTTATTCATGAAAGTATAAAATCATTTCATCAATGTTTTTTGTTATGACGTTTTCACGTTAAACTATCGTCCGTAAACCGACTTTACAGACAACGGATATATTTTTTTTCTATTTTTCTTTTGGTCAATGTAGGAGTAACCCCCTCCTGTGTCCGCCACTGTGCGCAGGCCAGCTCACAGTCGCTCGTGGTCTCCAGAGGGTGGACTGGTCTGGCGACCTCGCCGATAAGGCGTCATTGTGAACACCGCGCGGTACACGACCCACTCCGCCGCTGAGGAGGAAGGGGGGGGGGGGGGGTTATTGTGTGATTGGGTGATCGGGCGGTTGGTTTGAGGGAAGCATTGTTCACCCGACACTCAGGCTGACTCCGTGCTCTGCCCGCGCGCCGCGGCGTGTGGACTGGCGACGGACATGTGATCGTAGAGCAACGACGTGTGTGGACCTAATCTTGTCTTATGCTCAGTGGCCCGACATTCGTGTGGCCGATTAATTTAAAATGAGCCAAAAAATTTTAAAAACTAAGAAAGAAAGTAACATTAAAATATTCCTTACATTACTCATATTTAGAGACCTGAAAAATTCGCGGATTCATTTCGTGATAGTCTGGAATCCAAAAACGTTTGACTTTTTACCGCATCAGTGATCGGGCCACAGTTTATCTGAATGATACTTGGCCAGTGAAAAACCTTTAACAAAAGAAGTATCGAATCACTAGCGTCCCAGTTAACAGGCGACCCGAGTCAGTAGCCAATGAGCAGATGTAATTTTCCCGCGTGCGTAGAGGATCATGGAGTATATCCTACAGGTCATTTAAAAAGCGAATTTTTCCGGTCTTTTTTCATATTGTATAATATAATACTATAATTTATATGCTGTTATGATATTAATTATAGTAAATTATTTATAACAAATTATTACAATTTTCTTATATTTTAAAAAATTTCATGTTTTTTTGATTTTTAATTTAATGATTTTAAATATAAATTTTAAAAAAGTTACTTTTTATGTACTCAAAATTGTTTTGTTAGAATTTTCTTCATTACCATTCATTTATTTAAATTTTCTTGCTCAGTGTAAATTGAATGTAACTTTAATTTATAATTTTGGTATTTTTTTTAGGTATATTTTGAAGAACCATGATACGACTTTCGGAAAATGTTTATATTATGTTTCGTTTCATGGTCAAAACAACAAAATAATTATATATATATATATATATATATATATTTCAGACTTGGTAACAGTCGCAATTTTTCATATATCACTTCCAAACTGATACATAAATTATAATAGTGGAAAATCTCGGTCGAGTTCATTAATGGGCACTATCTGACCTAACAAGTAGAAACATGGAAGGATTTTTCTGTAACCCCAATAAAATAGAAAATATCACATCCGTTTTAACGTACTATAACTTGTAGATAGTAGTAATATCAAAATCGTATGTTTGAATAATTTTTTGATACGTACAACCATAACTGCAAGGATTTGAAAAACAAGGGTCCGAGAAGAAAAAAAAATCATAATTCCCTTGGTAGGCACAACATCGAATCCGTACAATTTTTTTATTAGTTTTAAAATTTTTATCTAAAACCTTTGTCTGAAAATATTTTGATTAGACTAACCATTCCTGCAAAAGGTTAAAAAAAATGAGGGGAAAAATTAAAAAAAAAAAACAATTCACAACTCGCTTAGTAGGTACCTACACTATCAAATACGTTTAAATTGATTCTTTATATTAAAAATTCTTAACTAAAACATTGTCTAAAACCATTTTTGATAAGCCGAACAATTTTTGCATGCGATTAAAAAATAAAAGGTGTGGAATTAAAAAAATCATAATTTACGTACATATTAAATCCGTTCTGTTTTATTGTAAATTCTTGAATTATCAACTATAACTTTCGCCTGAAATAATTTTTTATACGACCAACAATTACTCCAAGGAGTGAAATAAACTAGGGTTAGAGGACAAAATTATACATAACTATCTTCGTAGGCACACCATTAAATTCGTTCAAATTGTTTGTATTATAATTTTTATCTAACACTTTTCTTTGATAAAATTTTTCATTAGACAAACATTTGCTTCAAGGGGTTGAAATACTAAGCGTTACATTTAAAAAAAAAAATAACTTTCTTAGTATGTACACTATCAAATACTTTAAAATTTAACGTTAATCTTATTTTTTTTTTTCGAAATCTTTTGTCTGATTAAATTTATTATAATACAAACCTTAGCTGCAATGTGTTGAAAATACCTGGGCTTCAAATAAGAAAATAAATAAAACATCCCTACCATGTACTCTATCGAATTAATGTTTATTTTGTGATACTTTTTAAATATTGTAGGAAACTTTTATCTGAAGTAAATTTTATGTAACAAATCATTACTGCAAAGGATGGTAATAACATGGTTAGAAAAACAAAAAGGTAATTAATTTTTAATAGATATACTATCAAGTCCTTTATAATTTATTGTAAAATTCTTCAACTTTATCTGAATATTTTAAGTCAAACAAATTTTGATGCAAAAATTATTACCGTAAAAACAGGTGTTGAAATTATATATATATATATATAGCTTCCTTACTATCAAATTTGCAAGAATTTATTAATAATCATCGTAATGTGACGTTAATGCTTTGTCCAAAATGAGTTTATACGACCATGTATTAGTACAAGGGATGAAAATAATGTTTTTGGACAATAATAATTGCATAACTACCTTAGTAGGCATAATCAAAAATTCGTTATGATAGTCAATGGTGTATGCATTTTAACTTAAAACATTGAAAATATATTCGCTGCATTTAATATGATATATTGTTAAATCTATCTTTTTTGATTATTGGTGAACATATAAGTTGTTATGTACATTAATTTCTTAAAATGATCCAGGAGTTTACAAAAGTTTCCAAAACATTTCCGAAAGGAAAATAGTAGCTTCAAAATCCATCTACGCCTGTAGGCTGTGCCGAAAGGGATTTAGTTTTATTTCGAAACAATTTAACACAAACTTACGAAATAACTTTCCTACAGCACATAAAATTACGATAGTATGAGCAGAATAATAATTATAAAACTGTGCACCGATTAATAGCTTCTCATCCTACAATATTTACATTTATTACTTAAATCTTCACAACTGATTTTTTCATGTGTAAAGTCTTACCTCTCGGGATACGGTGCTCTGTGGGAATAACTTCGTGAATGCGACGGAAGTGAAAGAACGGAAATGTGTAACAACCACGGTGCTGGCATTTATGGTGGATGGCGTGGTGTGAACCAATGTTCACCAAGACAAATGAGAAACTTTGAATTATATATTGGTTAATGATTTTTAACAAGATGGGCAGAGTTTTAATAAAGTTACTTGTCGAAATTAAGGTCCAATACCAATCAATTATTTAGTTTAAGACTTGGATCTGTTATTCAGTAGTCGTCGCAGCTGCTCCGGCAGCGAATTCTAGCGGCGTGTGCGGAAACAACGTGTGATTTTCGTTTATAAATGTATTTAAAAACTCAACTTGCGTATATTTAACACGTCCAGCATAACTTTTAAGAATTCTTTGTTAAATTTTGTGTCCGAGTTTCGTACTATAAGTAGGGGCAGGAAATTTTCGCGAAAAAATCTGAACGCCTACTAGACTGCAACACTTCCTTGTGATTGGCGGCTGTCTACGAGAAAAGTCGTTGCCTTGTTTGCACGAGCCAATAAGGACGAGTTTGCTTCCACACTGAATTAGTGTGATTGGTTGTTGCAACAATCGACATGCACCTCAAAGTAACTCACCCAATCACGAAACACAGACGATGCTACAGTGTTTTAACTTCCAGCTACTATCGGGATCTTTTCGCGAAATTTTCATGGCCCTAACAATAAGTGTACATTCAACATGAGAACACATAATTTGCTCGTTACTGAGGTTAGATGTTACACATCTCTGGCCTAGTACTGAAAACGGGCGAAATTTTATTTTTTCGATATTTTTTTGCACATTCTTTTTTTCAATCATCAGGAATGTTTATTGTTACACTTGTTACTTATTGCTTCTCGTATTCACACTTACTTGAAAACCCTGCTTTAAATAACTTTGGATTTCTTTACATTGCCTTTTAAATGCAAGTAATCACCACACATAAATTAATTTTAGCCATTCTGAAAGCCAAAATTACTTTTTTACATAATTATTTTTTTTTATGACAGGAATCTTGTACAACCCCTGGTTGCTTGTATGAATATTTAAGCGGAAACAGCGTAGCTAATTTATACACAATTAAATTATTTAACTGCTTTACAGTCCACTACCTCATTTTACGTACATATTTTAAATAATAATTTTTATAACTTTACATTGATGAACACATATTAGATTAAATTTATATAATTAAAAAGCCTATATTCGTACTATCACAAAATAAACTGGTATATATGTCGAGCAAATAAATGCCAGTGTTTTTAAAACATTTTATTCCCGGCGTATGAATATTTTTACCCATATATTTGTCATTAGTAACTTTCATATAAGGATTTATATCATTGGGATATGAGACAATGAAAGATTAGTTGCAACGCCATTTCGAAAAGAAATGTATGTTTTAATAAGCTGGATAAATATTCAACTCATGGTGCAGGAACAGGAAAATTCGTTTATATTTTCCCGATTAATAATGTGATAAGAACTGGTTTCGTAAGGGATAGCGTAGTTAGGTTTTATTAAATTTTTATTAATTAGTAAAATTTACATTAATAATAAATAATTATACTTAATAATGTCCGATCACAAATCACTGACACTTAAAAATGTCTATCCTCAAGCCACTCAGTGTCTGTCAAGTTCCACAGTTCACACTCATCACTGGAGCTGGGCTCAACAGTGGTTCACCCCTTACCTCGCGCCTGTCAACACACACAAAGTCTCGTGCCACTCAGTCGCACTCTCTTGTTCCCGTCGCACTGCGTCGCAACACTCTAGAGGGGCCTCTCACACCCTCTTCGCCGATGTCGCACTTCCCTTCACTCGCGGAACCCTCCGTACTCTCCGAACTCACTCGGAACTCCCACGTTTGCCGCCGTCGCTGCTTAAGTACCAGTGGGTCGTCTTTCCAGAACCGACGAGAGCGGCAGTGACGAGTCGCGTCACCCCGAGCCGACCCGACGCCCGAACCGTCCAGAAGAGCGTCGTCCGTTCACGCCACTCCGCGCGGCGGCCCGCGGAATTCCCAATGCCGCTTACCGATAGATAGCAGCGCCGAGGCATGACGATGCGCGGGGAGCAGAGTGGGGAGGGGGGTAGCTACGACCCTTGTAATCCGACCAGGCACGCGTGGCATGCCTTACGTCAATGGCGGCCACGTGATATGTGCATGACGCCAGTGGCCTGGTAGGGCTGCCAGCCAGCTCCGAACCTGGCACGTGTCGCGGTCCTGTCTGCGTTCGTAACAATATGCTCGTGATCAAAGATTTGGTCGCTTGGTATATCATTAATAAGATATTCCATGTACAGTGTGATGAGTCGTTATGATAAAATGCTGGAATATTTATCCAGATGAAATGGTTTCTTATGTCATTTCAACCATCAGGGCATGCAAATTCTGGAATATTTGTTTTATACAACTACAGTTTATTTATTCCCTGGATTCTTTAATTATTTAACATTATTATTTTTAAATATTTTTCTAAAAAAAAATATTATTTGAGTGCAAATGTTTGAAGTTTAGGAAAATATGTTGTGTACAATATATTGTTATTCTCTCTAAATATCTATATTTAATATTTTTTTAGATCCTCGATTTTATGTGGAAAACGGAGTCTTTGTAGCAATATAACCCAAAAATTAGGAACATCATTATTTACTTTTTTAATACCTACAATTACTATGCAATGTGTATTTTATAGTAATGCAGCCCATATGTGTTGATGATAAATAAACCATATGAAAATTAATATAACTGTGGCTCAGAGAGCCGATAGATGTCAAAACCCGATAAATGTAAACAGTACAAGTTTTAATTTAAGATAAAACAATTAATTTGGATATCCGAAAATAACAACTTTTTGTTCATAGTTTTAAGTTGTCACTTCTGTCGGCAGTCCTCATTACTGCTTTGAATTTTTTTATTTGTAATGTTTTTTTTCTTATTTTTAAAAAAAATGGCGAGTTTATTGTTAAAATTTCCTGTTCTGAATTCAAGTAAATTATTTCATAAAAATTTTGCACAAGGGATTAAGTGTTTCTTTGAATGCGGTATAGTTGTAAAGTAAAGATTTTTCTCTCTTAAATTAAATTGAACAATTATATTTTAGTTTGTTAGCATAGTATTTTCTTTCTCCGTTCAAAAGGTACAGAGCCTAAATATAACATAAAACAAAAATCTTTAAGAAGCCATTTAGTAATAACTTTTATATCACTTTGAATTCTGTAAAAAAAGACATTGAAATGTTATTGTGACTTCAAACATTAAAAATTATAATTTTAATTATTATTGAATATTAAACGAAGGAAAAGTCAAGGAAATTTTTGCTAATGTATAAAAAAAAATAATTATTTGTCAAAAAAATTTACTTGTTTTTAAAAAAACGAAAATCATAATTGTAATAATAAAATATATTCAGATTATTTAAATTTTTGCTGGAGGACTGTATACATAACATGAGTAACACCAATTTTTTTACTATATATACATATATATATAATATATATATATATAGATATATAAACTCTGGTTTCTATCACGAAAAAGTTACAGTTTTAATTTTTTTATGATCTCTGTCGTTACGAATAATAAGCGAGTTGAACGTAAAATCGACCAGTGCCTACACAATTGCATTATTGAAACGCTTCAAGCATAATAAACAGTATTTATTTAAGCGATTAACGACATGAATTTGGTCACGCATAATCAATTTAATACATCACTAGTCAGATGTAAATAGCTGTTTAAATAAACTGTGTTTATAAAACCTTGAATGGTAATTTTTAACGTTCCATATTGATGATCAACATGAATATCTATCTTCAAATATTTACAATTTTACGTATATTCAGATTGCTATTTGTTTGACTTTGTACTGGGTTGTGAAAATGAGTGCAGGTATATTGATTCTGGAGGAGAAATTCAGAGAATCATCAAAAAAATATTTTCTAATTTCACAAATATGCAAACTGCAATACAAACCGTAATAACATATCACTAGTGTTAGTATTTTTCACTTCTTATGACGCCAAAAAGTTACAATTCACTGCGTTTTTACCAAATCTGTCAGTATTCATGGTTCAACTTAAATTTTTTAAAATTGCTTTCTCACGACGAAGTTAAAAATGTAATATTACAACACAAAATTCTACATTTAAACTAATTACAAAATAATTGTTTGTAAGATACAAACACTAGCTTATGTAACTGTGCTTCGCTACGATGGTCAAGAGACAGAAAACATTCACACTGCTAATTACACATGTTAAAGTGAAATGTGGTGCACATAGAAGTATACAATAATAAGAAATATGTTGAAGATAAAATTGCAAAACGCTGTCTAATTTAATATGGGGTGAAAATCAATGGCAAACGGCAAACAAAAAATAAAATAATAATAAAAATTCTCGTTGAACTAATAAAGGACAAACATTTTAACATTAAAAAAATAGTAATTTTTGGAAACGCTTGCCCCGGTTAGGATTATTAAAAAAAAGTTAGTTTCGCAGAACTGCGAGTCTTTACGAAAGTGAAGAGGAAACTTTACTTGAGCGAGAAAAAAAGGTGAGCAAAATGAAGATGGAAACCTAAAATAGTTTTTACTCCATATTCTGTGCGTGCTTTCGGTGCTTTCATGCTGGACGATGGGGGTAATATTGGTATCGTTCCCACCGTTGGGAAAGCACAGGAACAATGTGAGTGGTTATCGGTAGAGACAGGAAAAATTCGCGAATTCATTTCGCGATAGGCTAAAATACAAATAGTTATACCTCAGTGCTGCCTCTGCTATTAGCTCACCTGGATGACTCTGAGCCAATGAGAAACGCTCAACCAAAGCTTTATCGAATCACAGGCTGCTACGTTGGGACGTCTCACAAGACAGCAGCCAATGAGTGAGTGACATTTGACCGAGTGTACGAGAACTATGGAGTTCATCCTACAGGTCATTGAACGTGAGAATTTTTCCGGTACCTAGTTATTGGGATCCCGCCAGTGTGACGCGCAATGGACGCTTGTAACCCGGGGCCCAGACACGGCAGAATCCATTAAACGAGGCCGCTCAGGGCGGAGATGGAAATATCCACGGATATCGCTGCCCCTATTTGACCAATCACAGAGCAACACGCGTACAGTACTGATGCGCGACATATGTACAGACTAGAAAAATTCGTGGTGTCATTGACCTCTAGGATAGACTACACAACCCCCTACGCACTCTGGCAAATGCCACCTGCTCATTGGCTATTGACTCGTGACACCTGTCAACTGGGACGCTTGCGATTCGATACTTTTATGGTTGAAGGTTTTCCATCGGCTCGAAATCCTTCAGATAAACTGTGAGGCAATCACAGAAGCAATATAAAGGTACATTTGTTTGTATTCTAGCATATCGTGAAATGAATCCGCGAAATTTTCCGGTCTCTAGACATATGAGTAGAGACCGGAAAAATTTGCGGGTTCAATGACCTCCAGGATAGACTCCAATATCCTCTACACACTCGGGCAAATGCCAACTGTTCTTTGGCTGTTGACTTGTGAGTCGTCTCGACTGGGTGGCCTGTGATTCGACACTTTTCTATGAGTGAGGGGTCTCTAATTGGCCCTTAGTCCTCCAGATTAACAGTGAACCAATGACAGAAGCAGCACTAAGGTATAATTATTTGAATTTTAGCATAACACGAAATAAACCCGCGAATTTTACAGGTCTCTTATTATAATTATTTGTGTGGTAACCACGTGTGATTCGCCATAAATTTAGTTGACCACAAATTTTGTGTATGTATTTATCACGCTAGGCCTTCGTTCTTTGTATTAGATAATAATACGTTCAATTTAATATTAGAGTTTCGTATTGTAAGTTTATTTGCAACATGAGAACACATTAATTTGCTCGTTACCGAGGTTAGATGTTACACATCTCTGGCGAGTGCTGAAAGACTCGCTCGCTTTTTTAAATTATTTTATTTTTTATTTTTCGTTCTTACACGTTATGTTTATGATTTCCTTTTTATGGAATTATTTTACTCTTAAGGCCATTTCAGTGAATTAAAACGAAAGCCCATCTTGTAAATGTTGTTCGGACAAAGATTTTGTCAATAAAAGAGACTTTTGAGTTATTTCGATCTACGTGAAGCATCACTCAAGGTGTAATGGTAATAAAAAAATTCTGTGAACTTTTTTGAAGAGAAAATAATTGAAGAAAATTAAGAAGATGGACTTATTTCGTTTATGAGTTTAGTGGTGTGAAAAGCTTCTACAGCTCCTTAGTTGAGGTCCAAATTTACATCAAAAAGTTTTACATATATTTCTGTAGGTATGTTTAGATTTCTTGATGCTAAGGTAAAAATAATAATTATATATATATATATATATATATATATATATATATATATATATTCAAAGTTCCATTTCCATACTGACCTACATTCTTTATAACATATAATCCTGAAAATTTGATATTTACAATATAAGTTAATAATACCAAACCGTACTTCAGCTAATTTGATCTTTGATGCGAAATAAAATTTAAATAGTGAATTATGTGTTGTATTGGTGCCATGAAGAATAAGAATGCAGACTCGCATGATGAGAAGAAGTGTGTTAAAACCGCGGTATTTATTATAAAATGAAAAAAAAAAGTTGTAACTTTAATGAACTTCATGCAAGACTTTAATCATATACGTAATATCGTCGAGCCATCACTCGTCAATTGTCTTAGCCTTGAGTTCCAGTAATTTTCAGTACAAGGTCCTTTTTTATTTTCTTTCCGTGTTTTTTTTGTTTATATCACTTAAAATTACAAGCGATTATAACCATAATGTCGATTGAATTTAACTTTTTAGCTGGTATAAAACTGCTGACGTTTTTATAAAATTCAAGTAAAATTTATTTCTAATGAAAGCTTTTTTTTGTAACTTCATTGTGATGAATAATTTCCATGATAATTAAAGTAAAAGTAGGCCGTTATTTTTTTGGAATAGTAATTATGTTTCAAGTAACTCTGAAACCAAGGTGATTATTAGATCTACGAGCTTAGAAACCAATTATAATAATTTATATGTAAGAAATGCATTTTAAAAAAAT
The DNA here is from genome assembly GCF_032445375.1 of Bacillus rossius redtenbacheri. Lineage (NCBI taxonomy): Eukaryota > Metazoa > Arthropoda > Insecta > Phasmatodea > Bacillidae > Bacillus > Bacillus rossius. The sequence continues at coordinate 39,545,936 of NC_086341.1, read as the reverse complement.
TTTCCGAGAGAAATTTTTTATTTACAGGGTTTTCCACTTAAACTAAACCATTCAAAACTCCTGCAAATGGTTTTATTTCGTTTAATAATAAGTCAAAAAATAAAATAACTTGTCCTAAGTACATGTCAGTTCCAAAAATTGTAACAAACTGAATGTTAAATTTAAATTTTTATAAGTGTTTGACAAAAAGACTATCGTAACCGATTCAAAAGGTTTGGTGGCATGCACTTCTGAAATTAATTTCTTTTGATGATCAACAATTTCAAACATCCAGTTTTGTAGAGCAGGGGTTACATTTCTTTTTATCAGGACTAGGAAAACCTCACCCGCACACATAGCTCTGTCGCAAATACTTAATGGAAAGGTGCACGCCAGCTACAAACAATTTTTTTTTTTCAGCAATAGTGAAGCGTTGTTTTTGCGATGTTCACGGATACCCCAGTGGCCGACCGTTGACGACCCCCATCACTGTAATTGGCGGTCACCATGGGGTGGGGGGGGGGGTGGATTTGGGGTCAGGACCATGCCCCTCCGCGCTTTGACCCATTATACTGTACCCCGGGATTCCCCTCTTTCCCCTCATTAGCCAACCAGACCGTAGTTTCATTGGCCTTTCCGCGGCATGAGGTCAGGAGGGGGGGGGGGGGGTGTCCACCTTTGTGTGGCGAACACCCGCAAATGAATTGTCGTCGGACATAATTCATGGAAGCGTTAGTTGCAGCGCCGCGCAACGGTTTGGTGGAGGTGTGTGTATGTGTGTGTGTGTGTGTGGTTGGTTAGGGGTTTGGCAAGGGGGTGTCCAATTCCTGCAAAAGTTTCCCACGCGTCAGTTGAAAAAAAATTAAGTGGTGAGGGGTTCGGGGGGAATTTCCAAAACGAACACAACCAGCTTAAACGACGCGTAGCGAATCTGAAAGAGAACTCTATTTCCCCTTCGAACCCTATCTCCTCTCTCCTATGCGTCTTGTTTCCCATGCAGGGGATTCGGACCCGCGCGCAACAGAATTACAGGCGTTCGGCAACTGTTCAGAGCCGGGTTACCAAATCCCTCAGTGATTAGCGCGTTCAGTTCGTGAGCCGAACTATCCGCTCTCTGCACTGTTTTAAAGTCACTGTACCTATTACAGCCTAGAAAATCTTTACACATTGTGATAAAACAATTTGTATTCAATTAAAAAAAAAATTACATGAATATTTTTACGGAAAAACTACAGTTGTTTGTTTATTTACAACTTATTTTTTAGTTTGCAGATATTCTTCATGAGTTTGTTATCACTTCTTCTTTTAAAGCAACCTCAACATAACAATTACGTTAAAGTTAGACATTTTAAATACTTCAAATTGTGCATGTATTTTTTAAGGACCATTCATTTTAAAAACTAATGACTAACTTATTTTACATCAAAGTGTCTATTTAAAAGTTATGCCTCCAATGTATTTAAAAAAAGAGTAAATTTAGTAATAGATACACGGTAATTTTGCCAAAATATTTTAGTTTGAAAATTACAAAAAATAATTGTTTGTTTCAACATTATTAACTTGGTAATATGTTATAATGCAATATTAGTTATTATCAGCATTAATATTAGCACAAGAGCTAAGAATAAAATGTTTAAGTAGAAATTAATTTTTAAAAAATTCCAAGTTCGTTTATGTTTTTTACTTTTTAGTTAAACATATTTATTCAACAACTTATTAAAATGAATAAAAGTTATTTTTACTCAAAGTAGGCTTATTGTTAAATTTTGTTGTAACAGAAATATTTATTTTGTTTATAAGAACTGATGTCTATATAATATATATGGAGGTAAATAAATTCATAGTAAGTTGTTTTCTGTGTATTTAAACAAGCTTTAGTACTAAGCTTCGCACTAAGATGACAAAGATTTTAAGAAATCAAGTTAACTCATAATTATTATAAATTTTAATTTCTAAATTACAGACTTTTTTTTTAAATTTTTTTGTATATGGCCTTTAAAATTTAACCAATGCTGGGGCGATGCTAAGACATAGATACAAACAAGAAAATTGAATAAACATTCAAACACTTTGTTAACTTATAGTTATTGTAGCTGGGATTCTGGGTTGTAGCCGCGCCCTTGGCGAAAAATTCACCGACTTTCCGGTCGACATTGCAGTTGCGACCACCGGGGAGCAGTTACCTACTGTAGGTAACTGCTACCTGATGATGGCGACTGCAATGTCGACCGAAACGTCGGTTAATTATTAGCCAAGGACGCGGCTGAAACCCAGAAGCCAAGCTACTTCAGACAATGGCCGTGAAAGCCTGCGAACGTTATTGAGTTATTGTATATTAGCTGACGCGCCCGTGCATCGCTACGGCAGTCTACAGGCAAAACAAACTCGCCCAACTCCCACATTCCCCTCCTCGTACTTACGCCTTTGTCGTGACTCGAATGAAACAAAAAATATATATATCGAACGATGCAAGACCCGTTGCCATGTATAAAAATATCACCTCATCGACAAATCCAACCTAAACTGTAAGCAACATATGCAATGGCCGTTGCCATGAAGATGCAGAAGGTGTAAACTATGCCTAAACTCGTTACCATTGATACAAATAATTATCCAGATCCATCCTTCTAGAACCGTGCATTTTTTTCCGGGATGAAAAGTAGCCTATTTCACTGTTCGGCCCACAAACTATCTCTAAACAAAAAAAAATCATTTCGATCTGTTGCTCCGTTGCTGAGAGAAATGACAAACCAACAAACGCACTTTCGCATTTAGACTATTACTAGTTGAAATAACTGGCGTTGCCTGAGCTAAACACATCGTGATATAAGGAAAGTCACTACCGAGTTTTAATAAGTCTGTAGGACATACACTTGAAAAACGGGTAATTTTGATTTTAAAGCCCCATTGTTTGCAAAAACTCGTTACATCAAGACTATGCATCAGCAAAACCGGGACGCCAATATTCGGTTTCATTTTGTGGTAAGGTAACTCCTAGGCAAGACATAACGAACGCACCAAAATATGGCGCGATAGAAATTTTAAGGCAACGCCATTATTGACGAAGTTCTAAACTAAAAGTTATAAGAGCCTTTAGTTCGCTAGCAGCCGCGTGCGTCACTAAGTGGATGGGTTTCACCAAGGAGAAGGATAGGAAGTTGCCAGTTCTTTCTATATAACCGTGTGGCGGAAATAGAGAAATCAACACAAACTCGCTGTTAGTGTGCCTGTGATCTACCACTCGTGATTTTATACTATAAAACTGAATTTAAACCTTTTTTTACTCCCTCAACGATGTAATTTTACAATTATTTGTAATCTTGGTCACTCTACGGCCCATTAACTATGTATAAATAAAATAAAATACATCCATTTCTCCGGTGCTACGTGAAAGGAAACTTCCAAATTTATAATATTATAATAAGTAAGGACTAGAATAAAAGATAAAAAAATAAGGATATATTTAAAGTAGAATATTTCTAACACACTTATACACACGTCCAACGTGACTTATTTTTGTGAATCCTTATATATTATAACGAGCGTTAGCCAAAATGCAGTTTATTTGTTCGTTTATCTTCGGTTTTAGCAAGAAATACGGCTATACATTTTGGAACAATACACTTTCACAATTAAACATAGACTATTCATATTGGGTACAAAGTAGCTTAATGAAAATTTAGTAAGTTTGGAAATCGGCAATTTAGTTTTAGAGTTCGTGTCTTAAAAACAAAAACGCTAATTGGTAGATAATTTAAGCTTGGTATAATTGACTTCAGGAAACGAGCTGTTAATTGTCAAACCATGCTGGTATAATTTTTTAGGCAGGTTAATCACTTAAACCTCACATAATTTTCTGTTACATAAACTTTTTTATAAGAGTTAAAAAGTATTACTTTATTGATTAAAATAATTTAGATTTTTTTTCTAACCCTTGAAAGTATTTCTTGACTCATGTTGCTTAACTCAGGTTTTAATTTTGTTTCTTGTTTTTTATTTTTGTGTCATACGTCGCAGTGGTATGCCCATAATGTTGATGCAATGTGGTTCAAAAGATTACAGTGTTTTACATGCCCCTTGGGGAAAGTTTTAGTGATAGAAAATTTGACCTGAAACACATATATGTACATCTAACTTGACTTTGTTTATTTAATTTGAGTATTCTTGACCCTCCATTAATGACTCTGGCCAGTTGTAAACATGTAAAATATGTGGTTATTCATATACGCGTAACCTACCAAAGTATAAAAACTTGTTTTCGACGTCAGCACAGACGTCTTCTTTGTGTTGTCCATAATACCTGTTTAGGTTAATCAATGGGTTTATCTGGGTGACATCAACTGATATTGGCTTATTCTGTGTTGGTTTGGGTTTTCGTTTTTTTCTTAATTGGTTTTCTTGAATTTTTTAAATGGAAATCAGTGCAAAACTGCAATGGCGTATGTCCAAGAAATTGTATTAAATAAATGTTGTTATTATTACTATAGCGTAAGATTATTACCAGACAAAATTATAAAAAAAAAAGTTCATTTACAAAAAAAAATTAAATTGTGTATACCTAAGGAATTGCAAATGTGGACTGAAAGGGTTAAAGCAAGACTGTTTCAACAACCGAATTCCTTCTTTTCAACGACACGGTAGCCAAAATCAGTAGTTGACTTTTTGCGTGGGGTACAATACCTGTTCTTGTGGTCTGAGAGGAAAATGGAAACAGACGAGAAAGAACAAAAAGACCGCGGAGGTAAAACTCTACTGTAAATTCATTATTTTTTTTTCTTACGGAGGCACGAAAGCCAGGCGTATCTTCTGAGGTTGAAAATGATAAAAGGGTTCGAAAAAAGAGAGGGAGTAATTTGATTTTCAAACGTTCGTGGCTAGAGGTATAGTGGAAGCCAAGGCGTAGAAGAAGAAAAAAATGTTTGGCTTCAACGACAGTGGAAATGCGAAACCTGAAAAGACGTTCTCCTCTTATATTTTCTTTCTTCTTATTCCGCTCTGACGGATTCGAATTTCTCCTGTTTGTCGGTGGTTTTTACGGATCTCTTCGCTGTTGACTGACCGCTTTTTTGCTCTGATGTGGTGAATATTCAAACGTTATACGGTTTTCTATGAAACATATTTCGGCATCTGTCACGCAATATTAAAAAAAATCGCCTTTTTAAATATTTTATTAAAACAGAAAATAATTTTTGGGGAAACTAAAAAAAAATGAAATCATCACCAGGTTTTTATTTACAACTTTAAAAAAACTATCTCCTAAATAAAAAACTTATACTAATTCATCGTCAGAGTTTTGCATATTGCATATCAGACATTACATATAAAATTGACTAAAAAGGTAATGATGGAACTCCTTAATATTTAATTAAAGTTTTTCAAGAGTTAAAGCATTAATTTTAATACATGTTATGGTTGCTTGTATCTGCTAAACGTTTTAACTGAGTAATATATTTACAAACTTATTGACAACAAGTTCGTAGAATTTAATTTAATTTTTTTTATTTTTCGGGATATTAAGTTCTCGTTATAGATTCGTAACACACAACTCAGCCAAGCAAAATTTGGGAAGTAACCGACAAAGGTTTATTGTGAGTAAGCACCCTAACATTATCCTACCTGAAGTGGTTACGGGAAGACCTAAGGAATTATTATTTATTATTTAACTTATTCGTCTTTTGTTTGGCGCAGAGACGTCGTTTACGCCTTTTATTGCACTAAACCATGAGAAATAAACAAAGTATAGCTATAAACATGTTATAAATAGGCCTCAAATATAAAATAACATACTTATAAATTACAAATTACAGGAATTAATGATGAATCATCCACCATTTAACATATAAGTTTATTTCTCACATAATAATAAACATTTATTAAATATGAAAATAAAATGTAAAGCTAAACTAAAAAAAGGAAACTATTGTTTTAAATGGAAAAATATTAAAATATTATTAAAATTATTAATATGATAATGTCATTCTCTTACGCACTCAAATACACATGAATTCATTATTCGCTTGGTAAATTGTATACCCCTGTAAATTAAGAGAGTCTTTATTTAAATAACATTTTTATTGCCAAAATATAAATAGATTTATTTGGGCCTCAAAGCGTGTTCTCTGAAATGTAAAGTCCAGAGTCTTAGCACCGTACAACTTCGTAACATGAGTTCAACAGAGACGAATTGGCGATACTGTGTAAATAAAAATATTTAAAAAATCCCATCGTATATTGGATTGTTTCTGGAAACAATAACAAAGAACAGGTACCATCTTGCATTGAGAGTCCAAAGTTATTCAGTTTTTCCAACTTGCTAAGTTTTCCTAGGTAATAATTTATCCTCACGTAAGAGTGTGAGGTTACAATTTAAGATATCAACGGAAATGCAATGTAGTTCTTGGGCAACATGGACGGAAGATTAACATGATGAAGTTTTAAGCCAATTCATGAGCACAGGTCTACTTTACCCAATAGCCAAAGTCTTGTAGTGTCATACACCCGTATATATTCGCTTTCGTAAACATCGGAGGGTGTGCAAAGCGTATAAGTGTGTCAAAAAAAATTACTACGGAATAACAATCCTGAATTGCATTTTAAATTTGATAAATACAAAATGTAATAATCACGACATAAAAAAAACGTTACATTACAGCGATCATAACATGATTATTCAAAACACTGAGTTTCTAAGTTTCTAATGTTTTTTATTTTTCATTCTTTAAATAACTAAGGTAATTTTATTTACATTCAAAAAAAATAATGTTTTCGTAAAATAATTTAAATAAGTTAAATTATAAACTGTATAAAAAAATAAAATAAATCTAACAAACTTACATCGATGGGAGAGTGATTTTTTCCTGTTTGCTATTTTTTTTTTTTCAATCGGGCGATACCCATGCAAGGGGTTGTGTCTCTCGTGGAACGGAAAAGGACCAGACCAGGGGTGGAAAGCAGCACTCTGGTGGATTAGACCAACCCCCCTCGGCCCGTCAAAGGGTGGGGGGTGATTTACAGCATGTTTCCAGCTGGACGCGTGTAGTGGCGGAGGGGGATGGGGTTGCCCCTCGCTGAAATATGGCGCCGGGCGCCCGCACACCCCCTGGCGACTGGTCGGGCAGGTGGTTGCATGTCCGCGCCACATCTGGGCGTCGGCCTGATGGACAGCTGGTCGTCCAGTCACCCCTTGTTCGAGTCGCCGTCCCGCCCCCACCCCCACCCCCCTTGCAGGCGGAGTGCGAGTCTCCGATGGAGCGGTATCGAGCCTCTGTCGCGGCAGTCTACTTTGGGGTTGAATGCAAAAGAAAAAAAAAAAGAAAAAAATGGCTAGATGTGACAGCTTCTGTGCTCAGAATCTATGTACGTCACTGTACATCACAATTTATGTACAAGGAAAATAAAGAAAAAAAAACACGTAAGGTCCCTGGTGGTAATATGGCCAAGTTGGTAATATGGCCATTTGGCTGCCGTTGACGTAGTGCGAGGGACTTGGCTTCGAGAACCCGGAAGGTCATGCCCTAAAAAATTCTTGTTTTTACTTAAAACTGTTAAATAAACAGTAAAACCTAAACAAAAAATTAGTTCATACTTATTTTAAAATTTTATAACTAGGGACTGCAAAAATTCGCGGATTCGATGACCTCCAGCATAGACTCCACGATCCTGTGCATACGCGGGCAAACGTCAGCTGTTCATTGGCTGCTGACTTGTGAGGAGTCTCAATTGGGAGACCCGTGATTCGATACTGCTTTGACTGAGGGTATGTAATTGACCCCACAGTCCTCCAGGTTAACAGGGAACCAATAGCAGAAGTTGCAGAAAGGTACAATTATTTGCATTTTAGCATATCGCGAAATGAATCCACGAATTTTTCCGGTCTCTATTTATAACGTAATATTTATATTCGACATTATAATAAATAAGTTTGTGCACAGGAACTAGGACCGAATATTTCTCACTTATTAAAAAAAAAGTTATATTTTTTATTTTGTTATTGATGTATAAAAATCTTAGTTCTTGGCGTACAGCATTTGGTGGGACAATTATCGTGAATATGTAATGGAAACCGATGAACGGAAATGTGTCACAAAGGTATTGGACCCACCCGTATATAGTCACTTTCACAAACAGTAGGGGACATGCCAAAATATTTGGTTACCTAAATGATATTTTGTGATAGTGAAACTACCCCGGAAATATTCAAAATAAAATAGTCATGGTAAAAAAAAACAATCACCAGTTTTAAAATAACTTAAAAACTTGCATTACAATAATAATTATAACTCTCCTCTTCAAGAGACTTTGTTGCACAGCGATAGAGCACAGGCTTACTAGCGACAAGAAGCGTGGTTGAAATCTCGTCAATGGAATAAATGTTTTCAATATCATAAATTTGAATTAACTTTAAAAGGCTAAGGTTGTTTTGTAGGAAGTATTTAAGACATTTCAGCTGCTTAGGCAAAAGCAAATAGACAAGCATGTATTTAGTGCTATAATATGTGTTTAAAAAGGTTTCAGGTTATTTTTTTTAGTAACGTTATAGATAACTTCTAACGTGTGCGGAAACTTCATAGTATTAACGGTTAGTAGGGTCCTGAAAAATTCGCAGATTCATATCGTGATAGTCTAGAATCCAAAAACGTTTGCCTTTTTAACTGCATCAGTGATTGGGCCACAGTTTATCTGAATGATACTCGGCCAATGAAAATCCTTTAACAAAAGAAGTATCGAATCACTAGCGTCAAAATTAACAGGTATCACGAGTCAGTAGCCAATGAGCAGATGTCATTTTCCCGCATGCATAGAGGATCATGGAGTCTATCCTACAGGTCATTGAAATCGCGAATTTTTCCGGTCTCTAACGGTTAGTGGATTTTAACAAGATCGGTATTATTTCTATTTTATAATTCCTTATTGAGAATCAGGATTAAAGCCTGTTTTTTTTTTCGAAGACGATTCTAATACTACAAAATTTCCGTTGGTTTCGTGATTCTAATAACTATCTGCGTTCGATGGCGACAAACATGGTTTGCGATTCAGGCAGCGAATTCTAGCGGTGGGCGCTGAAAGTATTTTTTTGATTTGCGTCCAGAAATTTTGGTTTTTGAAAAGTGTCGCTTTTTATTTATCAGTTTGTTTATAATGTGCTGCCTTATTTTTTAAGAATTCTACATTAAATTTTTTATTTCCGAGTATCGTATTTAAAATTCATTTGAAACATTAAAAACATGAAAACATACTAGTTTGCTCGTTTCCGAGGTTAGATTTTGATACATCATTGGTAAGTACTAAAGTGTTGCTCTCATTTTTGACGTAACAACGTCTAATAAATCGATGAACGCCGGCTTCACGTACGAAAAAGTATTCCGTTACGCACATTGTCCCGTTTCGTTGTGTCCCGTTACGGTCATTTTATATTGCTCTTTGCTAACCTGAACCTCCTAGCATTGCGACCGAGTCCGTGGAGTAATTCTGTTTTCATGCATTTCAATGTAACATTTTCATTGCACTTTGCTAACCCGTTCCTCCTAGCATTGCTGCAGTCAGTGGCGCAAATTTATATATAATTTTTGACTGCATCTTGGATCTTGGTGATAGGTAAGCCATTTTCCTTCACATCATCCTTGGAACACTCCCATTTGTTTCCTACTTTTACTATCATCGTCCTATCCTTAACAAAATAACACAGATTGGACGAAGTTAAATAGCAAACATGTATAAAAGTTATAGTTAAAATAATCTCTTCGTTAAAGTAATAAAGATATTTGTATTAATGAGTGCAAATAAAAGTAAATTTATCAAATAAATTGTAGATTTCATTTCACTCTTTCTTTGTATCAATACAAAATAGTGATAATTCAATAAAAATGATTCAATTTTATTCATAAAAGTATGCAATCATTTCATCAATGTTTTGTTATGACGTTGTCACGTTAAACTATCGTCCGTAACCGACTTTACAGACAACAAATTTTGTTACCAATAATTTATTCCCGTGTTCGCAGTGCCTTTATAACTTTTACCCAACAATCAGAGACACAGCGGCTAGGTTCTGACCAACTGCAAAATCAATTTAAATTATAAAACTTAATCTAAATAAGTTTTAAAAACTAAGTGACTATGTAAATTGTTTTATTTCAAAGGGTTCAGTGATTGATTCTCGCGGGGTCATTGCACGGTCATATTTGCAGGTTGCCAAGATGAATGAAGTTACCGTAAACGGTTATAATTTTCTCGGTATTCTCTGGTTTTACACAGTGCATTCCTTTGTCACTTAATCACATTACATCACTCTTCTTTTAGCCTTAATGAACGCATTGTAGTCAAAGCGCTAATACTTAATTAATACATTTTTTATTATATTTGAAATAGTTCATTTCCATTAAAAATAACAATTGGCACACAAAAAAAATTATTCCATAATTTTCATTGTACGTTGGCCGTTTAGATATCGTCGGTAAAACACAATGTTTACGTTCTTAAACACTGTATCTGTTTTTGTTTTATAAAATTTAATTTGTTTTAATTTTTAACTTCTTAAATTTTTGCAGTCAAAAAGAAAACATAAATTTTTGTAGCAAAATCAAAACATTTATAAATTTCATAGATAAAAAAGTATTTCCTAGCGTAGTACACACAAGCGCATACGTAAATGTAAAAATGAAAGAATAAAATTTTTAAATTCATTAACTTATTTTCCACAGCAAACAGTCGACCAAGAGAAAAACGAGAGAAAAATTAGCGTAAAACTAGAGTGATAGGCGTTTGTGTTTATGTATGTTTGTATGTGAATTTGTCCGACGATAACTTTCAAACCACTGTGTTAATTGGATATTCATAAAATTTGGTAGGTAGGCAGGTATTGCCAAAACATTTTTGATCTACCTGTGTGAGTGAAAACGGCCGTGTAGTTTCAAATATATTAAAAACATACACTTTTATCTTTCAAAATCAAAAGCATTATCTTATTTTTTTCAGTCTGGGAATCCAAACTGGATATTGTCCATAGGGATCATGATAATGTATGCCTCAAAGTTAGCTAAAGATAATAACATGCATTTAAATGTAACTGAACTTTAAATACCGCCTATGTAAGAAGGAAATCCGCAATCTCTTTGACCTTCAACACCAAAATCAAGGACGACAATTCACACCAGCTACCAAGGGGGTAAAACATAAATAAATAATTTGAGTAAAAAATGTATTAATTTGAAATGTATTTTTCAAAACGATTCCCTCCTGGATAGTGGTCTATTAAAAAGTATGTTGTCTATTATTTACTTTACAAACAGGATTTTTGTTTCGCATTCCTAACTCGGATTCGCTGTGGTGGCAAGCGGTCTCAAAGACAGTGTTGCCCAAAATATAATAATATTCACAAAAATTCAATTAGCTAAATTGGCCAACTTATAAAACAGCCATAGATCAAATACGGTATTTCAGTTGTTTTTTTTTTTCGTTTTTTTTTTTTTTTTTTCGTAGGAAGTAAAATAGAGAACAACACAAACAGAGCCGTTATCGTATTTTCATCTGTTCGAGCAGGGATCGTACCAAAAGGCAAACGGACAAACGGAGAGAATTTAAGTGCTTTGAAAGGGGAGTTCTGAACCTGACCTGAAGAGAAGGGGGGGAGTTTCGAAATCTCTGCTCACATTCCGACGCAAATGAAATCGATGTACCCGTCCGTAGCCGGCGAGTTTCAGGTGGGCGTCACCGGGTCATTGAATTAGCGCCTGATCGACCGACCCTCCCGCAACACAGCTCTGTACTGCCGAGTTTCTGGCCGGCCCCTGAAACTTTCGGTGACCCCCCCCCCCCCCCCCCCCCCAAAACGATAACCAACAGGTATTCTCGAATGGAAAAAAAAAAGTTTTTTTTTTCTTTTTTAAGAGCTTAGGAATTTATTTTTAATCGATTATAGGACAAAGTTTCTAGTTGGAAAAAGCTTCAGGGTAATTATCCAGTGTTACCGGGTTCGATTCCAAATACAAAAAAAAAAACTATCCGGATGCAAATTTCCTGCATTCACTGCAATACTGGGAATAGCAATGATAAACCATTGCGTAATCACCAGGAATTGTCTGTCCCAGCCACACCGTTGTCGACACTCCGCAGCTATTGCTGGGGATTGAAATCCAACCTCTAGGGTATTCACCAATGGCGTATCCAACTCAAAATGAATTTCAGCGTCTCTCGTTCGGGACAGGGAGAAGGTGTATGTAGATTGTAGAAATTTCATGGTTCCAAAATTTGTAGTTTTTATGATTTCTTAAAGATGTCGTAGTGTCTTATTTCGTAATTATTTACTTTCAATATGTTACTATGTATACAAAAAACCAACCTGCAAATTTATATGTCATGTATTATATGTTTAATATTTTTGATGTGTAACATCTTGGCTCTAGGTATGTGGCGTTTGAAAGGAGTAATTTTGTGAATGGAACGGTTTTATGAAACGGAAATGTGTAACCACGGTGCTGCCATCTGTGGCGGATGGCGCGAAACAAAGTCCACAAAGCCAAAGGGGGAAACTTCATAGTATTAACTGTTTAGTGAGTTTTAACGAGATGGGCAGTAATTTAATAAAACTCTTTGTTGAAAATAAGGTTCAGAGCAGTATTTTTAATAAGTATTTTTCGTTTTTATCGGAGCCGTTTCATTGTATAGTTTTAACTTTCCCTCTGAAAATTGAATGATTCGTTAGTCGATGAAGCTCCTTCGGCAGCGAAATCCAGCGGCGGTTGCGAAACCTACTTGTAATTCGTGTCAAGAAATTTATTTGAAAACACAATTTTCAATTCAGTTGCATTATTAATTTACAAGGATATTGAATATATTTTATTCGAATAATTAAAAATAATACTGTCATGTTAAAACTGCTCTTGTAAAATAGTTTTCCTGCGACGTTTTTTCAAAGACTTAATATATATATTTTTAAACACGTAAAACTATATTTTAAATAATTGAGACTAAATACAAAACTTATAAAATAAATATTTTTGTATCTGTTTTGCTCAAATTATTTTCATCATTTTCTAGTTCTAAAACCAGTTTATATTTAACGCCAGACAAAACAAATTAAATTACAAAGGTTATTTTAATGTGTTAATATTACTGATACTTTGATAACCTATCTAGGTTATTAAAATTTATACTAAGACTTAGCTTGAAAAAAAATAACTTTTTACTAACCTTCATAGTAGTATGTAAATGGGGTTCCGAGATCTGGCTTCTGGCTGTGGATTGAAGATTGTCGGCGTCCGCCATCTTGGATTGTGACGTCACGGCGGCCATCTTGGATTCTGACGTCACGGCGGCCATCTTGGATTCTGACGTCACGGCGGCCATCTTGGATGAGCGTAACGGGACACAGCGTAACGGGACACAGTGTAACGGGACACAGTGTAACGGGACATAACGTAACGGGACAAGTAGATCACGGCGGCCATCTTGGATCCGCCATCTTGGATGACGTCATTGTGTTCTCGAAAATTCCGGCGATGTGTTTTCCGCCATTTTGAGTGATGACGTCACCATTGCAATTTGGACGCCATCTTTAACTTTTTTATTTATTATCCGATTTTAATGAAATTTTTTTTAAAATTTATAAAAAAATTCAATTAATAAAATTTTAATAAAATATTTAAAAATTATACTTTTACGACACGGAGTTTGGAGTCCTCGGTTCGAACCCGACGAGTGCAAAAAAAATTAAAAATGGCGACCGATCCTTCCCCCTAGGTGACTGCAGGCAGACTGACTCCCACCACTTTTTTTTCAAAGCATATATATCGTCACCTAGTATGACGTCATGTCCGCCATCTTGTCTTCGATGCTGGAGACCACCATCTTGTTTTCGGCCGCTAGAGTACGCTGACGCCATGTTAGTTTAACTCTTACCCGCTAGAGTGCAGTAATCATTTATTATTGCTGTGACACCCGCCATCTTGTCATTTGGCCGCCATCTTGAAAATCCGTAATTATTTAGCTAGAAATTCGGGAAAAGTTCCAAAATTCATTAAATAAATCACTCATTAGTTTACATATTGATTCGATGGATTCCTGTCCTCGGTTCGATACCCGATCGATGCAATAATGTTTAATTTTATGAAAAAATAATAATTTCAATAAACCATGTTCAACATTCTTAAAGAGACTTTAAATCCTCTACTACCATCATCCTATAAGCCATCAAGACCAACATATCGGAAATTCGTTATTTTAATGCTAGAGATTCGGGAAAAAGTTCAAAATTCATTAAATAAATTTGTAATCTATATACTGATTGAATAGATCGACTAAGCTCCTTGGTTCGATCCCTGGATGATACAAAACAACTTTAATTTTAAAAAAGTACCACTAATGTGCAAGGTTTGAGAAAATAAAAACACCGCAAGTTCTATTAAAAAAACTTTTATTACATACATACTACACTACTACAAGTACAAAAAAAATACACAGACAAATTACTAAAGCCTTGTGGATTTCTCGATTGAAACAGTCTTCTTACTATACAGACTAGGTCCTTTACATGACTTTAAATGTCTATTCAGTTTATCAGGTCGACATATTGGTACACCGCAATTTGCACACAAAGCAGAATTATCGACTTCATTAAAAGGACAGTGATATATTTTATGTTGTTTTGCACTTCGAATAGTTGCTAATGTTTTGTTACAAAATATACAGCTTGATTCTGATGAATGTACAGCCAGTCTATTACAATTCCTGAGGTGTCGTTTTAATCTTCCATATTGTACAAACTTGCTTAAACATCTGTTGCACTGATATTTAATGCGTTCAGAGTTATCACTACAATTGTGTATTACATAATCACGTAATTTCAAGTTTTTGATCTTCTCGCAGTACGTGCAGCCGGATGATGGAACACCGTTGGATGCACCTTCCTTCATCAATGCCACTAGAACTGTTGACAACCATTGTAACACTGCTGACATGTTAACTTCTGAAGCCGTTGAGGTCTGCTCTGCAGAAGATGTTGCACGCGTCGAAATCTCCTGCTGTGCTGAGAGAGCAGGTGTAGCTGTAGACGTCGATGTCATCGTGCTCTGCACTGATGATGGTAGACCTTCGATCCAGGTTGGTGTTGATACTGGTAATGATGCCATCGAGTTCTCAAGAATAGCTAGATACTGGTCTATTAATCAAGTCTAACTATCCGAGCCGTTCATCACCGCAGCCAGAGACGGACTGAAGTCCATATCACCTGGGGTCTCACTTATATACAGTAAACTCTCGCCAGTCCGTGGCCCGAGAATCCGAAGTTCTCAGAAATCCGGGGTATTTCCGAAGTGACATGATCGTTACTGTTTAGATGTATGTATCACTATTCTCAGTGGATGATAAGAGCGACGCTCACTGATATTTATAGCGCGGTAAAAGGCTCTGAACTGGCGCGCAGTCATCTCGTTCCCGTCAGATAACTGTGAAATTTGAGCGGTGACCGTAACATTATATGGCGGGAAAATAAAGATAAAGGTGTAATGCCTTTTCCTCTGGTGCTTTCAAGAAATTTTTTAACGGTTTTTTACACCTAAAACTTCAAAACCATGCCTTTTAGCCATTTTAACTCCTCTTAATCCGATATAAAAAAAACAGTTGGACATTAGCAAATTCTTAAATGCTTTTCGTAAACAGACTCCAGTCGGATATTTAGAGTAGGTTGGAAATCGCGTAGGTTTTCCTGAAGCTCTGGGCACCGTGTGTCAGTGTGTGAAACATGTTGCCAGTGACAAGTTTCCTAGCTGTGCGCGGCACACGACTGTAGTTGTCATGCGTCACACGCCGGGAATGCTGGCCGGAGGGAAGGTGAGTATAGTTCATTTGCGGTAAAAATAAATACTCTAACCGCCCTGCTAAATTTTTCCATTAAAGAAATTTTGAAGTTTCAGAGATTTTCCAGCAGAAATAATGTTCTGTAACTAACAAACAAATTGTATCAAAAAATTAACGGTAAATGGCTGCCGTGGGGGGCCTTAAAAAAATGTTCATTTTATCGGGAATGGAATATACAACCTGGCTTTCGTCGCATGCAGTGTGGAGTAGGGGAGGAAGGATGTTGACAGTTTCACACGCAGAAAATGGCTAGAGGGCTGGAGAGAGGGAGAGAGATGGTTTGTTGTCTGCGAGGGAGAGGTAAGCCGTATGACGTCATGCATCCGCTGCCTTTGCAGCCGCCAGCCTGTCTAGACGAGATTCTCGCACTCCCACTTACGTCGCACAAGCTACTGCTGCCGTGTTTTTAAACGGACTGTCCAATTTTTTTTCTCTTCTTATACGAACATTAGTAAGTGCACTATAAACCAACACAAAATATATGCTGCATGTTAAATAATAGCTTTGTATAAGCTTTTATTGTGAGTTTTACCATTTTTTCCCCGATTATTTTTGTTTTGTGCCAAAATTTCAGATTTTTTGATGGTTCTAGTGTACAATTAACTAATGATTTTTTTTTTATTTCTCCCGTTTCTCTATAGTTTAACTGGACTGGCCGTGTGTCTGTGAGGGAGTGGCCTTGAGTCTCTTGCCAGCTACGTATCGCTTCTCTCTCCCGCCCCTCCTAAATTCACTTCCCCTTATCAAGGGGCTTCCCGTTTCAGCGCACGCCACATTGCTACGCCTAGCTCTTTCACATCAAAGTGCGACTTCGGGTGCCATTAATTTAATTTAAGATGACTTTAAATTACTTTTTACACAATTTACTACCAACTTGAACAAATGGGTATGTTAAATTTAATCAGGCCAGGCTGTAAATTTTCAGGAAAAAAAATTTCTCGGGTGCTTCATTTACTATGAATGGACTATACTGGTATTGCTTACGTACCATTCTGTTAACTTCTCAAGTGTCTTGTTTATTATGACGTCCTGTGGTAGTATTACATGTTCATTGACTACCATCTTATCTTTTAGAATTTTTTTTTGTATTTTAATGAAAATTTTTCAAAAATCCGAAGTTTTCAAAAATCCGAAGGTCATAAATCCCCGACACCCACGGATTTGCGAGAGTTTACTGTAGTCTCATTAGCCGGTACAACACATGAGTCAAATCAATAACCATGTTCATTATACGTCTCGGAGCATTTTTTATAATGAAGATGCAAGCTATCGAGACGTGAAATTAGTTTATTGCACTTTTTGCACTGAAACAGTATTCTTTGAGCATTATTCTGACAGCTGCTTCTTTCATGTCTGCGCGCATTTGAAGTTCTAGTAAATGATGCGTCACAGTATTTGCACTGACGCAATGTACGCTCTTCATTAGTTGAAGTCTGGAATGCAGATGGTGAAACTTCAGCTGATGATGGAACAGCACGTATCGTTGTCTCCTCTGCAGCAGGTATCGGGATCTTCACAGCTGTCGTCACCTCAGCCATTGAGCCCTCCGCTGCCATGGTCTCCTCTGCTAATGGTATCGGGATCTCCGACTCCATCATCGTTGCTGCCATCGAGGTCCCAGCTGCTGACGGTAAACTTTCTATTCCGCTCGACATAACTAAATCTCACGAAACTTAATGGAGAGAGCACGTCCGTACAGCACCGCGGCCAGAGGTGAACTGCGGGTCCAGTCGTCCGAACCTCGCTTATATAGCCACGGTCTACTGGTATGCTACATGAGTCAAAATAATGTCTGTATTTAAAATTATTTTTTTATTAGGTACCTAAAAATTATAGAAATAAAAAGCATACGAGTTAAAGTTTTACACATTTATTTATAAAACATACACAAATACACATTAGGTTAAGGAATCAAGCATTTTCACAAGCAAAGTCTTTAATGCTGCACGAACTGACTCGTCGACTCCGGTTCCAACTGGTTCGCAGGCCACAGGATCAGGAACACAGGTTTCCAGCTGGTCATCTTCTGTGACGTTGACAACTCCGACAAGACATGGTCGATGACGTCTGTGACCACGTCTACGCCTGGGCTTTGGCTCAGTGCTAGTTGGGACAGATTCACTGCCTGAACTGCGACGACGAGACACACACCGTTTGGACGTCTGCGTAGAAGCATCACAGGTCGCAACAGGTTGCAACACGTCCATGTTTGGTGTTGCACATGCAGACGAGGCGACAACCTCAGCGATGCTGGCAGGAAGGATTGTGTGTGGTCTCATGTGATAGACGGCACAGTTTCCAGGTTCGCAACAATCTACCAGCTGCTGGGTCGGTTCGTAGGACACAGGAAAGTGCGCAAACCGCCAATGCTGAGCGCCTCCATCACAGGTTTCTGTATATGTACGTAGATACCCGGAATCCCAGTAGCTGTACTCGACACTGCTGAAGCTAGGTCTTGCGCTCACATACACGTTAGCAGGATGAAACGTAAACATCTTCTTGCAGGCCGAACGACAACTGAAGGCACGTACGTATGTACGCCATTTATATATGCAGGCTCCTACTAACACTGTGTGTGCCATTTCTGCATTAACTGCGAGTTTGTACAGGCACAGACACGTTCAAACTTGTCACGTAGCTGCACGGCGTATATTGCACTAAGCTTGCGCAGGGAAGGACAGCCGTAGTCAGTCTGTAAGTCTACAATTTCAGCTGCTCCGACGTCACACAGTTCTCGTAGCCATTTCTTCTGTTCAGGTCCAGCGACGTAGATTATTTCGTTTTGCAGTAGTAAATCTTCAATAGTGTCTTTCACTTGGTGGTACGGAATTTTTCCTTCGTCCCACTCTAGTCCATGATAATATTTACATAACCATTCATTCGACCGTTTAATTTTTTCGTCTAGTAGTTTCCACGGATACGGAGGTCGGAAAGTGCGTGTTCGAGTCCGGCCGTCGTGAGTGACGCCAATTTCCTTGAGCACGAATCCGTTTTGGCTCTGGAAACCTTGCAGGTTGCAGTACATCTTGTCGCTAGCAATGCTCGGTCGTAACTAAATTATCATAGAAAACAAAACGGTATTTATGTCAGAATTTTCACAAGTTTGTCTCGACAATTGTACGAAGCAAGCCGATCGTGAAGTATCAGACAAAAAGCATAGGTGTTTGGCGGAATATTTCCGCTAGTCGTTATCTCGATCCTACAGTCGATGATGTTTGAATTTATTCGATCATCCTGTTTGGAAACGTCAAACACCATTAACGGTGCCTTGTTCTTGAAACTGTCGGGACTCAGTATCGGTGACTGTATCCGACCGTAGTAAGCTTGCTGAAACTTGGCATACATTTGATATGCTAGAAGAAATCTTCCACTTTCAAAATCCATGTTCATGTCAACGTACGGATAACTTTCGCTGTTTAAAAATATTTTTACATTACGTATTTGACAGTTATCGAATACAGAGCGACTTACTCCTGCATTAAGCTGTCTTCCGGTCTGAAGCCCGACGATGATGTATCTTGGTTTTTCCGTAGCGAAGCTGGACTTTACTATCCAATTGATACGCTGACTATGAGGCAAGCCAGGATAAGTTTCCAGGCTCCAGGATCGGAATGGCACATCGAAGTTCTTGCCATTTTCTATGTTCTTCAACATCTTGACTCGCTCAACGGTGCTCACTTGGATGTGGGGCAGCATCCACTCGATAGACTGAAGTGTTAGCGAAACATCTTGAGGGTTTTCAGCAGCGGCGACAATTGCATTAATGTGCGTGTTGGCTAGAAGCAGTACAAGCTCTTGTTTCGAATTAATGATTATATGCTTGTAGTCCTCAGCGAATCCGAGAAGCATGGACAGAGGAACACAAACTTCGAACTTCCCTTCGGCATAAACCGGAAGCTTATATTCATCCTCGAGAGCCCAACCGGCCATCTTTGCAGCAGACAGTTCATTTGGCGTGAGCGAAAGGTAATTTTTCATAGCAGATGTTATGCCTACATCTCTCGTCTGGTCTACCTCGACACCATTGAGTACATAAGTAATGCGCTCGATTAGGTGAAGAATACCATTGCAGGATATTGATGTCGTTGTCGGGTGCGTACCATCCGCTTTTGTAAGCGTGCCTCTTATACGTAGAAATGACTGCGAAGGTAAAGTACAAATATCTTGGTGCTGTACAGCAATGCGTACTTCCGATGGTAGTGCGTACGGTCCGAGCAGGAAAGGCTGGTACTCGTGCAATTCCATTTTAGTAATGCTGTCATCAAAAATGACCGGATCTTCCACGTTGAGGATTTCGTCTTCCATATTTATTCGGCACTTGTCCAATACTAAGGAGATACTTTATGTTGTCAGGTGTTAACGCACCGATGTCTGGTAGAGAACTGTTCTTATTCACGACAATACGATTTCTTTTATAACTGTTCGGTGTTACGAACTTTATGCCCATCGCTTCAAGTGCAGACGTAATGTAATTTCTTCGTCTTGAAAATTCACCAATCGTCCTCGCTGGTCAACGATTCGGACGACGACTTCGTGTGCGTACTTCACGACGACTGGAACGTAAATGATACTTTGCGGTACTTCTACCAGTTTATATCCTGGCGGGACCATCGGCGAAAACTCGTGAATCATGTTGCTTAGTCTTCCGTTGAGATACGTTCCACTTGCCAAATTACAGTTTATTCTTATGACATTCACAGGCAAAATGTTTACTGCCCGCGTAGATTCGTACGTTCTTCCTGTACCATACACCTTTGATTCGAATCCGAGCATCGTACCTATGGTCCCAGGTTTCGTAAAGTCGACATTTTCACTGCATGTTAGAATGCTTTTTTGAGTGTTTGGATTTCCACGCAGTTGAAAGTCTACATCCTGTGGTAACATATCCCTGATGTAATTTGCAATGTCATCTATTTCGTAAGAGCCAACAGGTAACTGTATTTCATGAGCGGTCCCATCGCTTTTCAGGAAGCATATCTTGCAGTTTTCCTCGTCGATGTTCGGTATGGCATTATACGTTTGAAAATCTACGAGTCCGATGCTCCATTCTCCGTCTAAATCCAGAGGCGGGAAATGAACCGCCCGCAGCTCAGATGCGTGACCTGTCAAGGTAAGTCTTATCGACATGACTAATAAATTATCGTCACTGCACAACCTTTAAGTAGCAATTTTTATTTGTCAGCTAATTTTTGTTTGTTAAAAAGCGAAGACACAAGTGTCCGCAGTTTGTTTGATTAGGCTTCTGTTCCGTTTCGTAATTGTAAAACAACGTAGTGGACCGGCCCAGGTACTGTCGCAGTTCGGGCGGAGGCCGTAAATTTCCAAAACTATCGTAGTAAGTAGCTTTTTTTCCAGACTTTACATAGGCCACCCAGTGCGTGCCGCGACCCGCCGACGTGTCTAAATTAATGATGGCACGTTCGTGCGTTTTTGGCTTGCTGGGCAAAGTGTCTCGCATAAACACGCCGCGGAAATTTGGTATTTTAAGTTTGCGTGCGTACTTTATTAAATCTACGTTGGTGAGCGGTCGTTTCGGCAGGGAACTTAGGATTTTCTCTTTACTCGTTTCTTTTTCATGCCTCGGCCTGATTTGTGCGGCCGTAAGTACAGTCCTGCGCCGTTTTTTTTACCGATGGCAATGGCTTCCATGCTGGCATTATGTCGCTGTGCTTCTTTTAACTGCTTGCGTTCATTCTTCGAAGTGTTGACTGCCCGCACTATACCGCTCGTTGCACCGATTAGGCCGCCGAGAACACCCAATGCAGGCAAAAGCAAAGGAAGAAATCCTCCTATAATCTTCTTGTCGAGAGTCTGTAATTTTTGCTTGGCTTTTTGCACGCCTGCACCAGTCTTGCGTTTGGTCTTGCGCGAGTTAGTCTTTGACTTGATGGAGCCGGCTCGACGAGCGCCCAGTCCTAATTTCGTCTTTGCCTTCATGATTTTGGAAACGCCCCATGCTGCGATTTTCTCTCCAAGTCCCGCGTTCGACGATTTACTTATATCTTCGGCTTCCTGTGCCAATATCTCGTCGGCTCGGTGCCTGGATTCCAGATCCTTGCTTAATGAATATGCGATATCGTGCTGCTTGCACTTTTCGTCCAGAGAATTAATGCCCACGTCACCGCGAGCTAACCTTTTCGTTAGTTTCGTGCCGGGGCCGCAAAATCTGTAGCCGGGAATGTGTAGCTCGAATGGTAGGTTGTTTATCAGCGAGTTTACGAGTCCTGCACCTATGTGTTTTTTGTTCTTACCTCTTCGAGTCATTACGCACAACTGACCAGAAAGTATAAATACGCTTCTTTTATACAATTACTTTAGTACAATGCAGGTCGTCAAGCAAGACGTGTGTTTGCCCGTGCGCATTACGCAAGACGAATTATTTTGTGCGCGTGAATCACGACATGGCTTACTGTTGCCTTCTGCTGTACGATGCATAATGGCGGGTCCGTCAAACTGTGGCAAGACGTGTGTTTTACTGAGTTTACTGGAGGAGCCAAATGGTCTTCGGTTCGAGAACGTCTACTTGTATTCCAAGTCGTTGCAACAGCCAAAGTACCAGCGCCTAGCTACTGTTCTACGTTCGGTGGATGGTCTGGAGTATTTTCCGTTTAGCGATAATACCAATGCTGTACCTCCAAGCGAAGCAAAGCCTAATTCCGTGTTTGTTTTCGACGATGTAATGTGCGAGAAACAAGGCATAATACAAGAGTACTTTTCCATGGGCAGACACGCCAAGGTAGACTGCGTTTACCTGTGTCAGACATACGGTAGAATACCCAAACATTTGCTGCGAGATAATGCGAATGTCATAGTTTTGTTTCGCATGGACGAACTTAATTTACGCCACGCTTATGATGATCACGTAAACACCGACATGACATTCCAGGAATTCAAAGACATGTGCTGCTTGTGTTGGAAAGAAGAACACGGATTCCTAGTTATAGTCAAAGACTGGCCTCTATATAAGGGCAGGTACAGACGAGGTTTCGATCAGTTTATCGTCAAACATGAATCATAGCATTTCGAAATTCGGTCGTAGCAGTCGAGACTTACGTACTGCTCTCAAGTCTCATGACGACGTTATCCGCAAATACATTTCGCTACTGGCTCAAAAAGTAGACAGTGTGAAAAAGGAATTACTTGAGTATCTCGTTGCCATCGACCAGCGTGTGGAAGCCTCGGATTCTCGCATTCGCGACATGATCGAAGTATCGAATGCACAAAGACGGGACGATCTGAGGACTTTTCAAAGTAGTCTGAAAGCATCACTATCTCAATCGTCAACAAATTCAGATTTGACCAAACACAAGAAAGAAGTTTCTGCGAACGAATAAAAAAGTATATAAGGAGGTCTTGCAATAAGTTTTCAGCCAGTACAATGTCGGACCTGGCCAGTGACCTTCATCGAGCTATACAGTCTGTTCGCGAAAAATATTTACTTGCTAGACGAACCAGACTTGCACGTGAGATGGAAAATGAGGAGATATTTAAACCAATCACTAGTCGTCTCGACGAACTTAAAAACAAGGAAGAACCAGCCTTCATTGTGAAGACAGAAGTTGAAGATGAAATGCCGACTGTAAAGAAGAGAAAGTATGAACCGGATCGAGAAGAGGACTTAACAAGTACAGAGTCCATGCACAAGAAAAAAATACCGAAAAAGGGACATCAAGTTAATGCAATGGTCCGACCATACCTGATATCGTTTACGAGCCGGAATAATGACACGACCTACGGAGTGTACAGAAAACATAATAAGTGGTTCCTCGGTGCTAAAGAAATAGACTTTCTACCAGGAAATATCGTGCGCGTAGCAGAGTTCAAAACGCGCGGGACTCCGGGTCTGTACGAATTGCTGTTTCGCAGGGAGCCTAAAGGATATTCTCACAACGACTTACAAGAGTACAAAAAACTGCTAGAGCTAACCAATGCACATTTTCGCGATAACGATCCAGATAGTGGTGTATATAAAGACGTAGATCATGAAAAAATCGACATTCTCGCTAATCTCTTCAGTGAACTAACAATACATGGCGAAGGTTTAAAAAAGCTAGAAAGTGGTCAGACATTTGACTATGTATATTTGGACGACCCTAATGAATTAGTTGATCGCCTTAGAATTCTACATGCATCGCTTAGTGTAGGAAACTATTCGCACATCAACGAAATAGTCTCCATACTTGAAGAACTGAAGGAAGCCGGCTACATACAATGAGTCGAACCGGAATCGCTCGCGAACTTCATGCTCCTGCTAGACGGAAATACCTTCGTCGCAAAGTCATAGTTCGTGGAATTGATGATTTATTCCAGGCGGACCTTGTTGAGATGATACCGTATTCCCAATTGAATAAAGGTTTCAAGTACATGTTGACAGTCATCGATGTTTATAGCAAGTTCGCTTGGGCTAGACCTGTCAAATCAAAGACTGCAACTGACGTAGCCAAGGCCATGAACAATATTTTGCGTGATGGACGTGTACCGTCGCACCTGCAAACGGACCTCGGGAAAGAATTCTACAATGCAACCTTCAAGGCTTTGATGAAGAAGTATGGCATCAAACACTACTCTACATTTAGTAACGTCAAAGCCTCCGTTGTCGAAAGGTTTAACAGAACTTTGCGTTCCAAGATGTGGCGGCAGTTCACGGCTAACGGAAATTACAAGTGGCTTGACATCTTGCCGAAACTAATAAGCGAGTATAATTCCACGGTGCATTCTACCACGAAAATGAAGCCAAAGGACGTAAAGGATAATCGCCTGCTTCAAACAGTTTTTCCCAACACGAAGAAGAAAGATCCACGAAAGCGTAAAGCTAACGTCGGCGACATTGTGCGAATCTCCAAGCAGAAAGGTATCTTCGAGAAAGGTTTCACTGCGAACTGGAGTCCCGAACTTTTCCGTGTGACACATGTTCGTGAATCAGAGCCTAGGACCTACTACCTCGAAGATTTGGACCACAAACCTATCCATGGCGGCTTCTATGCCGAAGAGATTCAGCCTACGTTGTATCCCGATACGTACTTGGTGGAGAAGATTATAAAACGAAGAAATGGACTGTCCTACGTCAAGTGGTGAGGCTTTCCACCTCGCTTCAATTCTTGGGTGGCAGATACAGACGTCGAGAAATCCACAAGGCTTTAGTAATTTGTTAGTGTTTTTTTGTACTTGTAGTAGTATGTATGTAATAAAAGTTTTTTTTAATAGAACTTGCGGTGTTTTTATTTTCTCAAACCTTGCACATTAGTGGTACTTTTTTAAAATTAAAGTTGTTTTGTATCATCCAGGGATCGAACCAAGGAGCTTAGTCGATCTATTCAATCAGTATATAGATTACAAATTTATTTAATGAATTTTGAACTTTTTCCCGAATCTCTAGCATTAAAATAACGAATTTCCGATATGTTGGTCTTGATGGCTTATAGGATGATGGTAGTAGAGGATTTAAAGTCTCTTTAAGAATGTTGAACATGGTTTATTGAAATTATTATTTTTTATAAAATTAAACATTATTGCATCGATCGGGTATCGAACCGAGGACAGGAATCCATCGAATCAATATGTAAATTAATGAGTGATTTATTTAATGAATTTTGGAACTTTTCCCGAATTTCTAGCTAAATAATTACGGATTTTCAAGATGGCGGCCAAATGACAAGATGGCGGGTGTCACAGCAATAATAAATGATTACTGCACTCTAGCGGGTAAGAGTTAAACTAACATGGCGTCAGCGTACTCTAGCGGCCGAAAACAAGATGGTGGTCTCCAGCATCGAAGACAAGATGGCGGACATGACGTCATACTAGGTGACGATATATATGCTTTGAAAAAAAAGTGGTGGGAGTCAGTCTGCCTGCAGTCACCTAGGGGGAAGGATCGGTCGCCATTTTTAATTTTTTTTGCACTCGTCGGGTTCGAACCGAGGACTCCAAACTCCGTGTCGTAAAAGTATAATTTTTAAATATTTTATTAAAATTTTATTAATTGAATTTTTTTATAAATTTTAAAAAAATTTTCATTAAAATCGGATAATAAATAAAAAAGTTAAAGATGGCGTCCAAATTGCAATGGTGACGTCATCACTCAAAATGGCGGAAAACACATCGCCGGAATTTTCGAGAACACAATGACGTCATCCAAGATGGCGGATCCAAGATGTCGGATCCAAGATGGCCGCCGTGATCTACTTGTCCCGTTACGTTATGTCCCATTACACTGTGTCCCGTTACACTGTGTCCCGTTACGCTGTGTCCCGTTACGCTCATCCAAGATGGCCGCCGTGACGTCACAATCCAAGATGGCCGCCGTGACGTCAGAATCCAAGATGGCCGCCGTGACGTCACAATCCAAGATGGCGGACGCCGACAATCTTCAATCCACAGCCAGAAGCCAGATCTCGGAACCCCATTTACATACTACTCTTCATAATTATAAAAAATATATAATGGGGAAGGTAAACCTAAATTCTTATTCTTGCAATAAATATGTAAACAAACTGCCACTCATCAAAAAATACAGTATAAATATTCGGTAAGAAATTTATTTTCTTTTATTTTAACTTGGATATAGCAAATGCGACAATTATTTTTGTTTAATAGTTTTTAATGATAGTAAAACTGGTTTAATTTAAATAAAATAAAAATTGAAAGTCAATCTGTGTTTTATAAATCTTCCAGACCCCAGACGGCACACAAATGTCCTTGCGTAGCATCCTCGAGAAAAGCTGATATTTACATGCGTTCCCCAGATATCCTTCACGGCCCGCATCCGTCGACGCGGAACGAACGGCGATTTGCCGTAACGTCTATCGATACACCATCGACCCTATCGAGAGGGAGGCAGTTCCCATCACGATGCATTAAGGCGACTGCCTCGACTTGTCCTGCTTGGAATTCCAGCGCTACTTCCCCTCTCCCTCACACTAACCCTTTCACGACTCCTCCCTACACTTTTTTTTTCGAGCGGAATTCACTCCACCTAACATCGCCCCCCCCCCCCCCCCCCCCAACTAAACCATTCGCAATCCCGCATCCTAAAAGCAAACTATTCCCTGTTTTTTATTTCAATGGCCGTGGTCGTGCGCTGGAACAATGCGAGAGGAGAGGTCCTTGAGGAACTCGTAGCTTTGGGCCGATCGCGGCTTCTCGTCCTGGTTAGCTCGCCCCGAATCCTTCCTTATCCTTCCCCTATACAGGATGTATCAGAGTTCTACCGACAAACTTATACAGCAGGTTTTCATTTCATTCATTCTATTTCTGTCAAGT
This sequence comes from Bacillus rossius redtenbacheri, assembly GCF_032445375.1. Lineage (NCBI taxonomy): Eukaryota > Metazoa > Arthropoda > Insecta > Phasmatodea > Bacillidae > Bacillus > Bacillus rossius. The sequence continues at coordinate 39,518,843 of NC_086341.1, read as the reverse complement.
AAATACAGTATATATGTTTTGCACATCACCGTATTGGACACACTGAGAAAAAGGTTTGTTTGAATCAAACAAATATTTGTTTATATATGGCGAAACAAATATTTACTTGGTGGAACTAAATATTTTGTTAGCTTAACTAAACTCCGTAAGAAACAAAAATTATTTGTTACACCAAACCAAATACACATTTGAGTTGACAACATCATTTTGTTGGGTCGACAGAATCTTTCCTAGTACAAAATATTTGTTTGAATTAACAAAATATATTTATTTCGCCACATACAAACACATATTTTGTTGAGGTAAACAAACCTTTCTCTCAGTGCATGTCTATACAATTATTTTACAATTAATACAGGTTAAAAGTCTAAAATAAAAGATTGGAAACATGAAGACGATTCACGGTGTGAAGTTCTCCTTAAAGTTGATTTACGTCTTCGAAGTTGAAGCCGAAAAAAAAAATGGTTTTTTGCAAAATATGTAAAATGAATTGTATAGAGAACAATAAGCTCGATATTCCAAGACACACAAATAAAGAGTTAAGTTTGTTTAATATGCTCCACCTGTTCCCCAACAATATTTCTTGTTCATGATAGGACATGGCCAGTCTCTTATTTTTAGGGAACGGATTTTGGTGTCCTTTCCGCTGTCGATCTGTTGCCCATAAACCGCGCATGTGCAGGGTTCTTTCTGTCGTTGATTTCGTACAGATGGCGGAATCACGCCTGGCGCCATAAAATTGTGTATATTGAAGTGAAACTTCTAATGCGACTTCCAAAAAGGTTGAGTTAAAAGTTGAACGCTACCATGGAGGGGGTATAAAATCACTGTTGCGTCAAACGTTCAACGCTCCTGGGGAGGGGGAATAGAAAGAGACATAGAGAGAGTGAATGCGTGGCACCCAAACGCATGAGCGTAGTATATCTGTTACAGGCCAGCGCGAGCGTTAGCAACGAGTAGCGTCCAATATTCCAACGCAAGAGGGAGAGAGAAAGAAAGATACACAAAGGTAGAAAGTAGGAGAGAGAAAGAGAGTGAGTCGGTAGATCCCAAGCACATGCGCGTGGTATTCTTGCTATGCAGCGAAGTAAACAGTGAATTTTCACTTTCTTCCGCGCGGAGGGACTCCACGCACTATTTTTTTTTATATTTTTCGTAAATATCAAGGTGTCGGCTGTCCCCTTGTCTGGAAAGAAAACCAGTCAACTCCGGAACACTCTCGCGCACAACATGGTGCGGTCATAAAAACAAACAAACAATTTAAATTAACAGCGCGTTTAACTGACATTACTCCCCGAAAACAGGGTGCTGGAAAAAACAGCCAAATTTACAGAGTGAAAAAAATTCCAACAACTTGAAAATTAAGGAGCAGACTGTATGAATTAGGAAGTAAAAAAAAAAAAATTTCAACTCTGACTGTAAATTAAATTATAACGAATCAACGCAAACACTATGTAAAAGGTACAACAACATAACCTTTTTAAAGATGGCAATGGGTTAAAAATGGCTCTTCCTTACAAATTAGCAAAGTCTGTACTTAAACCAAACTAGCCTGTCAAAAAAAAAAACTAACTGAAACCATAATTGAAAAACTATTGTCTTTGCACCACAAAAAAATTTGTGCTTTAAACATATTTAAAGGTTTCCCTGAATTAAAATAAATAACTTTTAATTTCAAAAATAATCAACTAATAAACACTTCTAGTCCAAGTATTTGTAGGCTGGGCGTGGCTTAGCAAAATGACGCAATCTGTATCGTGCAAAAAACGTGGTCAGACATTTATTATTTACAAATAAGGCTAACTAGCTTCTTTTTCGTGCATATTTAATTCGTATCTGTAGTTCGGTGCAAATATATATACAGTATTTATCTAAATAAAACTACAGAAATTAACAGTCGTTCCGCTTGCGTATTTTACACACTGGGTGCGCTGGTGCCAAAATCAAGGGTGTGAAACTTAATAGATTCATCAGCGCCGATGTCCATGCCTCTCCACATGGCATTCTGAACTCGAATGCATTTGCTTGGACTCGCTAACTCGAGACCTCAGCAACGCAAGCATAAGTGCGTACACAGGCTTATACAGGTCGAAGCGAATCCCAGCACAATCACTCTCTTATGTTTCAATTTTCACTTCCATTACGGACCACGTATCAAAACAAAATGGGGTGTTGCTGTGTCATGGACACGACCGTGTGCTGTACGTGAATACGTGTACGTAACAGGTAATATTTTCTATACAAATTATAATATACGGTATACCTCTTATAATCATGTTTGAAAACTAAGAAGTCGCGTATAGGCCGACATTAAATATTTTTGATTATTTTTTATATTTTAACACCATATATATTCACTGTTACTAGTTTACACTAAATGCATGCAATCGCTAGATTTTGACGAGAGCTGACGATTGAAACCCAAACGAACGTCGTAGCTTCTCCGAGTCAAAAGTTACAATGGAAATTTCGAAACGCAGCCAATGGCGGCGCTTTCCCCTCCACCGCTCGCGATGCGTCACAGTCCTCACTTAGCGTAGCAAATTCTTTGATCCTTTAGCTATCCAGTGGTGTAATTAAATTTTGTATTTGTATGGAGATGAAAGATATGTAGCTGTAACACCAAACTGTATCCCCCGATTTGGTTATCATTCGTTTTTTGAATTGCCTCCCACTATGGAAGTAATTTTAAACACGTAAAGTAGGTAAGTATAGTTCATATGGGGACAGGGGTGGGGGGTGGGGGATCCAGGGATACGGTGGCCATCTTGGATTACTTTTCTTCCGGCGGCCATCTTGGATTACGTCACTTCCGACGGCCATCTTGGATTACGAAACTTCCGGCCGCCATTTTTATTACGTCACTTCCGGCGGCCATCTTGGATTACGAAACTTCCGGCCGCCATTTTTATTACGTCACTTCCGGCGGCCATCTTGTATTACGGCACTTCCGGCGGATATTTGGTTTTTCTATAATATTCCGCCATCTTGTAAATCATTATTTATTATACGATTTTAATGGAAATTTTTTTTAAATTTATAAAAAATTAAATAATCAAAATTTTAAAAATGAAATTTAAAAAATATATTATTTAATAAAATTTTAATTAAAAAACCTGCGCGTCGAACACCCCACTCACCCCTGTTACAATTTTCCGTTACACCGCATTCTTTAAAATAAATTTATTATCAAAATAAAAAATATATATACCATCGTTGTCTGCCGGAGGCAGCCATCTTATTTAGTGGAGACAACCATCTTGATTTCATCTGATGGTATCATCAAGTGTAGGTTTTTAAAGTACGCCTGTGTATGTAAGGTCGAGTTTCAATTCTCTACCAACATTATTATGACCCTTATAGACAAAAAAAATTCGCAAATTTTGTTAAAATAAATCACATAATCCACAAAATCCACAGTCATTTTGCTGTTGTAACCACCATTTTTTCTTAAAGACTTATCATTTATAGGTTTTGACTTAAATATATGTTATCAATACTATCGTTGCGGATGCGATAGTTAAAGTAATGATAATTTCAAAAAAAACTTTATTACCCCATTTTAGTGGGCCATACATTTTTCAGAGTCCTAACTCACAAGTAATATTCTCTTCTCATGTTTGCGTACTCGTGTTTTAAAAGCTGCATGGAAGCAGATATTTTAATGACTGCGTATAATTACATTCCTAAACAAGCCCGTGTTTGCGTACTCGTGTTTAAAAGCTGCATGGAAGCAGATATTTTAATGTTTGTCTATAATTACATTTCACCATTCTGTAAGACATTTATAAGTATCAGTACCTCGTGGGATATAGGTTCTATATTAAAAATAATAAACAATATGTAGGTAAAATTGTATTTATTAAATTAAGAAAATATTTTACACAACAAAAATGGAGCAAAAACAGAAACTATACATCAAAAAACTAAAACTTTACAACAAAAATGGGAACTATACATCAAAAACATAAACTGTACAACAAAAATGGAAAACTGTACAACAAAATGAAAACTATAAAACAAAAAACAGAAAAACTATACAACAAATGGAAACAACTACCAAACTGCCAAACTATTTAAATCAAAAACTATTTACAGTAAAATAAAATTATTCGTCGCGTCCAACATATCCGTGGGGGACTGTGTGGATACCATCTTCGCAGATCAGCCGTTTGTCGTCCTCCCACGTTATGGCCAGCTTATTGCTGTACTCAGTATAGAGTATGTGCTGACGGGAGCGAATTGCTCTAACGCCTGCCCTCATTGTGCGGTGGTCTTGCAGGGCATCCAGGTAGTCATCGAATGTTATGTGTTTTTTGACCACACATCGCTGGATGCCTTTGGCCTTTTTCTCGCTCTTACCACCACACCTGTAGGCGTAGAGTTTGGCCCGTAGGCTTACAAACTCCTCCATCACTTCTCCCCCACATTCATCTTTGAATTTACCGACAACTTTCTTGTTGATGGGGGAGAAGCAAGGGTGGTCGGAAGGGTAGCAGCTGGTGTCGAATTTAGCCATCAGTGTAGGGTCGGCTTTGAGGTCTGAGTAAAAGTCTGTTGTCTGGATCTCATACACGAAACTGTCTGTATCCATATACATCAGGTGAATATTGTCATGGTAACGGGGTTTCATGGTATTGTAGTGGAAGTCGTACATGAGAGTCTTTGAAAGATCTAGTACGGCCAGTCCGGCATAGATCGGCTTGTCGAAAATGATGGTTTCGTGATTAAGGTGGACTAGAGACAAATTCGGTTCGTACATTGTACGGTCCTTGAAGGACGGACGACACACTAACTTCTTGAACCTCTTCTCAGAGCACACCAACTCCATTTTGAGCCTCCGCCTTTTATTTTCCATCAGTTTACCAAATGTCGAGTTCACAGCGAGCTTAAAGAACTCCTTCTCGAACTCGTTGGCTGCTGCTTTCCGCTTGTTGGTATTCAGTCGAATATAGGGCTCCAACCATGCCGACTGCTCAAACTGTAGGACTCGGTGAATCTTAGTCACTCTCAGCCCATGAGATACTGCTTGCTGTAGATTTTTGTAGTGTACAATGTAATGTTCCTTATTTTCAAGAGTTGTCATTAGTTTTGATTGATTTGAGCCGGGCGGGCACTGATTTACGGGGAGAAATGGCAGGTCTTTATGACTTTTGTGGAGCTCGGGAGGGTACTCCACATCACACTCAATAATGTAGCCTGTAGGAGAATCATCTGGGACAGACACGACATCAATTGATGTGTCTGCCCATTGGAAATGCCGAATTGGAAGCGGCAGAGACATCGCCCACCCGTACAAATTATTTGCATCAATGTACTCCAGGAATGTGGATGGCTTGGATGCATCATATGTCTCAGGTATGTAGGAGTTATTGGCTACGCAATGACGTTTAATGCTTTGCGCTACTCCTCCCCTAATACCTGCTTCCACAAACATATACATGTCATAATCTGTGAGAAGCTCTAGCTGTACACCTGTGAATCGAAGCATCGCATCGAAAGCGAACCCTGGACAAGAAATATAGTGAGACGGATCTAGGCTGTATGTCTCCAAACATATGGAACGGAAATTCTCGAATACATCCGCCAAAATCAGAACATCTGTCTTCAGGTACAAGTCAGCGTACTCCCCCAAAGTAGCACACTGAAACTTAACCCAGACTTTCACTGCATGAGCGTACTCCATCTCTGAAATCATGGAATCAGTCAGACTATTGTAGAAATCGCCGATAGGTGGAAGACTAGTGTCATCTAATCGAGCAAAAGAATCGACAAAATCATACGGGAAGACACCCTTGCGGGTAACCAACTCCAACTCATCAGGCGCGAAAAACTCAGCAGTACTGACAAACTTATCTGCCGGCAAGTACTCAGCGAGCGAAGCAAGACCCCGACTCATGAAACGGAATGTATCGACAAACTGAATGCTGAACTTATCATGCAACTTCTTGGAAAAAGTTATCAGCTTCTCCTCTGAATTCGGGATTATGAAGATGTCTTTACTGTCGTACCCCAACTTCCTGATAATGAAGTTCTGGTCGTACGCCAGGTTGTGGAAGAACACAATCAACTTTTTTGGTCTGCGCCTGAGAAGGTTGCAGTCATTACATGCAGGCCCCAGATATTCACCGGTAAAGTGATTGTGATCACGAATTTTCTTTGCAGTTCCTCCGAACTTTCCTCCACAGTAGCAGCACACACTTGCTTGCAGAAAAGCAGTGTTCTGTGCATGTGTGAGTGGAGTCATAGAAACAGATGTAGAAAATATTTTTTGTACATCATGACCAATCTCCACAATGCGAGAAATGAACTTATCCTCTGCGTCACAACCGCGATACAATTCAGGCTCTGATGGAAGTGCTGAAGTGAGGTGTGCTGGAATGACTGTATTATCTGCTTTCACATAAATGCAGTAGCTGTATGCTTTATGCTTTTGGTACTGCAGCGTGTATGCTTCATCAGGATTCGGGTGGCACGTATGGATTTTCTCCAGAATAGCTTCAAAGTCGCAATATACCACGATGGGCATCTTATCAGCATGGTGGAAATTTTTGAACTGCAGAAAAGGTGGCTGCCCATTTTGATCGGGGGATGGCATTTTCATCCGAACAGCAGCATGCTGTTTGCAGAGCTCACGGTGTTTTGCCAAACACTGAAGACCAGTGAGCCCGCTAACCCTATCCTGATTATCGTAATGCTTGAAGCATCTTTTGCAAACTTGAATAGCATCGTGATGTGTAGTGATTTGGGACCGAACCAGGGCAGAAAAATTTTTAATGTGGGTGAAATGGGACGAATTGTCATTGACCAAGAGCAGAAGGTCGAAATGATGTTCTTTTTCTTCAGGAGCGACTCGTGCAGGTACAACATTCAGATTCTCGTCGATGCTGTAGATGTTGATGGAGACTCCAGGGTTCTGTTTTTCGAACAGCGGTATTTGCCTGATTGGAGTAGGAAACTCGATGTTCGTGAAGTTGAATTTCTCTTCCAAGTCATGGTATCGCTGGTTGACACGCTCTGGATGCTCACCTTCCACGTACTTCACAAGAATAGACCACTTAAAACACATGTGGTCTTCGAGGTTTTGTGGATTTATCACCGCATATTTGTCTTTGATGGAAGTAGGCAGTTCGATGTAGGAGCTGGCACGGAGTGGATCGAGCTTGTTTATTCGGAGTTGAAGTCGCTTAACAGCCGACAAAGTCCATCCAGACCCTTTTCCCATGTAGTCTTCCTCCTCCTTGCAGATCTTAGAGATGGACTCAGTAACTGCTTCCTCCACCTCATAAACTGCGTAGAGGGGCACATTAATGGTTTTGAACGCTCTCTTGTCTTCGCTGACATCCACAGGTTTTTCGTAATCACACTCAAGCACGATGTTGAATTTTAGTGGACCGTTCTCCTCTATCTCCTCTACAAGTTGGCTCATTATTTTTGCCTTGATGGAGTTCAGGTACGAGCAGATATCCTTGGCAGTACTTGACGTGTTTTCTGCCACGTACGTTTTCAAGTTGCCCTTGAAACCTACTTCCGCGATGATGAAACCGTGGACATTGGCCAAACCAGTCCCAGTCACCACCTTTATTCGGCTGGTCGAAGGCTTGGGCGTAACTGCAGGCTTAACTGCTACCATCCTCTGCTTCTTTGTAGGAGGTGGAGCAGGCCCCTTGCATACCTTGATGTGGGCTTTTAACTTATCAGCCCTAGCGAACTCCTTAGTGCAGTTCTCGCAGGAATGCACTATGCGGTTTGGGTTAAGACCGCAAGCCGACTTCTCATGTAGTCTGGCGACATCAGCACGGGCGAAGGCCTTATAGCAGAAGCTACACCGCATGCCTGATGTCGTGGCGACAGCTCCAGTACATGATGCAAGGTGCTGCTGCATCTTGTCACTGCGAGCGACCATCTTTCCACATAGGTGGCACTGCTGGTGGTCACGATGCTGGTTCTCAGCACACTGACGCTCGTGCCGGTAGCGGTTGTTGCCTGCCGTGAATGTAGCAGAGCAGAAACGGCATTTCTGAACGGTAGACGCCATCACAACAATCGGTAGACTGGTCTCAACGTACGGAACACACAACGGTAGCTCGACGCACGGAGAACTATAACAAAATAATTAAGAATACAATGTAGCTAGATGTTAACACGAAAAAGTTGCAAACATAACCTCAAAACTCTAGCCCTCAAGCTTACTAACCTAAACTGATAGCAATGTTACTAAATAAAAAAGTTGCAAACATAACCTCAAAACTCTAGCCCTCAAGCTTACTAACCTAAACTGATAGCAATGTTACTAAATAAAAAAAGTTGCAAACATAACCTCAAAACTCTAGCCCTCAAGCTTACTAACCTAAACTGATAGCAATGTTACTAAATAAAAAAAGTTGCAAACATAACCTCAAAACTCTAGCCCTCAAGCTTACTAACCTAAACTACTAGCAATGTTATTAAATAAAAAAAGTTGCAAACATAACCTCAAAGCTACTCTTTCATGTACAATCCTAAAAATGGTAGAATATTTAAAGTACTGATAAAAGTTAAAGCTGAAAAATATTCAATGTAAACTAAAAATGATTGATTACATAACCCCAAAACTACTCTAATGCACACCCCAAAAATGCTAGAATATTTTTAAAAGTACTCATAAAAGTTTAAACTGAAAAATTTATGGTTACCTACATATAAGTGTACCGAGAAAAAACTAGCTAGCTGATAATCTACAAAAAATCTGAGAAACATTCAATGTTAACGAAGCATGTAACATACCTCAGAAAACGATGAAGTGGAGCTGTAGAACACGAAGTAGCGTTGGCGGTAGAAATCGTGGTAGCAGCGAAACTCACACACGAACTAGCTCACTCAAACTCTAAGAGCACACTAAAGCTCCGACAGCTAATCCCGGCCTTTTATAGCCTCGGACCTGCTTTTTCTTGGAAAAACATTAGGAACAGAGTATTTTTACCGAACCTACCAATAGGAATGTAGTATGTGGAGGGGAAGTACCATTGTCTTCGGAAAAACCCAGATGACTCATGCGCAGGTCGTAGCAGGCCTGTGAAGGGTGGGAGGTAGAAATGTAGGTAATAACTAAACATGACAAACCACTCTCGGACCCAGTCCTAAGTGCACCCACTAATGACATAGGTGATTAGGGATAAGGTTGCAAGGCACCGCCTGCATCATGATTTATCGCTCAGGAATGTCGTCTCGCAGTGCCGAGGGAACCCGAACAATAGACTTGACCGAGCCTGCTACGACAAGCTCGTTAACTCGCGACTTTGTGGCACCATGAGGCGCTCAGGTAGCAGTCATGGTCTGTGATAAGACTCGTTAATCGTCAGCAGTCCAAGCACTAGGGTAGGCAAGTTATGAAATAAAAGAAATCCGTATTCGTTTAATACATTTATTTAGTCAGAACACATACATATATCACAACTCCATTTTAGTTAACAAGTAAGCTGTACACAAAAATTATTCCACATTAGTTATGAACAACATTCGTTTAAAATTTTTTAGCATTTCATTGAGAACAATCAGTTGAATATCTACAGTATGAAACATTTTGCTGATGTTCCAGGAACCAGCCCTTTTCACAACCATTTAAGCTCTCTTTTCATTGGTCAAATAAAACATATCCCCCCCCCCCTCTTCCCCTCCTTCATAGATGCAGCTTCACCATCATGCTAAAATTCTGTAAGACCAAAAAAAAAATTACTTTCCTTAAACCTTACACTATAAATTTCATAAATCCTTGGATGCTGTTACTGCATCTAGAAATTAAAAAAAAATATTATCTCATAAAAGTTTTATTTTCATGTTAGTCTTAACCATCCTACCACACACACGCACACACATGCATACATACATACATACATACATACAATACACATGGCTTCAGAAGGAAGTACGATATTTTGAAAACCACTCGACTTACATCTGTTTATGAAAAGGAGCTAAAATTAATATTTTTTCAAAGTTAATTTTAGAGATGAAACATCATGTGCAAGTCCTTGCATGCGAGAACATTTAATTACGCAATTATCTTCATTTTTCCCAAACCATAGGTCTGATGTGTGGATACCACACAAATTTCATACTTAACATATGCACTACGAGTTGACTGTACGCCAGTCTAAGTCCCTGCGCTTAGAGACGAAACTGCACTTGAAACGTTAGCAAGCATTGCAATTATCTCGCTTCACTAACGCAGATTCACCATGACTGGGTGGACCTCCTGAAACAGTTAACATAGGACAGTGAAAACACATTAAAATAATGCTTTTCAAAATAATTGTATAATAAAAAAACACTGCATATTTCTCGAAAATCACCACGCAACCGACAGCCCTTTCAATCACAATTCTTCGAATGCTATCACAGAATGCTAGATTTAGAAAGAAAGGATCATTTCTTCCTTCATTATGGAGTACAGTAATACATCACATGAAGATAAATAAAAAAGGCACACACTTCGTTCTTAGACTCGTGCCGCCTCCTTGACAGAGAGAAATGATTTTACACATAAAATAGTATATAATTCTTTTCCAGCGATGAAGCTGTACTAATATCACCTTGACAAGCTTAGATGATCTAGGGAGAGACAAAGTAAATATATTAACAAAAAAAAGTCGGCTCAAAATCATTTACAAAAAAAAATACTTAAAATTCCTTCGATTAAATATTTTTCTCAATTTAATAAATGAGAGAACACAAACATATGTTTAAATCACTATTTATCAATTTTAACTCTCGTGTACATCAGGAAAATATATATATTATCATTCATTATTAGTTGTAATGTAAAAAATGCAATCAGTTCCTTTGTGGGATATGGAATGCTCACTCACGATCGAAAAAAGGAGGGGCTTCACTGTAACTAAAGGGGAGGGGAAAACCATCTTGAAAGTTAGCGTTTCTCATATATTTGGATATATAGTAATCAAGCAAGTAATAACATTTGGTGGTAGGTATAATCTCCGCCTGATTAAAGTTTATTTACTAACATGAATTCATAAATTAAACGAATCTCTGAGTACATTTGCATATATTTTATAAAAAAATGCACAGATTTATTGTTTTATCATAAATAACCAAGAGCACACTAAAAAAAACCAACGAAATTCTCGCCAATAATAACCAACAACAGCACACGGACAATAGAAAAAAAAAGATTTGTCAGTAATAACATGCAGCATGCGGAGAAAATCAGCATTTCATGGAGTAGTAATAACCATTACACACAAAAAATAACAAAAAAAAAAAATATATTGACAGTAATAACCAGCAGCTTTCTGAGAAAATCAATAAAAATATAGACACGAATACTCAACTGCAAAAAAAAAAAAATATTAGTAATAAGATGCAGCACACGAAAAAAAAAAAAAAAAAAACCAACGAAATTCTTGTCGAGGAATAACCAGAAGCACACATAGAAAACCGTCAAAATATTCACAGAAAAAAGGAAGGGCACTGAGAAAACCATCGAAATTTTTGCTAAATCAAGATCAGTGAATCACGAGAAATGATATTAAAAAATTAAACTTACAAATATTCTGGCTTGTGAAATCTATCTTTGCTTCAGCAAGGATAGAGTTCCAGCACAAGCCGGAATATTTGTAAGTTTTATTTTTTAATATCATTTCTTTTGGTTTCAACTGTCAACAGTAGAAACATTCACTGATCGTGATTTAGCAAAAATTTCGATGGTTTTCTCAGTGCCCTTCCTTTTTTCTGTGAATATTTTGACGGTTTTCTATGTGTGCTTCTGGTTATTCCTCGACAAGAATTTCGTTGGTTTTTTTTTTTTTCGTGTGCTGCATCTTATTACTAATATTTTTTTTTTTTGCAGTTGAGTATTCGTGTCTATATTTTTATTGATTTTCTCAGAAAGCTGCTGGTTATTACTGTCAATATATTTTTTATTGTTATTTTTTGTGTGTAATGGTTATTACTACTCCATGAAATGCTGATTTTCTCCGCATGCTGCATGTTATTACTGACAAATCTTTTTTTTCTATTGTCCGTGTGCTTTTGTTGGTTATTATTGGCGAGAATTTCGTTGGTTTTTTTTAGTGTGCTCTTGGTTATTTATGATAAAACAATAAATCTGTGCATTTTTTTATAAAATATATGCAAATGTACTCAGAGATTCGTTTAATTTATGAATTCATGTTAGTAAATAAACTTTAATCAGGCGGAGATTATACCTACCACCAAATGTTATTACTTGCTTGATTACTATATATCCAAATATATGAGAAACGCTAACTTTCAAGATGGTTTTCCCCTCCCCTTTAGTTACAGTGAAGCCCCTCCTTTTTTCGATCGTGAGTGAGCATTCCATATCCCACAAAGGAACTGATTGCATTTTTTACATTACAACTAATAATGAATGATAATATATATATTTTCCTGATGTACACGAGAGTTAAAATTGATAAATAGTGATTTAAACATATGTTTGTGTTCTCTCATTTATTAAATTGAGAAAAATATTTAATCGAAGGAATATTAAGTATTTTTTTTTGTAAATGATTTTGAGCCGACTTTTTTTTGTTAATATATTTACTTTGTCTCTCCCTAGATCATCTAAGCTTGTCAAGGTGATATTAGTACAGCTTCATCGCTGGAAAAGAATTATATACTATTTTATGTGTAAAATCATTTCTCTCTGTCAAGGAGGTGGCACGAGTCTAAGAACGAAGTGTGTGCCTTTTTTATTTATCTTCATGTGATGTATTACTGTACTCCATAATGAAGGAAGAAATGATCCTTTCTTTCTAAATCTAGCATTCTGTGATAGCATTCGAAGAATTGTGATTGAAAGGGCTGTCGGTTGCGTGGTGATTTTCGAGAAATATGCAGTGTTTTTTTATTATACAATTATTTTGAAAAGCATTATTTTAATGTGTTTTCACTGTCCTATGTTAACGGTTTCAGGAGGTCCACCCAGTCATGGTGAATCTGCGTTAGTGAAGCGAGATAATTGCAATGCTTGCTAACGTTTCAAGTGCAGTTTCGTCTCTAAGCGCAGGGACTTAGACTGGCGTACAGTCAACTCGTAGTGCATATGTTAAGTATGAAATTTGTGTGGTATCCACACATCAGACCTATGGTTTGGGAAAAATGAAGATAATTGCGTAATTAAATGTTCTCGCATGCAAGGACTTGCACATGATGTTTCATCTCTAAAATTAACTTTGAAAAAATATTAATTTTAGCTCCTTTTCATAAACAGATGTAAGTCGAGTGGTTTTCAAAATATCGTACTTCCTTCTGAAGCCATGTGTATTGTATGTATGTATGTATGTATGTATGCATGTGTGTGCGTGTGTGTGGTAGGATGGTTAAGACTAACATGAAAATAAAACTTTTATGAGATAATATTTTTTTTTAATTTCTAGATGCAGTAACAGCATCCTAGGATTTATGAAATTTATAGTGTAAGGTTTAAGGAAAGTAATTTTTTTTTTGGTCTTACAGAATTTTAGCATGATGGTGAAGCTGCATCTTTGAAGGAGGGGAAGAGGGGGGGGGGAGATGTTTTATTTGACCAATGAAAAGAGAGCTTAAATGGTTGTGAAAAGGGCTGGTTCCTGGAACATCAGCAAAATGTTTCATACTGTAGATATTCAACTGATTGTTCTCAATGAAATGCTAAAAAATTTTAAACGAATGTTGTTCATAACTAATGTGGAATAATTTTTGTGTACAGCTTACTTGTTAACTAAAATGGAGTTGTGATATATGTATGTGTTCTGACTAAATAAATGTATTAAACGAATACGGATTTCTTTTATTTCATAACTTGCCTACCCTAGTGCTTGGACTGCTGACGATTAACGAGTCTTATCACAGACCATGACTGCTACCTGAGCGCCTCATGGTGCCACAAAGTCGCGAGTTAACGAGCTTGTCGTAGCAGGCTCGGTCAAGTCTATTGTTCGGGTTCCCTCGGCACTGCGAGACGACATTCCTGAGCGATAAATCATGATGCAGGCGGTGCCTTGCAACCTTATCCCTAATCACCTATGTCATTAGTGGGTGCACTTAGGACTGGGTCCGAGAGTGGTTTGTCATGTTTAGTTATTACCTACATTTCTACCTCCCACCCTTCACAGGCCTGCTACGACCTGCGCATGAGTCATCTGGGCTTTTCCGAAGACAATGGTACTTCCCCTCCACATACTACATTCCTATTGGTAGGTTCGGTAAAAATACTCTGTTCCTAATGTTTTTCCAAGAAAAAGCAGGTCCGAGGCTATAAAAGGCCGGGATTAGCTGTCGGAGCTTTAGTGTGTTCTTAGAGTTTGAGTGAGCTAGTTCGTGTGTGAGTTTCGCTGCTACCACGATTTCTACCGCCAACGCTACTTCGTGTTCTACAGCTCCACTTCATCGTTTTCTGAGGTATGTTACATGCTTCGTTAACATTGAATGTTTCTCAGATTTTTTGTAGATTATCAGCTAGCTAGTTTTTTCTCGGTACACTTATATGTAGGTAACCATAAATTTTTCAGTTTAAACTTTTATGAGTACTTTTAAAAATATTCTAGCATTTTTGGGGTGTGCATTAGAGTAGTTTTGGGGTTATGTAATCAATCATTTTTAGTTTACATTGAATATTTTTCAGCTTTAACTTTTATCAGTACTTTAAATATTCTACCATTTTTAGGATTGTACATGAAAGAGTAGCTTTGAGGTTATGTTTGCAACTTTTTTTATTTAATAACATTGCTAGTAGTTTAGGTTAGTAAGCTTGAGGGCTAGAGTTTTGAGGTTATGTTTGCAACTTTTTTTATTTAGTAACATTGCTATCAGTTTAGGTTAGTAAGCTTGAGGGCTAGAGTTTTGAGGTTATGTTTGCAACTTTTTTATTTAGTAACATTGCTATCAGTTTAGGTTAGTAAGCTTGAGGGCTAGAGTTTTGAGGTTATGTTTGCAACTTTTTCGTGTTAACATCTAGCTACATTGTATTCTTAATTATTTTGTTATAGTTCTCCGTGCGTCGAGCTACCGTTGTGTGTTCCGTACGTTGAGACCAGTCTACCGATTGTTGTGATGGCGTCTACTGTTCAGAAATGCCGTTTCTGCTCTGCTACATTCACGGCAGGCAACAACCGCTACCGGCACGAGCGTCAGTGTGCTGAGAACCAGCATCGTGACCACCAGCAGTGCCACCTATGTGGAAAGATGGTCGCTCGCAGTGACAAGATGCAGCAGCACCTTGCATCATGTACTGGAGCTGTCGCCACGACATCAGGCATGCGGTGTAGCTTCTGCTATAAGGCCTTCGCCCGTGCTGATGTCGCCAGACTACATGAGAAGTCGGCTTGCGGTCTTAACCCAAACCGCATAGTGCATTCCTGCGAGAACTGCACTAAGGAGTTCGCTAGGGCTGATAAGTTAAAAGCCCACATCAAGGTATGCAAGGGGCCTGCTCCACCTCCTACAAAGAAGCAGAGGATGGTAGCAGTTAAGCCTGCAGTTACGCCCAAGCCTTCGACCAGCCGAATAAAGGTGGTGACTGGGACTGGTTTGGCCAATGTCCACGGTTTCATCATCGCGGAAGTAGGTTTCAAGGGCAACTTGAAAACGTACGTGGCAGAAAACACGTCAAGTACTGCCAAGGATATCTGCTCGTACCTGAACTCCATCAAGGCAAAAATAATGAGCCAACTTGTAGAGGAGATAGAGGAGAACGGTCCACTAAAATTCAACATCGTGCTTGAGTGTGATTACGAAAAACCTGTGGATGTCAGCGAAGACAAGAGAGCGTTCAAAACCATTAATGTGCCCCTCTACGCAGTTTATGAGGTGGAGGAAGCAGTTACTGAGTCCATCTCTAAGATCTGCAAGGAGGAGGAAGACTACATGGGAAAAGGGTCTGGATGGACTTTGTCGGCTGTTAAGCGACTTCAACTCCGAATAAACAAGCTCGATCCACTCCGTGCCAGCTCCTACATCGAACTGCCTACTTCCATCAAAGACAAATATGCGGTGATAAATCCACAAAACCTCGAAGACCACATGTGTTTTAAGTGGTCTATTCTTGTGAAGTACGTGGAAGGTGAGCATCCAGAGCGTGTCAACCAGCGATACCATGACTTGGAAGAGAAATTCAACTTCATGAACATCGAGTTTCCTACTCCAATCAGGCAAATACCGCTGTTCGAAAAACAGAACCCTGGAGTCTCCATCAACATCTACAGCATCGACGAGAATCTGAATGTTGTACCTGCACGAGTCGCTCCTGAAGAAAAAGAACATCATTTCGACCTTCTGCTCTTGGTCAATGACAATTCGTCCCATTTCACCCACATTAAAAATTTTTCTGCCCTGGTTCGGTCCCAAATCACTACACATCACGATGCTATTCAAGTTTGCAAAAGATGCTTCAAGCATTACGATAATCAGGATAGGGTTAGCGGGCTCACTGGTCTTCAGTGTTTGGCAAAACACCGTGAGCTCTGCAAACAGCATGCTGCTGTTCGGATGAAAATGCCATCCCCCGATCAAAATGGGCAGCCACCTTTTCTGCAGTTCAAAAATTTCCACCATGCTGATAAGATGCCCATCGTGGTATATTGCGACTTTGAAGCTATTCTGGAGAAAATCCATACGTGCCACCCGAATCCTGATGAAGCATACACGCTGCAGTACCAAAAGCATAAAGCATACAGCTACTGCATTTATGTGAAAGCAGATAATACAGTCATTCCAGCACACCTCACTTCAGCACTTCCATCAGAGCCTGAATTGTATCGCGGTTGTGACGCAGAGGATAAGTTCATTTCTCGCATTGTGGAGATTGGTCATGATGTACAAAAAATATTTTCTACATCTGTTTCTATGACTCCACTCACACATGCACAGAACACTGCTTTTCTGCAAGCAAGTGTGTGCTGCTACTGTGGAGGAAAGTTCGGAGGAACTGCAAAGAAAATTCGTGATCACAATCACTTTACCGGTGAATATCTGGGGCCTGCATGTAATGACTGCAACCTTCTCAGGCGCAGACCAAAAAAGTTGATTGTGTTCTTCCACAACCTGGCGTACGACCAGAACTTCATTATCAGGAAGTTGGGGTACGACAGTAAAGACATCTTCATAATCCCGAATTCAGAGGAGAAGCTGATAACTTTTTCCAAGAAGTTGCATGATAAGTTCAGCATTCAGTTTGTCGATACATTCCGTTTCATGAGTCGGGGTCTTGCTTCGCTCGCTGAGTACTTGCCGGCAGATAAGTTTGTCAGTACTGCTGAGTTTTTCGCGCCTGATGAGTTGGAGTTGGTTACCCGCAAGGGTGTCTTCCCGTATGATTTTGTCGATTCTTTTGCTCGATTAGATGACACTAGTCTTCCACCTATCGGCGATTTCTACAATAGTCTGACTGATTCCATGATTTCAGAGATGGAGTACGCTCATGCAGTGAAAGTCTGGGTTAAGTTTCAGTGTGCTACTTTGGGGGAGTACGCTGACTTGTACCTGAAGACAGATGTTCTGATTTTGGCGGATGTATTCGAGAATTTCCGTTCCATATGTTTGGAGACATACAGCCTAGATCCGTCTCACTATATTTCTTGTCCAGGGTTCGCTTTCGATGCGATGCTTCGATTCACAGGTGTACAGCTAGAGCTTCTCACAGATTATGACATGTATATGTTTGTGGAAGCAGGTATTAGGGGAGGAGTAGCGCAAAGCATTAAACGTCATTGCGTAGCCAATAACTCCTACATACCTGAGACATATGATGCATCCAAGCCATCCACATTCCTGGAGTACATTGATGCAAATAATTTGTACGGGTGGGCGATGTCTCTGCCGCTTCCAATTCGGCATTTCCAATGGGCAGACACATCAATTGATGTCGTGTCTGTCCCAGATGATTCTCCTACAGGCTACATTATTGAGTGTGATGTGGAGTACCCTCCCGAGCTCCACAAAAGTCATAAAGACCTGCCATTTCTCCCCGTAAATCAGTGCCCGCCCGGCTGAAATCAATCAAAACTAATGACAACTCTTGAAAATAAGGAACATTACATTGTACACTACAAAAATCTACAGCAAGCAGTATCTCATGGGCTGAGAGTGACTAAGATTCACCGAGTCCTACAGTTTGAGCAGTCGGCATGGTTGGAGCCCTATATTCGACTGAATACCAACAAGCGGAAAGCAGCAGCCAACGAGTTCGAGAAGGAGTTCTTTAAGCTCGCTGTGAACTCGACATTTGGTAAACTGATGGAAAATAAAAGGCGGAGGCTCAAAATGGAGTTGGTGTGCTCTGAGAAGAGGTTCAAGAAGTTAGTGTGTCGTCCGTCCTTCAAGGACCGTACAATGTACGAACCGAATTTGTCTCTAGTCCACCTTAATCACGAAACCATCATTTTCGACAAGCCGATCTATGCCGGACTGGCCGTACTAGATCTTTCAAAGACTCTCATGTACGACTTCCACTACAATACCATGAAACCCCGTTACCATGACAATATTCACCTGATGTATATGGATACAGACAGTTTCGTGTATGAGATCCAGACAACAGACTTTTACTCAGACCTCAAAGCCGACCCTACACTGATGGCTAAATTCGACACCAGCTGCTACCCTTCCGACCACCCTTGCTTCTCCCCCATCAACAAGAAAGTTGTCGGTAAATTCAAAGATGAATGTGGGGGAGAAGTGATGGAGGAGTTTGTAAGCCTACGGGCCAAACTCTACGCCTACAGGTGTGGTGGTAAGAGCGAGAAAAAGGCCAAAGGCATCCAGCGATGTGTGGTCAAAAAACACATAACATTCGATGACTACCTGGATGCCCTGCAAGACCACCGCACAATGAGGGCAGGCGTTAGAGCAATTCGCTCCCGTCAGCACATACTCTATACTGAGTACAGCAATAAGCTGGCCATAACGTGGGAGGACGACAAACGGCTGATCTGCGAAGATGGTATCCACACAGTCCCCCACGGATATGTTGGACGCGACGAATAATTTTATTTTACTGTAAATAGTTTTTGATTTAAATAGTTTGGCAGTTTGGTAGTTGTTTCCATTTGTTGTATAGTTTTTCTGTTTTTTGTTTTATAGTTTTCATTTTGTTGTACAGTTTTCCATTTTTGTTGTACAGTTTATGTTTTTGATGTATAGTTTCCATTTTTGTTGTAAAGTTTTAGTTTTTTGATGTATAGTTTCTGTTTTTGCTCCATTTTTGTTGTGTAAAATATTTTCTTAATTTAATAAATACAATTTTACCTACATATTGTTTATTATTTTTAATATAGAACCTATATCCCACGAGGTACTGATACTTATAAATGTCTTACAGAATGGTGAAATGTAATTATAGACAAACATTAAAATATCTGCTTCCATGCAGCTTTTAAACACGAGTACGCAAACACGGGCTTGTTTAGGAATGTAATTATACGCAGTCATTAAAATATCTGCTTCCATGCAGCTTTTAAAACACGAGTACGCAAACATGAGAAGAGAATATTACTTGTGAGTTAGGACTCTGAAAAATGTATGGCCCACTAAAATGGGGTAATAAAGTTTTTTTTGAAATTATCATTACTTTAACTATCGCATCCGCAACGATAGTATTGATAACATATATTTAAGTCAAAACCTATAAATGATAAGTCTTTAAGAAAAAATGGTGGTTACAACAGCAAAATGACTGTGGATTTTGTGGATTATGTGATTTATTTTAACAAAATTTGCGAATTTTTTTTGTCTATAAGGGTCATAATAATGTTGGTAGAGAATTGAAACTCGACCTTACATACACAGGCGTACTTTAAAAACCTACACTTGATGATACCATCAGATGAAATCAAGATGGTTGTCTCCACTAAATAAGATGGCTGCCTCCGGCAGACAACGATGGTATATATATTTTTTATTTTGATAATAAATTTATTTTAAAGAATGCGGTGTAACGGAAAATTGTAACAGGGGTGAGTGGGGTGTTCGACGCGCAGGTTTTTTAATTAAAATTTTATTAAATAATATATTTTTTAAATTTCATTTTTAAAATTTTGATTATTTAATTTTTTATAAATTTAAAAAAAAATTCCATTAAAATCGTATAATAAATAATGATTTACAAGATGGCGGAATATTATAGAAAAACCAAATATCCGCCGGAAGTGCCGTAATACAAGATGGCCGCCGGAAGTGACGTAATAAAAATGGCGGCCGGAAGTTTCGTAATCCAAGATGGCCGCCGGAAGTGACGTAATAAAAATGGCGGCCGGAAGTTTCGTAATCCAAGATGGCCGTCGGAAGTGACGTAATCAAAGATGGCCGCCGGAAGAAAAGTAATCCAAGATGGCCACCGTATCCCTGGATCCCCCACCCCCCACCCCTGTCCCCATATGAACTATACTTACCTACTACGTAATCACGTCAAAAAATCAAATCAAGCAACACCGTGTCATTTAAAATAAAAATACCGTTATTACTCGGTCCGCTGTCGCCGCGCCGCGCAAAGTCATGATCTCGCGCCAGTCCTTCGTTCACGAGTCCCGGCCGCTCGCATCCTTCCCCTTCCCCTTCCCCTTCCCCATCTACACACACAGCACACAGCACACAAAACACAACACACAACACACAAAAAACAACACACAACACACAAAACACAGCACACAGCACACAAAGCACAAATCACAACACAGCACATTACAACACACCACAACACAACACAACACACACAAAACCCCACTAGCCCCTGGCGCGCTACAACTATTAACGAACTTCCCAAAATTCAAACCATTGACTTACACTAATGTACCTACCTTAAGCTTAAATAAAAATATATAATAAAAGATAATTTGTACGAGAATATTATTTCCACATAATCTTGACCACTGGGCCTCCTTTTCGTTTGGTTCAAGTGGGATCCAAAATATGGTCCAAGAGTTGGGGTCTTTCTCCGGATCTCCAGTCCATCGCTAAATTCAGCCACTAGTCTACATCCTCTTCTGTCTTCAGTGGACATGAATTCCACGCGTCTCTATAGCTGGCTAACATTTCAGCCGTCACCTCTTCTCCTCACTTCTAGCCAGCGCCCAGTGAATAGTCACCGATATCTGATATTGTTAACTCAGAAATAAGTACATAGTCCCGCACTGGTTGGGCTAACAAATCTTTTATGGCAGTATTTTTTAACATAAACTATCCGAGTGAAAATTTTAACGTTTTTTTATATAAAAGCTCTATAGTTAAATGTCTTGGTTAGTCAAAGAAAAAAGGAAATTTGCATTCCAGGTACAATTAATAATCTATTTTTGTAATCGATAGTTTTGACGGCCGACGCCCCAGTAGCTTTGCTGTGGGTAATTTTGTAATTATTGAAACTAACGAGGTCCATTTTATTATTTAATCAGTTATTAGTTGTCTAATACTGTTAAAGTATAAAGTTTCGTCTGCGATCTTACGTAACTAACAGTGTTAAGCAAACAAGTATGAATATCTACCGACTCCCTATCAAAAGAAAATAATTATCAACTATAATGCCAAATAAATAAGGTAAGTTTTCAAATAAACAATTTTTTAAAAATTTATTTAACTGAATCACCACTCGATCCACTTTATTCTCCTTCTTTTTGAGAGTAATTAAATGTGTTTAATGTTCGCCCTCGTGTACGCCTCGGGTTTACTTGTACTCCCTTTTATTTATCCGAGAAGCTTCCTGGGTTTTTCATGAACTATTTAATTATGTTCCCAAGAGAACACGAGGGGCGTAACACAACTCAAGGCGGAAATCACTTAAATTAATGGGTCGCCAAATAAGTTTATTCCTGGAAAGAAGTACAAATTAAATGAAGGCAATACGAAATAAAAAAAAATTACAAAACGCGACTTTAAAAAGTAGCAAGAACACCACAGGGGGACTTACCAAACGTATTGGTTTGACAAATGAAACTTTATATTAGCGTTATTATCCTGGAACACATTTTGGAAACTTTTAAGATCATAAAAATAAATCAATAAATAAATGCCACTTTAAAATTACTCTAGAAAATTAAATAGGTGGTTCAATTTTTGTGCGATGGATCTTCCATCTCTAAAATTTTTGTCAAAACAATTGTATCGATGGTTGGCCAAACGCTCGCTAGAATTCGTTGAAACCAGTTTCTAGCCTCGCGCAGGGCACCATTTATTAAAACTGTTCCCGATTTGATTTATTAATGTGTCTCGGTTTGGTCACCTTCTGGAAAACGGCCCGCGAGTTAGGTTAGTGTTTAATCCCAACAAGGCAGTGCTAATAATGTTCGCAGGCTTTCACGGCCATTGTCTGAAGTAGGTTGGCTTCTGCGTTGTAGCCGCGTCCTTGGCGAATAATTCACCGACGTTATAAATATTAAAAAACCCAGCAAACATTAATAGAGAAGATGGGGTACAAACAAAGCAAAATTTGGAACCCACTCTTTATAAATCCTCAAAACATATCTCCACATCCAACATCAGACAGATCGCCCCTGATTGGCGAAACAACCCAACCAACCAGAAGAAAGGAAGGCTCTGATTGGCGCACAGCTGCAGCCAATCAGGAAGCACCTTCCCCTCAGTTGAGAGTATATAAAGGCCAGGATAACTTGTAAGAACCTCAGTAGGTAACTGCTCCCTGATGATGGCGACTCTAATGTCGACCGAAACGTCGGCGAATTATTCCGCCAAGGACGCGGCTAAACCCAGAAGCCAAGCTACTTCAAGGCAGTGCTAGTTCGCTATCTTAACCGCAACCACCCAATGCTCTGGATAATGGTTGAATGAACAGAATTCTGCTGCTACCAGAAAATATTTGCCGTCAAAATATGATTCTTTTTGCGGTGAGAACACGCAACAAAAAGTTAATGGAAAATAATGATGTAGACCATAAATATGTTAATAGAATACATTTTATGATGGCAAATAACTGACCGGTGGTTGTGGACATTAATTAAATTTACCCTAATCCAGACAATCAATTTATTTAAAACAATTTCCTGTACATAAACTATTGCAGTGTTGCACTATTTGTCTTGGGGAAAAATTAATAAAAGTAAAATAAAAAATGAAAATGACAACTTAAACCCACCGAAAACCAGCATAAAACAGGTTATGTCAAACATTTATTCCCAACAACGCACATACACTGGCATGATGGACAACAAAACAACAGCACAGTCGAACACATTCAATCTTAAATATCAGGCAGTACAAGAAATCTGTGGAAGGAATTTAGCATGAAAACATATAATAACAGCACAGACGAACACAGTGAACAAAAAAAAAATGAGACAATATCAATAATTACAGAAAATGCAGACCGACAACAAAACCTGGACAGCGCTGCAAGTATACTAACACAGCGATGAAGATAAAAAGATATTATGACAACACAATGACGAAACTTACTGTATTGCAAATCTGTTTCTGTGCTTGTACGCATACGAGTCTTCCGTCATAGGGAATCTATCGAGGACTCTTAATTAATATTTATTTAATAATTAATATTTATATAACTTTTTATTAATATATTCACCAATTAATTTTTTCAGCTTTTTTTTATTTTTTGGTTAATAGTTACGGATTGTCAATATTGCGGACGTGGTATAATTCAAATTGGTGGGGGAAAAAATGTTGTGAAGTCATAAATCAAATTATTGGTAGGATCGAAGATGTTGGGTGGTTCTAGAAAAAAGTGGTAAAATTATAATCAAAATTAAATCTAGCGGAATCCACGATGTCGGCTGGAGTCAAGGTCAAAATCAATATTCAGCTACAGGAGATTTGAATTCTTTTTTTTTTTTTAAAGATTTTTAATCTTTTTGTAGAAATATATCAACTTTTTAATTTTTAATAGAAAATATTTAGTTGTAAATGGAAGTTTTCTAATATTTTCTGTTTTCAGATTTTTTGGTAAAAACGTTTTTCTAAAAAATGGAAATTTCGGGTAGTTTTTTTTTTAAATATTATTCAATTTAAAAAAAAATTTAAAGGTCACGGTCAAAGGTCAAGATGAAGGTCATCCAGGAAGGAAGGAGTGACGTCACAATCCAAGATGACGGACACCCGACTCCAACTCCCCACTCTTTAACTTCAGGCGCAGGAACGCCATACAAAACAAAAAGATCTAGTAGGCTTAATCGGAAACGTCAAGTGTAGTGACATTACGGAAACGTTACAAAAACTATAATTTGTTTCGAAAAAAACAAGCGGGGCAAGTTGATTCACCGTATAAATTTTCCCTTTTTCAAATGTATCAACTTGCCCCATTTCATTTCAACACCGTAACAGCGTAACATACCTATCCGCGGACCACTGAACTGAACAAGAGAAACTTTAAATATTATTTCCAACATTTCATCCCCTTTTTTTTTATAAGTACAGGAGCAGACCAGTTCGCAAAAGAGCTCTCGCGAGGGGGATGACAGCTGCGACGACAAGAAGTGTCCTGGCCGCGCTACTCGCAGGGAGTCTTGCGCTGGAAGGAGTCCTGGCTCAAGGACGAGGTCCTTGCTCGACGCGGCAAGAACAGGAGCCCTCACCGCCTCCCAGGACGAGAGGAGGTCCTCGATAAACTCTCTCTCTCTCTCTCTCTCTGTGTGTCTCTGTCTCTCTCAGTCAGGCGGCGCCAGGCGGCAGACCCGAGTGGGACACCTTCGCTTCCTGAAGGCGTGACCACGGGGTTTGTCCCGGTGTGCTTCTTAAGGGGCCCGCCTCGTCAGGGGTGTATGTGTGCTAGTGAGGCGGGATGATAAGCGCGACGCTCGCTGGTGCTTCTAGCGCGGTGTCTCCTCTGAGCTGGCGCGCAGTCTTCTCGTCGTCACAGGACAACTGTGAGATCTGAGCGGTGACCGTGACATTAGATGGCCCGAGAAATGAAGAAAGTGCTTTCAAGAATCAGTACCGGTTGTTTTACGCCTGAAAATTACTCTGAAAACATGCGTTGTAGCTATTTTCACTCTTCTAAAAATACAGTTTAAAAATTTAATCCGAAATCAAAAGTACTTTTGAGCTCTCAGCGAACTCTTAAATGCTTTTCGTAATCAGACCCCCACTCGGATATCTCGAGTAGTTTTGCAATCGCGTTGTTTTTCCTGAAGCTCTGCGCACCGTGTGTGTGCCCAGGTAGGCGGGGGCCTTAAGATATTCGCCTTAAAGAACACAATCTATTTGAAAATTGCTGGAGATGTGTGTTCACGAAAAGAATTTAAGAATACGCTGAAGGCCAATAAGCATTTTGTTTTCAAAAAAAAATTTTTAAAGAGTGAAAATGGCTAAAATTACTGTTTTCAGAATACTTTTCAGGCATTAAAAACGCCCGGTATGGATTCTTGCACTGTACCTTTTATCTTCATTTCACCGCCATAAAACTTTATGGTTAATAATCAGATTTTCTAGTTCTCTCATGCACGACGAGATGACTGCGAGCCAGTTCAGAGCCTTGCGCTTAGAGGCGACACCGCGCTAGAAGCACCAGCGAGCGTCGCACTTATCATCCCGCCTCACTGACATAGATACACCCCTGACTAACTTCTTATAGGTAGGGACACCTGTATTTCGCTATTTCATTTCATGTCAAGGTATTTCACAAAACACTGTAGCTTTTTCTAAGAGTCAAGGCTAGAGACCGGAAAAATTCGCGTGTTCAATGACCTCCAGGATAGACTCCAATATCCTCTACACACTTGGGCAAATGCCAACTGTTCATTGGCTGCTGACTTGTGAGTCGTCTCGACTGGGTGGCCTGTGATTCGACACTTCTATGAGTGAGGGTCTCTAATTGGCCCTTAGTCCTCCAGATTAACAGTGAACCAATGACAGAAGCAGCACTAAGGTATAATTATTTTAATTTTAGAAGACAACTAAATGAACCCGCGAATTTTACAGGTCTCTAGTCATGGCAAATTGTGAGGGTGCAGCAGTACGGTGACCACATTCTCATTGGCCCCGTCAAGAGCGGGACGACACCTCTCACCGACCTCAGCCAATAACCACAGGAGAAAAGCTACAGTACTTTGTGAAATACCTTGACACGAAATGTATTCGCGAAATACAAGTGTCCCTACTTATAGGTAGAGACCTAAAAAATTCGCGGGTTCATTTCGTGTTATGCTAAAATTAAAATAATTATACCTTAGTGCTGCTTCTGTCATTGGTTCACTGTTAATCTGGAGGACTAAGGGCCAATTAGAGACCCTCACTCATAGAAGTGTCGAATCACAGACCACCCAGTCGAGATGACTCACAATTCAGCAGTCAATGAACAGTTGGCATTTGCCCGAGTGTGTAGAGGATATTTGAGTCCATCCTGGAGGTCATTGAACCCGCGAATTTTTCCGGTCTCTACTTATAGGGCTTCTGATAGGGGTAATATGTTCATTTTTTTACTTATAATGTTTTATGTTTTTGCAATTGATTTTATATAAATACGCAATAAAACTATTATTTTTCTAAGAAACTGTTTTCCATTAAAAAAATATGTGTAAAGTGTTTTTATGGAATTAAAAGCTCAATTTTTATGTCAGTCCTAGAAGAAATAGTTTGGTTTAAAAAATTTGGATAACCGTTTGAATATAGCATTCGTCTTAGAATTATTAGATTTTAATATTTCATTACATTAATCTGTAAAACGTAGATTGTATAAAAATCCTGCAGATTAGTGACAGCTCAGGTGACTTCTTAATTATACAATGTTTATTTAATTAAAGTAAAATGTTATGGAACGTATGCAAAGAAAGATCGAATATTTTTTCTAGTTTCGGCTGTAGTTAAGGGGGTGCCTCTCATTTCAGGTCATGATTTTATAATTATATTAATCACTGATCAACGTTAAGACTTTTTCAATTGTTTAACTTTCACGAAATGAAAAATATATACAGCCCATATTTTTTGCATAATTAGCTGCCAAAGCTACATTTTTAACGTTTTTGCGTTGTACAAATTGGGAGAATTTAATGTATTTCAGAACTGAAAGTTTTTAGGTTTAACTGCAATGCTACTGGCTACTTCATGATATAGTTTTCATTTATACCACAAAAGCTCATTTCATGTTTCTTAGCTGTCAAAATCGTGACAAATTTGAGAATTTTAAAATGCCAGGTAAAATAAATTAATATTTTCTGAAAGAAATTCAAACCATACCTTGAAGTAGCCAGTGGCATTGCAGTTAAACCTAAAAAAAGTTTCAGTTCTGCAATAAATTAAATTATCCTTATTTGTACAACACAAAAACGTTTAAAATGTAACTTTGGCAGCTAATTATTCAAAAAGTATGAGCTGTATATATCTTTCATTTCGTGAAAAATAAAAAATTGAAAACGTATACACGTTTATCTGTAATTAGTGTAATAATAAAATAATGACCTTTAAAGGGGGGCACCCCCTCCAGCTTATACAAAGTATTTTCCAAACGGAAATGAACTTCCAGACCATGCTCGGAGTGAGTCCTGCCGGGCTCTGCAGTGTCACCCGCGCTGTGACGTCCTTTAAGGAGCCAGGACCTTGCATTGCGAGCCTATCCGCCGCTCTTCGCTTCTCTGGCGGAAAACACGCGCAAGTCTCAGTGCAGTAGACGCAATTTCGGTTCTGTGTTAAAAAGACCACAGCATAATTCCTGCTACTGTCGAGTAAAATCAAGTTTGTATCTCAGTGAGCTAAGTTACAAGGCCGTTCAATATGGACGAGTGAACGAAATTATGGCTAAGAATAAGTATTCCAAACAAAAAAAAAAAATTTGAAGTCGAAGATTGTGGCTTTTTTCTACATCCATATTTTCCACTTTTCGTAGCATCTCCGGAAGGGGACGATAGTTTGCTGGAAGTTAAATTCTTATTTTCGGCTCGGGACGATAAATTAAAGGATTGTGTTAATAAAGGTTTCTAGAAGAAAAACTGGGACATTTCCGTGCACTCGCGTGCGCGACGCCAGCGCCACAGCGGCACCACACACGTGCAGTCACGTGACTACTGAAGGGGTCGTTACCACAACGCTGAACGTACCAATAACGCCGAATACCATAACGCCGAATGCCAAATTGACCGCAACGCCGGCAGCTATAAAACTGCTGTGTATCACAACGCCGAAATAACGTAACGCCGAAAAATGTTGCTGCGGGAAGGGGGGCCACAGGAGCAAAATGAAAAACAACTGAATGAATTTGTGTGCTAATATTACCTAACCTAACCTTTGTGGCAATCCTGCAATGACATTTTTAGGGGTTAATGTATTTCGGCGTTGTGGTGCGTCCCCCTTCTGAAGCCACAACGTCACTTGCAGCACAGTTGGATGCTTCCATGCGATCGGGGCGATGGGTAACGGATTCAACTCCCCGAGTAAAACACGTGAGGTGTAAATATCCTTGCTAATCATCTCACTTTCACGTAGCAAATAATTTGTTAAACTAAAATTCGCATGTCAACTTTATCAATAATGCTTGTCTCGTAGGTGACAAAAAAAGTACCAACGTATAAAATATTTTTTTTTTAAATAAGTAGTAAAACAATCTACTCGTATTCCATGAAACCATATTTGACTCCTGGTTCATTTATTGAATTTAATAATTTCAATTGTTTCTTTTAAAATAAAACAGGGAAACATAAGAATTGTTAACCTTGTTTGATGGTTTTTTTAACAGTGATGTTCAGGAATTTAGTTCCTGATGACGTTTATACTATAGAAACATTATACCATAATTATGAATGAGATAAACTTGCCTGACTTTTAAAAGGCACACTTTCGTAAGCATCACTCATCCATCGAATATTTAGGAATGACTAAAATTCAAAGTATATAATAATATTTTGCCTTTTTTCACGTCACAGTAAACTGAATAATAAATAAATAAATTATTATGTAAAAATATTACGTATGAAGAAGAATCTTTGATTATTTACAATAAAAACTAATAATTCTTTTATTTTACCGAATTTGGCATTTGTGTATCACACGCTTGTCCTGTGGAACTAGCTGTTTGTAAGCCAAACTATTTTATTTATGACAAAACTGCTTCTATATTTAAAAAATAATGACCTTCGGTGTTTGGAACGATTGACTCTTGCCCACGGCTTGTACGTTTTGGTTTATATGCGTGTATCCATTAAATACCAAAAAAAAAAAAAATATATATATATATATATAAGACTTAAAGACAGAGTTTTGAATACGTATGTTTTGGTAGTAGAGACTGGAAAAATTCGCGGAATAATTTCGCGAAATGCTAAAATGCAAATAATTGTACCTTTCTGCAACTTCTGCTATTGATTAACTGTTAAACCTGGAGGACTGTGGGATCAATTACAAACCCTCAGTCAAAGCAGTATCGAATCACGAGGTTGCCAATTGAGACTCCTCACAAGTCAGTAGCCAATGAACCGCTGACGTTTGCCCGCGTATGCACAGGATCGTGGAGTCTATGCTGGAGGTCATAGAATCCGCTAATTTTTCCAGTCCCTATTTGGTAGTCTTCGAAAATGCAATGAATGCCAATATTTTATAAAATGGTTTTCGTTCATTATTTAACAATTTTATAATTAATGACATGTAACTAGTGATTGGCGTTTTATTGGTTACTCAGGATATGTTTTTTTACCTAAAATACAGAAGTAGTATTGGATGTACTTTCTGACCATTGCTTCTGGCTGAGATGCAAGGTGCCGACCGCGATCTTGGAATGTGACGTCACAGCGGCCATCTTTTATTACCTTAACCTTGACCTTTGACCTCGACCTTCAAAAATTCCAAAAATTCTCATAAATGACACAAAAGTATACAAAAATTTACCACCATTACCCAAAATCTGCCAAAACTTACAGTTTTCAGGAATAATGTTCCGCCAAACAATCTCCAAATTTTGAAAAATTCCAAAATTTATTAAAAATTCTGCAATTAAAACATTATTTAATTTGATCAGTTCCTGTCATTTTTTCGATACTATATCGATGCAAAAATTTAAATTTTTTGTAAAAAAATAATTTTAATAAATCTTGTGGAAAGTCCTAAAAGAAGCTTAAATTACACACCTACTAGGCTCCAGTAAGTAGATGATAACATATTGACCGCCATCTTCAAAAATGGAAATAATGTACTTAGAAAATCGGGAAAGAAAAAATTCATCGAAAAAATCACTAATTAATAGATAATTATTAATTCGATCGATATCCGTATCGTATTGCGGTAGCGCACTCTAGAAGACGAAATCAAGACGATGGTCTCCAGCAGACGAAAACAAGATGGCGGACATGAGGACAAACTAGCTGCGATATATAAACCCTGGCATTAGTGTTGGGAGACCAGTCTGTCTGCGGCTTCAATGGTAGAAGTAACCACCACAGTTATTTTGCCCTCGCCGGGTTTTAACCAAGGAAGTAAGTGCATTTTTAAAATAATAATTGTTTTAAATTGTATTAATTAAAATTTTTATTTATTTTTTATTTTTTTTGCAAATTTTTAGCTATATAATTACCGATTTTCAATATGGCGGTCGTGACATTATAATAAAAGATGGCGGAGTGGTTTTATATAATTTTTTTATTATTTTTACATAAATTTTAAGTTTTTTTGATTATCTAGCATAAAAATATGGTTTTTCAAAATGGCGGTCATACCGAAAATTACAACTATTTAGAATCCAATATGGCGGCCATAACTGTACGTGAACTATTACATTATATACATCCAAGATGGTGGACGTAACGAAATATGGAACGTTTACTAGAATCCAAGATTGTGTTTTATAAATAATCCGTTTTTGTTTTGTTAATGTTTTATGAATTTTAAAATTTTTCAACATTTTCTAGCATAAAAATTATTGATTTTCAAAATGGCGGCTGTAACGATGATATAAGATGACCTAATAAATTTTTATTATTTTTTAAATTTTTTATTAATAATTTTAAAATATGTTTTTAATAAATTAATTAATTACTCTCGCCGGGAATCGAACCGAAGATCTACATCGAATAAGTAAGTAAACATTTAAAGTTAACAATTTTTTTTTTTTTGGAAATTTTTCGGAATTGTTTGGGAAAAAATTAAGGATTTTAAATTTTACGGTCAAGATCAAGGTAATCCAAGATGGCCACCGTAACGTCACAATAAAAGATGGCGGTCCGTACCTAGCACTTCACCCAGAAACCAGGGCCGGAAAATACATTTATCTACTACTTAAAATCATTATATTTTTTTAATTTATTCATAATATGTTAATACTATAGGTAAAGATCAATGCGCGGACTTTAATCAGTGTGTATTCAAGTGTTAGTAACTTTTTAAAACATTATTTGATAAAGTGTGATTCTTTTAGAAATAACTTTAATTAAGTATCACTCACAGAAGTTGTTATAAAACGAAAATTACATAAGGCCAACTAGTGTGTTGCTTCTATGTATCTTCTACTTTACAGAGGATTTAAATCTCAGTGGCAGTTGAGCGTGCCTTTTTGGAGGGAATTAAAATGGAAACCGCTGTTGAATGGAAAGTTTTCAGTTGTTACCGTAAAAAAAAAGTGATACATCAAATTGTTAACCGTCGCTCCAGACAGATTTACTGCACTTTTAAAGCCTGCGCTACTTGTTGATTAAACTGTAAAACCTTTTTTATTCACGAAACCGTTGGTTTGAATTGTCTTTTAGTTTAGATTTGTGACGCAATCAATAGTCGTTATAAAGTGTAGACGATTTGCTACATTTACTTTTACTTCACCATCAGGTACAGTTTTCAGAATTGTTCGAGTCACATTGCTGTTTTTCTACTTTTTATGATAAAAATGCTTCCGTTATTTTTGTTGCTCTTAAGATAATTAATCTCTATGTTTATATATGAATATCACTCCAAAATTTCTAGTTTTCTTTATAATTTGACTACCCAGCTATCCTAATTTTTTTTACAGTAAAGTTGCTTGAATAAATTAAATTCAGTTTTATGTTTAGTTTAAAAAAATATTTTTTAATACAAAACTTAAACTTCTTTTAATTTAATTGCATAAACATCTCAATCCAAAGCATTAGTGTAGGGTTAATTTAGTTATTTTACAACAATTTTGTTTGAAAAAATATGTGCGATGCAATTAAAGACTTTTCTGATTAGCTTAAAATGTACGTTTCATTCAAAAAATATTAAAATCGATACAGGGTAAAAAATGATTAGTCTGTATTAAGAAAAAAGGTAGGTATTTCTCAAAATTAATTTTTAACATTTGTTTGGCACATACTACACTTACAAATGTCACGTTACTAATTTAATAATTTAAGAATAGAATGAAATTGGTAAGTACATAAATTATATTCACTAATTACCAAAATTGAAGACGATAGGACAAACAAGATCATTATAAAAATTAAAATTTTGCATGGTGACCTTGTAAGAGATTGAAATATACAAAAATAATAATTTAGGATATCATATTCAAAAATACCTTTAATTGATAGATTTATAATATTTGTGGGTTAGTGGGAAATATTTTGGAGGGTATAGGGCAAAGTAGTTTCAAAATTGTTTGTTTGCAAATCTTTTTGAATGGATATTGAAAACGTGACAGCAGTTTTCCGGAAGAGTTTCTTTTGTGGATATTTAATTTTTTTATGATATATATTTGTTTAATTTTCTTTACATGTTTGACCTATTTCTCATACAGGTTATCTAACAATTCTCTAAATTAATTTTGTTATATTAAAAAATGTAATGTCTATAATTAAATGGCTGTTCAATAGTTATACCTCTTGTGTTTCATTGTTGTGGTACTGATCAACAGATATCCAAATAAAATTATTTATTAAAGAAAATATGTAATAAGACTGCGACATAATTTTAAGATAAAAAAATTACACTACAAATGAGACGAATCCAAGAATATTGTGATAAATTATTAAGAGCATGGGTAAGATTTTTACAGATATCTTTATATATTATTAAAAGAAATTGGTGTTTGTCTCATATTTTATTTATCATTAGGAAGTAAATTTGTGATACCAATTAATGTAGTTATATTAGAAGATAAGTGCACTACATAGAAAAAAATTAATAATTTATAGAAAGGAACGGTTTTAACTAAAAATAATAATTTAAAAATAAATTTTTTCCACTATGAGTCGACAAATACATATTTATCAATTGATAACTTTTAGCATTAATAATTAAAACGATGCAATGGCTTAGCAGAGAAGTAAGTTTTGGACTTCTAATTTCGATAGTCAAAAAATAAATTAGGTTTCGTGTTGATGGGCTGTAATAAAAATGTTTTACCTACTAAAATATCTGTTACAACTTTGTAGGGCCTACATGGTGTTTTGTTAAAAATAGCAAGGTGATGTTTTGACACGAGTAAAGAACGTTCCCTAGTATGATAATAGTCCAATTTATTATGGAATACCGATGTTTCCATTCATTTTTATAAACAATAATTAATTATTTTTTGTTTGACATTAAACAAGCATATTCCATGGCTCAAATTATTATTGCAAATGATAAACTATTCAATGGGAATTACTTATTATATACAGTATAAAATAAAAATCACGGCAGTTAAAATGAAAATGAATATATTTATTAGGTTTTAATTTTACTAATCTTTAGTGATCTTCTGTTTATATAAACATTTAATTATGAATGAGGCATTATTTAAGGTTGGATAGAAGTTAAGTTACTGTCTAAAAAGAATATCCTATATGATACACTTTAAAAATAAACCAGGTAGCAGATATTAACTTCCTGGGTTTGTGTCCAGTATGTGTAAATGATCAAAGAAAAGGGCGTAACTTTATAATCTGAAAATTTATTCCTAATTAAACTATGAAATGTAAATAATATTTGATGATTTTCTTTCATATTGACTTGCATCAGCCAAAGTATTAGAAAAATATTTTTTGAGAAAAACGGAAACAGTAACGATATTTAGACAAAAAAAATTGTTTTAAACAGTGTTTACAAACATAAAAAAATTAAATGTGTTTTAAAGCACATTCAGTAATCTAATTTAATTAATAAATTATACAAACCAATGTTCAGGTAAAGATAAAAAAAAAATTCTTGGGAGAAATATTTATTTAATTCTGAAACATTGGAGATTAATTCTTGAGTTCACGTATTACTTTTTACATGCTGCTAGTGGTAATATTTTGTAACAACGAAAAATAAAATAAACTCATTAAGTGCTTGTTCATATTAATCGTGCCTCCAGTTAAGTGTTCTGTTTATTAAATAGAGAACTACAAGGTTGTGGGATAACAAATATTGAACATCCTAGGACATGATATGGCATGCAATGCTCTTGATGTTAATTTACTATTCCGTTTCAACCCTCATCAGTGTTCCATTTACTTTATGTAATATTCGGGACATTAACGGATATTTTACTAATGCATGAAATATTTGATTCACTCAAAACCTTTTCACTAAAGAAAGAGTTACAATTAAATAACAGGTATATTTATTTTTTAAAAAGTAAAAAATCTTTTAAAAATGGAACATATATAATATGTCTACTTAGGTTTGTTAAAAATTTTAAAAATATATCATTCATAATTTCAGTTTTAGTTTATTCTGAGATATATTTAAACTTGATGAAATCACACTTTCATTCTTTTCATTTTACGAGAATTTTCGTAAAAAAAAATAATTGTGAAATATAAAAATTATTCATTTTAACTTTAATTAGGTCATCTCATATATTTTACATTGTTTTAATTTTTATATGAAAACAATTATTCAAATAAAATATCCATCTTTTTCACCACTTAACATTGGCTACAGTTACAATATTTTGAGATTTTTGAAACGCACAAACTTTATGTATTAAAATGTAAAATAACTGTTATGCTTAACACAAACGATTCTAAACTCACCAATTTTATCTCTTTCCTATTTTCCTACATGTCTGCAGATGTGAAAAATCAGCTCTATAAATTTCATAAATAAAGATTTATCTCTAAACGAAATAAAACCAAACTCATAATTTTTTCCTATATAAGGTATGAAAATCAACTATTCACAACAAACTTATATTTATATTTATTTAAATATATCGTACCAAATATTATATAAACCAATAAGGTACATTTTTCTTTCTAAAATAATACTAGAAGCAGTTGTTAATTTAGAGGTGAAATTTCGAAAAACCAAGAATAAGAGAATATATTTTAAGTTATTTTAATTATTAAATTCTTATATCCTTAATTTGTTTCACTTTATGAGCCGGAACGTTTTATTTAAGTTAAATCATTATTTTACACTATCCAGTTCCCTCAGGGAAATAATTTCGGAAAGTGATAATTTTTTTGAATAAAGTACAATGTTCATTATATGTATTAGCTTCAGAGAAGTTATTTTTAAAATGGAATAAAACTGATATTTATGTCACTTTTTTTTTCTGTCTCAGTGTAAATTAATATAAAAACTCGCTAATCAACTCATTAGTTGGATTTTATCGCTCAACTTCTTTCCCCACGCTTCATTTGCTTGAGATATGATTTATTGCTCAAATAACCCTTTCCACTACATTTGGGTCATAATAAGGAAAAATTTAAAATACTCTACGCAGACATGTTTTGTACATCACCGCCAACCACGGTCTAAGAAGGGGAGGTCTGGACACTCGCCAGATAAAAGTGACCACTTACTGTCTCCATAGTTCGTTCGACGTCCGCTATTCAACTCTAGCGCTAGGTGTCTTGCGGTGGAAATATATCATTAGGCGTTATGATGATTTTGTCAATTCTCGTGAAAAACAAACAAGAGGTAAATAATATACGATACAACGATAGTTTAAAATCATCGCCGGAGGACGCACAGTAACGTGATAATCGGGCATAGGGCCACATTTCCGCAACCTAATTTGTTAATGTCTATAAAACTTTAAAAAATACACTCGTTTAAAAAGGTAATTTTTATGCAAATTACTGGAAATATCGCAATGCCGTTTTGCAGAATGATCAGGAATCATGTAAGGAAGTAAAATAAGTTTTGTTTTTACTTTTTTTATTTCCATGGTGGCCCTATACTCCATAATTACAAACGTAGAGAGTTACGACTGCAATGAATTTTAATATAATTACACTATATTTTAACATTTAAAATTAAAGGCTGAATCAAATTACATAACTTGGCTGATTTACGTATTTGAATAACAATACCAAACCTGCATTTACAATACATTATTTGCTACACAAATAAGTGCCATCGTCAATGTTTCGTGTCTCATGTCGTGTTGACGCTTCAGCTTGGGTGCATAGTAGGGACGTATTTTTTAATTTTTTTATTTACATTGCCTTACAATATCCAAATAAAAAAATATAAACGTTTTTATAAGCTGTCGAAAACAAACAAGACGCACATACACAGCAAGCAAAAATATTTTTTATAGCCGCATGAATGCACATGTATTGTAATGTAAATTACAAACTGCTATTACTCCTAAACTAGTTTGAATTCCGTATCTGCGCCTTTTAAGATAACAAAGGAAAGTTTAAAGCACTGAATAAAAGTATTTTGGGATTTTTATAATTTTTTTAAGGAAGAGATCGCACTCGTTTTGCAAATTTTGTATTTTAATAAAAAATGGTGTATTGTCAAACTACTTACAAACAGGTATTATCAGGGTTGTGCTGGTCATTAATAAAATTCGACATCATACATTCCATTTTTAAAAAAGTTGGGCCTATACAAAAATAAGTAATCTTTAGACTACATTCATACAAATAATAAAAATTAACTTACTATTCCAATGACGTTTCCGAACTGATCTTTGTGTTCCTTTTTTTGTGAGAATGTCGTCTTCCACAAAATGTTTTTCGCATACATAATGGGATCTTTTAAGTACAAACTTGTCTCATGGAATTGCTTTCTGCCACAATTGCCTAACATTGTCATCATTGGGAACTCGGAATATTGCAACTTTCTCGTCCGACTTTGCCTGATAATTTGTTTTGCACCCAGGTGCAACACAAAGGTTAGGCATTTTCACAATTAAAATAATATACGCTTATTCTCTTTACTAAAATCAATGCTCCTTGCTCACAATGAAGTTCCCGCCAATGCCAATGTGGAAACTATACTTCGTAACCTAATTGACCTAATTTATGAAATAATTCCCAAACTTATAAAAAATAAACACATCCAATTTAATACTGTATCGATATCTGGAGATTAATGCATTTTAAACATTTATATGAAAATTTAAATGATTATTATGTTGAGTTGTTCATAACAACAAAGCTTAAAATACCACCGCAGAACAACCAGCGCTACACGTCAGATGGCGGAGCGGAGCGGAACTACGGAGACATTAGGTGTGCCACTTTTGCATGCTGGCCAGGTTGGGGAGTGTCCAGACCTCCCCTTCTTAGACCGTGCCGCCAACTTATTTGCAGTCAAATTTAGTAGAAAAAATATTAAAAGTAAAAATACTCTACATTACTTGTTATGTTAGTTATTCATGGCCACTGTCTTTCAGCATGTTTAATTATCTTTGGAATAACGATTTTCTGAATTAAAATGTCGAAAATAGGAAAACAAATTGTCATACATAACTCTTTGTGCATGTTGTCCATTCTTAGTTCCTTACCTCAAGTTTTAGTAGATTAGAAAGTATGCATTTTTCTTCTTGAAACCAAACTTACCCCTTAAACACCCATTATGGTTGTTATATTGCAAAATGGTAAAAAAGTGTGTGTATGATTCATACTGATTTTAACGTCCTGCTAATATTTTTTTGGAAATAATTTATTTCAATTAAGACCAAATCTAACAATGTTTCTCCCCATTAAAGGTGAATTTTAAAAGTTGAAAAAATTATTACTTTACTTTATATCAGGTTGTTTATTCTTTGTTTCCTACTTCCAGTTATAATAGATACTAAAGTAGGAATTTTACTTCTTAAAAACTTTAACCAATTCTTATTACAAACCTGAAAAGTGGAATTTCACAAAAAGTTCAAAAAGAGGTCCGTAAATTTAGAATGTTTTTATAGATATGCAAAATTGATTTTCTATTTCTTTATTAGCTAAAATACTTATAATAAATAATTTAAAACTTATTTATCCCTTTTCACCTTTTTTAGGGGTTGAATAATTTTAATAAACACAATTATAATATTTAAGCCAAATGCCTTACAATTATAAATATAAATATATATATACATTTTTCAAAAATCTTTCAAGTAGTTTTTGATTGTTGACGAAACAAAAAAACAGACAAGCAGACAATGCATACAAAATTTGATAAATACTTTTGTGTCACTCCAAGGTTGGAGTGCCACATTTGTTTTTGCTTTTGATTTGTTCTGGAGTTGTGTTGTTTTGCTCCGAGCGTGTCGAGAGAGTTCGGGTAAGTTCGGCGGTGTTCGGGATTGTTGAGCTTGCCTTTAGTTTTTCTGGAGTTGGTAGCAGTGTATCTGGAGGATTTTGTGCTAACGAGCGATGTCTGTTGGCAGTCGTTTTTTGGTGGTCAATGGATTGAGTCGTTCAAAAAAAAGGGGACTGAAAACAAGTTGAAGGAGGTGCAACGAGAAAGACTGTTTATGTTATTTTTTCTTTAATTTTAGTGTCGCTGAAATAGCTGTGCTCCGGCCTTTGTATTTTGAGGGCGAAATCCTGAAATGTTGTTGAATAGAGGATGATTGCTACATGCTGTTACGAGTGGGCATCGAAAATTAGGTGGATTCAATTATTTCTTGGGTGAGAAATAATTACTCCGTCTTCTGATGCTGATCGACGGCCATTGTCTTTGGGGCTTTGAGTCAAATGGCGAGTCCTCGGCCGAAGCTGGTGGGAAGAGATTCGTAGGGAATGCTGTGGCAACAAGTACGAAACAGAATTTTATATTCGTACATACTCCGTATTATTTCTTTGGTGAGAAATGATATTCCTTCTTCTGACGGTTAGCTAATTGACAACGACTCTGTTCCTGGTTTCCGCTCAAATGTCGACTACCGCATCGAAGAGGCGATTCCCTTTTTTCCGTCGCTGCGGCTGCTTGAATGGGGCTGTCATGCTGGTGCGCAGTTGAAAAGGAAGAACCCGAACCAAGTATCCTTGGTATTTTTAATTGCCGAGATGGGCAATTTAAAGGTTAACTCTACGAATTAGCTAAAAAACTGTGTTTGACATCCGAGTTTCTAACCTGTACTCCTGTTTTGCTAAGTTCGTAGTGAAAGTGAGGGAGGTTATTTTTGGAGCATGATAACATTTTTTTTATGATTATGAGTTTATCGCTTTTTTTTTTGTAATGGCTTAGCAAAAGTAGGTACCCCGACATATTTAACCAAAAAGGCTGTGTGGTGTAATAACAATCCTTAGAGTAGTGATGGGGTTATTTTATGGTATTGCTAAATCGAAGTAATGATCTGCGTATACATAGGTGCGAGTAATATTAGTGTTTTTACATTTAGAACTTGTGTAAAAAAAACCTCAGGTTACTATTGACAACCACATACTGAGCATATGGGACTGTGGTAGTAACCGTAGTTGACGTGGCTTAAAACAAGAGTTAACATGCTGTCTTCACTTTTTAAAAACTTCGGTTTTGTGTTGGGGGGGGGGGACACTCCCAGAACCCCCCCCCCCCCCCTCCACAAACACAGCACCCGCCGGTGTGCACAGGGTGGGTGAGAGTTCAGCTCGCTTCCACGCTCCTCTGGAGTGGGTGTCCAGCGAGGCGACGGGATCATGAATCATGCACCCGCTCAATGGGTGGGGGAGGGGGGATCTCGGTCCGAAAGGAGAAGGCAGTGGAACGGGTCGCGAAGGGCCCCTAGCCCCCTACATGGCCTCCCCCCTCTCCAAACCTCTTGACCCCTTCTTTCCCCGGGGCCGCGGCGAGTCGAACGAGTGTAGCTATCGATCTGACCTCGATCCGCCGCCGCCCAGAGGCGAGACAAATCTGTTCACTGAGCGCGAGTCAGGACGCCCCGGTAATCCCGCGCTGCCGCGTCTCTGTGCGATTATGTTGAATCCTCAAACCCTCCAATACCAATACATCTCACGTGTTTAGAAACTATTTATATTCAAGGTTAAATGATTGGGAAAAAAAAAATAAAGGAGAAAATTTGGTGAATACTAAAAAATAAAAAATAAAACAAATAAATTCTGAATTTAACTGTGTCTGCATCTCTTTCACATTTAAGAGATGCTAGTTTCAAAATACGATATTTATAAAAAAATGTTTTAACTAACCCTTCCAGTTATACTTTGTTTTTAAATTATTATGATTTGATTTCAGTTTTTATTTTATTAACACTCATCAGCTATTTTTATGTATATTTTCTGCAGAAATTATACTAGACAATATTTATACAAATAAATATTTATTTCATTTAATATTATTTATATTTAATTTTATTTATTTTATGAGTAAAATTCGCAACACGATAGACACATTTATATCTTCTTAATCTCAAAGTAACAATACTACATAAATGGAACAGTTCAATAGACAAATTAAATTTAAAGTGTCGAGATTTAAGATTTTGATTAATGATTCGGATTTCAGAAAATTGAGATTTAATCCCTCAATAAAGTACAAAAAGGGTGTAGTATATGTTAAAAACATACGCAAATCACATGAAAATCCGGTTTTTTTTTTCCCGGGCAGTTTTGGTTTTGCGCACGTAACTAACATGGAAATGAGGTAATATTTTGTCACACATTTCAATGTAACCACATAACTGTTGAACGGTACATCTCAAAGTCATATAAAAGTTTTTTTGACGTGATAACGTCTTATAAATCGATGAACGCCGGCTGCACGCACAAAAAATTGTCGCGTTCCACCTGAGCCGAGCGTGCAAGAACCGGCCAACCACCGTGCGAGAAAATCTTCTATAATATCAAACAGGTTAATGCGGGCTTTTTAAATGATTGTTCGTGACTATATTAAAACAAATTATTTAAAATATATTTGCAAAAAACTGTAAATAATATTTTTGAAATTAAAAAGTATGCAATTTTTCATCAATATTTTCTTATGACTTTATCACGTGAAATTATCGTCCGTAAACAGACTTTACAGACAACCACCTCTTTTTTTTTTTCCCCTTATTTCGATTACCGCGAAGTTGAGCGCGGTTGAGTGAGCCGGGGTCAGTGAATCTCCTCCCGCACTGCCCGGTGGAGAGATCCAAAATACATGGCGCGTCGCGAGGACTGAGAGATGTACTGTCTCTGTTTCTGTCTCTCTCTCACTCGCTCTCTCGTCTGCAGCGAGAGATCCACAACCACCCCGTCTGCGCCGTTACACCGAACAACTCCGAGTCCTGGGGCGGGGAAGGTGGTTGGGGGAAGGGTGGGGGT
Source organism: Bacillus rossius redtenbacheri (assembly GCF_032445375.1). Classification (NCBI taxonomy): domain Eukaryota; kingdom Metazoa; phylum Arthropoda; class Insecta; order Phasmatodea; family Bacillidae; genus Bacillus; species Bacillus rossius. The sequence continues at coordinate 39,477,576 of NC_086341.1, read as the reverse complement.
AGTTTCTTAACGAGGAAGAGGGAGGGGGGTTGACGTTAATAAGTAACAAGTCGGACGCCCGAGGCGTGAAGGTCCGCTGAAAGCCTCTAGTCCCACCCCTGCACTGCCGGCCACAGACACACCACGAGGTCACTCAAGTCCCAGGGCAGCCTTCTTCCCACAGACGGGAGAGCCAAAACCAGAAGTTCCCCGAAGTTCATGGTTCTCGACGTGACAACGTCTAATAAATCGATTAACGCCGACTGCACGAACTAAAAAGGATGACTCATTTTCCCGTTACGCACATTGACCCGTTACGCTCATTGTACGCTTGCGCCGCACCTATCTCTCTTCCACTCGACTGGAACAACCATCGATTTGACTTTTTCGAGGCACATTAAACTTGAAACACTCCCATTCGTTTCCTACTTTTCCTATCATCGTCCTATCCTTAACAGAATAACACAGATTGGAAGAAGTTAAATAGCAAACATGTAGGCCCTATAAAAAATATGGTTAAAATAATCTCTTCGTTAAAGTAATAAACACATTTGAATTAATGAGTGCAAATATAAGTAAATTTATTAATTTAATTTGTAGATTTCATTTCACTCCTTCTTTGTATCCATACAAAATAGTGATAATTCAATAAAAATGATTAAATTTTATTCATAAAAGTATGCAAACATTTCATCAATGTTGTGTTATGACGTTGTCACGTTAAACTATCGTCCGTAATCCGACTTTACAGACAACCAATTTTTTCCGTATCTTTAATGTAGCTATCCTAACCAAATCAACCGTCCACAATGTTTTAAAGTATTTATAATGTTCCTAACCTAACCTAATTGACCATTAATATCCTTTTATTAACACCGCCATGTTTATTTACAATGAACAAAAAAAAACGAAGATGCACGATCGGGCGTTTGGCTCACTCGTCTGTGAAAAGTAATGCTGCCCCAAGTCCCAGGGGATCACGTTTATACGTTCCGATCGAGTAGAATCGATAAAACTCGATTGCGAGACGAACTTAAAAAATAACTGAGAGACCGTATTCATTTCGCGATTTGGCGAGAATCGCAAAACTCCTTCAAATTCGTGCCGCTTCAGTCCAAAATTCAGTCAAAGGAAAAAAAAATCCTTCATCAAAAAGGAGTATCGAATTACAAGAATCGCGGTTAAGGCCCCCCGCCTACTCGGGCACACACACGGTGCGCAGAGCTTCAGGAAAAACAACGCGATTTCAAAACTACTCAAGATATCCGAGTGGGGGTCTGCTTACGAAAAGCATTTAAGAGTTCGCTGAGGGCCGAAAAGTACTTTTGATTTTGGATTAAGTTTTTGAACTGTATTTTTAGAAGAGTTATAATAGCTAAAACGTATGCTTTCGGAGTAATTTTCAGGCGTAAAACAACCAGTACAGATTCTTGAAAGCACTTAAGGGATTTGCATTACATCTTCATCTTCATTTCTCCGCCGTAAAACGTTAAGGTCACCGCTCAAAGTTCACAGTTGTCCTGTGACGACGAGAAGACTGCGCGCCAGTCCAGAGGCGACACCGCGCTAGAAGCACCAGCGAGCGTCGCGCTTATCATCCCGCCTCACTGACACACACACACCCCTGACGAGGCGGGCCCCTTAACGGGTGTCACGAATTAGCAGCCGATAAGAAGGTTTTAATTTGTTCACGAACGTAAAGAATCGTAGAATATATCCTAGAGGTCATTGAAAACGCCAAATTTTCCAGTCCCTAATTATTATTGCACGTTCTTAGTCAGGGGAAGCGGGATGATAAGTGCGACGCTCGCTAGTGTTTCTAGAGTGTTATCACCTCTAAGCGCAAGGATGTGGACTGGTGCTCTGTTTAGTACACTCAAACATTTGAAACACGCGTTATAATTTTTTTTAAATGGACTTTATTTAATATTTTCTTTCCATTTCTTAAATGGAATCTAACTAATCTACAAACTATTTAATGGTTTCATGATAGCTAATATATTATACATATAACCATCGGAGATGTCTATACAAATCGTAACAACTCCAGTGCTAAAAGTGGATACAACTTCGTAGTTATGAGTTTATAGTTTTGAATTACGAGTTACAAAAGTATGGAAGGGTATATAAAAAGTGCAAAATTGTTTACAAATGTATGCAAAAATATACGAAATTATGTAAACGTATACAAAATTATTGGAAATTTACGAAATCACACGTTGATGTGGCCAACTCTAACCGGCTGTAAAATAGGTTCAATTAAAAACGTTTAATTTGGAACCCCATGAATTGAAGCATAATTCGTTACATTCGTTATATACGTAAAATACGTTACACACGTTTAGTATTTAACCTACACACTTCGTTAACTTTTGAATCTGATTTTGCTTTACTGACTGTAAAATAGTTTCCCTTCAAAAAACGAAATAAGACAACAGAACTACTCATTAACCCTTTCTTTTGACGTGACAACGTCTAATAAATCGATGAACGCCGGCTGCACGCACGAAAAAGTGTCCCGTTACGCACATTCTCCCGTTACGTTGTGTTCTGTTACGCTCATTGTACGTTTTCGCCGCATCTATCTCTCTACCACTCGATTGGAACACCCATCGATTTGACTTTTTCGAGGCACATTAAACTTCAAACACTCCCATTCGTTTCCTACTTTTCCTATCATCGTCCTATCCTTAACATAAAAACACTGATTGGAAGAAGTTAAATAATAAACATGTATAAAAGTTATAGTTAAAATAATCTCTTCGTTAAAGTAATAAACATATTTGAATTAATGAGTGCAAATAAAAGTAAATTTATGAATTATATTATAGATTTCATTTCACTCGTTCTTTGTATCCATACACAATAGTGATAATTCAATAAAAATGATTCAATTTTATTCATAAAAGTATGCAGTCATGTCATCGATGTTTTCTTATGTCGTTGTCACGTTAAACTATCGTCCGTAAACCGACTTTACAGACAACCAATTTTTTTTTTTAAAACAAAACTACTCCAATATCTTAAGCAGATTTTTAAATCATGTGATTTCTTTTGGAGTTCTTCACATCGAATCTGTATCCAGCTAGGCGGGAACTACAGGCCTTTGCTACAGGAACAGAAAGCGCACACGAATAACGCAACCTTCCATATCTTTCGCTTACGTTTCTCAGAGTGACCACATAGAAGCCGAATATCTGGCTACGTTTGTAGCTATGTTTGCTTAAGTTTTGGATACATTAAAACATTTTAAAGTATTCGAATTGATAAATTTGTCTAAGAAAATGTGTTTTCATATCATCTTAAGCTTATTCATAATGTATGTAAATCTTAAATGCGTTTTTTAGCGATCGTAATTAAAAAAAATTCATTTTATTTGTGGTTTCGTAACCGTGAGTTTCCATATTTTATACATCCCAAGTAATAATTGGCCTTCAGACTTTAAAAGTCCATACATTTCATATAGAAATACTACTTTGCAAATTAAAATTTTATACAGACATTTAAATTTGTTATGTTTGCGTTGAAAACAAATGTTTGTTTTTAGATAATCACATTGGCTAACGAAATTTTCTTTAACACGCGCTGTGAATTCGGCAAATGACAGTGGATCGTTAATATCTGGGGCTTTCGAAATCCTTTTCCGCTTTAGCGTTTCCGAGCTATTGTGGAACGTGCCTAGTTGGTACGCTTTATTTAGTCGGACAAGTCCACAATATTTCATTTTCTCTTTTCTCTTGTGTCTCGAGAACGAGCTTAACTTCACAGAGCAAACGTTAATGGACAGAATAAACCAGTTTATATCCTACATATTAGATGTAATCAAAATGTTTTCCTCATTAGAAAAACATTCAAGCTTTCTCATTTAAAAAAAAGCAAAGCTTTTAATATTATAGGTAAGACCTTCGTGTTTCCAATGAAAATCTGAAAATAGGAAATTTTTGATAGTAAAAAAAATTGTCGAAAAGTAAAAAAAAAATTTAATCGTAATGATAAACTAAGAATAGGTCTAACCTTTATGGGGGAAAACTTCTTTAAACTGGCACACGGACTAATTTTGTTATTATTATTCTTCAGGTTTTGTTAATTACATTTACAAAGACATACATTATTTGTTATTATGTTAGTTCCTAATTTATGTTTTTATGGGTTTCCATCTTATGACACTTTTCTTTATATTTTATGGCATTTTTAATTTTTTTTTAATTTTTCTCGCAGTTCAATTTATTTATTTCATCTGAGAAATTTAATTTTTTTTGTGTTTATAATTTTTTTTCTTTCAAGCCTTTTGACGTTAAAGTTTCTATCATCAACTGGTTCACCATCACCAGGCTTCGGCAGCGAAAAAATTCGCGATTTCAATGACCTGTAGGATATACTCCATGATACTATACGCACGCGGGAAAATGACATCTGCTCATTGGTAGAGACCGGAAAAATTCGCGATATCAATGACCTGTAGGATAGACTCCATGATCCTCTATGAATGCGGGAAAATGACATCTGCTCATTGGCTACTGACTCGTGATACCTGTTAACTGGGACGCTAGTGATTCAATACTTATTTTGTTAAAGGTTTTTAATTGGCCGAGTGTCATTCAGATAAACTGTTGCCCAATCACTGATGCGGTAAACAGGCACACGTTTTTGGATTCTAGCCTATCGCGAAAGGAATCCGCGAATTTTTCCGGTCTCCACTCATTGGCTACTGACTCGTGACCACTGTAAACTTGGACGCTAGTGATTCGATACTTCTTTTGTTAAAGGTTTTTCATTGGACTTGTATCATTAAGATAAACTGTGGCCCAATCACTGACGCAGTAAAAAGGCAAACGTTTTTGGATTCTAGACTATCATGAAATGAATCCGCGAATTTTTCAGGTCTCTACTCATTTGGTGAGTGCTGTTATCCGCTCATCCTGTTGTTGTGCCAGGGCCGGAGTGTCATAACTCGAGAGCCAGCTTAGGACAATCCTTAGAGCCAGTTTCTCGCCAGCGCAGTTTTGGCTGTGCCCGTGCCAATATTTCCTCGGATGAATTATTTTCTGCTTGCCAGCGGCGTCCTGACAGTTCACCGTGTGATCGTACGCAGTAAATTATTTTTGACGTGACGTCTAATAAATCGATGAACGCCGGCTGCACGCAAGAAAAAGTGTCCCCTTACGCACATTGTTCCGTTACGCTGTGTCCCGTTACGCACATTGTTCCGTTACGCTGTGTTCCGTTACGCTGTCGGCGATTGCAGTAATAATAGGTTATGTTACAATTGACTAAAAAATTATGGTGATTCATATAATTGATGATAGATATTTGATTACAGTTTATTTGTATGAAAACTTGTTCATAATTATATTTAAACTTTATAGCTAAACGCCAGTTTTTAAACTTAATTACAACTCATCTACACGTGAACTGTTTAGTCGAATGTTTATAAAGTGAAGTGAAAAGTTAATGTGTTTTCATTGCTTATTACAACAATAATTTCGGCAATAAAGGTTAATTATTCTTGCATTTTAAAATATGATTACTGGTATAATTTCAAGTATTTATTGTTTTATTATTACAAAAAAAAATGATTCAATTTTATTCATAAAGTATGCAATCATTTCATCAATGTTTTGTTCTGACGTTTTCACGTTAAACTATTGTCCGTAAACCAACTTTACAGACAACCATTTTTTTTTGAAAATGGAACAGTAATATTCATATTAAAAAAACAGACATTTTGTAAACTTGTTTATATTAAAACAACTTCAAAAAAATGTTCGCAGTAGTACTGGGTTTTGAATTCTTACCCGGGTATTTATGTTTTGTGTTGTCCCAATACCGCTTATAAATGTAAACTGTTCCCTGAATAGATTACCAGTATTAATTGCGCACATTAAAATCATAATAAAACAAAATAATGTCCAATATTTTAATATTCGATTAATTTTTCTATGGTTTGAAACAGTGATACTTTACAAAAGAACAATATAAATATAAAATTTTCGTATTTAATATCAGCTCTAAAAACGAATTTCATATCATGCAATAATAACTGTAACCTTGTGGTGTACATGGTTGCAATATATTTCTTGTTGTGTTGCAAAGTATTTCTTGGCAAGTGGTTTACAAATTAACCTTCTGTAAAAGTACAGAAAATGTTTCTCTGTGTACAGGGGTTTTTCTCGGCATATTTTCTTGAACAATACCTTTCTTGCCCTTTTTGCCCCTAATGCTTTGAAAGTGAAGCTAACGCGCGTCTCATGGGCAAATTCGTTTTTATGTATCATTCCGCCGTTCACGTCCCTATATGTTCCCGACGTACACCAGTTTTACATGCTAATCCTTCGTCACAGCCAGTCAAGATCTGGGTTTCGTTTTTTGTTCGGTGAACGAGCTGTTATACGCGATGTAGTCACATAAGGCGGGTGGTTTTCCCAATTTGTTTTTAAACCATCATGCGTTACAAGTCGACTGGTCTTTGGTGTCAATTTTCTTCGCCTGGGCTGTGTTTGTGCTACGCACCGATGCGTCTATCTTCTGTGTAATTAATCTTAGCAAAGTTTTCATGGCATAATTTAAACCCACATAAATGGTTAATGGAATCATTAATTTATTCTTTAACTTTAACGACTGTGTTTGTTTTTAAGTGTTTGTAACTAATTTAGTCTTTCGACTCTATGACTTTGCGTGATTCAGTGTCTATTAAATATTATTACCTTCAAAGTATGATGAACGTTGTTTTCAAATTATCCATGGATATTCGTAAATTTACCGTTATCTTCGTAAATACACGGACAATGAGTTCACTTACTTTGGACATGAATCAAAAATAATATTCTTGGTATATTAACATAATATTAAGAACAAATTGTTAAATCTGCAAAAAGAAAACTCTTCTTTTGTCCAAGTGTATGTTCACATTTGTTTAGAACGAAACATACAAATAAGAAATCTAAATAGGGCGAAGTGTCTACAAAATATAAGTTATTTGGAACTACGAAGTACTCTTTGATTATTTGAGTTTTATACTTCGTTAAAAATTCCGTCAGTTTACTGTAATATATAACACTGTACCTGCATTCTGGAATGTACCAGTTCCCACAATTTGTGTTCAACCATCTTACTTCATCCGAGTCCTGTAATGAGATGTCTAGCCTTCTACGCCGTATTCGGTGGCATCATAGTTTTCAAAAACAGCTAAGTGAACTGAATATTTTATTTTAAATGCTATTACTTAAACTTATTACTATTTACAAAATATAAAAAAAATTAGTAAATATTTTAAATAATGAGCGTAAACACCTGTTTTTATTACCATTTATTATTTAAATGATTTATTTATATATAGAGACCTGAAAAATTCGTGGGTTCATTTCGTGTTATGCTAAAATTCAAATAATTATACCTTAGTGCTGCTTGTGCCATTGGTTCACTGTTAATCTGGAGGACTGAGGTCCAATTGGAGTCCCTCACTGATAGAAGTGTCGAATCACAGGCCACCCAGTCAAGACGACTCACAAGTCAGCAGCCAATGAACAGTTGGCTTTTGCACGAGTGTGTAGAGGATATTGGAGTCTATCCTGGAGGTCATTGAACCCGCGAATTTTTCCGGTCTCTATTTATATACATTCATCAATAATTAATGTGTAACTATATAGAAACATTACAGTGTATCGCATGTTATGCAATTCATTTGATAATTACAATAAATAAATTGTATTGAAACTTCTTGCACGATGCCATTAATTTGAGGTCGGTCTATGAGGTCTGGTCCCAAATAATCACTGCAAGCACCAACTCTTTCACCAAATCACAAAGTAAACCCTTGCTTTCCCAGATGGGGCCTATCAATGACTCATGTCATGAGAAGGGATGATTTCACATGATAAACAGCCATAACGGATAGATCATGTCGCGAAGTATTTGTTTTTCCTGTGACGTCATCGCATCAGTGTAGACGCATGTGAGTGATTGTTACAAAAAAAATAATGAGGTCGTTCATATGACTCGTAAATAATCTTGGAAATATTGAAAACGCAAGTTGTATTAAATATATTTATAATTAAATTACATATTATTACATAACACTTCTATATGATTTTATATCGATGTTTTAACGAAAACTCTACAGTGCGGATCTGAACTGAATATATTTATGTTTTTTTATATAGTTCTTTTCGTGCATGCATGTACACCAAAATTTTCATAAACCATGAAAAAGGTTGTGAGGGAAATGGTATTTATGAAGAATTAAAGTTATATTTTTATGAAAACTCTAGACTTTATAACATGTTAATTTTGGTTACGAACGCAGTTAGGAATAATTAGTGTGTTGGGCAGAAAAAAACTCATTATATTTAAAAGTAGGCTACATTATTCTATAACTGCTGAGCTTAAAAACACTAAAACTATCCCAATATTAGGAATGGAATTTAATGGCATGCAAAATATTCAGTTATTAAATACGTTACTAACATGATAAGAGTTCTGTCTCATTTACTAGGTAATGAGTGAAGTGGCACAAAATGAAACACATATTTGATCTAAAGTGGTTTATATTATGTTGTGGCTTCCCTGTTTACAGCTTTCCTTGATTAAAAGTATTATATATACACAATGCTTATTGCCGTGATGTTTCTTGTCTATATTCCACAAGAAATTCCTTCTACAATCACCCGCCCTATTAATTAGCTTGTTCAGTCTATACATAAATACATTTTATCAACCAATTGACGGTTTTACAATCACAGATAGATATTTAATGAACAAATAAATAACCTAAAACCATTTTTCTCATTTGAAAGGTTAAATTTTATTCCGTGCAAAATATTATAGAATTTTTTTTAATAGTTTTCTTTAAAAAAGGACTGATTTAGTAATCTCTGCGTTCCTATACAATCTGACTGATCACATGGTGTGTTTTTCCCATTTTTTTAAAATAGAACCACGAAAAATTTTGCAAGCAAAACCCATAGAGCAAACATTTTTCTGTTTTATTTTTCTCTGTAGAGTAAGTTTGAAAATTATAAAATAAAAAAAAAATCAAATATGTAGAATTTTTTTTAAAACCTTCCAGACATTCATAAGATTGAAATAAGATTAAATATTGTACAATTTAATATTTTCTTCCAAATTTAAAAAAAAAAAAAATATTTGCATGTTTTTTTTTTTTTTAATTTATTTAGTGTGAGGCATTCTACGAATACTCCAATGTGTCGAGTTTATTCATTGAAACTACCCATATTTAAACAATACTAAAAATCAATATTTTTTTATATCGGAACACTAATTGAGATCTATGAAAATAATTTTTTAGCAAATTATTCAAGTAATGTTTATTTGACATTGTAATTAAAATAAAATATAAATTTTGGCATAAAAATAATATATTTTTGCCTCGGCTAAAAATAAATATTTATATTATTTCGAAATATATTTTTAAGAAAATTAAAATATTTAAGTTCTTATGTTCGCCACTCTCTTGCCTCATTTTTATAAAATATTAATTTTACTTCGATTGGCCTTATGTCAAGATCAGTTGTCAAACTTCATTAACATAGGGGAGGACGGGGCAAGTTGACGAGCGGGGCAAGATGACGAATGACTTATTTCCACGTCATGGCACTAGATAGCACCACCTAACAGACACTACTAGCGCTCCACACTGGTGGGCACTAAAGAATCGCACAGTGAAGCCGCTGCCACCATTTAGTTGTTTGTTAGATGATGTTCGTACATTTGGTCTGACGTATTGTAATTTTCAAGAACTTCGAAGTAATATCTCATGGACAAACAGGTAAGATATTTGGATATTCAATGCCACACATTATTACCTTAGACTATATACTTTTCTTAACCACTATATATTGTTAACCTTTTATTTTTTTTCCTAGCGAAAAAATCCAATACTAATAACATTGCTGATCGGGGCAAGTTGACTGGGGCAAGATGACGACTCGTCATCTTGCCCCAAGTGCTTTATACGGTTTTTGTGGTATCCACATACAACTCTTTTATAACTTTTGTTTGATTTTCTGAGCTTTATAATCTCATAAGCAAAATGCAAGTGTCATCACAAGCTCACCCATGAAAGCGATTCTGGTTCAGAGGAGAGCTCAGAGGATAGAACAAGAACGTTTGAAGCAACAAAGACAAGAGTCTAGATAAGCCAAAAAAGGAACTGTTACTAAGAAACTGAAGCTCGATTCTCTAGAAAAATCCAAGAAGCTCCAACTTTCGACAGGCATGACTTCAGCTCAAATATCCGAAGTGCAGTGTCCAGTGTGTGATGAGATTTATGTCAACCCTCCATCAGAAGACTGGATCGAGTGTTGCAAATGCCACACATGGTGGCACGAGGACTGCTCGAACTTTGAAGGAGGAAAATTTGTGTGCGATTATTGTTTATAAAACACCAACTCGGAATTAGTTATGTAAGTTAACTATTAATTGTAATTTTCAACAAACCAAGCCTTTAATAACATGCCTTATATGTAAAAACGCATGTAACAAGGTTAAATTAGTTAGTTTACAGTAGTTTGCATTCTAAGAATAAATATGTTTAAACTTGTGTCAAAAATGTCATCTTACCCCGTAGTCAAAGTCATCTTGCCCCGGTAACGGGGCAAGATGGCACATTTGCATTATATTTTTAAAAGGGCAGAATTTTTGAGATAATATAGAAATATAGATTTTTTTCATTTAGTTACACCACGACAAAAGACTATTCTAATAGTGTCTGGAAAGAAGGAAATCGTATTTCCAAAATTAAAATTATAAAAAATGGTGAACTCTTAGCATCGCCAACTTGCCCCGTCCTCCCCTATATAAATTTGACCAAATTTTCTAAAACGCTTTGCAAAAATGTCTCGATGTTTTTTGTTGACTTAGAATTATTATTTGAATTATTTATAATTATATTGAAATAAGAATTAGTTTATTAGTTGGTTTATTTATTAATTTAGTTTTTCTTGGTCAGGGTGATTTAAAATCATTAATTGCTTATTCTTCTGCAATTCATATAGGTTTAGTACAAGACGTACTTTATCGTTTAATTATTGAGGAGTTTTTAGTTATTTGATTTTGATGATTGCAGATGTTTTATGTTCAACTGGTTTATTTTATTTAGATAATATTGTTCAGGTAGTCGTAGTTTATTTATTATTAACGGTGTATTTTTCTTCCTAATTTTTCGTTACGGTGATTTTTATGAAGATCTTATAATATGGCTGCTAAACCTTCATTAAACTTAATAGTTGTGATTATATTATTTAATAGTTTAGTTTATTGATAGCCTTCATATTGAAATCAGTTGGCAAACTTAATTTTTAAAAATAGGATCTCCTTCCTTCCAGAGTTCACTCAGGTGGTCAGACCTAAAAGCCATATACCCACCCACAGTACGCCATTAAATTTAATTTTTTCAATTTTTTTAAAATTTTCCTCGTAAATTTAAATTTTTACTACATTTTTCAGAGCCATTTAAAACCTTATATAGGTCTGTAACTTTCTTGTTAGACTTAGAAAGCTTCACGCTTAAATAAAATAAATTGAAGGTTAATATTTTGTGAATGTAACTCTTTGTGCATATTTACTTTAATCTGGTATTGACACATATACGAATTCTTACAGTAATTCTATTTAATGTATTCAAAAATAAAACGTAGAAAAATTGACAGAAATAAGAATAGGTTCAAGCGAGAAAACATCGCGTCAGATTTCTCCTCTCCACCTCAATAAATAATGGGCTCGCAATCCCGTAAAAATGCGCTTTAAGAAGCGTAAGAAAGTTTTCTGTTCTTGAAAGTCTCACGAAATTCTGCATCTCATTTCCCTCCTGGTTTCAACCACACGCGCGCCAACTTCACAGCGAAAAGTAAAGAATCTGCTCAAGAAGTCACGCGAAAGAGTTGAAAATATTACTCTGCAAGAAAGGATTTCCAAGTGGGATTACACCACATGCATTACCAAGTGCGACTATCATAAACCCACCTTCTTCCCCTAACCCTCCCTCGACACAAAATATTTAGGTTTGTACTGGTTTCATACAAGGTTCCGCGCTTGAAATATTTTAAGTGCTTTACTCAGTCGCTATAAGAAATGGACGATAAAATATTCTAATTTTAGGATTTTATTTATTTTCGCCTTATTTCTTGTTGGTTACGTGTTCATTAAATACGAACACTCACAAAGTATTTCAAGGAAATTGAGAAATTAAATCTCATCTATTAGTGACAACAACATTTTTGTGTCGCTTTATACAAATAGGCAAATAATTAATTTATGTTACCACAAAATAACTTTTAGGGCTGACAAAAATATTCTGGTAAAAAAACTATAAAATGTTCTTAAATAATTTTTATTACTGGCTCATAAAATATTTTGTGCTGACAAAAATAATTATACAATAGAGTGGATCATTAGTGCATTTTTAAGAATAAAAATATTGCTTACAACTAAATATTATTTGGGTCTGTATTAGCAAAACATAATTTAATAAGGTTTGAATTATAAGTGAGTGAAATTAAAAACGTAATAAATCCAGATAAGGTATAAATACAATATAATTTATGTAACATTTAGTGATTTACATGTAAAAACTTTATATATTTGACATGTTGAATCAATGTCATGTTTATATTTCATTTCATTTGGTTTTAAACGTAACACTTTAAGCCATTCACTATGTCTGAAAAATTTTACAGTAAATATTTTTCCCTGAAAATAAATTAAAGCATTTTAAATTTAGTGTTTGACGAAAGAAAACATATGTAATAATATATTTAGATTTTTAATTGCAAAAATAATAACCCGTAAGGTTTTTTGTTGTAGGACATGAAGGCATTACGAATTACACTGTAGCTTAAAATGAACTAAAGTTATAATTAATTATAAATCTATTTGGTGTTTGAAATAAACCCAATGTTTTATCAGAAACTGTCTGAATTACGTACTACTGATTTGAATCTTTCGTATATATTCTCATAAGAAGGAATTATACTTTTAATTTCTTAACAAATCTGTTAGTAAAAAGAGAATGATATGTCAAAAAACAAAAGTTTGGCAGATACAAAACTTGCATTTAAGAAACCAAAAGATATTCATTTTTAAATGCAATAAATTCTTGCCTTGATCACTCAAGAAACACCTCATTAATGATTTCTTTGTACGTCCTCGTTTTTTGTGATCAACGGTGATACAAATATATTAACAGTTAGACCTTGAAAGTTATTTCTTGGTTGTAAATATAGAGATACCTCTTTACTTCAAACTATGTAACCACAAAAAACGCTTTGTACTTCCTCGAAGATCATTACATCTCTTTTTATTGTAGAAGCATCACAAATAGTTGGTTACGATTTTCCTGGCTTTAATAATTTGTATAAATTTAAGAACACAACAACGAATACACGTTTCATATGAGTCTACAATTTTAAAGGTAGCTAGTTCAATGAGGTAGTCCAAAATTAACTTAATTATGATACATTTATTGATGTCCTAACAATTGAAAGTACAATAATTTTCTACTCTACATTTTTAATTCGACGTAACAGCAAAGTTTAACGTTTTTTAAATGTTTCCATACAACATGGTACCAAAATGGTTTTCTATAATTCACTATATCGGAAACTATGGTTTCATGATTTTTTGTTCGGATTATTCACCATACAAACGTGCTGCCTTAACGACCGTGCAAACATAATGAATGTTCGATATTTGTAAATAAACTTAGATACTAGAGCGAACGTTCTCCGGTGATTCTAAGGGAAAAATTTTCCATTCTAATTATTTTTTTTCAAGAGTTCGCAACCTATAAGGATATAAGGTACTCCGTGAAATGTTTAATACAAGGTATTTATTAGGTTTTTTTTTACATAATTATGACATTAAATTATTTTTATTTGCTTAAATTATCACCAAGTTATACATCTATTTATGGCCCCTTAATAAGTCCATTTATAATAAATTTTGACATAAATTATAGATTTAGTATCTAATTATAAAGATGTCACGAAAAAAATGTATTAATTTTAATTTACTTTTGAAATTGTTGAATTACATTCACTTTATCCAAAAGAACTATATTTGAAAGTGCTGAAATAAATATTTTGAAAAACATAAAGGTTTTGTTTGAAATTAAATTTTATTTATGTAAAGTGTAAAATTTCATAATTTCCAAAAAAAAATTACCAACAGTATTTTTTTCGCACCGTTGGTGCTTTAATATGATTCGCTACATTTCTTTTTTTTTTAACATCCAGCTCTCTTATCAAAATTACTTGTGCATACAAATCTGCGTTATTGAAATTTCCTCTTATATTATTTAGCCCTCAGTACTTCATTCCATGCGGCCGTCTGCGTTCTAAACATAACGCTAACCCACGCCAGGCCAAATTAAAACGGAAATGGAAAACAAGAAATGGCGGGGTTGAGTGGCGCTGACTGCCAGTAATGTATAGGTATGCAAAAGAGGTCGTATTCGAAATCTAAAAGATCCGTAGACAGGAGCTCTCCTTCTTCGAAATAAACTGCGAGAAAGGTATGTGACAATGGAAAGCTCTTTCTCCGTAAATTCGCATTTTACGAGCCATGAAACCGAAAAACAAGAGTTAATATTTTTTTATTTTAGAAATTAAACTTTTTAATTACCTACATCAAGAAAAATTTTGCACGATTTTTTATTTACTGAACACGAAGTCATTTGTAAAAAATTGGTTGTCTGTAAAGTCGGTTTACGGACGATAGTTTAACGTGACAACGTCATAATAAAACATTGATGAAATGATTGCATACTTTTATGAATAAAACTGAATCATTTTTATTTTAATAATAAAAGAATAAATAGACCTACTTGAAACTATATTAGCAATCAGATTTTTAAAATGCAAGAATATTTAACCTTTATTGCCGAAATTGTTGTTGTAATAAGCAATGAAAAACACATTAACTTTTCACTTCACTTTATAAACAGTCGACGAAACAGTTCACGTGTAGATGACTTGTAATTAATTTTAAAAACTGGCGTTTAGCTATTAAGTTTAAATATAATTATAAACAAGCTTTCATATAAATAAACTGTAATCAAATATCTATCATCAATTATATGAAACACCACAATTTTTTTTTAGTCAATTGTAACATAACATATTATTACTGCACTCACCGACAGCGTCACGGACCACAGCGTAACGGAACAATGTGAGTAACGGGACATTTTTTCGTGCGTGCAGCCGGCGTTCATCGATTTATTAGACGTCACGTCAATAAAATTTACACTTTTTAAGTAGGCTGAAATACAACCATACTAACGTTCATTTTAAAGATTATATTACTGTCTTTATTTTATGCTGAATTCTTTGACCTGATATATTTTTCGTGTTTGTAGTTATTTAATATCAACATATAAATTATAATATTATATATAGTTTATTTAAGGGTTTATTTGGAAAATAATCCTAATTCGAATGTTTGACAGAATTAACGAACTATAAATTTTACCATCTTAAATTAAGTAATAATTTAGCTATCATTTTAAACAGAGAGCTTTGAACACATGTTATTTATATGGTAGGATAGTATGTTCATATACTTTAAAAGAAATTAATTCATGGAAATATATGAAATTATTATCTAATGCCCAGAAAAATAACACTCTTCTCTTCTCCTGTATGTTTAATTTGTCTACAGGGGAATATGGAACCTGACAGTCACAATGCAATGTAATCAA
Organism: Bacillus rossius redtenbacheri; assembly: GCF_032445375.1. Classification (NCBI taxonomy): domain Eukaryota; kingdom Metazoa; phylum Arthropoda; class Insecta; order Phasmatodea; family Bacillidae; genus Bacillus; species Bacillus rossius. Next base: position 39,461,882 of record NC_086341.1, on the reverse strand, counting down.
AGTAATTTATGGAACAAAGACTGTCTCTTAATTTATTCAAGATCAGTTCATTGTTGAAACGTCTGAAATTTACATATATTCAACACAGTGTACAGTAACAAAGATGATACCCAAAACAAAATTGTAAATTTATTAAACAGAAATTCCAAAACAAATATAGTTGTAGAAGAATATAAATGGGGGTACTGGGACAGGCTCTAGGCTGTGGTGTCGAGAGCGGGTCAAAGACCGACATCTCTGACGTCACGATGGCCATATTGGATGAACTTGACCTTTCACTTTTGACATTGACCTTGATCCCGGTGGCCATCTAGGATCCGCCAGTTTGAATTACACCATTCTGTTTTATAGAACTTTCCGCAATTTAGGAAACAAATGCCCTACTCCCTAATGTTGCAATTTTTGTTATGGTCACCATCTTGAAAATCCGTAAATATTATTGGTTTTTAATGGAAAAAATAATTAAAATTCGTAAAAAATAATAACAAATAAAATTTTAGTAAAATATTCTTTAAAATAGCCTACACTTTTTAAATTTTCGTTACGGCCGACAGCTTGGAAATCCATAATTATTATCACATTTAATGGGAAATATTTATAATTTTAAAAAAAGTAATTGATATAATTTTAATAAATTATTTTAAAAACGCATTTGGCGTGGAGTCCTTGGTTCGTACCTGGTGAGGACAAAATGAAAATGATGACAGATCCTTCCTCCATGGAAGTCACCAACAGACTGACCACCCACCACTAATGCAAATATATATATATATATATATATATATATATATATATATATATATATATATATATAGACAGCTAGTATTAAGTCAACTTGTAACTTATTTTTTTAACTTAAACATGTTTTTACTTTTTTGTTTCCTTAGAAATCAAACAATGAAATAAATTTGTATTTTACTGTTAATAATTGTTAACATTTTAAACATTATTACCTAATTTCAAAGTTACGAGTGGCATTATTGACTTGTATTCCGGCGATGTTACGGTTTTCTTGCTCATCACCAAAATAATATGCCCTTTACTAATAACCCTCACATGAACGAGACAAGCCTAAATATTATAGATCTTTTCCCTTTAACCCTATTACTGTTTGTAGGGTTTATTTTCTATTTACCCCGTCAAATGTTTCCGTTTATTGCCCCATGCAATTAGTTTATCCAGATATGGTATCGTTGCCTCTAAAACGATTTTCTTGTGTTGAACACCCAAACGGTGCATATTTTTCAATTGCGTTTATTAGGAAATTTTTAATCATTAATTCATACTTGTCATTAAGAAGGCATCAAATCGCAATAAAATATTTGTTTGGATTAATATGGTGCTACCTTTTATTATTTGGATGAAGGGCTGAACAAACAATTCATGACTTGTTAAGTAGTAAAGATAACATTTTCAGGAATGTTTTTAATTTAATAAATAGCTATTTCATGTTAATCTGAAACCATTAATTTAATTTATTTAAAAAACTAAATATCTTTTGTTGGAATTGAGAAAAGCTGCAAATAGAAAAATTACATATATGTGTTTATATAAATATTTATAAATTTATTTAAATTATTAAAGCCTTAAATTTTATACAAAAATTATTTACCAAAAGATTTCGTATGAATTTTACAAATTTGCATTTACAAATGTAAACACAATTTATTCAAAATAATTTAAAATTATAAGCGATGCATTAATTGTTTTAAGCCCTAACCGGAACTTTGTATTTAGTCTTCTTTTTTATTACTATGCATATTCAAATATTTATTAAGAAACAAATGTTGTTTTTGACTATAATAATTATTTTATTTCTCAAAGAGTTTATTTGTTGTGAAAAAATGTACATTTACAAAAGCAATAAATTTAACATAATACATACTATAAATAGTTTTTTCTCCAATTTTTTGAAAACATATATTTTAATATTCATACTAGGATGTGCTGGAAGAAATTTACCGCAAAATTTTGTTACATACTTATGTGCAAATATGTTCATATCGTTTCTATTTTCCTTTAATATTACACTTAAATAATAAGGTGTCATAAAAGTTTTAATACATTAATTTATTTGGCTCAGCAAATAGATTTTTGTATTTTTCTATTTGATAAGGAAGTCTTTTGTAAACACATAGTTTAAAAATATTTTTACATCTTCTGTTTTTAGAGCTACATTTAAAATTTAAATTATTTTACATCATTAACCTGAAAAATAAAATGAGAAAAAATTTAATAATGCTCAATGATTTGAATATTTTTGTGATAATTATAAACACCGGTTCCCTTTAATTTCTTATACACGATTATAAGAAAATAATCATTATCTTAATATCCGAAGTTATTCCGTTTCCTAATAATTGCTGTAACGTACATAACGAGATTTTTTATGCCGTTGCGAGACAAAAAGTACTTCAAAATGTTGTGTCTTTACTTAAAATATAGTATTTTTCTTTTTCATAGCGTTAATATTCCTCGTTATAAATGAGCCTTACTGCCTTCTCTGCTCGCTCCAAAATATCGGGTTGTCACTAATAAGCTTCAAAAACATTTCTATAGAACTAGATGGTCAGGAATGCCTTAATTAGGTAAAATTTTATGAATTCTTTGCTCCTGAAGAGGGTTATGACATAATGGCAAGAAAAACATCTGCCTTTTAATGAATAAAATTAGTACATAAAGATAGTGGTTTAAATCATTTAATATCTACCCATGTTCAACGTATTGAAAAAGAGCTTACTTACAGAAGAGCTTTTTTTATTTTCAAACAAACCTTGAAGCATGAATTGCAAACAAAATTTTTCATGTTTTAGTTTCTTTGGAGATGAAAAATTCAATAGTAAATAGTTTAATTTTTTATTATATTTTCAAACGACCAAAAAATTCTTATAAACTAGTAACATATTATCGATAAAAAATATTATTAAATAAAATGTGTATTTTAAGTATTACAAAATACTGCGCTTATAAAAATGGACATAATTTTTGTTTTGTTTAATTACTATAATCAAAATAACACCAGCTTATAATATATATATGGAATGTTCGTTTGTTTGTCCCTTAAGCGTTCCTAAAATGATTGCAATGAAACTTTGCAAACTTGTCTTTTTAACATGATGAAGGAAAAGGTCTGCATGAGATGTCAAAAAAAAAACCATCCCCTGTTCCCACTACCTGAAAACAGAACTCCAACAATACTTTGATGAAATGATGAAATTTTGTTCTCTTCCAATTCAAAATAACGGTAAAATTTCTGTCGATAATTGATTTCTAAATAAAGAGGTTGGTCACTGTCTACATTAAATACAAATCTCCTCTATCCCCTTCTTTTACCCTTTAAAACCCAATATTTGTAATTTTTTTAAAGAAAAATTTGCACTCTACACATTAAAATTAAGGGGGATGTTACAGTTTTCAAATATTTTAAAAAAGGGAATATAAAATAAAAATCCCATTCCCCCTTTCACAAACTTTAAAACAGTAATTTGATACTTCTTGAAGAAATTATTCACATATGACCTTCAAAATAAGAAGCAAATTACCGCTCAACATATAATTTTAAAGAATAAGTGTAAATTCATTGCCTACTTGAGATTGTGAAAAACTACATCATCTCCCTTTTTCATCCCTTAAAACAGAAAGTTGGTGTATATAAATACAATTAATAATAGCAAACGTAAATAACTGTAGGAAATTTTCTGTTTTATCTGATTTCAAAAGAGCCATCCCCATCTTCAGTTTTTAATTGAGTTTCCGAAACCAAACAATCCCCCTCTTTCAACAGGATATTAGTATTTATTTATGAAAGTTTGAACACTTTGGCTTAAAACTATGAGCCGTGTTTGTTTGAATTTAAAAAAAAATATTCGTCCATCCTCATGTCTATTTGAGATTTCGAGAAACTGCCCTAATTCCCTTTACTAACCGTAAAGAAGGATTGTGGTACTTCTTGATAAAATTTAAAAACAGAGGTCAAATTTAAGATATAAATAACTGTCTACATTTATTAAAATTTACTGTCATCAAATTATCAATACGAAATTTCGAAAAACCACCCCCGTTAATAACATCACGCACACTTGACATTCAAAATAAGAGGAAATACTTTCTATATTTATTTTAATTTTTAAAATGTTTATTGTATACATGATATTTCTGAAAACTACCCCCATCCCCTTTTAACCCCTCTTTAAGAAGATTTTTTCACTCATTGATGTTAAGTGTTAAATTAAATTACTGTTAAAACTACAGTGTTTTTTCTGGCTCCGTGAAATCCAGAAATAACTACCCCCTCTCCCCTCTACTACCTTTCAAAGGCTATTTTTGGCTCTCCATGGTGAAATTTTTAACAGTTAAAATAGAAAAATAAAAGGTATATTTCGTCAACAATCAATTTAAGGAAAACATGTTCAATTAAAACTTGAGATTAGCAAAAAAAATGTGCACATTTGCCGTTAAAAATATTTATTGAATACATGAGATTTTGATAATATACTTTTCTTCTCGCTCCCCCTTCCTCCTCACATTTATTGTATCATATTTTTACCCTTCAATCAAAATTTTGGAAACTTTTGTAGAAATTTTGCACACAATAACTGCCTACATCCAATTAAGAAAAACAAAACCCCTTCACCCGGCTTTCAGTAAGGGAAACGCAGAGTACTTCGGCTATTGTCATTATGAATATTTTTTGGTTGTTGATAAGTTAACATAAAGTTCTCTGGTACCTCGCGGCAAATAAATTTGATAGGTCCACGAAAATTAAGGCAAAATACAAACATATGAAATTTTTTTAATAAAAATATATTCGGGAAACTGTTTCATAATAACTATAATATCAAAACGTAAGCATAGCAATTGTAACAGGATTTTTTTCTTAATAGCTCAGATATTGTTTGGTCAAGTCACTATACGAGTTATTATTTAGCGAGCTATTTTAAACAAAATTTCATAATTTTATTCAACGCATTTTAAGATTTAAGGACTGTAATTTGTAAATATCTTTGTTAATCAGTTTGCTTAGGAAAATATATTTCTGCTGATTCTTAGGAAATCATTATATAGCAATTTAACCCTAGCAATTAAAGATTTCAGCAAAATCTTTGTGCGGGGTAAAGTTTTTTTCCATGTAAACAACGCTCATCTATTTATTTAAAGAAATAACAATTACCAATGACACGTTATTATGTGTGTTTTGCTTATTAAATGAGCAATAAGAATGTTTACTGTGTCCAACATACCATTTTTTATTCTTCGTACCCTTAAATCTTCAACTAAAATTGATCCCATGCAGATTTCTACACGCCCTTGCACGTATAGAAAAGGGTGTAGCACAGCTATAGTATCACAAATAATCTTTTAAAGAAAGCAACGAACTGCATTGACTTAAAGCCAATAACCCTTGAAAGTGTTTAAATGGGCGATAGTAAAACTTAACTATGTTCCACGTAATTCTAACAATATTTTTGTTTTAAAATTTAAAAAAATGAAATAAAAAATTTAGTTTGTAAAAGTTAGGAGTATCCACACATGTTGTGACAAATTACCAGCAAGCTCGAAAAACTAGGCTTCCATTCCTTTTTTTTAAATTTGGTCTGCTTTCCAGAAAAGTGTAAATAATTTTTGCAGAAAAGACCTGCGTCAGAAATTATTTTTTTTTTTTGCTGTGCAGGCATTTTATATTTTGTGTATTGGTTTGGTGTGGATTTCGAACGGATTTAAGTTTGCTTTTTTTTTTTAAGTAATTTATATTAATTACTTCACCGAGTTCATCGCGCTTAGTCACGAAGATGTTGTAATTAACCCCACATCTGATGAACACGCGCTTCGCTCTCGAGATCAGATGCTCCGGTGTCGTGAAGGGGAGAGGCTCAAGGAAGCGGGCTTCCTAAGGAGCTGTGTAAATCTGGCGGGAGTGATTACTCCGGCGCTAATTAAGATCGCAATTGCCCGCCCTTAAGGGTGGCGAGGGGAGGGGTGGATGTTAAGAAATCCGTCGGCAGTTCTGGGGGGAAGACGGTCTAGCAAAGGCCGACACTGGCACAGGAAACACTACAAGACAAGATCACGTTATTATTTGCGTCACTTTGCAGACTTAGGACTACCCGACTTGATGTAAGCTTTTGGACATACGCCATTGCTAAAGCACATGTATGTCTGTAGAAGAAAACTACAAAAATACACAAAAGACGAAAACACAAATTAAGCAAAAATATGCTATTGTCAACAGGATATAAACACCACATAATATTCCATAACAGGAATATGGTCAACAAACTATATTATGGAATATTATGTGGTGTTTATATTCTGTTGACAATATCAATTTTTTGCTTAATTTGTGTTTTCGTCTTTTGTGTTATTTTGTAGTTTTCTTCTACAGACATACATGTGCTTTAGCAATGGCGTATGTCCAATAGCTTACATCAAGTCATGCACTCCCATTGAAAAAATATTTCAAAGATAATAGGATTACCCAACATACATATGATTCGTTCACTGAATGATTCATGCAATGGGAATCTTGATTTCATGCAGCTATTCGGACATACACCATTGCATTTTTGCACTATTTATCATGGAAAAATTCCGAAAATCAAAAAATAAATAAAAAGTTCAAAGATAAAAATTCCAAGAAAACAATAACGAACACGCTGATGATGGAAGTCATTGGTTCCGTTTGTCCGACATCAGCTGATTCGGTCTTGTTTTCTGTGAATTTTTATCTTTTTATTTTTTTTTATTTTTTGATTATCGGTATTTCTCCATGAGAAAACAGTGCAAAACTGCAATGGTGTAGTATGTCCAAAGAGCTGTATTAAATCATACATATGATAAATCAGTTTTATTCAAAATTAATCCCAGACATTTAAGAATAAGTATTCTAAAAAGGAGTATCTCTAAGTAACCTTGCAGGTCGTAATCAGTTGTAGAAACACAAATTAAACTTGCAGTCAGTGACTTCCCCTTAAAATTTAGATTACTTTTACCAATGGCAGATAACATGTGAAATATTCACAGGCAAAACAATTAGCCAAATGCTAATGCTGTAACGGTCACATTTTAGCTGAATGGATGTGACCGTCGTTTTTGGCACCGCCAAAATAAACTCTGGAAGAAAGGGATGTGGAAGGAGTGGGAAATCAGGATAGTGTTGTGCGGTATTATGTATCTTCGCAATTATCGATTAGGTATGGCGTTAGTCAGGGAAGTCTTGAGGTGCATTCAAATGTCACTCCATGCTTTTTGCCATTCACACGGATATGCGCTTTACATATCTGGTCGTTGGGCTTTCTTACTCTCTCTAGCTTTGCACATGAGACTCAAGCTTTCGCGACTGGAGTAGGTACATCCTCACTATCGCTCTTCCATCTACCCCATACCAAGGTACTTTTAAAGTCCATGTTTTAAGGGATGAAAAAGGGGGATGAAGTAGTTTTTCAAAATCTCGAATAGACAATTACTTCACACTTGCTCTTAAAATTTATGTTAAAAAGTAATTTCCATCTTATTTTGAAGGCCATATGTGAATAATTTCATCAATAAATCCCAATTTCCTGTCTTAAAGTATGGGAAAAGGGGAACAGGGGTTTTATTTGACATTCCCTAAATTTCTCCTATAAGAAGGTACTCTACTCTCGTTAAAACACAACTCTGCTCTCGCCACGGTACATCACGTTTCGTGTCCACCCAATCATGAACAATGGCTTCTCGGAATCCTACAGACTCCACTCGAGACTCCGACACGCTTTAAGTCAGCAATTCCTCCAACAACAGCAGCAAACTGCTGAACGACAAAACACGCATCGCGTGGTGACAGTTCAGGAAGCGACAGAGCTGACGATGCGAATCAACACACTTGCAACAGCTGACGATGTGAATCAACACACTTGCAACAGCTGACGATGCGAATCAACACACTTGCAACAGCTGACGATGCGAATCAACACACTTGCAACAGCTGACGATGCGAATCAACACACTTGCAACAGCTGGCGATGCGAATCAACACACTTGAAACAGGTGACGATGCGAATCAACACACTTGCAACAGCTGACGATGTGAATCAACACACTTGCAACAGCTGGCGATGCGAATCAACACACTTGCAACAGCTGGCGATGCGAATCAACACACTTGCAACAGCTGACGATGCGAATCAACACACTTGCAACAGCTGGCGATGCGAATCAACACACTTGCAACAGCTGGCGATGTGAATCAACACACTTGCAACAGCTGGCGATGCGAATCAACACACTTGCAACAGCTGACGATGCGAATCAACACACTTGCAACAGCTGACGATGCGAATCAACACACTTGCAACAGCTGGCGATGCGAATCAACACACTTGCAACAGCTGACGATGCGAATCAACACACTTGCAACAGCTGACGATGCGAATCAACACCCTTGAAACAGCTGACGATGCGAATCAACACACTTGCAACAGCACAATAATACCTTTTAATAAGATCGATAATAACTTTACATACAAAGCTTATATAAATGATAATTGGTTTGGATTTCAATGAAACTTTAATGACGTTTCAAAACAATGACCAAAGATGACAGTTCCATTCAAACAGTTGCACGCACACACAGACTAATTTGTCCCACCAAAGTCTGAGAATGCAAAAACAATTTTTATTACTTTTAGAAATGAACCGTTTGGAATCTAAAATATAAAACAGGTTTATTTTTCTAATATCACCCTAAAATCAGTGAATATTTTGCAATACCCTACTGCGGAAGATATAACATTTATTATTTATCTGAATCATCAAAACTTCTACTGGCCTAAATTATAAAATTACATCGTGATACAGCTTAAGTTTTGTAAAGCCCTCATTCATGTGCTAGCAAAAAGGAAAGATTTTTTATTCGTATCGCAACCGTAAAATATTCAGTAATAGGTGTTTCGAAAAGTAAATCTTTAAAATAAAAATAAAAACTCTACAGTGAATGTTACTCGGCTACAATAATCACATACACTGAAACGAATTTTGAACAGTTTTAGTTATTGAGCTATATTTTGACTTTTCAACAGCTGAAGCTCTGGTCTTACTGATATAACGCTCAGTCACTGTTATTTATGTGCTCTCAAAAGCATTTCAATGAGCAGTTCCTGATCTTACTAAAAATTCTGACATACCCTATTTGGCCATAATCATTTGTAAACAATATTTGAAAACAACTCTGGGATGCTAGTAGCTGAATTACTACATTATATACTTTTGTAGGTGCAGAGATATTCTTAAAATCCTAATGAAACTCTTTCCGGTTTTTCCTGAATTTTTCGACGAATCAGCTAGTTTTGTGGTAAGAAAGCTACGTAATTATTAATTTTAATGGTTTTACCTTATTGTGAAAATTTTAAAATAACATTTATGTAAATTCTTAATAAACGCTGCAAAACAAGAATATCTAAATAACAAAGTTTATCTTCATATGATATTTTAAATTTACAACTGTCATTTCAAAACAGGCACACAAACAAACACTAATATATATTTCTTTTCCATCTATGTATATTTTTATCTATATTTTACCTATCACCGATGTGATATAGGTATATAAAACACACGCGTATTTGAATGCAACATGTCAGAACTTAAAAACAATCGGTGAAGAAATTTCGGATATTTAAGACTTTAAATGAACGAACGTTAATTTTTTTATTTATATTGTTGTATCGAAGAGAGTTAATCTAAAATAATTAAATATTTCCAGTGTTTCTGATATGTAAATAATGAAGATTAAATTTTTTACTTCTTAAGCTAAGGGTGAGAGTTCCTAGTGCTTCAAAATGCGCGTAGCAGTCATGTCATAAAGTCACCGGGGTGTGGGTAGCAGACATGTCTTAAGGTCCTCGGTGTACGGGTAGCAGACATGTCATAAAGTCCTCGGTTTACGGGTAGCAGACATGTCATAAAGTCACCGGGGTGTGGGTAGCAGACATGTCTTAAGGTCGTCGGTGTACGGGTAGCAGACATGTCATAAAGTCCTCGGTGTACGGGTAGCAGACATGTCATAAAGTCACCGGGGTGTGGGTAGCAGACATGTCTTAAGGTCCTCGGTGTACGGGTAGCAGACATGTCATAAAGTCCTCGGTGTACGGGTAGCAGACATGTCATAAAGTCACCGGGGTGTGGGTAGCAGACATGTCTTAAGGTCCTCGGTGTACGGGTAGCAGACATGTCATAAAGTCCTCGGTGTACGGGTAGCAGACATGTCATAAAGTCACCGGGGTGTGGGTAGCAGACATGTCTTAAGGTCCTCGGTGTACGGGTAGCAGACATGTCATAAAGTCCTCGGTGTACGGGTAGCAGACATGTCATAAAGTCACCGGGGTGTGGGTAGCAGACATGTCTTAAGGTCCTCGGTGTACGGGTAGCAGACATGTCATAAAGTCCTCGGTGAGCGGTTGGAGTTCGGTGAACGAGAATCATTCGAGAGGTGCGCTTGGACACACTGCGCACTAAAAAACATAGTGTTGAAAACCAAATAGAAACAATACAATATACACCACGGAGCTGGTTTGTTTCAATGGTTGGAATTTAAATAAAAAGTGATGAACCAAACTTACAAACAATGTTGGTTGATCACGCTTCGTCGTGAGGCAACGACGAGCAGCAAAGGCTCATTGCAGAAGGGGCGAAATACAAGCCAAACTCCAGATTCGAGGGTACACAGTATATGCCTGGAACATCACTGGCGAAAAGTGAAAATGTAAAACTGATGGCTAGGGGCATGCAGATTTCGCGAAAAGCTTTCGGGACTAGATGAAAGTTAAAACACTGTAACATCGTCTGTGTTTCGTGATGGGGAGAGTTTCTCCCAGGTACATATAGATTGCAACAACACCAATCGCAGTGATTCAGTGCGGAAGTAAACGCGTCCTGAGTGGCTCGGCCAAATAAGGCAACGACTTATCTCGCAGATGGCCGGCAATCACAAGGAAGAAACCACAGGTGCGGGTATACCTTGTTGCAGTCTAATTAGTCTTCAGATCTTTTCGCGAAAAATGCCTGCCCCTACTAATGGCTAAGACGGGAGACTGGTTGCTGATAGAAAACCTGGCCAAAATTTTCAAGAGATGAAAATGAAAATCTCAAAAACAAATATTTTAATTTTAAATATGTTAATTGATTTAATTTCAAACTACAGTTCAATAAATAAAAAAGGATGTTTGTCGTAAAGTTCCATAAAAACAGCACAAAATAGCAAACAATATACAAATTTTATCGTAATTTGCCAAATAGGCAGTGGAAATGATGTCTGAATGATTGGGTCTATCCAAGCTCGCGCGGTTAGTAAGCGACATGTAGGGGACTACATCTCACCGGGAACCTAAACATGTCCATTTCTGTTGAGAATTTACGATTTTTTTTTTCAGTTTGGGTTAGTTCATGTTGGTTGGTACTCGTCTGGTGGGTAACATCGTAGCGTTTTAGAGTCCATACATTTCGTAAATCTTTATCAAAACTCAAGTCAAAATGCTGAAATTTCTTGTGTCTAGTCAAAAATTTGTCCAAAAAATTTTATGGTTTATTTCTAAGAATTATTTTTCAGTCGAGGCGAAAATAAGCATGTTCTTATTTTTAAAAGATATATTGCTGCAATAAAAATATAAAACATTGTTAATGTAATATATTTTCACGAAGATTTTTTGTTGTAGACATCATAAGTTTGAAGGTATTGTTGGTATATTTATTTACATTTTTCGGGCTTATCTTCTAGTATTTAAGTCTATATCTCTTCCTGTCTTTGGTGCAGGTGTTCCAGCTATTTTTAAGTGTTTATTATATATTGAGGATCTCACCAGTGATTATGAAGGCCGTTTTATTCCAAATGAATTTTACAGTTTGTGCACCTACATCACCAGATACGCAAGGATATTCGACTATACAGTAAATTATTTTTGTAAATGTAACAGTACTATAAATGTAAAATTACAGATAATTTTACATTTTTAAATTTTTCATGAAAACTGTTATATCACTATAAAATAGTGTTCGAATTAATACTGGGTAAGATTCTTACCCGGGAGTTTATGATTTGTGTGGTCACAGTACCTCCAACAGTTAAATATTTTTTTGCAAATGGTTCCCTAAAAAGCTCTACAGTATTAACAACGCAAGCTAATTAGCACAATAAATCAAAATAAAGTACAAATATTGGATGTTCGACTATTTTTTTTTATGGTTTAAAAAACGCTTGATTAAACTTGAGTTAAAACATAGAGTTATGACCGATTTTCGTAAAACCAATACTCAGCATTATCTTGAAAACGTGTTTCATATATACAAAAAAAAAATTGCCATGTGTTGTACAAAGTTGCAATAACTTTATTGTGATAATACTGACGAATTATTTAAAACTGGTTTCCAAAGGAATCTTTTGAAAAAGTTCAGTTCTTTATGTGTGTAGAGTGCAATAAATGACTTCTGCAGATGGGATGAAACATGGTTACTTTGCAAGGCTTTGGGAGCGTGTTGTTTGTTGTGTTGACTCTATTATATTTAAAAAGATATTAGCTAAGTTCAAAGGGACTTTGTGCGTTAGTCATAGAGGCGGGGTGGCGCTCAGTGATAGCGTGTTGATGTACCTTGCATCAACCCTCGGTCGTGTTTGCAGACTTACTAACTTGACCGGCTCGGGCATGTTTTTATCCTTAACTATGCTAACACACTCCAAATTTTACTCGGAAATATCAGAATCCGAAATGGGTTGGTCGATTAAAAATCTAGATACTGTGCCGGAAATTTGGTATTTCGACACGTTTTTTTTTCTAATTTTATTATAATTTTAAATTATTTTTGTATATTTTATTTGATCTATAATTTGGTTACTAAAGGGCGATTTACACTTTGTTAGGCGGGTGTACTCCCCTAAGTTAAACTTTGTGCCAGTAGTCTGAAGCACCTTTCCCAGAGACGTATCTGATATTTTGCAGATCTAATACTTTGCTGGCAGCCAGTTTGACATTTCCCTCGCTTACAGGCACGTCCCAGGCCTGTAACGTTACTTCACTTCATGACTTAAACTGCATACAGCAGCTCTGGACGTGTTGTTACCATTTCTCAGAAACGAGCTGACCGTAGCCTTTACCGTCACGAATACATCTTAGGTTCACTCCCCTGGAGTCACGTCATGGACGCTAGTTCCCAGCATCGTGGCGCTTTTGTCCACCCCCCTTCCCTATCGGTTTTAAGAATTCGCCTAAGACCAATGACCGGTCCTAAACCCCAGCAGACAGCGACCGTCTCCAAGGACGCCTTGCATAAAAATGGGTGTGCCAAGATGGACTACCCCACGACATCTAGCGGCAGAAACAGTAACTTATTATCTTGGCCGCCAGAGTGTAGCACCTGACTGCCCCTTTATTCCCTTGTTAAAGCAGACGCCTTGGGCGAGTCGATTCTTTTTTATTTCAGACACCCCTCAACAGGTAGCGCTAAAGTCGGCCAGTGCTACCAACTTCGAGACATCAGTCAGAGTTTTTTTATGATGCCCACTCGGGGAACTTCGGAACCTTTCGGTCCGGATGTCCCAGTCCCCCCCCCCCCCCCCCCCCCTCCACTTTTGATTGAACATTTACTTTTAATTACGAGACGCGGTTCTTCGCGAGACACTTCGCGTCGCGACTGCAGATGAACCATTTGCGATTATCGGCGAGTCGACGAGACACTGCAAGACTTTCATCCGGCCGCAACCGACTATGTAGTCGCCGAAATAAGGGATGCTATCCCTATAAACTTTTTCAAGTAGTTTAGTCCGTCTGCGTAGTACAAAGTGTAATAGTTATTTTCCTTTAAATTATTTCTTTTGTGAAATGGTAGAAACTTCCGCGCTCAACCGCGTATTCGCGGGATCCAGTTCCTGGCTGGCGACGCATCGGTAAATAGAAGACAACTCCCCTGTCTGGTGAGTGACAATCCGCGACTTTCCTCAACCTCCCCTTAACTATTCCGGGCATTTTCTGCCCCGTATACCGTCTGTGTACAAGTTATGATCAGTTTTTATTTGGACTGTTCGCAGACAGGGTCCGAGAGACGGACGCCGAATTGGCATTTTCATCTCCCTTCCTCAACAGGACACAGGCGCCCTGGCATCATGTTCCCGCGTGATCTCCGGGAAACGAAGCCCCGACCTCCGGTGCTTCTGTATCTTTTGACCCTTTTCTGAACTTTCTTTAAATTTCGTCGTCAGATGCAGTTCATTTGATAAACATAATTTCTGGACTTTAAGTAAATATACTGGGATAGTTTAAACATATTTGTATTTTTTTTATTGGTTTATGTATTTTTTTTAATGAAAACCTTTTATAATTTAACGTCGGGTCGACCCACCATTTTTTTTCTTTCTTTCTGAATATACCTGAGAGCTGTTTAAAAATGTAATTAATATTGTACGCTAATATTTTCTTGTATCTGTTATAAGTTTCCTCAGTATGGAGTAATTATATTTCAGACGGAATCACACCTTGTTTCTGTTCATTAATAATAACGTTGTGAAACCTAAAAGATCCACCTAGCACAAAAATGGTAATCAGACCGTGGTTTGCTGCTACAATACAAAAATATATAATCATTATATAAATAAACATAATTTCCTAATATAAAAGTAATATGGGTGTTAAGGCATTACATTTAAAAGCGCCAATAAAATCCTGACAAAAATATATAAACTCTAAATGCAGTATGCTGGCATAAAATCTTTATAAAGTCCCACTATCACACAGCGTGTGTAGTTATATGAAAAATTCTTTGGCAATAACATTAAAATACGAACGAGACCAAGAGTTTCAAGTCTTCTGGACTTCGAAGCATCAATGTGCATTTTTAAAAAAGGCAAGGCGTATTGCACGCCAAGTTTATTCCCCAGACCTGGGTGTATAATGTATTTTATCTTAAAACACTATTTGATTTGTAATATATGCGTAAGAAAAGGTCTCAACGCAAAGTGCAAGAATGAAACAGTTCATTCGTAGGCGAAAGAAAAGGTTTCTGCAAACCATACACAATGCCTAGCGATGGAGCTTCACTTGCACTGGAATACGAAAATGCGTGCGCTATAATAAAATGTAGCTTCACCCATGATAGTAAGAAAAAAAATTCTTATGAACGTGGTGCAAAAATAACAGCTTAAATAATTTAACTAAATAATTTTCTTTCTTCCTTATCTAAGTGGGCTGGCTGGCAGCCCGGCGGGAAATGACTAAAGTCGCCCCCGAAACAACCAGTGCCACCCAAACCAATGTGGACAGCAATGTCCAAGCCCCCAACCCCCCTGCATGGTAGACTCTTTTCTTCTCTGTCCAACTCTTCTTCCAGATCCATCCTTCTGTATCCCGTAAGCTTCCTGCTTGATATTAGTGCATGAAATTTTGCATCCCGCATGTCAGAGCTCAGGGTTTTCCTTGTGTCTATGCAGGTTTTGCCTGGGCTCAACTTATCTAGTTTGTTTAGTATAGTCAGTGAGGGGAGTTAGTCATGGCGCATATCGCTTCCATGGCTGGCTTATCCCCCTCCTAGCACATGATGCATGCTACCCCTCCTGCATGGCTTAAACCCTGCATGCTTAGAGCGTATGGGCTTCGGCCTGAGACGCACTTAGTATCCCTCCCTAACCCGGAACCCTCCCCAGCACTCTTAGTTTTAATTTAGGTTAGAAAAAAAAATCTGAATTGGCTCACAAAAAGAAAGTTTGTCTACGAGCCAATGGCGAGCCAGATACGAGCAGACCCTCGCCGACGGCTCTACAACACTGCCTAGCTCGTCCCCGCCCACACAGGCTGCAGAGGCCGAGTCGAGCCAGGCTCGTATGTGCGGGAGCCACTTTTAGGGTGTATGTCCTGTTCCAGGTCGTTATTGTATGTAGAGACCCGTAAAATTCGCGGGTTCCATGACCTCCAGGATAGACTCCAATATCCTCTACACACTCGGGAAAAAGCCAACTGCTCATTGGCTGCTGACTTGTGAGTCGTCTCGACTGGGTGGCCTGTGATACGACACTTCTCAGAGTGAGGGACTCTAATCGGCCATCAGTCCTCCAGATTAACAGTGAACCAATGACAGAAGCAAAACTAAGGTATAATTATTTGAATTTTAACATAATAAGAAATGAACCCGCGATTTTTTCGGGTCTCTATGTATCTTAATATATATAAATCTCGTGTCACAATGTTTGTCCTCAATGGACTCCTAAACCACTTAACCGATTTCGATGAAAATTGGCATTTATGTGTAATTTTTTCCAACTTGAGAGATAGGATAGTTTTTATTTCGATTAATGGTCTTAATCTGATAATTTTAGAGTTTTCTAATGTGATGTATGTATGAGTTGGCAGAAAATCACCACGGCAACGGCTGTAGCATTGTTGATGCTTCATTCGTCTCCATGGCAACGACTATTTCATTGTTAGTGTAGTCCTCATCACTCATTAAATACAGACCACCAATTTTTAGATATATACAGGTAAATAACTATACACTGGTAGAACAAAGTCGGTCGGGATTTGAAAGTGATATAAATTATTCAAATTAAGAAGACAATTACTAACTACATCTGATTTCTAAAAAGGTCCAGTGAACTCTTTACCAAGTCAACCGATTTCGATGAAAATTGGCATTTATGTGTAATTGTTTCCAACTTGAGAGATACAACCTTGCGAAGCCGGGTCGGGCAGTCGGTGCTATTCGTTTCTTCTTCGGTACATTACAAAGCATTGTATTAAGTTTTTGTCAAAATTAATTAATTTTCATTTATTTCATTTATTATAACTGTAAATAGGAGATTTGGTCTCATTTTCCCCCCCATAAATACAACCGTGCGAAGCCGGGTCGGGCAGTCGGTGCTATTCGTTTTTTCTTCGGTACATTACAAAGCATTGTATTAAGTTTTTGTCAAAATTAATTAATTTTCATTTTATTTCATTTATTATAACTGTAAATAGGAGATTTGGTCTCATTTTCCCCCCCCATAAATACAACCGTGCGAAGCCGGGTCGGGCAGTCGGTGCTATTCGTTTTTTCTTCGGTACATTACAAAGCATTGTATTAAGTTTTTGTCAAAATTAATTAATTTTCATTTTATTTCATTTATTATAACTGTAAATAGGAGATTTGGTCTCATTTCCCCCCCCCCATAAATACAACCGTGCGAAGCCGGGTCGGGCAGTCGGTGCTATTCGTTTTTTCTTCGGTACATTACAAAGCATTGTATTAAGTTTTTGTCAAAATTAATTAATTTTCATTTTATTTCATTTATTATAACTGTAAATAGGAGATTTGGTCTCATTTTCCCCCCCATAAATACAACCGTGCGAAGCCGGGTCGGGCAGCTAGTAGGTATATATGTTTCACACGGTTCATTTTGCTGACTTTTTGATTCACTGAACTGTCTCAAAAATGATATATATATATATTTATATATATATATTTATATATATACATCTCGTATCCTATTTGCATAATTAGCTGGTAAAGTTGCATTTATAAGGTTTTTTTAGTGCAGATTGGAAAAGAAATTTAAAAAAAGAATAATCTGGAACTTTTTAGTTTTACAAATTTACTGGCTGCTTTGTGATATGGTTTAATTTTTACAAAACAAAAAAAAAATTAATTTTTATAGTTCTTTTAAAATTATTTTATGACTGTAGAAGGCTAAATAAATTTAAAAATAAATTTTAGAAGAATTTTTAAGCGATACCACGCAGTAGCTACCAATGATGCCTTTAAACACAATTTTTTTAAAATTTAATTATTCTATTTGGTTCTCCTTATCCATATTGCCAAATAAATGTTAAAAATTCATCTTTGGCAGCTAATTATCCACTATATGTACTTTTTTCATTTTGTTGAAGTTCTGCCTCTCAAAATTTCTGCAAGTTTACTCGTATTTAACGTAAAAAAAAAAATGGTTGTCTGTAAAGTCGGTTTACGGACGATAGTTTAACGTGACAACGTCATAACAAAACATTGATGAAATGATTGCATACTTTATGAATAAAATTGAATGATTTTTATTTTTATAATAAAAGAATAAATACTTGAAATTATACTAGTAATCAGATTTTTAAAATGCAAGAATAATTAACTTTTATTGCCGAAATTGTTGTTGTAATAAGCAATGAAAACCACGTTAACTTTTCACTTCACTTTATAAACAGTCGACGAAACAGTTCACGTGTAGATGACTTGTAATTAATTTTAAAAACTGGCGTTTAGCTATAAAGTTTCAATTTAATTTTGAACAAGTTTTCATATAAATAAACTGTAATCAAATATCTATCATCAATTATATGAATCACCATAATACTTTAGTCAATTGTAACATAACCTATTATTACTGCA
Organism: Bacillus rossius redtenbacheri; assembly: GCF_032445375.1. Classification (NCBI taxonomy): domain Eukaryota; kingdom Metazoa; phylum Arthropoda; class Insecta; order Phasmatodea; family Bacillidae; genus Bacillus; species Bacillus rossius. The sequence goes on along the minus strand of NC_086341.1, from coordinate 39,443,519 downwards.
CTCGCCGACAGATACTACATTTTTTAATAATAAAAGAATAAATACTTGAATTTATACAAGTAATCAGATTTTTAAAATGCAAGAATAATAAACCTTTATTGCCGAAATTGTTGTTGTAATAAGCAATGGAAAGCACATTAATTTTCGTTTAAATATAATTATGAACCAGTTTTCATATAAATTAACTGTAATCAAACATCTAACATAATTAATTATTACTGCACTCGCCGACAGACGCTACTTTTTTTTTAATACTAAAAGAATAAATACTAGAAATTATACTAGTAATCAGATTTTTAAAATGCAAGAATAATTAACCTTTGTTGCCGAAATTGTTGTTGTAATAAGCAAACAAAACCGCATATTAAAATTCGTCGAGAATATTTTACATTTTTAGGTCTTCCAGTGCTCAAAATGATATGCAATTGTGGCCCCGGGCACGAAATTTTATTCATAATTATTTAATAATAACGCCCCTCGCGATAAACTAAGGAAAATATGTATTAACGAGTGCCAGGTTCCCGCGGCAGCTAATAGATAGCGCGATTCGTTCGGTTCGCGTCCGCCACCGTAGATGACAGCACGGTAGGGGAATAATATTATTTCGTTTTTATAATACGATTTTATAACAAATACGCATCCCAAATACACCAAACTTATTTATAATTTGTTACAACATTTTTTAAAACATTGTGCAAAAGATCCCGGGTGTAATTTGAATTATTTTGTGTAACTGTAAAACACCATTGTTCGTTAAAAACGTATTTGAAAATTCAACATTACTTTTAAATAACCGTACCGATTGTGCTGAAAATCGGTGGACGATCGTTAATTTATATAATATTAATAATTCAAACGACGAAACATGATTGAAAAGTCAAATCGATGGTTGATCCAATCGAGTGGAAGAGATACGGCGCATGCGTACAATGAGCGTAACGGGACACATCCGTAGTGGGACAATGTGAGTTACGGGACACTTTTGTGCGTGCAGCCGGCGTTCATCGATTTATTAGACGTTGTCACGTCTAAAATAAAATAATGTCCTGGAATGGGAAATACATTCTTGGGTTTAGTTTAGGGTCTTTACATTTCCGTTGGTGCAGAAAAAATTAAGCGGCCACCTTTTCATTCACGTCTTTTACCTCATACACAATGCTTGTCACGTTCTACTATAAAATATTTGGGCCGTGATTAGAGTTGCTCCTACAGTAGTTACTTCAATTATTTTACCTTCATAATTCTTCAGTAACGACACTCCCTACGTTCGAAATGTTTATTGCTACTCTAACTCTGTCGTTATGTTACTATGATGCTCCATATGTTACCCGTAATTTCTCCGATTTCTTTCTACTTTTTTTCGGTCTTATGTTAGCTACCATTGGCTTTATATGAACTCATCATTTTGATCGCACCAGAATATTTTTATGAATTTAGTAAACTTTGTTCGAATACAAATTGAACTGGCACCAAAGACTTGCTAAAAATTCAATGTTAACGAAATTGTATTCTTTTAATGGCATCAGGTTAGCTTTTAAATTAGCTATTCGCCTTTATTTATCGGTCACAGAACTTTTCGCTTAACTCAGCACACATGAATAATGTCCAGCGAAGTTCGCCTAATGTCGAGGGGTGAGGGGGGGTGGGCGTAATTACGCTAGAGCAAGAAAAGCCTTGCCATATGCTAGGTATTAAGGGACTCCTCTGGCACACAGCCAAGAGAACATTCATAACCGAGCCTTCTAAACTATGCTCTTAACCACAGCTCCTTGAATGCGCCCGTGAGCTTCCTTACTTCCCCTTTCCACTCCTCCTCCTCGGTTGCTTTCAGACGCCAACCGAATTGAATTATTTATGAAAACTTTTGGCCGCGTACCTGGGTTCTGCCAGGACCACAAAGACGTGCATACGGCAGTTGTACTTGGAACCTGGGGGAGTCTCAGTCCGGAACGCTCTCACCGCACATAGCACATAGCACCCAGGTGTTTCCAACTGTAGTTCACGTTTTCAAAGTTCAAAATAATGTTGTGTTTCTCTCCTATTTTATTTTTATTTTTGAAGTGAAAACTTCTATAGGAAGGTTTGGATAGGGAGTATATTCATGTAAGTCGTCATCGACATGGTCACATGACATGTTAAAGATCACAGTACATATCTCTGTTCAAGTTATGTTTTTGTTCAATTTTTATTTTAAATTTTAAGTATAAGATTACTGTGCAGTTAAAAGTGAGTAAGAAATATATTAACATGGTTTGAATAACGAAGAATACGGAGTCTTTGTAGCAATATAACCGAAAAATTAAGAACATAATTATTTCTTTTTTTAATACCTACAATTACCATGAAATGCGCATTTTATATTAATATAGAAGTTATTTTACTAACGTGATGAAACAAATTTGTGTGCTAATATTTTTTCGTAAAAATTACGAAAAAGTCACTGATTTATATCAAAAAAATATTTTCTTATGTTACACAAATATATTTTACAAAGTAAGTATTTCTTATTTCAAATTATATTTCTATTTTCTTAATTCTACTATTAATATTAATAATAGTTACTTCTATTATTATTAATTCTATCATTTGAATTTAAGGAAAAAAAAATGTTGTTTACATTATATTGTTATTCTCTCTAAATATATATTTTTAATATTTTTCTATATCCTCGATTCTGTGTGGAAAACGTTAAAGATATCTTCAGAAGACAGAAAAAGAAAATTGAAAATAACATCTGTTTATTTGTAGTTTTAGTTTTCACTTCTGTCGGCAGTCCTCATGACTGCTTTAATTATTATTATTATTATTATTATTATTATTATTATTTTAGACTTTGTTTGCGATTGCGATTTTATTTCTCTTATTTTTTTACGACTTCTACTAACACTACCAGGAAAACTTTTCGCAAAATAAAGACCACGAATAAAGTGCACTGCAGTAGGGGAGGACGGGGCAATTTGGCGATGTTAAGAGTTCGCCATTTTTTATAATTTTAATTTTGGAAATACGATTTCCTTCTTTCCACACACGATTAGAATAGTCTTTTGTCGTGGTTAAACTACATGGAAAAATCTATATTTCTACATTATCTCCAAAATTCTGCCCTTTTAAAAATATAATGCAAATGTGCCATCTTGCCCCGTTACCGGGGCAAGATGACTTTGACTACGGGGTAAGATGACATTTCTGCACAAGTTTAAACATATTTATTTTTAGAATGCAAACTAATGTAAATTAACTAATTTAACATTGTTACATGCTTTTCTTTACATATATGGCATATTATTAAAGGCTTGGTTTGTTGAAAATTACAATTAATAGTTAACTTACATAACTAATTCAGAGTTGGTGTTTTTATAAACAATAATCGCAAACAAATTTTCCTCCTTCAAAGTTCGAGCAGTCCTCATGCCACCATATGTGGCATTTGCAACACTCGATCCAATCTTCTGATGGAGGGTCGACATAGATCTCATCACACACAAGACACTGCACTTCGGATATTTGAGCTGAAGTCATGCCTGGCGAAAGTTGGAGCTTCTTGGATTTTTCTCAAAAATCGAACTTCAGTTTCTTAGTAACAGTTCCTTTTTTGGCATCTCGAGACTCATGTCTTTATTGCTTCAAACGTTCTTGTTCTATCCTCTGAGCTTTTCTCTGAACCAGCATCGCTTTCATGGGTGAGCTTGTGATGACACTTGCACATTGCTTATGACTTATCCTTTTTCTCACATATGATCTTTCTTTAGGCAATGGTTTGAAATCGAAAACACTTCAGCAAAGTTTTGGCTTAACAGGAGAAGCATTTCTTATAGGCCCTATCTTAATGAGAGTAGCATTTCTTGAAAGTCCTGGCTCAACGGGAGTAGAATTTCTTGAAGGTCCTGGCTCAATGGAAGCTGCGGGAGAAGTATTTATTGAAGGTCCTGGCTCAATCGGAGAAATATTTCTTGAAGATCCTGGTTCAATGGAAATGTCATTTCTTGAAGGTCCTGTCTCAATCGGAGAAATATTTCTTGAAGATCCTGGTTAAATGGAAATGTCATTTCTTGAAGGTCCTGGCTCAATGGGAGTAGCATTTCTTAATGGTCCTGGCTCAATGGAAGTAGCATTTCTTGAAGGTCCTGGTTCTTCAGTTTTCTCTACCTGATGTTCATTAACTGCTTTTTCTATAGCAAGATCATGATCGGTGGGGTTCGCTGCAGCTAAATCATGCTCAGTAAACACAAGGGGATCATAAGGCTCAATTCCACATTCTCGGAACCCATTGACTGCATTACCGACTGTAGCTGCTTTTAAATAAGCAGTGCTTAGTAGCTCACCAATTTTTTTTGTCAGTTATAGCTTGCCCTGGATTAGTGACCATAAAGTTGTCACAAGCTTGACTGTAATAGGTTTTTAATGGCCCAAAAAAGGAAACATCCAGCATTTGAAGACGATGGATAGTGTGGGGTGGAAATCCGACCATAACGATGTGATTTTCCCGGCAAAAGTTTATAGCCTCCAGTGTTACGTGTGTTTTATGGTTGTCAACAAGCAACAGCACATGAAATTCACTGGTTGGTTTCACATGTAGTTCGAAATGTTTCAAAAACAACATAAATATTTCTCCATTGCTCCAACCATTATCACTGCAATGTCCAACGGTTCCCGGAGGGGCTCTTTCCACAAGTTCAGGTCGCATCCGTTTTCTTGCGAAAACCAAAAAAGCGGGCAGGTAATATCCGCAAGCATTAATGCAACAAATAATAGTAACATTTCTTCCTCTCTCTGCCGAAACGATCTTGGAAACACTCTTACTTCCTGTGGGTGAAATAACCTTTGGTAGCCTATTAGGTACAGTGGAAAGTGCAGATTCATCTGCATTGTAAATGGCAGAAGCTGGAAATATATGTTTTTCCCGCACTTATTTCAAAATTAAGAAAAACTTGTCAACATTTGGCTTGTTAAAGCCCATTGCTCTGGCAATGGATGTTTCCTCTGGTCTCCGAAAATTTAACTTACATTTTTTCATAAAACTAGCCAACCAATTCTCACCTGCCATCCTGGTCTCCACATTGAACGGATGCGAAATTCCACTATATTCTGCAAAGTAAAACACAAGTCTTCTACATTGCTGCTTTGTCATCCCAAAAAACATGTTATCCATTGCTGTCGAGTAGTTCCTTAAATATTCTAGCTGCTCTTCAGTGAAAACTTCTCGAAATATTCCACCATGAATAGGCATTTCCTAGGAAGAAAATACAATTAGGTAGGCTAAATACTTTTTTATTAGAATTTTTGTTTAATGAAAGCCTGTAGGGCATGAACAATTAAGAAACAACTGTAAAAAAGCACTTGGGGCAAGATGACGAGTCGTCATCTTGCCCCAGTCAACTTGCCCCGATCAGCAATGTTATTAGTATTGGATTTTTTCGCTAGGAAAAAATATAAAAGGTTAACAATATATAGTGGTTAAGAAAAGTATATTGTCTAAGGTAATAATGTGTGGCATTGAATAACCAAATATCTTACCTGTTTGTCCATGAGATATTACTTCGAAGTTCTTGAAAATTACAATACGTCAGACCAAATGTACGAACATCATCTAACAAACAACTAAATGGTGGCAGCGGCTTCACTGTGCGATTCTTTAGTGCCCACCAGTGTGGAGCGCTAGTAGTGTCTGTTAGGTGGTGCTATCTAATAACATGACGTGGAACAAAGTCATTCGTCGTCTTGCCCCGCTCGTCAACTTGCCCCGTCCTCCCCTACTTATTCCCAGTGTTTTCTTTTAAATTCAGAAAAGTGAAAAAATAAGATTTTATTTAAATCAATGTATTCACTGATTATAAAAATAAACTTTACGTTTCATGGCCGCAGCAATATTGGAAAAGTTTTCTATTTTTAAACTTCATAAAACCCTTACAAATATGATAAAACGGAAATTAATGGGACACAAAACTATGTAGCTAATTGATTCGAGTGAAAAATTTTAACGACACTATCTATCAATTTTTTCTTTCATAAGTAATAAATTCAATAATCATAATTCTGCGTTTATGGGTTATCATGCAGAATTTTTAACTTAAACCCTTAAGACATTGACTTTGCATGAAAAAAAAAACAATTATAATTAATGTTAAAAATTAAGCAGGAGTAAGGAAATACTAATTACATCGAAAGAATATACTTCTGTAAAGCAAAATCTGACACGTATCCCCCTCCCCCCAAAATTCTTTGATAAAAAATATAAATATATTTTTTCCAAAATCCCTTTAGTGACTTAAACACCAATGAGGCCCTTCATAAAGTGAAACGAATTATATAAAACCAAATTTATAGATTTGCACTTATTTTACTTTGAAAATTTCCTAATTCAGGATGATAATGTCTTAAAAATTACACTTTAACAAATTTGTAAAGCATAAAATAAACTCTCGTAGTAGCTACCTATTTCCTAGATATTTATTTTTAAATAAAAAATAAAAATAAGAACATTTGTAAGAACATTTGCTAAACATATAGTTAAAGCATTCAATTTGTTAGTTCCACTATAATGAATAACAAATTTAAAAAAAATGTATAGAATAAAAAATATTAATGCACGTATTTATGCAAAGTACCATACCTTTAATAAATTGTTCAAAAGTAAAAATATATATATTATTAGTAACTTTGACAGCAATTTAGTCCACGCAATAACAAATTAAAAGCTTGCTTATAATTTTATGGCTTATGTCAAGGTAAATTTAAAAGATAAAAAAAAATTGAGTAGTGAAATTAGTTTAAAATTTCTTTAATATTAATCTATATTCACAGGGAGGGCAATTAAATTTTCCAATATGATAAAAAATTAGATTACTTGCATTTTTTAGCGGAAATTATTTGGAGTTTTTAAAATACTTGACAATGAAATACCTAATTTATAGTGCATTTTTTAAAACTTTGCCGCTTGAGGATTTTTTTTTTGGATCGGAAATATGTGTGGGTATATCACGAACTTCGCTGCGTCCATAAATTCCGAGAGATACTTCAAAAATTTTATCGCCGGATATTTCATATATAATGGCTATTGCCCCTGGACATGAGTTCGTGATTTAAAGCCAATGTATTGAGCTGCAGAGAGGGTTTATTCAGCTACAGACACCTGCTCTGCCTTCTCGCCAGCTTCAACTTTGTCTTATCGTGTTCAGAAACATTTTTTTGTAACATTAAACCTGCCTATAAACGTTCCATCAAAAAAGTTTTTTCATATCTTTAAAAACTTTCTAACTCTTTAAAATTAAAGGCAACAATTTGAAATTAAATGTTAAATAATTTACACTTAAATAAATATACTTGACTGCGACAAATTCACCTCTATGCTAAGGTTCTAAGACCAGGAAATTCAGTCCATTTGAATAAAAAGATTGTCATGCATTTGTTTTTGGAATAAAACCCAAACATATATACTAAAAGTAGTATTTTGCTAACATAATAATCAGAAAAAAAGTTAATATTAATGATTTTGTGAGATATCATATCCTCTCAAAAATATAATTTTCTTTCTTTGAAAATTAGTAACAGTGCACAGCAAACAATTAATTTTAATATCCAAGCTTCCTAAAACTTAAGTCACAAATAAAACCATTTTTTAACGTATTTAATGCTTCGCAAATAGTGTAAATAAATTTGATGTCTAGTTAAACATAATTTAGGAGAAAGTCTTAACTTAATATACTATAAATAAAACTTTCGTTGTTTAATATTTGCGGGAGGAAAATAAAAACCTTCAATAATATAAAAAAAAATCAAAGCCAACTTATCACTGACATACAGCATCCAAAAATTTAAAATTTTGCTCGAATGTTATTAACGTTATGGAATTAAAGTACGAACAGATATAGTATATCGTTATTTCCAACCAAAAATGTTGCTATACAACAAAAAAAATCCTCTTTCTACAATAGGAAATATTCCCTTCATAATTCACATAAGCGTATAATTGATATTGTATTTACGTTTGGACTTAAAAAGAGTACTTTTTTACTGAGGAACAAGTTTGCTTCACGTAGCAAAACATATATTTTGAATATGTCAATCAAAATTTGTTACTTTCATGATAGTAAAAAAAGTAAAATAAACAGTATGAACTAAAATATATATTGTCAAAACATCTACTACAAATGAATAATTATTAATTTATGTGTTATTTATGTAGCTAAATGTAGCTTTTGTTTAACCTCTTGTCCAGTCTGGGTTTTAACTTCTGTGACCGAGGGTTTGATAGTGGCAACCAGTAACACAACGAAAATTCCAAATATTATATCGTCATCAACGTGTAAGTGATCTCTTGCAAGAAGCGTTACGCGATGAGGGGGGGGGGGGGGGGACGAATCAATTAGAGAGTCAAATCCTCTTTGCAGATTTTTTCATCACCATTATGTAACAATGCGTACTTCCAGTGTGAAACATCATTGTGTTCTAATTATGATGTAGGTGGATTATTGTGTAACATAATTAAGATGTCACATTACTTGCCGATAACACATGACAAAACCAGCGAGCGCTTGACAGAATATTTGCATCGTTACACACTTGTTTACTTGCGCAAATGTTAACTTGTGTTTTTCAGCACTTGTATACTTACACACTGACATAGCTCCACACTGGTGTTCTTACGCACTGCACTGTAATACTTTTTTGTTAATGAAACAGAAATATTCATGTAAAAATTACAGATATTTGTAATTTTGTACATTTTCTTGAAAATTACTGTATCACTACAAAATAGTGTTCGCAGTAATATCATGTAATTTTTTATTTGTGTTGTCAGAGAACCTCCAATACTTAAAGTTATAAGTAAACCGTTCCCTGAATAGCTTCAAGTATATTAACGGCGCACATTAATAATCATTATTAAACAAAATAATTTACCATTATTGAATCATTGATTGACCTTTCCCTAATTCCAAAATAACTATGCTGGATTGAAATATAAACAAATATATAAAACATTGCGAAAGTATTATAATTTCATGCAACTAAAAACCACCATGTTCTTAAACAATACAATATATTGACTGTAGTATAAAAATCTATTTCTTGGCAAACTGTTTCTAAAGAAATCGTTTGTAAAAGTACAGAATTTTTTTTCTCCGTGCACACTCTAATAACTGTGCACACGCCTGTACACTTTTATATTTGCACACTTGAAAACTTGTTAAAAATATTGTGTAACTAACGAATTTCCTATCCCTCTGCTTCAGACGTTTCACTTATAAATCACACTAAAACATTTCCTCAAGAAAAGTAGAGATAGCCAGTCTGGCGCAATGTTATTCTTATGGGACTACGACTTCGTTACGGATTCGGGTGGTGGCTTGCCAGTCACGAGGATTCGACTATGTTCGGGCGTTTCCGCCGCTCGTTGCCTATGATCAGGAGGCCTGAGGCCATTTTGGATGATGCCGGGTCTGCCATATATGGATGAGCTATATTAAAAAGCCGTAATTACTAAACAATAAATTCGATAAAAATTCCAAAATACATAACTCTTACTTTCTAATAATTAAAGATAAATAAATTTTACTTCCATCCTTGGTTCAAAACTTGCTACATTCGAGAAAAAAAAAGTTTATTTTATACAAAAAAAAACTTATTAAAAAAATATCGTGAAGAATCCTAAAAGAGGCTTAAATTCATCATCTACCTGCCTCAAATTGATTCGATTGAATCCTGTCCTTGGTTCGATTCTTATTAAATGCAAAATATGTTAAAATTAAGTTAAAAATTATTTATTTAAAAAACATTGTGAAACATCTTAAAAGCAGCTTAAAGAGATTTTAAAGAACTCTGCGTTAAATTCGTGTCCGAGTTTTTTATTATATGTCTGCCTTCGACATTAGAACACATAACTGTGATCGCTACGAGGTTAGATGTTACACATCACTGGCGAGAAATGAAACACGCTTTCACACGTATTTTTCTTGTTTAAAGATAAGAATTTCTTTCCATGAGAAGAATTTACGGCGGCATGTCCTGAAGAATTGATGTTTTCAGCTATTCCGGAGAGCTAGTTAACACATGCGTATAGTAGGAATATCGCCTTCTTTCGTGTCTGAATGCCAGACAAACTCCCCCCTTTAACGGCTCGCCAGTACATCAACGCGGTTATTTTTTTTTATTTTTCCGCCCCATTTGACTGTCCCTTCTCGTCTCCGGTCAGACGTATTTTCCTCTCCCCATGTCAATCGTAGCTTTGTTACTTCGCAGTTCGTTGCACACACTTTCTTTGTTTCTCCTATATCCTCAAAGGTCAGGTCCCACTGTCAAAATTTTCGTCTCCGAATGTATTTGACAGCATATTGTACGAAATACGTATATAATGAGATATATCAATGAAAATCATCGACTGTTCGATAGGTCTCTCAATAAACTTGGTTTACATTTGCAAGCAGTCCTTTCTTATTGTTAGGGGCGGGAATTTTTGCGAAAAAATTTGGAATCTATCACAGAGCTTTGAACACTATAGCATCGTACTGTAGCACTGCAGCGGGTTTCTCGATTGGTTGAGTTTATTTCATATACATGTTTACTGTCAAATTAAACCATCATTCAGTATGGAATTAAATACGTCCTGAGTAACCTGATAAGAAGGTTTATTGCATCTCTTGAAGTTGGTCATCATTCACATGGAAGAAAACTTTGGCATGGTTATACCTTATAGCAGTCTAATGAGTATTCGGATTTTTTTTTAGCAAAAAAATACATGACCCTACTTATTTACCTTAATCGGCTTAAGCTGGTTCCACATTCAACTAAGCAAATGAGAAAGCATACACTGCACTAGATAATTTCCACGTAACGCCCAGTAAAAGCAGATATTGGCCCATAATTGTTTTTTTTTCCAGAAAAGATTTCCGGAGCAGCTGAGTGTTAAAACATTGTAATACTGTCTGTGTTTTGTGGTTGGTTAGCTTTATTTCAGTGTCATCGCACCAATTATAGCCATTCAGTGTGTAAGTGAACGCGTTCCGAATTTCTCGGCCAAAAAAATCAGTAGTTTATCTTGCAGACGACCACCAATTACAAGGAAACAATCTCTAGCACGGGCATGCCTTGTTGCAGTCTAATGAGCGAACCGATTATTTTGCGGAAAATACGTGCCCCTAGCTCCTTTCCTTCCCACCATAAGGGTCATGTATTTTTCGCAAACACATTTTAAGAATACACTGTCAAATATTTTTTTGTACTTTTACAAAGATAGTGCTTGGAAACTCAGCTGCCAACGATATCACTTGTAAAATTCCAAGGCCGAGCTTTGTAACATCTGAAGTTTTACAAAGCTCTGTCTTGCAGTTTTACAGGTGTTACAGTTAGAAAATGAGTTTTCAAGAACTTTCCTTGTTAAAAGTACAAAATTTACATACATTGTTGATTTACACTGTAATGTGGTCTGTGTTTCGTGATTGCGTTTCTTTCGTGCACGTGTCTAATGTTAGAACAGCAGGCATAGTTTTTAAGTGTGGAAGCAAACGCGTCCTGAGTGACTTGGTAAAATAAGGCATTGGTTTCTCTTGAAGTCGGCTGCTAATTACAAGGAATAAACCTCTGGCACCAGCATATATTACTTCAGTCTTATCGGCATTCAGATTTTTTTTTCGAAAAATGCTTCCCCCTATCCATAATTAGAGTAAGAAGAAGTTATATAGGATTTCAGACTAGCTGGTCATAAAATATTTTGGCGATAAATCATCATCTCAAAAATTTGTCCTTAAAACTTCTCCATTCGACGATTTAAGACACATGATCTCAAATACTTTTAAAACACCGAAACATCATTTACATTGTCTTGTTTGACCAAGCTATCACAAATACTACATTTTAATATTGGGTAAGAATATTTTAATGTGATTTTTATGCATTTACTATCATTTTAAAATGACGATTATTTTAAATCACATAAAAATACTTTGCATAGTAAAATTAATGTTCCGATATATTAAAGCTTGTTACACATCATCATCCTCGTTTTAAGTTTTAAAATTTACAAAAAAAACTTCCGCAAATTCACATTTTACCTTCACAGAGCACATCCGAACATTTTTAAACCGCCAGCCTTTGATTTCAAGCTTCCGCATAGTCTCAATGATCTTTGCGGAGTCGCTAATGCCTCTTTTCGCGAGCTTACAAGTGGCTTGCGACCTTATATCTGTCCTTTTGGTGCTATCTTTATGTAAATATACAGTATATCCATGAAATAATGACCTAGTTTCAATGGTTTATTATAACAGTTTAATTTAGACCATTAGAACAGATCATACATCAAATGGAAAGTAAAAAAATCTATTTTTTTCTTCAAATTTTTGGTAAATACATCTTTATCCGACATAAAAAAAACATTCTTCCCAATCCGGAGCAATGTAAGCAAAAGCCTATTAATAGAGATCGGAAAAATTCGTGGGTTCAATGACTTCCAGGATACACTCCAATATCCTCTACACACTCGAGCAAATCCCAAATGTTCATTGGATGTTGAATTCTGAGTCGTCTCGACGGAGTGGCCTGTGATTCGACACTTCTATGATTGACGGTTTCTAATTGGCCCTCAGTCCTCCAGATTAACAGTGAACGAATGACAGAAGCAACACTAAGGTATAATTATTTGAATTTTAGCATAACACGAAATGAAACCGCGAATTTTTCAGGTCTCCACCTATTAAATTCTGTGTTTCAAATTTGGCAAATTATTAAGTACCGGCGGAAAGTAGACAAGAAGGAAAATTTTTGCATGGCGTTATGTCAGGTGAACGTTGAGGCCAGCGAAAAAGAGCTCTTTAGTCTCGAATTCCCTATACGATCGGCGGATGTTTTTGCCAAATGGGGGATCACAATTAAACTTTAAACGAAACGCACGTTGAACTGAAATTACAGATTCACTCTTAACGAACTGCAGAACACATAAACGCTTTATGCTCAGGAGTCGCCATTTTGCGTAGGTGGCGCTGCATGCAAGAAAACAACAAATCAGTACTGGCGCATGCGCTTATCTGAAACTCTTTGAGCTACTCTTTAATAGTGACATGAATCAAAATTCTACAACGCTTACAGTTGATGGTATTAATATTTGTAACTGGGAAATTCTTTAATGAACAAACTGTATAACTACATCTGTTGCTTATCCAGTAAACTACTAATATCTGCACCATTTTATGTTCATTTATTAATGCAAAATTATTATTTTGAACGATTGAAAATTATTTAAATATAGAGTAGCCAAAGTTTATAATAGAAAAAAAATAACTGCTGAATAATTTTTTTTTTGTTACTCCAGGTTGTGTAAAGCATCGAAAGATTTCGGATATCCTTTCAAGTCTGTTTTCACATTGAATTTCACATTTGAATTAAAGAAAACGTTTATGATAAGGTGTTGGAAGCGAAAGTTTGGCAGTGTGCCCAACCCTCCCAGACACAACATCTCCTTGGCACGCTCATTCCTTATTCCTCCGCGCACCTAGCCGCAAGTAGAGAAGGGAAGTTTAGCTCACGAGAAACTTCCCTCGGCACTCAGCTCGTCCTCAACTTTATACTCCGTCTAGGCGTGAACGTTAAACACAACATTCCCGTTGTGATTCTAGTTTGCTAAACCAGAGACTGGTTACTTGTTTAGCTAAGGTTTGTTTAAATCTGAAAACACAATTTATCGCACACGTGGGTTGTCGCTAGGGATAGTCTTTTTAGTCCATGAGAAATTATTTTTTTCGTAGGGCTTCAACATTTGTTGTGTTTGTAAAAGTTGTTACTAGATAGCATAAAGCTTTGCACATTCATTTGACGACTGGTTGAACGCCCAAACTTTGTATATTTTAACGACAACTTCTGTTAGCCAAAGTTGATTCGACATGACCCAAAGTTTAGTCCAAAACAATGACTAGGGATTGGAAAATTTCACGTTTTCAATTAACTCTAAGGTAGTCTTTATAGTCTTCTAAATACTCGAGCAAATGCCACCTGTTTATTAGGTACCGATTTGATAGCCTGTAATTAGATAATTCTCTAGTTTAGCGTTTATTGCTGGCCATGAGTATTCCCTGCGAACTGTATGCCAATAGAGTAATTATCTTAGTGATTTATATGTTTGAATTTTATCCAATAGCGAAATGCATCAACGATTTATTTCGGTCCCCAATAATGTCAAAAAAATTTAACGTTCGAACCAAATTCTTTTGATGGCAGAAACCAATAAAATAATGTTTAAGATTTTAGAAACTACAGTCCTTTCAAGTCTAGCCTACAAGTATTTAAAACTGCGAAATTCCTGGTTCTCGAGGTATTATCTTAAAGACTTTAAATGGCAAACCAAGGATTTCTTTGAGGTAGCATAGAACAAAAAAAAATCAAGAACTTTAAATTTCAAAGAAGGAAATTCTACACACCCATTCTGAAGTTCAAGATTCGTGTCGTATTTCAAAAAAAAATAGTCCGTGCCCTTATTGTATATCTCAATTGACATATTACTTAGTTTTTAGAGATAACAGCTCGCCATCGTTTTAATATACTTATAAATAAAGACGGACAAATGACAGCGAGATTTATAGCGAGCCTTGGCGTGAAAACATTATTCTACTTTTCACTGATGAGGCAAGTCCTATCGTGTGAGGTCGTTTGTTTTCACCAAAACAAGTTGAAAGTAATGAAGATATTATTTCAAATTGTGATTTATATACTACTTATACATTATTCGTCGGAGGATGGGAGAATTTGGCCCTATGTATACAGGTGTATACCATTTGTCCGAATGACCATTTTGCCGAGTGACTTTACATCAAACTACCACTTGTCCGAGCGACCACTTGTCCGAGCGACCACTTGTCCGAGCGACCACTTGTCCGAGCGACCACTTGTCCGAGCGACCACTTGTCCGAGCGACCACTTGTCCGAGCGACCACTTGTCCGAGCGACCACTTGTCCGAGCGACCACTTGTCCGAGCGACCACTTGTCCGAGCGACCACTTGTCCGAGCGACCACTTGTCCGAGCGACCACTTGTCCGAGCGACCACTTGTCCGAGCGACCACTTGTCCGAGCGACCACTTGTCCGAGCGACCACTTGTCCGAGCGACCACTTGTCCGAGCGACCACTTGTCCGAGCGACCACTTGTCCGAGCGACCACTTGTCCGAGCGACCACTTGTCCGAGCGACCACTTGTCCGAGCGACCACTTGTCCGAGCGACCACTTGTCCGAGCGACCACTTGTCCGAGCGACCACTTGTCCGAGCGACCACTTGTCCGAGCGACCACTTGTCCGAGCGACCACTTGTCCGAGCGACCACTTGTCCGAGCGACCACTTCTCCGAGCGACCACTTCTCCGAGCGACCACTTGTCCGAGTGACAACTTGTCCGAGCGACCACTTCTCCGAGCGACCACTTGTCCGAGCGACCACTTGACCGAGCGACCACTTGTCAGAGCGAGCACTTCTCCGAGCTCTAAGGGATCGATGATGTTCCCCACATGCCTTTCCGTGTTCCGCCTTCTCCCCTCCAATGGAGCCAATTATCACACAGGAGTCTAGCAACTAGCCGAGAATCAGCGTTAGTGGTTTTATTTTTATTTTACAGCGAGATAAACAAAAATAATAACGCGTCACCTTCGTATATAAAGTAGCTAAGCGTCAAGTAAAATACGGGTAGTAACACATGAAAAATAAAAATAATTTTATAGAGTGCAGGAAAATTTAAAATAAAAATATATTAATATTTATAAACAACAAAATGGCCGAAACTAGTATTTAACACGGTGAAAATTTTTACATGAATCCGGTCCCACAAATGTGAATTGATGTTTAACACACTTCCAAATTTGCCTTTAAATTAATATTACTAATAATTTAATTTCACAAAATAAAAATATTTTCTAAGTTACCCTCTTCACCCAAAAATAACAATTACTTCTGCTCCTGTGAAATCCAATAAGTAGGGACCGGAAAAATACGCGGGTTCAATGACCTGCAGGATAAACTCCATAGTTCTACGTACACTCAGTCAAATGTCACCCACTCATTGGCTGCTGTCTTGTGATACGTCCCAGTGTAGCAGCCTGTGATTCGATAAAGCTTTGTTCGGGTGTTTCTCATTGGCCCAGAGTCATCCAGGTGAGTTGTGAGCCAATAGCAGAGGCAGCAGTGATATATAACTATTTGTATTTTAGCCTATCGCGAAATGAATTCGCGAATTTTTCCGGTCTCTACCAATAAGCTTTTATGGCCCTGCGATGGGCCAGTGAGAACGCTTTCGGTGCATCACAGAACATCCGCAAATCGCCTTAAAACACCTAGAATCCATTTTTAAAAAAACGTTTAGTCAAAATACGTAGCACAAAGAAGGTTTTTCTTTCAAATTATATTTACCTAGAAATGTTTTCAACCCATAATCATTTATATCAATAGTTTATAACCATTTGAATAGAGACAAAGAGTATTTAGAGCACTTTTTGAATATTTTATTTGACATTAAATTGACGACGCTGAGCAAGTTATGAAAACCTATATAAAGTATTACCAAATTATTTTCAACTAAATTTAAAAAAAATAAAACACTTCTGATTCTGAAATTTTCGTTAAGTTGACTTACGTGTTCAGAGTGTGTGCAGAACGTTGAGCTAATACTTGAGCCAACGCTAAAATTTAGTGGCTCTATTCTTAATATTTTCTTGTATTAACATAAGTGATATACTTTGGAATGTTATGCAGCTTATAGACACTTATTTAATTTATAATCTTTACAAATTTAAAGGTTAAAAATATATACTTTCAAAATCTATATAACACGTTTACTTGATAAAAACCATCGTATCAAATGTTTTCTTTGCAGTAACACCTATAATAGCTATATTAAAATGGTATCAAATTGGATGCTTTACGTATCAATATAATCCTGAACTAAATCTGACAAGTGCTTATTAGTTTCTAAACTAATTAAGGTCTCGTTGACACAGTTAAACGCACATGTTCTTTAAAGCAATTATTTTTAATATCTATTAATGATTAATTTATAGTAAATAAATATGTTTACAATATAAGTTATTTACTACTTTAGTAACCTCTGAATATATAAACAAAGGAAAAAATTGATATAATTGGGATTTTGAAAATCCTATATATAGATTTTTAAATATCAAAAAATGTTAACCGTCAAAAACGAGTTCCTTGCAGCGCCATGATGTTTACTGGAGTCGCGCCAAAACAATAGCTCTGGAAGAGAAGAGGGAGAGAGGAAAAAAAAGTTGGAACAAAAAAGAAACGAACGGGCTGCCAGTTTCCATGGAAACCAAATGCGCAGGTTCGTTACTGTCCGAACACGACCGTTAGCCTGACTTTACATCTGATACACGAATGTTCCCTCGTATATGTATTTTTTTCCTCCCACACTGGAAAAAAACCAGTTTAACGTCTTCACGACAAAAGAAATACTTTCAGGGTATAAACAAATATTGGTTGCGACAAAAACGCTTGTAGGATAGCTTAAAGTTGTTTCTCCTTCAATAACATTTTTTAAATATTATTTCTAGCAGAAACATGCTTTAAGTTATTTGTGGCCAAATTTAAGTTTTAAATACATTTATGTGTAGGCGAACATGAAAATGTTATTACGAAATGCCTTCTTATTTTTAACTGTCACTTAGACCAAACAATTTTGCTGAACTGAGTGAAGCTACTGTTACAAAACCAATCAGTATATGATAAAAACAGGAGTGTTAAAATAATCGTTTTATAATATTGGTCAGATTCTTGAAAATTAAAAAATATTTTTGCATAATAAATGTTTGTGCAAATTTTTTTTGTATGTCGATTGCATGTTTCGACTCCAAAAAGATAAATAAAGACTATTTCAACGGTGTTATAAAATTATTTGAATCATAACTATTTTAGATAGTGAAAATCCTTATTATAAGACATAAAGAATTTTTATTTTGAGTACCGTTTTCACAGTGGGGTTTCAAATTTTCCAGTAAACAGATACTGTTCAAATGGTAATCATATATTGAAAAAAAGAAGGTTCATGAAATAAAATTATAATATTTTAGCAAAATTTTAAATGTATCGAAACTAAAGCGATGAAATTTCTTCACTCGTCTTAGAATGATTTTCAAAGTAATTGATTAACTTTAAATTCTATACATTTGGGAGAAAATTTCTAACGCATTACTTTCAAAAAGTATTATTAAATTATTATGCTTTATTTTACAGTGTATTAATATTAAATTTATTTAACAGTTTGCCGAGAATTTAAAATGAATTTGTTGGCCTCTTTATCATTTATTTTTACTTAATGCGTTTGTAAATTAAAAATCAGCCAGTAATTTGATATAACCATTCCTTTATTTATTTCATACTTAGTTTTGAATGTAAGTATCTTTTAAAGAATAAATATCACTAAAAAAAATACGAAATTAAAATTTTACAATTATCCCAAATAAGGGAGCGTAGGGTATGGTAACCGGGATACCAAATAAATAGAGACCTGCAAAATTCGCGGATTCAATGACCTCCAGGATAGACTCTACTACACTCTACACACTCGGGCAAATGCCACCTGTTCATTGGCTGTTGACTTGTGGGTCGTCTCGACTGGGTGGCCTGTGATTCGACACTTCTATGAGTGAGGGTCTCTAATTGGCCCTCATTACTCCAGATTAACTGTGAACCAATTGCAGAAGCAGCGCTAAGGTATAATTATTTGAATTGTAGCATATCACGAAATAAATCCGCGAATTTTGCAGGTCTCTACAAATAAAGAAAGAAATCGGATCGATTACACGAGTAGAGTAACTGGGATAGCATTGCTTGACTAGTTTACATCCCGTTTACTAAACCTGTGTGGTCCATAATGTTGCTTGCCTATGTTGCTATCCCGTTTACTAAACCTTTGTGATCGATCCTGTTGCTTGCCTATGTTGCTATCCTGTTTACTAAACCTGTGTGATCGATCCTGTTGCTTGCCTATGATGCTCCTTAAGATAAAACGAATGAAAAATAAATTTAATCAAAGAAATATTATAATGAGAAGCTTTTGTACATGAGATAATTCTCTAAGTATTAGGGTAAAATTTATATATATTTTTTGTCTTTGTTATGCATGTAAATAGTATTTTTTTCTATTGTTATAAATTTAATTTTAAAAACCTTAAGAAAGGACTTATCTTCCACTAATGAAGTAAAAACCTGTTAAAAAAATAAACCAAGTATATGAAACATTAGTGAACTTTACCTGTTTACAAAATGTTTCAAGATATTTAAAATTACAGTGATCAGTAGTTAATAAAGTGTAAAAAATAATTCAAAAAATGCACGCATACTTTTTATTAGAATATTAAGTAACACAGGACATTGGCAAAGTCATATTCAAACGATCACACTGCATTTCACATTATTTTTCTAAGTACATAACACTTGATGTAACAATAACGCAATGCTCAACCCAATTAAGTGTGTAAAAAACGTGCTCCATACAAACAAGTATATCTGTAGTATTCTTATAATTCACAAAAAATATAAATTTAAACCTAACAGTAATACAACTGTTAAAAAAATTAAATTTTGTATCCTTCACAAGGAACATGATGAAAACGTCCCCTAAGTTTGATATATTTGTGTGTAAGAATTCGTACCTGTCCACATTTTTAATCCTGAAAGGATTACCCGATTCTTTTTATTTTCCAAATCTCTTGCCTGTGGTAGTATTTTTTTAAATATATATATTTTTTGAAGGAAGAGAAGAATTTGACCACACATGCTGTCGTTCACTGGGTTGGAAAGGAGATGGGAGTAAGTAAATCCGTGAGAGCGAACCTTATTTCACACGCTCGGTTGAGTTGTGGCTGGGAGTTCATGTGGAGGGGCAAGAAAGGGGAAGGGGTAAGAGGCGGAGAAGGGGAAGGAACGCCGGCTACAGGCTGTGGCAGACGCCAAACGCGATTACGCCGGCCGTCCAGGAAAGGGGTTTAGGGGTGAGGTGGTCGTTTGCAGCAGGGGTTGTGCTGGGGAAGGGTTTGCGAGCCGTTGGGGGGTGGGGGGGAGGGAGAGTTGTAATTAGACCAATGACACGGCCGCGAGGCACCACGCCGCATCTCTCCACGGTTATATTCACGTGGGAGGGGGGGGGAGTGCGGAGAAAGCTGAGCTACCCGTCAACCCTCTCCCCCCCCCCCCCGTCCTTATCAACACCTTGCGAGTAAAACCCCCCAACCCCCTTGGCACACGACGCATACGCCCGCGACATTGCCGACAATTGCATTACGAGGAATGTTAGCGCAGCGGGCGTCGCACACGTCCTAACGCCGCACATTCACGCCGGTGTCTCGCGACACAGCGCCGTGAAGACAGCACGCGAAATTCCCCCCGGTGATAGCTTGCGCGTCACCGGTAAATATACACACAAAATAATTTTTTTTTGACGTGACAACGTCTAATAAATCGGTGAACGCCGGCTGCACGCACGAAAAAGTGTCCCGTTACGCACATTGTCCCGTTACGCTGTGTCCCGTTGCGCTCATTGTACGCTTGCGCCGCATCTATCTCTCTTCCACTCGATTGGAACAACCATCGATTTGACTTTTTCGAGGCACATTAAACTTGAAGCAGCCCCATTCGTTTCCTACTTTTCCTATCATCGTCCTATCCTTAACAGAATAAAAACAGATTTGAAGAAGTTAAATAGCAAACATGTATAAAGGTTATAATCTCTTCGTTAAAGTAATAAACATATATGAAATAATGTGTGCAAATAAAAGTAAATTTATCAATTAAATTGTAGATTTCATTTCACTCCTTCTTTGTATACATACAAAATATTGATAATTCAATAAAAATGATTCAATTTGATTCATAAAATTATGCAATCATTTCATCAATGTTTTGTAATGACTTTGTCACGTAAAACTATCGTCCGTAAACCGACGTTACAGACAACCAATTTTTTTTTATGTTTTACGTCTTAGCTCTCGGTAAACTGACTTTTCTATGAGTAATTTCTTAAATGTAACGGAAGTCGCATGGAACGCAAATGCGTGACCGCGGTGCTGCCATCTGTGGCGGACGGCGCGAAGCAAAGTTCACAAAGCCAAAGAGAAACTTTAAAAGTATTAACTGTTAAATGAATTGTAACAAGATGAACAGTAATTTAATAAACTTTTTGGCCGAAAACCGGATCCAAAGCCAGGGTTTAGTTTAAAAAATATTTTCGGTTGGCAAATCGAATCATTCGATAGTCAACGTAGCTGCTCCGACAGCGCATTCTAGCGGCGAGTGCGGAAACTACGTGTGGTTTGGGCCAAGAAATGTAGTTGAAAACACAATTTTTTTTGTATGTATTTAACACGCTCGGCATTATTTTAAAGAACACAAATTTAAAGTCCGTGTTTCATATTTGTATTATAAGTTTATTCGCAACATGAGAACACACGAATTTGCACGTCACCGAGGATAAATTTTTCATATCTCTGGCAAATACTGAAACACTTTAAGGTAATTTCTATAAGTTAACATTCTTTGAATGATCCATCCAATAAGCATGATAAATTCAAATCATTATTTTCGACATACGTCATAGATATTTTGTACTGTATGTCATAGAGAGTAAAAAAATGAAGAACCTCCCAAGAAAGAATCATACGCAAACACAAGCTAAAATCAGCTGAAGTTGAATGTTAAATGCAAAGACTGCACAAGGAACACCGTGAAAGGAATTATCCAGAATAATATCACAGCACAGACAATTACAGCATGCTTACCAGGACAAAGAAGTTGCGACGTTTCGGGAACTCAGTTGTGTTTCCAGAATTACTGTTTTATTTCATCGCTGTGTGTCGCTGTATCGTCGTTGTGTGGTCCACAATGTTTGTTTAGTGCAATGGTTGGATTCCTCTGTCTGCAATTGTGTTCTCCTGTGTGGTTGTTCTTGTGTATTTCCGGTTTTGGTTGCAACTGTCTCGTCGTTATCAGTCCACTACTGTGTTTGTCTGTACTGTTATATTTTTCTGACTAATTCAATCAGAATTGTTTTCTCTGTGCCGTTTATACAGTTAACATTTGACATAGAGGCCTGTTTTATGTGAGTTTGTGTATTCATCTTTCTTTGCCAGTTCTTCGGGTTTTCTCTGTGACATGCAGTGTAAACTAGCAATGGCTGGAAGTCGGGAAAGATCGTGGATTTATATCGTGATAGTTTGAAGTATAAACACGTGCATCATTATGCTGATTCTGCTATTGGCTTGCAGTTCACATGTAGGACTCTGGGCTAGCCGATGGGCGACTATCAACCATAGAAGCATCGAATCACTGGCTACACAGTAGAGAATAAAAATGGCGTATGTACCAAAAATATTTGAACAAAATAAGTGTATTGTATGGGAGAGTTATGGGTTGAGGGAATACTATGCACGTCTTAAGCCTACAGCCCAAGTCATCATATGCTAGGTAGCCGGCCGATATATTAAAAACTTACGAAACCGTTTATGCTTTAAATTTTACTTTGGTTTCGTAACGTGGTACACATTTCCGTCCGATATACGAAAATTCCTTTAAGAAATGCTGTTTACCGAAAACAAAGTTGTTACACATCAAAAAACACCGAAATACTCGCTGATATGTTCGAACTATTACATCACGTACGTTCGTAACTAATCTAACGTAATGGTTAGAGACCGGAAAAAATCGCGGGTTCAATGACCTCCAGGATAGACTTCAATATCCTCTACACACTTGGGCAAATGCCAACTGTTCATTGGCTGCTGACTTGTGAGTCGTCTCGACTGGGTGGTCTGTGATTCGACACTTCTATGAGTGAGGGTCTCTTATTGGCCCTTAGTCCTCCAGATTAACAGTGAACCACTGACAGAAGCAGCACTAAGGTATAATTATTTGAATTTTAGCATAATACGAAATGAACCAGCGAATTTTTCAGGTCTCTAATAATGGCCTATCCGTCGCATGTATCGCGTGTTGAATGCGAAGACAGGCGTAACTTTCTGGCAACGATATCGACGCTATTCGCAACTACTGAAGTTCTGTGAGGGGCGCTGTCCATTTGCCAATCACTCGTCTCTCACCCATGGGACCCCGGTTCGTTCCCTGGTGGCGTCTACGCGTTTTTTCTTTCGCATATGGTATCTGAATTTTTGACGTGACAACGTCTAATAAATCGATGAACGCCGGCTGCACGCACGAAAAAGTGTCCCGTTACACACATTGTCCCGTTACGCTGTGTCCCGTTGCGCTCATTGTACGCTTGCGCCGCATCTATCTCTCTTCCACTCGATTGTAACAACCATCGATTTGACTTTTTCGAGTCACATTAAACTTGAAACACTCCCATTCTTTTTCTACTTTTCCTATCATCGCCCTATCCTTTACAGAACAACACAGATTGGAAGAAGTTAAATAGCAAACATGTATAAAAGTCATAGTTAAAATAATCTCTTCGTTAAAGTATTAAACATATTTGAATTAATGAGTGCAAATAAAAGTAAATTTTTAAATTAAATTGTACTCCTTTGTATTCATACAAAATAGTGATAATTCAATAAAAATTATTCAATTTTATTCATAAAAGTATGCAATCATTTCATCAATGCTTTGTTATGACGTTGTCACGTTAAACTATCGTTCGTAAACCGACTTTGCAGACAACCAATTTTTTTTTTTTCGTGGTCGGTGGTTTTACTCCAGGTATCCTATGGTAAAAATCCACCCCCTTTTTTCCCCCTTTAATCCATTACTTCAACGTTCTATTATAATCTCTTCGCCTCTCGTCGTCTCTGACGACCTGATTGTGGAAGACACGTTAAGCCCATTCATTCACTATTCCATCTGTCATTCATTCGAAGCACTGCGGTGATCGGCTTCAATTCGTCGCATTGCTTTGCAACGCGTAGCGCTTTGTGAAATACGCCTAGTGTAAGTTGTACTGGCTTTCTATAGTGGACTTAAAACCAGTGGATTTTATTATATTATTGGATCAAATATGTTCGTTTTGTTACCTCCAGTCCGGAAGGGCGGGAGGACAAGAATAGAAGCTCAGAAAGTGGTTCTAAAGTTCGTGAAACAAAAGTGCTTTTATTAACAAAACTTGTAATAACATCACATCCTTCAATACACGCATGCTCAGATACGACAACCTTCCGATTTCTCATTTTGACGATTACAGCAAGTGTCCACGATGTCTGTGAACAGAAAAATATAATTAACAATATTGGATTTCATCTATATTTCACACACATTAAATTATCGCCTTATTATAAAGCAAACAGCAAATTTTATTAGCAGAAAATATGAGCATAAAATCGTTTGCTTGTTGGTACATTCAATATAACGTTAAATAACTGTATTAACATGACTTTAACTTTTGCCAAACATATCAAATTACGATTAGAGAATGAGACAAGTGAAAGAAAATAATTAAGGAGAACGGACATGAAATCGCTTTTAGTACAGTTAAATATTATCTGTAACTAGTGTACATCGCGGTCTGATTCTTTAAAGTTAAACAGTGTTTCTGGTGTAAGTCTCAATACCATATTTATGACACTTAAAATGTTCACGTTCTTACACATACGTTCTTACACTCAGCGAGTCGTATTCAAAAGTCTCCTGGTTACTGACAGCGGTATGCCGTGGCACCCCGCCAATATTGCTGCGAGCAGTCTTTATCTTTACTCGGCTCGTCAGTCGTTCAACGAAGTAGCTGCGTTTTGAAGTTCTCTCAGGAGTGCTCGTTACATTTATCGTGTAGTCCGGGAACTTATAACAGTTCAGTCGAAGCCGTTACGTAAATTACGTTGGTTACGTTACGGTGTGACACAGGGAGTGTCAACCACGACAAAGTGTGCCACTCTGCTAATTCACCTACCCTTTCAGGTCTCTTTAGGAATGAACACTCCCTACGAACTTCGGGATTCATATTCTCCAAAATTAGACTCACGAATTCTCCCTCCAAAAAATTATCTTCAAAAATGTTCGCATATTGCAATATTTCATGCACGTAACTACCCATTGACTCATCTCTTCTTTGAAACCGATTCACATATTGATGGATTATCCCGTATTTAACCCGTCTAAGACACAGGTTATCCCAAAGTAAACCCTTAACCTTTTTCCAACCTAAGTTTTCCGCGAGTCCGCGCGCGATAATAGTCCGTCCCACACCTGCGCATTTACCAACTATGCATTTAAAAAGGCTGGTCGCGCTCGTAAAAACGCGCAATTGCAACAAGTCCTCTACGCTTTTACAAAATTCTAGCAATTCCATGGGACCACCCTTCTGCAAAAAAGGCAAAGAATCAATCTCTTTAATTAATTGGTTAGCTTCTACTTGGCTCACCACATCCCTTTCTTCTGTGCAAACAGGCTGAATATTATCGCGTTCCCCATCTGAATTTTCTTTTATCATTTCTATTAATTTAAGTCGTAGTATCTCTACGTCATCATCGTCTTCGACCACTACTCCTGCCGCTTCTAAGTTGGCCATAATTCCGCCCCGCTCAAGTTCATATACCCAATTTACCGCCATGCTCAAACACAAAATAGTCGCAAATACTATTAGAAATCTGCTCTTCCCAGCAGAGTCGCGCACTTTGTCGTGGTTGACACTCCCTGTGTCACACCACCACAAGTCGGACACCCGTCTGGGAACAGCCTTAAAAACTCCACGTTTCAAATTATTATTTTGCGCGCTGCTCCAATAAACGAGTGCCCCAAAATTCTTAAGTAAATTATTCAAAAACCTTTTGGAAAAGGAAGAGAACAGAGTAATAGTATTTAAAACGAAAAACACGTAATTACTTGCAATGCCAACAACTTTAATGGGACAACTTGCGCATGAACATGGCAGGCAATTTAATTGAAAACAAAATCTCAAAAAGATTACAATAATGCCTATAACCTTTTGCCCTATAGTGCTACAGAGGCTTTTAATAGAGCCACGTTTTAGTATATACCAATAAATAAATACAGTAATAAAATCAAACATTGATGACAAACAGCTCCAAATATATATATATATATATATATATATATATATATATATATATATATATGTATATAAATAATGAATTACAATTATTTTTAAATAAAAGTTAATAAAAATAAATGTCACTCTAAAATGTCTTAATTACACCCGGGTGATTTTTAATTTACGACGTTTCGCGGCAAGCATGATACAAGGTTCGTTAAAAATGGGTACCACGATGGAACATACACTCGAAGTTGTGATCAGGGTCTTTAGGCAGAAGTTATTTTTCGGATTATTAACTCTTATTTTGGCCAAGTCTAAATCAACGCCCCGGGGTTACAGGGGCAAGGGTTCGGAGCCGGAATCACTTACTTGGATGAACGATGTACGTCGAATCACACCCCGGACCTCCTGGCCCGGAGTTTAGCGGGCTGTAATTTAGCAGAGGTGCTAAATGCTTCATATT
This sequence comes from Bacillus rossius redtenbacheri, assembly GCF_032445375.1. Classification (NCBI taxonomy): domain Eukaryota; kingdom Metazoa; phylum Arthropoda; class Insecta; order Phasmatodea; family Bacillidae; genus Bacillus; species Bacillus rossius. Next base: position 39,417,084 of record NC_086341.1, on the reverse strand, counting down.
AACTCTGCATTCAACGGAAAATGTAGCGTGAACTCTTCTTCTTCTTGGCAGCACCCGTGACAACGTAAGTATTTCCCAATGCTCAATACACGTCAGCCGATTTTATTTAAGAAGTATTCGCGAGTCCGCGCCGGCCCAATACCACAAGCCATCATCGCGCTCGTAACGCCCGAAGCGCATACGCGTCACACGGCGATCAGCTGACGACTCTCGCACAGCTCATTCTCTCCTTCCTTGACGTATTTCCCCCACCACCTTATAGCCTCGGAACAGTCCATTTGCATGCTCACAGCGGGGAAGCGTCGCACACAGTATTTGATTAAAAGTCCAAAACGTTATTATTAAATATTAAGAAACTAAACCATTAACGTAAAAAATAACATAATATAAACACATATTTAAAAATAAGATTAACAAAACTTAACAAACCAATACTTTCTTTTTTAAAAAAGGAAAGGGGCAAATACTAAAACTAAAATTACGTAACAGCCATAATTCAAAATTAATTAAAATAAATATAAAATCAAGTGGCCATGCCGCCTATGGCCACAACGGTAACCCACAACGTATTGCAAGTTGGTACACTTTACATTATGCGGTACTCGACCTCTCCTCCGTCTCTTGCCACGCTGCCCCACTGCCGTTTTACTTTCAACACCAGTCAAACATTTACTTTACTTATCCCGTAACCTTCACGAGACAGTTCCCTTCACTCTACAGACGAGGCAAATTTTCGGTTTCCTCACTCTGCGAAAATTCTAAGTCCAAACTAATGCGGCTTGAATTTATTCTAAGTCCCTTGTGGACTTGTAATATTTCTGCTGGGTTGAAAATTTTTCAGAGTCCCTTACGGACTTAGATTCTGACGGCATCTCTTACCGTTGAAGCGTTGGTTGGGCCGGTTTATATAGTCCGCCGGGGCCCGACCGAGGAACAGTCTGGATACCCACCGGCGGAAGTACGTCATCGTAGGTTCCTCCGGACGAAGCCCGCGAAGCCGGGCGGAGTCGAAGCGGCCCGAGCGGCCCCGATGTATTGCCGTCCGGCGCGCAGAAATCGAACATTGCGCGCCCCTGTGCTGCTGGTGGTATCCATCAGATAGCCAGGAGCGCTTTCTGGTAGTCGTACAGTTACGCAGTGTGAAACTGCGTTACAAATCTCCTCAGGGCGGTGATCGAAAACTCCGGCTTTCGATAGGCACCATGAAGAGGTGGCCAGCCACTCTACAAGTACCACTCTTAAGTCTAAGTTACGATTAGGTTACATTCAGGAAAAAAAAAACATGCAAGCATGTTTGAACACATGTTAACAATCAGGGGTGTGAAATTTTTTCGTGTTGTCAACATTCGTTTTTAAGTACACATTTCTGTCTTCGTCTTTGAGTAGTAAGGTCACTGGTGGCAAAAATTGAACTAAACGAAAAGGACCCTTATATTTCAAGGCTAATTTGCTACTAAATTTATCTACTGCTTTGCTTAGGTAATGAGTCTTTACTAATAATAAATCATCGATGTTATAGGGAACTTCATCTCTATTCTTATCAAACTGTCGTTTCATTTTTACATAATATTGCTTTAAATGTTTACTGGTCTCTTTCTAGTATTCGTTTGCTGATTTGTTGTCATTTCCTACGTTCTCGTCAACGTTCAATTCCCAGGCTACGCTAAAAGGATGCAATTAGCTCACTACCACAAAATTCTTCGGCGGGTGTGTGCTTGGTAACACCACTCACACTACTATTGATTCCTATCAGCAAACAATGCAGACGTTTATCCCAATCCTCTTGACTGTCATGGTAGTAGGCTCGTAATATGCTTTTGATTACCCGATTGTACCGTTCTACCATGTTCCCTGAAGGGTGGTAAGGGCTGGTTTGTACCAACTGTATACCCAAGGCAAAGGACATATTTTTAAATTCATCGGATATAAAAGTCCTGGCGTTATCCGTGATGAGATAGGCTGGAGACCCAAAATACGTAAATACCCTTTCAGTCAAAATTCTGGTGATGGTGGTGGCCTTTTGATTCTTCATAGCAAATATCATTACAAATTTATAAAATCCATCCACCAGTACTAATAGGTTGTTGTTGCCATCTTTGGTTCTTGATAACGGTCCGAAACAATCTACATGGACTCGTTCCCACACAAAGGCCGGCGGTGAACTACTGAGCAAACCTATAGGACCAGTATTCTGTGACTTCGTCTTTTGACAAATTATGCATGATTTTACCATTTGCCTTATTTCCTCGTCTAGATTTTGCCAGAAAAATTTTCTTTTTATAGCTTTTAATGTGCGTTCGTGACCGAAATGTGCTCCAAAATACGAACTATGATAGTATTCGAATAGCATACCCCTTAGTCTTTCGGGTACTAGAATTCTGAAGTTTCCTTTTTGTTCACGTTTTCCTATCAATCCGCGCTGTATACAAAATTCACGACAACTATTGTTAGCTATTCCTTCTCGAATAATTTTACATTGGTCATACAACTCCTGCCATCGTCTAATGTTGATATACGCTTCAGGGAGGTTACTCAAAATGTTTAGACCCTCGGGGTATTTTTCCTCCTCCTCCTCCTCCTCAAAACTACCTTGAATATCAAACTCCTGCGTATCAAACATCCTGGACAAACAATCCGCTACATTATTGTCCTTCCCTTTTACATGCTCAATGACAAATTTAAAATGACACATTCTCTCGACCCATCTACCTAACTTACCAAGTTCCTTTTTCGAACGCCATAACCAGGTGAGAGCCTCATTGTCGGTTTTCAATATGAACTCCCTACCTTCTAAATAATCGGAGAATTTTTCGCATGCCCATACACATCCCAAGGCCTCTTTTTCATAAGCAGAATAATTTTTCTCAGCTCCCTTTAGTAAACGGCTAGCGTATGACACTGGAAAATTCCCTTCTTAAAACTGTTGGCTAAGAACAGCCCCTACGGCTAGTTCGCTAGCATCTACATGCAGAATAAATCCGAGGGAGAAGTCCGGAAGACGCAGTACCGGAGGACTAGATAGAGCCAGTTTTACGTTTTGAAACGCCTTTTGTTGCGTCAAATTCTGTTGTCAAATTTGCTTCAAATTCCTGAAAAATGACTCAAATTTGAAAGAAATTTCCTTACATCGAGGAAAAAATACAATTTCTAAGGGAAAATTTCACATTTTATATCGCAAAAAATCAGCAATTCGACGTTTGAAATGCCTCATAAATATATTTGCATCAGAAAAAAAAGAAAATTCTTCAAGTCGGCTTAAATTTCCCGTCGTCTAGCCGCTCTAAACCACAGAGAACATGACTTTGACCATGACCATAAATTTGAAATTTTTTAATTATTGTCAAAAAAATTCCGAAAGGATTCCAAAAAATATAAAACAGATTTACTTTAATCATTGCACTTTTCGTTACGCCTGTCATCATGAATTCTAGAACGCTGCACTTTTCGTTAAGGCCACAATTTTGAAGTATGACATCATCGTTGCAATTTTATTTACGGCTGCAATCTTGAAAATCCATAATTATTATCCGTATTAAATCAAAAAAAAAAACACAATTATGCCATGGAGCTTTGGTTCGAACTCGTCGAGCTCATTCGATTAAAAATGGTGGAAGCCAACGGCAGACTGACCACCCACCACTAATGCCAAGGTAGATATTACGTCAGCCAGTATTACGCCATGAGAGCCCTCTTGTTTTCGTCTGCTGGAGTTCGTCATCTTATGTCCGCCATCATGTTTTCTCGTCTGCTGGAGAGCGCTGTCACCATATAGATATATTTTTACTTGCTAGAGTGCAGTATTAGTTTATTTCCAGGTTGGCTGCAATTTTGAAAATTGGCCGCCATTTTAAAATTCTCTAAATATTTACCTAGAAAATCGGAAAAATTCCAAAAATCGTCAACAAAATCACATGTTAAAAAATTGTTTTTTTCTATCGGCTTCTGTCCTTGGTTCGATCCTTGGTGATTTTTTTTATGATTTTTGGAAATTTTTCCGAATTTCTAGGTCAAATATTACGAATTTACAGATGGCGGCCACATCGACTTGCTGGATGCTAGCAGATGAGGAACTTAAGCCACTGTTAGAATTTGGAACATTAATTATTAAATAAGTGGTTTTAACCCACAAAAAAACATATTTGTATTGATACTATTCATTTATAAATTCGATTTTTATATTTAATATTTCGTCTAGAATTCACACAGCAAAAACACGCAAGTGTCAGTTTTTATTATCACTTGCGAGACCATTCACGTATTAAATATACGGTGAGAAATATTTTGACTGAAAAACAAATTTACTGGAAAATCTCTCGCATACTATCAGAAATGGCAAGAAAATTTTTTAACACACTGCACCTTTACAATTAATAGAGACCCGGAAATTTCGAGAATACGTTAGGCCTCAGGGTAGAATTCAAAGTCATAGGTGTGTTAAACCGATGTTTGCTTATCCATTGGTTGATTTCTTAGTGAGAACAGTTTTATCCTTGTTAATTGGCACTAGCTGATTCGCTTGCTTCTCTCCTAGCTGGGCTTCGTTGGCTCACGGTCATAGAGGGGCGTGTCCAGATAACTGCGGTCCAATCATGAACACAACGCGAGAGTGTGAATGTTTGCATTCTAACTTACGACTAAATGAATGCGCGAATTTTCCGTATCTCGAACAATTAATATTTTTTTCCCGTTATGAAAGTGATAATTCCGGTTTTTGTGGGAGAAGAACATGGTAGACCGACGCAGAGGGTTCAGATTACTTGTTTGCATGCAGATTTGTGCAGAAGAAGGCGAGGCTGACTCGTGCGCGCGCAGCAGAGATGGAAACCCGCGGTCGCTTGCAGATGCACGAGCGCACTTGCAATTCTGATGACGCGCGGTCTGTTTGCAGACAATCTACACGCAGATAACGTTCGCGCTTGACCGGGGGCTACGCATATCCCCCCCCCACCCTTCCCAAGCCAATTCACCAGGGTCGACACGTCCGTAAGCGGATCACCGCAGCGGGAATGAAATACCAAATCGCGTTGGAGAAGCGGGTGACGTGATGCCTCATTCATTTGCAGGCACGGACTGGTTTTGCTTCCCATTGGTCACCTGAGCCTTCCATCCCCTCCAACATTTCCATGACAAATCCACTCTCTGCACGCGTTCGATGCATGGAAACAGATTCACCTATCATCAGCCGAACATGAGTAAAAAAAAAAATGTGCATAGTGTATACAATGTGCTTCGTTTTATGTAGGTGTAACAAACAAATTTAGATTATGAGCTAAGTAGAAATATTTTTTTTTGTAAATATTATACGGACATATATTTATGATTGTAATTTATTCCATAAATATTATTTATATACATATAAAATGAACATTACATTTTTGTCCGTAAAATTAAATTCGATCATTTATTTTGTGTGCAATTTAAGTGAACTTCTTTTTAAGAATTTTTCCACTAGGCTCGAAAAGGTGGAGGACCGTTCTAATTTACCTGGAATATTATTTCACGTATTTTGTAGAAAGTTATTCAAAGTTATTCTCGGTGTATATAAACTTGGTTTTTGAAATTGAGCCGTTTCAAAGTAAAAGTTTAAACCGATTTTCTGCCCTCCAACAGTAGTTCATGGTTGGGATAAATAACTGAGAAACAGGAGTTGGTAGAACGGTATGTGTACTTGCCAGGGGTATTTTCCGAGAGACATCCTGCTATTGGTATTGGTGCCAGCATATCTTAGAAGTACTCTCCTTCCATTTGCAGCTGTATCGGCCAATCACGTATGATCATGTCTCGTTGGCCCGTCGTTGTTGCTGATGGGGAAAATACCCGGTTTTGCTTTCTCTCCTTCTTTCTTGCTGCAGGTGTTCCTTTATTTAATTTTGTACAAGTGGAGCTAATGTGTACCGAGTATTAGGGTTATAACTATCTTTTCTAGACACGAGAAGTGTTTTCAAAGTAATAAATCTTTTAAAAAAAATGGTTGTCTATAAAGTCGGTTTACGGACGATAGTTTAACGTGACAACCTCATAACAAAACATTGATGAAATGATTGCATACTTTTATGGATAAAATTGAATATTTTTTATTGAATAATCACTATTTTGGATTGATACAAAGAAGGAGTAAAATTAAATATACATTTTAATTGATAAATTTACTTTTATTTGCACTCATTATTTCAAATATGTTTATTACTTAAACGAAAAATTATTTTAACTATAACTTTTATACATGTTTGCTATTTAACTTCTTAAAATCTGTGTTTTTCTGTTAAGGATAGGACTATGATAGGAAAAGTAGGAAACGAATGGGAGAGTTTCATGTTTAATGTGCCTCGAAAAAGTAAAATCGATGGTTTTTCCAATCGAGTGGAAGAGGATAGATGCGGCGTAAGCGTACAATGAGCGTAACGGTACACAGCGTAACGAGACTATGCGCGTAACTGGACAATTTGTCGTGCGTGCAGCCGGCGTTCATCGATTTATTAGACGTTGTCACGTCAAAAAACTTGAAGCATTTTCCTAACAAATTCATTTTTAAATGAAAGACTGAGCATTAATATATTATCCTTCATAATTTCTACCAATGTTAAGCACTTATATAATCATAAACCATTTTTGTATCCCATACTCATGGAAGTCTGCCTCCGGTTTTAACAAACTCTGCAGCACGTCAGATTACAACGAAATCGTAATACGTCTGTTCTCTTTCAGGTTTTCGTCAACTTTCTATACCAAATCTTCAGTAGTGGAAGAAGGTCGTCCACTTCGTTCCTCATCATGAAAGTTCATGAGGCCATTTTTAGAAGCACTTACTTATTTCTGTTCCATTGGTTATAAGTTGTAGGTATATGTGTGATAAAATGTTTCTGCAGCATATTTGACTGTCCTCTTCCTACAGTTTTCTATGCTAGGAATAGATTAAATTTGATAAAAAATAAATTATTTTTTTTGATGGATGATTTTTCATCTGTTGACTTTTAATGTAGTCCCTGTTGTGTTTTTGAAGCTTATCATTATCCTGCTTTCTGGCAGGCCTATGCAAGACAGACCTCAGGAACAGAATACGTTTTCTAATTCCAGAAATTTTCTTTGACTGCAGTTTATACACCTTTCTTGTTTTTCTGGGAGATTTTATATTGCTTGCATTTCGTGTATGCCCAAATTTTGGGCAAGCTTGTTTGGATGACTTATCTCGCACATTGAAATCACTGAACAGTTTTTAAGTTTTTAGAGGGTAATTTTTGGGTTGGTTTCGTTAGGCAATCCGAGGGTATTTCTGTAAAAACATTTTCTGAGCTGGTATTTTATTCACTATAATTTTTTTCCCCCACGATTGAGATAACTAAAAGTACCGATGTTGATTCCTGCTGGGAATGTCGTCTGGTTGGCGCAGTGGGTTGGTTGGGATGGGACGGGAGACAAAAGAAGGGTGAAGCTATTTCCCAGATTGTGCATTAAGTGGGATGAGAAAATAGAAAAAGGGGTCGTCGAGAGGAGGAGAAAAACCCGAGGGGGGTGGGGGAAGAAAGCGGGGCACGTGGCAGGGTGATTAAAAGCAGCTCGTCGCGACAAGAAAGTAATGAAAATGTCAAGAGGGTGCGCGGGGTAATAGGAAAATAATTGAGGAATTATACAGCCGGCGTTCTTTCTTCATCAGTGATATTGAAACAGATAATTGAATGGTGCGACTTCAGGGGGTTAAAAAACGACGAATTTTCTCGGGGGAAGGGGGGTGGGAGACTCGTGAGTGCCGGAAAGACGAAATTATAAAGGGAATTGATCGCAGCTGAAAACTGAAGTTTACCTCGGTCGTAAACTATTCGGTAGCTCCTCTATAATTACTCTTTGTGACTGCGGTTGTGTTCGATTCGGATTATTCATAAAGTTGCGATTCCTTTTGTTCCATCTCTGTGGATGTCTTTGGCAAAAAAAAAAAAAATCATAGCGACTTAGTCATGAATCATTAAAGGGTCAAACCATGTAATTGTAATTTCCCTTTTTTTCTACCGATTCAGCTTGCCAGAAAGAAATGCGCGACAGTTTTTGAGATTCATAGAAGGAATTTTTTGAGATAAAATCCTTTGGCAGGCTTTGACGTATGAGCCTACATGTCATCAATGTACAACATATGGTAGGTTAACTAAGTACTTATTCCAACTGTGCTTTGGGAAAGTTAACCGTCAAATATATGCTTTTATTCTGTTTTATTAAATAATACTTTTGTAATTTTAAAACCTTTTTACCAATGAACATTTTTACTACAAAAGTCATTACGTTAAATACAAACAAATAATTGTATTCAATTATTCTTTCTAAAAGTTAATATAAAAGTTGCAGTGATATGGCAGTAAACTCTTTGTAAAATATAAAGGTAAAAAACATAAAAAAACGTTATTTAATAGTGATCTTTTTGTAAATTACTTTGAGAACATTTGAAATTCAATATGGCTTCGTATTGTTTAGTCATGAACTGGGTACACCTTAACCAATAATTATCATACAAAGTATCTCACTGTAAACCCTTGTTTTATCTCATTGCCACCGAGAGTTATCAATGCTGAAGCTTAACATTTTTTTAAAAAATATAGTTTTAGTTTTAAAAATATATATATTCAATTGCAGTACCTTCCAAAATTTGTAATAAATAATAGTGCATTGTAAACGTTATGAATGCTTTACAGAGAATTTTCATGGGTTACTATTTGAAACAAGGTACTTGACTTTTTCGTACAAATCTCCTTATGCAAGACTTAAACAAGTATCTGTGTTTAGATTTTGGGATATAAGAATACCTACATGTGTCTCTAGATAAACATTTTTTTTAAACATTCAACAGAAAAAATAGTAGGTACAAATAACACTCTTTCATTTGTAGATGTACGAGAAACATGTTTAGTTTATTAGTTTCTAAACACGTATGAAAGTATGCGTATTAAGATAAAAATATAATACGTTTCAATGACTGTTACTTTAGCCAGAAAGGAAGATTGTAGTCTTCAACCAATGGTAGCAAGGTTTGCAAAAGCTCACTAGCCGCTAATGCCTCTGTGCATAAATGAGAGAAAATATCTGACCTTAGCGTTAATTATTACGATTAAATAATTTTGTATTTTTTTTTACATATGACTTACATTTAATTCATAATAATAGATTAATAAATGCCTGCAAATGTTTTTAAAAATAAAAATGAAATAGTAGTATAGAAAAGGCGCTCCTGGGACAGGGTTGAGGGTGTGGAGCTAGAGCCGTGGAGCCGGCCGATTGCTCTTACGTCACGGCGGCCATCTTGTATGACCGTGACCTTGACCTTTGAACTTGACATTGACTCCAGCGGCCATATTTCATCCACCATCTTGGTTCCACCATCATTTAATCGAGCGCCCCACTCACTCATGAAGAAATTTTCGTCACGGCCGCCATATTGATTTTTTTCTGTTCCGCTGGAGGCCACCATCTTAGGATACCGTCGACTTTGTTTCTGCTGTTTGTTCCTAGAGAACGCCAGCGTCGCTCTGTTTCATCACATAAGGTCGATGTTCCATGACCTAGAGCTATCATGGTCCTTATTGGCATATTGCATTTAAATTTTTATGCAAAATACATTGGAAGCGCTGTGATTCGAACCATCGCAGCTCTGATCTCTAGGTTGGAGAACATACGCCTTTAACCGCACGGAAATCGAGAAATTTACCAGACTGAGAAATTAATAAGGTATATATAAAAATAACACGCATATTCGTACTTGTAATTTTTTTATTTTTAAGTAATAATATCATAGCCTGTTCGAGACAGAATCGCCATATTGGATCCTATTAATGTTGCATGTTTCGTTACGGTCGCCATCATGAAAATCTTTATTTATTATCCGTTTTTAATGAAAAAAAGTTCAAAATTCATAACAAAAAATAACTTATAATTTACTTATCTATTATATCGATTCCTGTTCTTGGTTCGATCCTTGAACGATGCAAAAAATTAAGTTTTATGAAAAAAAAATATTTTTAATAAATCATGTTCAAAATTCTTAAAGAGGCTTAAAACCCTATACTACCAGCCTCCAGTAAGCTGTTATGTCCACCATCTTGGAAATTTTTATTAATTGACCAAGAAATTTGGGGAAAATTCCGTAATATACTGAAAAAATCACTCATTAATTTACATATTGAATCGATACTTGGTTCGATCCCTGGGTGATACAAAACAATCTTATTTAAAAAAATACCACAAAAGTGACAGGTTTAAGAAAATAATAACACCAAAAGGACATTTTAAAAAAATTATTACATAAATTCTACACTACTACAAGTACACAAAAAACACAGACAAATTACTAACGTCTAGAGCATTTCTCGATTTCTGCATCTGCCACCCACGAATTAAAGTGAGGTGGAAAGCCCCACCACTTGACTGAGGATCATCCATTTCTTCGTTTTGTAATCTTCACCACCAAGTATGTATCGGGATACAACGTAGGCTGAATCTCTTCGGCATATAGAAGCCGCCACGAATAGGTTTGTGGTCCAAATCTACGAAGGAAGTAGATCCTAGGCTCTGATTCACGAACATGTGTCACACGGAAAAGTTCGGGTCTCCAGTTCGCAGTGAAACCTTTATCGAAGATGCCTTTCTTTTTGGAGATTCGCACAATGTCATCGATGTTAGCTTTAAGCTTTCGTGGATCTTTCTTCTTTGGAAAACACTGTTCGAAGTAGGCAATTGTCCTTTACATCCTTTGGCTTCATTTTCGTTGTGGAATGCACTGTATAATTGTACTCGCTTATTAGTTTCGGCAAGATGTCAAGCCACTTGTAATTTCCGTTAGCCGTGAAATGTCGCAACATCTTGGAACGCAAAGTTCTGTTAAACCTTTCGACAATGGAGGCTTTGACATTACTAAATGTAGAGTAGTGTTTGATGCCATACTTCTTCATAAAAGTCTTGAAGGTTGCATTGTAGAATTCTTTCCCGAGGTCCGTTAGCTGGTGCGACGGTACACGACCATCACGCAAAAAACTGTCCATGGGTAAGACATGGATGTAATTTGTGTTGTCTTAACACACCTACATTCACAACTAAAATTTCACGATGACTCGGGGTGACATAACAATACAATGTTAAGGGAGGGAGATGATGGGCACACTGGTGGCTGTCAAGACTTGCCTGTGTGCCACCCATCTTTAAAAAAAAATATATATATATATAAATAATTGATGGCCGTGAGGTTAAAGGCGTATGTTTAACAACATAGAGATCAGAGCTGCGATGGTTCGAATCACAGCGCTTCCAATGTATTTTGCATAAAAATTTAAATGTAATATGCCAATAATGACCATGATAGCTCTAGGTAATGGAACATCGACCTTATGTGATGAAACAGAGCGACGCTGGCGCTCTCTAGGAACAAACAGCAGAAACAAAGTCGACGGTATCCTAAGATGGCGGCCCCCAGCGGAACAGATTAAAATAAATATGGCAGCCGTGACGAAAATTTCATCATGAGTGAGTGGGGCGCTCGATTAAATAATGGTGGAATCAAGATGGTGGATACAATATGGCCACCGGGGTCAAGGTCAAAGGTCAAGGTCACGGTAATCCAATATGGCTGCCGTGACGTCAGAGAAATCGGCCGGCTACACGGCTCCAGCTCCACACCCTGAACCCTGTCCCAGGATCCCCCTTTCTCTACTACTTGAAATATATATCATTTTTCAAATTTTTAAAATAAAGTTTTGATATTAATATTGGCATGAACTCAACAGAATTAAATCTTGGGGTACACAGAAAAGATTAATTCCTTTGCATGTAGTTTTTGCGTAAGAATATTACGTTTTGCAAAAATTAAAAATTAAATGTTTTTTATGAAACAACTAATTTTAGGTTTTTGTTTCATGCGTTGAGTGAAAAATGAATTGGTTTTTGAATTACTGAAAACCATTTTTAAAACATATATGAATAACTTAATCTTTGTACATACTACACAGAAAATAATTCGGTACTTTTAAAAAAATATATTTCTTTATAATATATAATTGTAATAAGTACTACAACAAGACGTTATTGTAACTTGCATATCACATGGCTGTGGTTATTTTTTCATATATTTTATGCATTTGTAAAAATATTTTTGAAATTGTTAAGAATAAAAGCGCAATTTTTTATATTTTAATTTGAGGTTTTATTCCACAATTATTTTTCTTTTTAATTTTGGAATTTATGATAGAATATTTAACAATTTGAATTAATGTTCTTTTATTATGCTTAATAATGTTCGCAGTTGATACTGGAAAGCTATTCAGGGAACTGTTTACAAATAACTGTAACTATTGAAGTTACTGGGAAAATGCAAAGCATAAATACCCTGGTACGAATCAGAACCCAGTATTACAGAGAATAATTTTTTTGTAGCGGTACAGTGGTTTACATTCAACTATATAAATTTAAAAACCTTTGTTATTTACATGACTATTTTTTGACGTGACAACGCCTAGTAAATCGATGAACGCCGGTTGCACGCACGAAAAAAGTGTCCCGTTACGCACATTGTTCCGTTATGCTGTGTCCCGTTACACTCATTGTACGCATGCGCCGCATCTATTTCTCTTCCACTCGACTGTTTATAAAGTAAAGTGAAAAGTTAATGTGGTTTTTATTGCTTATTACAACAACAATTACGGCAATAAAGGTTAATTATTCTTATATTTTAAAAATTTGATTACTAGTATGATTTTTAAGTATTTATTCTTTTATTATTAAAATAAAAATGATTCAATTTTATTCATTAAATATGCAATCATTGCATCAATGTTTTGTTATGACATCAAGTTAAACTATCGTCCGTAAACCGACTTTACAGACAACCAATTTTTCTGTTATAAAATTAAATTATCACTTTTTATTCCATTAGTAACAGAATAGAAGACCGCGTGCCGGTAGAGGAATTCTGCAAACAAAAGACAGAAAAAAATTCCGCGTGAGAACCAAACTTTCATCATGGACAATGACACGAAATTGCGTCAGGCAAGAAGTAGGGGAAACTGGTTCTTCAACCGTCTGGATGGCTTTAGAAGGGCGTGATCACGCGGAGGAATGTTCTGCGCTAACGGGGTGTCTCGACAACGGAGAGCCAGCTACTCACCCCCGCCTACCGATTGCTTGAGTAAAGGAATCCAGACGACGCTAATGCACTACCCCAGAGGAGCAGCTACTTACCGACGAAAGAGCGCGCTAATAAAGCCGTCACCGTAACGAGCTATCCTATGGAGAGAGGCAGTCAGTCAACCCGCATTTCCAGACGACACGAGCTATAGTAGAGGACCAGCCGGTGGCCTTCCATGTTTTCTACAGGAAAAACTAGCCCCGCATAAATCATTTCAACAATTAATAATAACACCGTAACACTTCCAAAACAAATAAAAAAAATGGGTTGTGTCCGTGTCATAGACACGGCAGTGTGTTGTACGTGAATATGTGAACAGGTAATAATTTCTATACAAAATAATTTATTTTTATTTTAACATATATATATATATATATATATTCACTGTTACCATTTTACACTAATGCTTTTAACATGCAATCGATAGATTTTAACGAGAGCTGACGATTGAAACTCAAATTAACGTCGTAGCTTCTCCGAGTCAAAAGTTATACTAGATGGAAATCTCGAAAGGCAGCAAAATGACCTCGAAATGGCGGCGCTTCCCCCCCCCCCCCCCCCTTCGACCACGCGCGATGCGTCACAGTCCTCACTTAGCGTAACGAATTATTTGATCCTTCAGCTATTCAGTGGTGTAATTAAATTTTGGATGGAGATTATGGGTATGTAGCTGCAACACCAAACTTTATCCCCCGATTTCGTAATCATTCGTTTTTTTTTATTTCTTCCCACAATGAAAGGAATTTAAAGACTATTCACGTCGAAAACACTTCTCATGACACACATACATAAGTTAAACCCACCCCCACCTAAACTTGTCTTATAACTTAGAGACTACCCCAATTTTATGGATTCATTTTATTGGCTCACAGACTCTCAGTGTGGCAAATTACTAAATTTTCTCGATGAAACCTATAAAACTAAATTTAAAATTTACTCTTAATTGTCTATGTTTGTTCTATGTAATTTCCAGGGAATCCTAACATGTAAAATGGGAACAGCACAACAGAACCGAAGAAAAATAAATTACTGCCTGCAACAAATTAATGGATAAAATTGTACGCATCGGGATACCTGTGGCAGGCAAAATCACTCGTGTTTAATTAGGTAAGCTTTATTTTAACACATAGCGTTGCCATTTCATTCTGTTACCGTGCATAAGCCGCCTGTCGTAAATGGAACATTTCAAATAAAAGTATTTAACATTTAAAAAATTATAACTCTTGGTGTTATTTAACATTTAAATAACTTATGAAACTAATAATTATGATGTTTTACTTGTTAAGGTTGTATTTCAAATATTGTGTTATTATAGCTCAACGAATTGCTTTCAAGCTTCCCCCCCACCCCACAATTTTATTTAAAATTGGTAATCTGTTTAATATATCACTCTGACTATTAAGTGAGTTCTTAAAAAAGGACCAACTTCTTCGAGTTGCTTCTGATTCATGTAAAGCTAATTGTCTTACTGTACAGAAATACTTAAAATGCTGCAGCGTTCATATTACCAAAAATAAGAAAAATCTGAACGAATTATTTATTTGGCAGTGGAAACGTCTAAACGTCATAGGGAGACGAGAAAAACTCTTTTAGCAAAGCGGGTCTTACATAAATCACATATTTAAAAAGGTAAAATAAAAAAACATAAAGTACGTTTACACATTTTGAATATATAATTTGTATATAAATATTTCATAACATGAATTAATATATGAAAATTTAAACTCGACCGTTGGACTAAGCCAAATCACTAAGAAAACCAGAACTTCAAACAGAATTTTAATTCACTTTAGCATGGATGGCATATACAGATGAACAGTTTGAAAATTAATATCTCAATTTATATCTCTTTCAGTCACAAAAGGTCACCCAACGAATGATTTTGAGAGAAGCTGTGGACGCAGCAAAAGAAGAAAATCTTAAGAATTCAGAACTTCTTCAATTTTTTTTTTATATTTAATAAAGTCCTAAAGTCTAAATTTAAAACATTCAATTTTTGGAAGAAAAAAAAGTCTGCAAAGCATACCACTTCACCAGTATAAGTTTATCACAACTTTGTATATACTAAAGCTTAAATTTCAGCACTTGGTCGGCCGGTTCTCCTGTGTTCGATGCCCTAGTCAGTTATATTTTATCGCGGGACTCAATACATTATTCAACCTACAAGCATTCCCATTAAATAACGATGAAGTGCCACTCTTCATTCTTTATTACGTGATACACCCAAAAAAAGTGTTAAAACTAGACATACCAGAAGAAATAATACAAAGAAAAATAAGTGTTTGAAGCGCGTTATTTTGTCCCATACATCAGTTTTAGAGTATGAAGTTTTATGATTACAAACATGTGGAAGTAAGTCGTAATATTGGAATATAACGATAACCCGGCAGGCGTGATATGATGGACGCGTAGCGACAGCAAGTTATTACAGTTTTGTGAATATGCAGTTATCACTCGAGTGACAAGTAAAAATATATGATTTCATACTGCTGTTCCATTATTTATATAGTTTAACATTTTGGTCTGGTGATCAAATAATTTAATAATAAACGTAGCTGCTCCAACAGCGAATTCTAGCGGCGGGTACGGAAACTACGTGTAAGTCGCGTCAAGAAATGCAGTTGAAACCAGAATTTGTGTTGTTTTTATAATGCTCGGCATTATTTCAAATAATTCTACGTTCGATTTAGTGTCCGATTTTTTTGTATTATAAGTGTATTTGCAACCATGAGAACACGTGAAATTATTCCTTACCGAGGTTGGATGTTACACATCTCTGGCAAGTACTAAAAGATTCGTTCACAATTGTCTTTATCTTTATTTTTGAACGAAGTATTACTTTAGAGGTGCCACCACTGCGGTGGTAGCATGGAGCGACTGCTTCATTTGTCAGCTATTCTGAGCAAATACCGGACTCGTTCCTTAAGCCAAGGACTTAGCCATCTGTACTGCCACAGTTCGGTTCGCTGTGCTCCATGCCTCTCATGACCTCGCAGTTAAAGAGGGAGGAAGACTGAAGAGTAATTATTGAACGATGTGTCTTTACATCTCTGCTTCGATTGGTTGCGTTGAGTACAGCGACCGAGGAGATTAAGGCGTCCGCCCAACTAGAAATATTATTACTAGGGATTATGACATAGAACGAGTCTGATTTATACCGAAAAACCTTTGGCTGCAGGTTCATTAAAAACATTCAGACATACCTTCGACTTATGGTCCAATGTACTTCCCAAGGGTGGTAGAGGTATTTGAATTTGGAGCTGAACTGCTTGTTTGTTGCGAATATAATAGAGGAATTATCAAAGCTACATGTACTTAACGTGTGCCAAATATCATGTTATCTGAGGTTTAAACGCACTGCAGAGTTTGTTGTAGTCTTCAAATAATTTGAAGGAAATATTTACAAGTAGCATTCGTTACAAAAATAAGTAGGAAATATATGTTTCAGTGGTTGTAAAATTTTATTAAATTTCACTTTATTCCGACGCTTTTTGTTCTCTATTATATACCTACTTTCTGTAATTATTCTATAAAAACAATTGTTTCAGTTTCAACTTTAAATGTGTATGACAGCCCTGGTAATAGGTATATACAACAAGTAGTATGTATATTTTAATGATAAACATGGAGTCCAAGTTTGTTTGTCGAATTTCAAACATATTTTTTTAATCACGGGAAAATTTTACTTATAATAAGGCTTCAGTAAATTTTGTTTGTGTCTACGTAATGTGTAAGATTACGGGATAGTCTTGCCAGAGAAGCTCCTATTGCTCCTGAAAGATTCAATGAACAATCAGCTAATATATCCGAAAACGTACATGATTCGCCTGAAAACAACTACAAAAGGTACAAAAATAATTCTGCCAAGTAATATTTTACACAGAATTTGCAGTGTTGTGTTAGCACTCTTGAACCAAAAACGATTACCGTTAAACCATTGCATCATATTATTATTTTCACAGAAAAAAGGGAGTGCTAAAGGTGACACTGGCTGACATATTAAGTACCCAGTCAACATCAAGTACATCAGTCAACATCAAATACCCCAGTAAACATCAAATACCCCAGTAAACATCAAGTACTCCAGTCGACATCGAGTACCCCAGTCGACATCGAGTACCTCAGTCGACATCAAGAACCCCAGTCGACATCAAGTACCCCAGTAGACATCGAGTACCCCAGTCGACATCAAGTACCCCAGTCGACATCCAGTACCCCAGTCAAAAAAGTAACCCAGTCGACATCAAGTACCCCAGTCAACAACGAGTACCCCAGTCGACATCAAGTACCCCAGTCGACATCAAGTACCCCAGTCGACATCCAGTACCCCAGTCAACATCGAGTACCCCAGTCGACATCAAGTACCCCAGTTAACAACGAGTACCCCAGTCGACATCAAGTACCCCAGTCGACATCAAGTACCCCAGTCGACATCAAGTACCCCAGTCGACATCCAGTACCCCAGTCAACATCGAGTACCCCAGTCGACATCTAGTACCCCAGTCGACATCCAGTACCCCAGTCGACATCCACTACCCCAGTCAAAATCAAGTAACCCAGTCGACATCAAGTACCCCAGTCAACATCAAGTACCCAGTCAAAATCAAGTAACCCAGTCGACATCAAGTACCCCAGTCAACATTAAGAGCAAAGCGGTGAGCATATGTTTTTAAGTCGTGCTGCGTGGATCTGTAATTTAATACTAAGAGAGTGTGATAATATATTTTAATGCAGAGTTCAAATGCATCGGTACATATATGCCATTTTGACCACGTTGAAAAACTTTAAATTATAAATCACCCGGATGCGATTATTTTGAGTATCCTACGTCACCAGGACTTTTTTATTTTCGTAAATATAAAAAAAAGTTTGTTTAACCAGTTATCAGTTTAATGCAGCAAAAAATATTTTTTTAACACCATAAAGCAAAATCAATTCCAGGAATACGTATTGTCAGAAAATTAATAATGAAATTAAAAGCAAAAACCGTACCATATTTCGAATCATATTTGTTTGGAAAAAAAAAATTGTTTTACTTCAGAATTTTTAGGTTTTCATTATGACTGTGTTTTAAACTCTTAAACAATTTGATTATGTTTTTTTGTTTTTGTTTTTCAATGGGTTTTATCAAAGACTGGCAGTCAATTGTTTTCTAAAAACCAGCTCTGGGAATATTTAAAATATGTGTTTTTCATATAATCAGAATTGTAAAAAAAATTTTGTCGTTATTTTTATTCACGCGGATACAATCAACAATTAAGATGCCTTTGTGAGATTCCAATTTTTTCTCTATTTTATTAGCTAATAAAATGTTTTACATCCTCTCGCATCCATTGCCTCAATTAACATGCCTTGTGGGTTTTTACCCCGTCAATTTGGAAGAAACAGACTCCAACGTTTCGTTCAGAAATGCTGCCGCCATCATAAGTAGGCAACTGATAGTGGTGACTGCAAAAAATACCGTAGTGTTAAAGACTATATATTCAAAATTGACGCAGTCAAAAACTTATTATCTAAGCCAGTTAACCCAATTTTTTGGTTGAATTTGTTTTATTATTTAAAAAAGACAACGTTTAAAAAAAATAGCCGACATAAAAATCCATAAAAGTAACATAACTTTAATAAACAACAAAAATTAAATATCTTATTCACCAACTTAACATTTAATTTTTTTTTCGTTCATTGTAGATAGGAATTTATTGTTTATTATGTAATTATTAATTTTTTTATAATTTTTGATGTCGGTGTCACGTAAAAATGTCCCTTTCACCACACCCTACAGGTGTTGGTAAATATCGAAGATTCTTTATCTTCTGAAAATAATTTGGAAACTTCTATAAAATTCTGGAAAATTTTAATGTACACGACATATTTATGTTCTCCGATATTACAAAATGATCGATTAAATATTCTCTCATTTCCCTTGCAAGCGAAAATATTAAGACTATTCTAAACTCAATGTATCCACCATAAAATAACTTAGAACGAATTTATATTATATGACCAAGAAGGTAAATATATAATTGTTTTAACATTCAAACACAATTTTCCATCCCCTGAAATAATAAAGTGGTCTCATAAAAGTTTGCTTTGCACCAAGATATAAGATATTGTTACGATTTTTTAAAAATAAATTCTAATAAATTAGATACTTAGAAATTTAATTTTTTTTTAATTTCACCCCCTTTGTTTATACCGTAGTAATTCGTTTCACCAAGAACTCTTTCAGCCAGTTTTAGATTATGGTTATAACTCGTACAATAGGTAAATTTAAACGGATTTGATACTAAAAATATTACAATAAATGTAATTCAAACCTTGTTACTTCCACTCCTTGGAGTAATGGTTGGTTAGATAAAAATTAATTTTAACAACAGTTTTAATTAATACTTGGAAAGTTAATCAGTGTTTGGAATGGATTCGGTAGTGTACATGGTTGGGAAGTTTTATTTATTTTCTTATTCCAAACTCAGGTTGTTTTCAACCCCTTGCAATGATGGTTTGTTTTATCAAAAATGGTGTCAGACAAAAGTTTTATATAAAATAATATGATTTACAAGCATTTTAAACGAATTAGAGTGTATAATAAGTAAGTTGTGCAATTTTTGTCATTTAACCCCTATTTATTCTACCCTTTGCAGTCATTGATGGTCGTATAAACAAATATTACAGAAAAAAAGATGTATATAATTATTTAAGATTTTACAATAAAACAGAACGGATCTAACAGTGTACATTATACGTAAATTACGATGTTTATAAATACTTCACTTTTATTTTTTCAACCCCTTCCAAAAATGGCTTTTCTTATCAAAAATGGTTTCAGACAAAAGTATTAGATAAAATTTTTAATATCTACAAATATTTTAAAGGGATTCGATTGCATTTTTCGAAGGGATTAATGATTTTTTCTCTTCCAACACTTGTTTTTTTCCACTCCTTGCAGTTATTATTGGTAGTATAAAAAATTGTTTCACACAAAATTTATAGATAATATTATGCAGTTTTCCAACAATTCTAACGGATTTTATAGTGTGCGAATTAAGGGAGTTATTATTATTTTTTAACTTTCAAACCTTCTGATTTTCCACCCCTTGCAGTAATGGTTGTTCATATAAAAAGTATTTTCGGACGAAAGTTGCAGATAATTTAATTTTTGTAAGAAAGGAAATGAATTTAATGATGTGGAAGGTACTGAGTGTAGGAAATTGATGTTACTTTAAAACACTTTTTTAACCCCTTGAAGTAATCTTTCGTCTTAAAAAATTTTTTTAGACAAATGTTTTACATAAAAATGAGAAGATTTAGTATCACTTTGAATGAATTCGATGGTTTGCCTACGAACAGAGTAATGATTTTTGTATTTCAACCGCTTTTGTTGTTTGTATTACCAAAATTTGTTTCAGAAAAACGTTTTAATTAAAACTTATAAGCTTAACAAACAGTCTGAACGGATTTCATAGTATTCCTGCTGAGGGAGTTATAGAATTGATTTTAAATCGACTCCATTTTCCAACCTCTTGCAGCAATTGTTCTTCTCATAAAAATGTTCGATAAAAATTATAATTTTTACAAAATATTGTTACAAAACTTAATAATACCTGAATCATTATATATTTTTGCTTTGATTTTGAGGAGTTCCCTGGTGTATCTTCGAAGTACAAGGTCCAAAATCAATTAAATTAAAAATGGGACCACATTGAAAAGATATTTAACCCATCGCAAAAAAAAAATCATTAAAATGATTCATAAACAAAGAAGTTGTGCCCGAACAAATATATAAAAAAACATATATACAGACGAATTGAGAAACTTCTCCTTTTTTAAAGTCTGTTAAAAAAGTAATTCGTGTTGAAGTAGGCCTACTTCACCTACGTCACAATAATATTTTCTTAGACATCCTAAATGGAAAATTTTCGTAGGTTACATATTTCTTTAAGTTGTTTTGTAATTTTAAGAAAAGAAAAATATTTTTTCAACTAAAACATTTAGGTACTATGTCCATGCTGACAAAAAAAACTTACAGAAAATTATTTAATTAATGTGTCAAATGAAAATAAATATCTGTAATCATGATAGCGAAATCAGTGACGATTAAAGATAAATAAGACTAAAAGATTCATCCAAACTACAAGTAGAATAATTAGTCAACACACTCGCAGCCAGACCTATCTAATTTGTAAAATGTTTTACTATTTGAAATATTAGAGTGGAAAGAAGTAAATTCAATTGTTCTGTTTCAAGGATTTTTTTTCCCCAAGAATCCTGAGTGGTCGCAATTGCCAAGGCTTCGCGCGTGTGTGAAGGAATAGAAAGAGGATGGAGGACGGAAGCCAGAAGACGCTAATCCTATCCGAGTGCCTTCCTTCCTCTGCAAATCCGCAGAGCTAGATGAGCAACACGCTTGCTCTAAGCCGCGACGCTTTGGAAAGGAAAATATAAATAAAATTATAAATATATGCCTCTGCAAAAAATAATCCGTGACTAACTCTCCGCCACTCATGCCTGTTATCGGTGCGTTTTATAACAGTAATACGTGTTATTTTGCTATATTCCTTTGTTAACATCATTTACAAATATAAAATCTTTGTTTTACAGGAAATTAATACAACGCATACCAAAGCAACGTTGCGCGTGAGTGTTTATAGTGAGTGTACTTTATGACACGGTGTAGTATTCTTAAAAAAGTATATATATATTTGTATAGTAATAATCCTAAACGTTAATTATTCTTATAATGTAAGATGTTGTTTGTATGGGATTAACTTTTAATTAAGAACTACGACATTTAGATATTAAAATAAGGATTTTATAACAAATAATTAAAAAAAAACGAAATAAGCAAAAAGATTAAATTAAATTTCTACTTAATTTCAGCGATAAGTTTTTTTTTTCACAAAATATTATCGTGTCATTTAATATATATATATATATATATATATATATATATATATATATATATATATATATATAGAAAATTTTTGGAACCATAAATTCAAAACATCTCTGTGACATTATTAATTAATTATATTAAATATATGATATAGCATTATCCTTGTTTTCAGTGCACGAAGCCATTTCTCACTTATGTTTTGACAAAAATAATCATTGTAGTAATCAAATTAAGTAAATATTTATACTTGCGTTTCCTTACGAAATTACCTTAACAATAAGTCAGGCTACTAAAACTAATGTTAAAACTGTTTGCAGCAAAACATCTGTACAGTGAATGCAATTGTGAAAAAAAAAAAATTGAAACTAAAATTTTTGAGAAATAAAAAAAAGTTCTAATAGTTTTGTCTGTATTTCGATTGTATTTTTGTTTGTCTGTTGGTTCTGGCATCAATCTAAAAATACTTAACGGATTTTAACTAAACGTTTTTGAATAGTAGATAAGGTCTTTAGCTAACCTAAACATTAGGCTATCCTACCCATCTTATAGTTACAAACTATCGTCACAAAGGGGTGAAAAGAGTGGAAATATTTTTTTTTCCAAATACATAATCACAACGCCAAAACAAATAAAGCCCAATAAAGAATGTTAGGTATCAATAATAAACATAAAATTACCAACTTTTTATATTATTAAGTTAAATTTTGCTCCTAATGGGTCTTAAACGCATAAATCTGAATTTCGGAGATAAATTAACATCTCCAAATTTACTACAGTAACAGGGAAGAAACTGAAACTTAATGATTAACTAAAAAGTATCAATAATATTTTTTGACGTGACAACGTCTAAATAATCGTTAAACGCCGGCTGCACGCACGAAATTTGTCCCGTTACGCTGTGTCCCGTTACGATCATTGTACGCTTGCGCCGCATCTATCTCTCTTCCACTCGATTAGAACAACCATCGATTGAACTTTTTCGAGGCACATTAAATTTGAAATACTCTCATTCGTTTCCTACTTTTCCTATCATCGTCCTATCCTTAACAGAATAACACAGATTGGAAGAAGTTAAATAGCAAACATGCATTAAAGTTATAGTTAAAATAATCTCTTCGTGAAAGTTGTTAACATATTTTAATTAATGAGTGCAAATAAAAGTAACTTTTTCAATTAAATTGTAGATTTAATTTCACTCCTTCTTTGTATCCTTACAAAATAGTGATAATTCAATAAAAGGTATTCGATTTTATTCCTAAAATATGCAAAAATTTCATCAATGTTTTGTTATGACGTTGAACGTTTAAAAATCCTCCGTAAACCGACTTTACAGACAAACAATTTTTTTTATACATTTTCAAAATTTGACTGCAAATTGGAGGTTGCGAGTTAAGTTAAGGATTAAAAAATCATAACTTCAAAGCATATCAAGCGGGTACCAAGTATTTAGTATATTCTGATATAATTATACAATATCAGACTATTTTTTTTCCAATTTCCAAAATTATTTTCCTAAAGATGTAAAAGGGGGTGAAAATTATTTAATTATAAAAAAAATATTGTACATACCTATCTGCTGTATCTGAATTTAAAACTAGTAAAGATTTACTAACAAACTTTAGCTACCTTTTCATTTTTATGTATTATATAACAATTTGCACATATTTTATATTACTCTGTGTATGCAAATAAATTAAATAAAAGTGAAAATGTAGAAGAAGACAAAATTTAAATCAGAATGTAATAGCCACGACTTTAAAATATATTTTTAATAGACTTAATCGTGAAATATTAAGTAAAAAGTGTGATTTCTCAAGGTTAAACATATATTCGAATCTACAAAAACTGGAAAAATACAATCCATATGCATAATATATATTAAAATTAAACTGGCTTATACATTTATATCTTCGAAATTGTAATTTGAAACGGTTTAGCTGTGTTTTCTCTTTACTAAAAAGTTTAAAATAAAAAACACACATTTTCTACAACGGCACAACTTTAAACAAATAATACCCCACAAAAAATAGTATTCCTTTACTGTTTCAACTGGAATTTTTTTAGAAATTACATTAAATGCAAATAGAGTTGATAGTTGAAAAAGTAGGCAAACATATACAAAAGTATGTGAACCTATACGAAAAAAGGGAAAATGAATTATGTAAAAGTGTGGAAAAATATTAAAAAACATTTAAAAATATGGAAAAGTATGTGAAACTATAAAAGTATGGAAAAGTGAAAAAAATTTTGAAGCACATGGACAAGTGTGGAAAAGAACCAAACGTTTGCAAAATTGTGGAAAAATAAGCAAAAAGTGAAAAGTATGCTAAAGTTTTTATAAGAATTTAATAGTGTCGATAAGTGTAAAACGGCATGTTAAAGTGTAGAAAAATGTAGAAATAGTTTAAAATGAGCAAAAGTGTGGTAATTAAGCAAAAGTATTTTCAAATATAAGAAAGTACCTAAGTAAAAATTATGAAAAATATTCAAAACTGTGAAAATCAAGCAAACGGTTATAGAAATATGTGCAAAATGTGAAAAGTGTAAAAAGTGTAGAAAAATATGGGAAAGTGTCTGGAAGTTTGCAAAAGTGTGTGAAAGTATAAAAATGCATGGGATAGTATAACGTGTGTGGAAGCATGTTCATTATTGGAAAGAGTGATAAAGTATGCGAATTTATTTAAAGGTACCTATGCAACTATGTGCGAAACCAACATTAAAATGTTGAAATATTCTCGAATGTGCAACGTAAGTAAAAAATTGGAATGTTAGATAAAGGGGATAAGTACGTAATAAATAGTGTTAAAGAGTATGCGAAGTGTGAAAAAGTATGAAAAATTATATGTTTGGAAAAGGGTAAAAACGTGTATAAAAGTTTAGAAAAAATGTGTGTAAATGTATGAATTAATGTGCTATAGCATGCAAAAGTCTGAAAAATCAATTAAAAATGTAAGAAATAATGATAAAAGTTTAAAAATGTGAAAAACATAACAAAGAGAGAAAAAATATTGTTACTTTCTGTAAAACTTAACAGAAAAAGGTTGGAAGTTTGGAAATGCATTCCAAAAATTGGAAAAGTGAGCAAGAGAATAGAAAAATGTGACTGTATGGAAAAGTCTGCAGAGTGTAGAAATGTATTGAAAAGTGCTAGAGTGTATAAATGTACAAAATATTTAAAAACTATACAAATTATGGAAAATAATGCAAAAGTTGCAAAAGTGATCGAAAGTGAGGAATTTTTATACGAACGGGTAGAAAAATATTTAAAATAATTATGCTAAAGTATGAAAATGCAAACGAAACTGTTCGAAATCAAATTGCTAACGAGCACTGAGATCACTGGACAATTGGTATTATTCGTTTACAATAACGAAACCAATCGTAGCTGTATAAAGGCTAATATATGTATATATACATAAACATATATATATATATATATATATATATATATATATATATATATATAACATGATGTAAGTACCTATGAAGGTATGATGTCAATAAAATCCAACACAGTTTGACCGATGACCATACAATTGGCACATCGACGTGTTTTTCATATAGAAGGATTTATGCTATGCATTTTTTTGCAACTCGTCGCTAGATGGCGCTGCAGCGCGTCAACTTTTAAACCGTTCAACCGATCGATATTAAAATTGCTATATTGTGATTTTTACTGTCCTTATCCCTCAATAACAACAAATATTTATTGTTAGTTTCATAATTTTATGGTGAGTGAGTTTAAAATGGTATAACATTTAAAACGCTTTATAGATTCTATTTTACATACAAACCATCCATTTTAGTTTAATAGAGGTAAATAGGCAGGACAGAGTCTTACGGGTTCTTCCAGAAAATTATAAATTTTTTTCAGTAGATTCAAAAGAACTCTCTAAGAAGCATTGTAAAGATGCCATCTTGTAGTGAACACTCCTAAACAAACATAATACATACCAACAAATCTGCAAGAAATTAGCTTTTCACTTCCTTGGGGGATGTTCCCATGTTGACTTTTCAATCATTAAAATGACAATAATTGTGTATGTGAAATAGCTTGGCTTCCGGGTTGTATATGTGTCCTTTGCGAATAATTCACCGACGTTTTGGTCGACATTGCAGTCGCCATCTTCAGGGAGCAGTTACCTACTCGAGGACACGGCTACAACCCAGAAGCCAAGCTACTTCAGAAAATGGCCGTGAAAGCCTGCGAACAATATTAATAATTGTAAGTACCAATTACTACACTTTAAACTTTAATGGTTCTAACAAAAAAGCTAATATGTTTTGGTCCAAATATGCTGTTTGTACATTTTTATATTCATAAAAATGTTGAACTGATTATTAATTTAAAATATTTGATGTGTAGGCTAACATCTTACCTCTCAGCATACCTACATCACTTGGAGAGCCTAATTTCGTGAATGCGACGGAAGCAAAGGAACGGAAATGTGTAAAACAACCACGATGCTGCCATCTGTGACAGATGGTGTGAATCAAAGTTCACAAAGACAATATGGAAATTTAATGGTATTAAAATGACGAATGAATTTTAACCAGATGGACAGTAGTTTAGTAAAACGACTTGTAGAAATTCGGGTTTAAAGCTGGAGTTTATTATTTTTTCAAGCCTTTTTTCGCTTCTACCAGAACCCGTTTTATTATATAGTTTAAAATTTCGGTCTGCTAATGATATTATTTAATAATCGACGTAGCTGCTCTGGCAGTGAATTTTAGCGGCGAATTTGTGGTACTACATGTTGTTCTCGTGCAGAAATGTGGTTAAATATACGATTCGCAAACATATTTATCACGCATGGCATTATTTTGAAGAATTCACGTAAAATTTCGTGTTCGAAGTTCGTATTATATTATTGTATTTGCAACATGAGAAAAAATTAATTTGCTTGTTAACGTGTACTTAAAGACTCGCTCACTTTTTTTTTTAAAATGTAGATGCTAAGTTGATTAAGTATGTAAACAATTTGGTTGTCTGTAATATTGGTTTACGTACGATAGTTTAACGTGAGAATGTCATAACAAAACATTTATGAAATGATTTGCATACTTTTATGAATAAAATTGAGTCATTTTTATTGAATTATCACTATTTTGTATGGATACAAAGAAGGAGTGAAATTAAATCTACAATTTAATTGATGAAGTTACTTATATTTGCACTCATTAATTCAAATATGTTTATTACTTTAACGAACAGATAATTTTAACTATAACTTTTATACATGTTTACTATTTAACATCTTCCAATCTGTGTTATTCTGTTAAGGATAGGACGATGATAGGAAAAGTAGGAAACGAATGCGTGTGTTTCAAGTATAATGTGCCTCGAAAAAGTGAAATCGATGGTTGTTCCAATCGAGTGGAAGAGAGATAGATGCGGCGCAAGCGTACAATGATCGTAACAGGACAAAGCTTAACGGGAAAATGTGCGTAACGGGACAATAATTCATCCTTTTTTGTGCGTGCAGCCGGCGTTCATCGTTTTATTAGACGTTGTCACGTCAAAAAATACAAAATGTATGATAAGAATTCATCGTCTAATTAGGATCGCAGGCTTTCACGGGCATTGTCTAAAGTTGCTGGGTTTTTGGGGTGTAGCCTTTGACGCGGCCCTAAACCAGAAAACAAGCAACTGAAATACATCGTCTATTTTATCTCATTCTTAGGGGCAGGCCTTTTTTCTAGAATAAATCTGAACGCCTATTAGACTGCAACAAGTTATACTCACACCAGCGGTTTCTACCTTGTGATTGGCGGCCGTCTGCGAGGGAAGTCGTTGCCTTGTTTGACTGAGCCACTCAGGACGCGTTTGCTTCCTCAATGACTCACTGTGATTACGTAGAGACCTGAAAAATTCGCGGATTCATTTCGTGATAGTCTAGAATCCAAAAAGTTTGTCTTTAGTGTTGAATCGGCAGAAAGCATTTTCGATTTAAGGAAAATTATTTGTGCGAATGTGTTACGCAGGGTTTTTAATACAAAGGAGAAAATGCAATGCAATCTGTTGCTGTGATAATATTGTAGGTTCCCCCCCCCCCCCCACATTGTTCACGGGGTCAGGATGAATCATAGAAACAGCTTCACCCCATGATGAGGGGAAGGGGGGGTGGGGAACTTCGTACCGCGCTAGCCCGTGTCACACGAGGCAAGACGGATGACCGCTGAAGAGTGCGTGCGTCCGTCTGTCCGTCCGAGCCGATTAACGCAGGGTGCTGCGTCCGTGAGCCTTTGTCTGCGCCGCCCCGCAGACTGCGCGCGCCGGGGGAACAGACCGGGAAGCATTCATTTCACAGACGAGAGAGCCACACCCGAAGTTCCCCGAAGTTCATGCTCGCTTTTTTCCCCACCGTTCTATCTCATTGTATAAACCAGTGTGGCATTACATTTTTGCGGTCGATTAGGATAGGGTTGGACAAATTAGACAAGTATAGCTACATTAAAAATACTGTAAAATCATTTTATGGTTGCTTAGCAAATAAATTTTTAAATATGTAGCTGTCCAGGGCTAGGAATCCGTTAACATGATTTCACAGTATCTTTAATGTAGCTATCCTAACCAAATCAACCGTCCACAATGCTTTTAAGTATTTATAATGTAGCTAACCTAACCTAATTGACCATTAGTAGGGACCGGAAAAATTCGCGGGTTCAATGACCTCCAGGATGAACTCCACAGTTCTACGTACACTCGGTCAAATGCCACCCACTCATTGGCTGCTGTCTTGTGAGACGTTCCAGCGTAGCAGCCTGTGATTCGATACAGCTTTGGTCGGGTGTTTCTCATTGGCCCAGAGACTGCCAGGTGAGCTGTGAGCCAATAGCAGAGGCAGCACTGAGGTATAACTATTAGTATTTTAGCCTGTCGCGAAATGAATTCGCGAATTTTTCCGGTCTCTAACCATTACTTATCATGAGTTACAATGAACAAAAAAAACAACCGAAGATGCACGATCGGGCGTTTGGCTCTCTCGTCTGTGAAAAGAAGGCTTCCCGAACAGACAATGGCTGTGACCAGCTCTGTGGCCCTCGTTACTTCCCGACGCGCCTTAGAGCGCAAGGAATCTCTTCCGCGGGCGGACAGCGCACAGACATTTATTTCTGACGTGAATACGTCTTTCAAATTGCTTCCATGGTGGGAGGCAATTAAAATTAATAGTTTAAAAAAACTAAAAAACACGCTTTATAAGAAAACCAAACTAAAAAAATAGAAAATAAATTGTAATACATTTGAATTAAGAATAGTTAAAAATGTTTTAATAAATATAAATTAATAATAGTGTATATAAGAAAAAAAATGTATTTTATTTTTTTTTTAAAAAAAGCGTGTGGTGCTTTTTAAGATATTATCGAAATTATAAAATCCTTATACTCATACATGTCAATAAAATATTTATAACTATTGACATAATGCACACCACGCTTTTTTATAATTAAAATACATTTTTCTTATATACACTATTATTAATTTATATTTATTAAATTTTTTTACATTATTTTTAATTCAAAATTATTAAAACGAATAATAACAAAATCGGAGAATGCAGTTTGGTGTTGCAGCTACATATCTACCATCTCTATCCGAAATTTAATCACACCACTGGATAGCTAAAGGATCAAAGAATTCGTTTCGCTAAGTGAGGACTGTGACGCTTCGCGTGCGGTGGAGGGGGGAAGCGCCGCCATTTTGAGGTAATTTGGCTGCGTTTCAAGATTTCCATTTAGTACATCTTTTGACTCAGAGAATCTACGACGTTCATTTGGCTTTTTATCGTCTGCTCTCGTCCAAATCTATAGATTGCATATATAAAACATTAGTGTGAAATAGTTACAGTGAATATATATGTTGTTAAAATTTAAAAAAAATATGAATACCCTAATGAATTCTTAATGTTCAAACATGATTATTACATACATAAAATAGCGTATTTTATATTTTGTATAGAAAATATTACCCGTTACGTACACGTATTCACATAAACACACGGCCGTGTCCACGACACAGCCACAACCCCATTTTTTTTTTAATGGAACAGCAATATTAATGTAAATTTACAGATATTTATAAATTTGTACGCTTATCTACAAAAAACTTTATTTCTACAAAAATATGTTTGCAGAAATACCGGGTTGGGAGCCTACCCTGGCATTTATTAATTTTTGCAATCCGACCCTGAAGAGTTTTTCGGTATCAACTGCGCACATTACAATTATTATATGACATAATCTTATTACGGGATCTTAAATCATATTTTAAATTAATTTAAAATTTCATGCTTAAATGAAAAATCAATTAACATATAAAATTATGCACCAATTATCGTAAGAAATACTCAGCATTATGTCGAAAAAAACGTATTTCATTTATTCAAAAATAACAATTGTAATGTGTTGTACAAAGTAACAATATATTTATTGTATTATAACAAACTATTCCTTGAGAACTGGTTTCCAAAGGAAAATTTGGTAAAAGTAAAGAAATAATTTTTTTCTGCGCGTAAGGTGGACCATAAAAATAAACTCACAGTTTAAAAACATAGTGTCCCAGGAAACGTCAAGCCAAGAATAGTTGGTAGGCAAATTATTACAGATTGGTTGTATGGGAAAGTATACTTGAAGCACAATACACATATTCTTAACGTTGATGATAGTACTACAGTGGCTGTTGGCATGCCCTTGACGAATTTGAGCCAGTTATAGTCAAGGAGGATACGTGGTTACCCAATAAGAGTGACCCGCTATAGCTTGTGCCCTCGTTATCGACCAATGAGAACCCTAGTAAAGCCTATATAAGCTGAGTCGAGCTTGGAGTGAAATGAATCTGCGAAATAAGCTTGACTTTATCTAATATTAACTGTTCTTAACGAAAATAAATTTTGTATTTTTTTTCGAACTACGTTTAAGATTTTTCAAAATTTAAAAATCTCCACCTTGCACCAAATTATTGTTAACAGTGACTAAAAATGTAAATATTATACCATTCTAATTTTTGTCACGCAATCGTTAATAACTCTTGTATTTAAAAAAATTAAATTGAAATCAAACTTGCAAAAATAGCATTATATATATTTACTGAATAAGTATTCAAAAGTACCAGATTCCAAATTTTGCTACATAGGCGATGCAAAGAAATATTTTCTCAAAATAATTCACAAATATTTTAACTTATATTGTCATCAATTATAAGTACAGACCTGAAAAATTCGCGGGTTCATTTCGTGTTATGCTAAAATTCAAATAATTATACCTTAGTGCTGCTTCTGTCATTGGTTCACTGTTAACCTGGAGGACTAAGGGCCAATTAGAGACCCTCACTTATAGAAGTGTCGAATCACAGGCCACCCAGTCGAGACGACTCGCAAGTCAGCAGCCAATGAACAGTTGACATTTGCCCGAGTGTGTAGAGGATATTGGAGTCCATCCTGGAGGTCACTCAACCCGCGAATTTTTCCGGTCTCTAATTTTAAGGTTATTCAATGTACGTATAAAAATATAATACTATATTAAGTAAATTTGTAGGTATAGTATTTATCAATAAGGTGCGTGGGATAATCAAAACTTTCGAAATAATTGCTAAAATTCTAAATCTAACACACTTTTTTGTAGACATAACTGTCATTAATTAACTATTAACCTTTTTCAGCAAAACGTTTAGTTATTGATACTATGTGAGCCTGAAGGTTGTATCTAAAACGCACGTCAAAAGTGTTTGAAAATAGTTCTGGCATGTGTTATGTTTATCGCTAGGAACTTTACCGCGCACAATGAAATGCATATTTGAGAACGATTAATCATGTTGCCTCAACCACTTTTGTTTTACTCTTTCATTTTGAAAACTTTTTGTTTGGTAACTTTTGGTAAAAATAATCGTTATATTAAGTACCGTTTTATTTGTACAATTTCAGTCTTTCATCTCCAATTTGAAATGCGTATACCAGTCGTGGAAAGCACTTTTCACAATAAGTCTTAACTATGTTTTCGGACATTTTTTAAAACGTAACGAATCTGAAGCCTAAGTTTATAAGTCGAGTTCTGAGTCTTCATTACTTCAGCAGTACTAGGATATATTGAGAATTATATTTCAGAATTGTTTTATAGACAATAAATATAGTCTTGGTAATACAGTTTGTCTACGGCCCTCCTTGTGTAACTATAATATAATTTTTCTGTTGTCATTTAAGCGCTCCGTTTTTGTCGGAGTATGTCACTGTCGTAGGCTCATGTTCAATCACTATTTTCTTGTTTTTTCCTCTTATTTTACTTCACCCTGACCGAATATTTAAGATACGGTTTCTGCCATAAAGGTTTCCGGTTTATTTAATTTTATGTTGTCTTTATGTGACGATTGTATCCTTTCTTTCTATTCTGTTCTCTTCCGTGTTCCTAAGACATGTTTGTGGTTTTTTGCAATCGAGAAATGTCTATGACTACCTCTGAATCACGATTCACTACTTTTGTCATTCCACCCAACGCACTAGGCATTATTAAATAAGTAAATATTAAAAAAGTAAATAATTTTCAATATTTATGTTAAAATTTTAATTTGTACGATTATTCATTAAGCGATTTTGCGTGTAAATGTTTCGGGACGTCAGTAAATGCAGTAGTCTAGCAAAAAATTTTCTTACAGAATGTGTTACATAACAATTTTGTAACATCAAAATAGATTCAAGTATTAACAATTAGTATCAAATTGAAAGTAATAAAATGCTAAAATATTCATGCCATAAATATTGTTGCGAGTACTATTTGGGGAGTCTGTGTTCGCAAAGGGTGGCCCAATGAAGTTTTTATTATGGTTTTAATAATAACTGATATTTACAATACTAATAAATAATTGTACTTAAAAATGTCTGATCACCAATCACTCGCACTTGAAACTGTTTATCCTCAAGTCACTCAATGCCTGTTTAAGTTCCGCAGTTCGCACTCCTCACTGGAGCTAGGCTCGACAGTGGTTCGCCCCTCACCTCGCGCCTGTCCACACACACACAGTCTCGCGCCACTCGGTCGCCACTCTCACGATCCCGTCGCTCCGCGTCGCGCCACTCTCGAAGGGGGTCTCTCACCCTCTTCGCCGATGTCACACTTCTCTTCACTCACGGAACTCTCCGAAACTCTCGGTAGATCGCTCGGAACTCCCGCGGAGGCCGGCGTAATTTTTCACACAAGTGGGTCGTCTTTACGGAATGAACGACAGCGACCGCGACATGTCGCGTCATCCCGGGCCCGAAACGTCCAGAAAGCGCGGAGTTTATTCTCGCCACTCCGCGCGGTGGCCCACGGAATTCCCAAGGCCGCTCAGCGATACATAACAGCGCCGGGGAAGGAGGAAGGGGCGGTGAGATTGAGCCACGCTAATACACGCATGACGCCAGTGGTCGTGTGAGACGCCCCGAGCCAGACTACTGCTGGAGGACCCGCTCAGGTATGTGGCTCTGCTTCCCTGTTGGTAACTATATAAATTTTATGTGGCAGTAAATTTTTTTTCGTGGTTTTTCCAATTTTTTAAATTTTTTTCCATACATAAGAACACGAAAATGTATATATATACTTATCGATAGTTATATTTAAAATAAATGCCTTGAATTATAAACACTTTATATTTTGGCTGGATTTATAATTTACACTAGCGTAAATCTGTTTTCTTTTTAAATCTTTTCTCATCAGTGTTCGTCATTATTTTACCACCTTTAAATATAAAATTCCCTTCTTGATACAATGAAGGTTACATCTGTTAGGTTCCCTTATTTAACTAAAAATTTCTTTTTTTTTTTTGTGACACAATGAGACGTAGTGATATAAGGTTGTTTTTTTTCGATATTTTGGAGCAATACCTTTATTTTATTTATTATTTGGATATTAATTTAACAGGGAAAATATGAAAGTTAGGTGTGAAAGCATCTTCCCGGCCTGGCCGTTTCTCCTATGGTGGACGCTGTCGTCGACTTCGATGTTTTGTTCGTGCAGAGAGTGAAGTTAAATGGAGGCCGCTTCCTTTAACGGGACGGTCTCCCGGTAGAAGATAACAAGTCACATTTTGGTGATTTTTAGTCAACAAGTCACTTAAACTCTTAAGTAAACATACTTAGAATATGTAATGCATTTTTAATCATTGGCAACTATGTTGGTAAATAAAAGAACAATGCAAGAAAAATTTAAGTATTTAAATTCAATTTTTATCTAATAGTTTTTTAATTGTCCTGCAAAAAGTGAATTCTTGTCTTGTTACCTTTTACCCGGAGACCGTCCAATTATTATGCATTTTTAATTTTTGTCACATTTGCTAACGATTTGGTTTGAACTTAACACGTTTAAAAATGTAGTTGATATTTGAAAATGTTTTAATCACTTCAATAAGCGTTATTTATTGTTCTTTAAATTACAAATTACGACTTATAATTAATATTATTTATATCCTAGCACTAAGGTAAGACTTGTTCGTGTTTTTTTTTTTTTAATATATGTTTGGATAGACCGTTATGTGTGTGGATTCCTTGTACAACACTTAATTTTCAAGACACCTGTCATTATTAAACAAATTACAGTTGGTTTGTCCCAAATACCTTTAAATCTCAGGAAACCAGATAAAATAAGGTTCACTTCGATCTAGGCCTTTTACGAAAGTCTAATTTCAAAACTGTAAGTTATATGCTTAAATGCTCTGGAGCTGAAGTGTAATTTCGCAACAACAAAAAATTCTAAACCAAGTATTAATAACTGATGAAAACTTTTATAAACAATGATATTAACTTAACAATAAAAATTTATTAAAAATCACGAAAAAAAAATATATTTAAATAAATTAGTATTTAACCCTTTAAACATCCTACACGTGGCGAAATAACTCTCCCGATCCCCCCTCCCCTTTTGTATTCTCCCGGCCAGCAACACACGAAGGATAGAGGAAAGGTGGGAGGGAGGCGCTACATCGTGAAAGCGGCTTTGTGCGCGTCGCTAACCTCTTCACGCACCATCGAGGTTGAAATTCACTCTTCCCCCCACCCACTTTCAGATTCGGGCAGGAACCCTCCCTCTTCCACCGGCCAACAACCTCAAACCACGCCACTTCAACGAAAACCCACCTCCCCGACCAACCCCCTGAAAACCCCTGTGGGTTGTGGGGGGAGGGGTGGTATGAACCTGGCGCCTGTCACCGCTACGTGTGAGGGGGGTGGGGGGTTGGGAAAGAGCCCGCGGTCAATTAGACACGAGGCCGATTGGTTTGGGGTGTTCTATTGTAGAGGGTGGGAAAGAGGGGGTGGTTTTACATCGATACACCGATAGTCCTCTGGAACTCTTTTGTTATTTGACACTTGTTTTCGTCCGCCTGACGATATCACGGCTCTGTCTCTCGGCGTCAATGTCAGCTTTGTGGAATAGTTCTGTAACGTCTGTGTCTCAGTACCATGTCTCTGATCAACAGGTATATTACATTACACTGTACTACAGATATACGGATTGTTCCAAAGCTCAATGTCAAGCTTAAAACATTTAAAAGTCATGTTTAAATTATAGTTATAAATATAAAAAAAAGCCTAAATGAAAATAAATCTCAAAATTATTTTCGCAGTTATTTCCAAAGCCCAAAATTCAATTGTTCTGTGGAAACAGAGTAAGTCAATTAGACGTCAGTTATTCGAAATGAATATATTTTTTATATTTAAATAAAGTATATTTTGCAACGGCTCTACATTAGAAAGTACAGCTTCACAACTCATGCACAGTCTACCTGCAAGAATCAAGTTCTTCTACATCCAGTAATTCTTTGACGCATCTCGACTGTTTGAAAGAAGTACTCAGTGCGATATCATTTTTAAATCATGCTTAATAATCCATATTTTAAAATAACTTCTCCAGTTAGCTACGTGTATTTTATAACATCACTCCAGTCCTTTTGTTATTATATTTATATTAATTATTCGCATTCAAAATTAAAGTACGTGCACCCATTGTTTAAAATTAAGAGCCGTTATTTATTGTCCTATCAACTGTTTTCGGCTTGGTGTTAAGTTCTGGGACGCGGTGTACATATATGGAAACATACATATATACACTAACACACTCACACACACAAAATCCGTGAATACATAAATGAATGCATACATAAACACATTGAGTAAAGAAATTCCATAAAAAAATTTAACGACTTTAGAATTACAGGTTTCATTTAATACTCTTTATCTAGGTTCACCAGGAACAAAAATGTCTTGAAACTTGTTTGAATTGTATTAATTTTTATTTTGTGGGCCAACAGATTTTTATTCAGCTAAGCAGTTTTCTCTTAAGTGTAACGACAAAGAGTAAATTTACGCAATTAATTTAATTAAGAATGGAAACTAAAACTTTGTAAGTTATAGTTTGTTGTAGAATTTTTGCTGCATTCCGTTTTTCTACTTTTCGTTTTTTTTTCTTTGTAAACCAATCTTAGAAGGTTATTTCAATCACCAACTGCTTCAATTATTTCATGTTTAAAGTAATCAAATTAAGAACTCACACATTTACGAATGTATTTTTTTTTAATTTGCTAAGGTCTGTGGATAATTTATAACACGTGTTCTTAATAAATTAAAATTTAACAATTTTCTAATGTAAACACGTGTATTTTAAATATCCTGCAACACAGTTTCACCAAAGGTTTCACATGCAAGACAACTGTGTGATTTGTTGGTCTGCCAATCAAACTATGAAGCCGGGGATAATGGAATAATTTGAAAAGGCTTTTAAATAAATGCAGGTTTACTACCTACGTACTAGTTAATAGTGCCTTCATTGCCCCGTTTCTCAATACCGTACGAAATTTCCAGTTGGCATTTGAATACGAACATACTACGCGCATTTTGACACATTATAGGAGAACATAGAACTATCTGGTATAGCAGTTTATGTGGTCATTGTTTGGTGTTGGACGAACAGGTGTGATAATAACTATTGGTTCGTTGTATTCGTGGTTGGTAAATAGCGCTTGCTTGAGCAAGCCGTGTTGGAGTTAGGTATGTTGGACTCCTCAACCCCAAGACATTCGAATTAGTTTCATTTAATTATAAAGAGAAAGTTTCAAAAAAAATTTCAAAAATACTATCAAAAGTAATAACCAAAGTGTAAGCGAAAATAAGCATTATTTGCGAAGTTTGAAACCACCCAACCCCTCTGAACTGTAGTGCAATAAAAATGCATTCTAAAAGCCACAATGTGACACGTCATTATCAAGAACTCTTGCTAAATACTGGAAAAAATGCTCGGGTTCAAAGCCCTTCAGGGTGTACTGCACTGTCCTCTGTATAGTTGATTTAATAACGCCAGTTCGTTGATTGTTGTCTTGTCACCCGTCTCAACAGGGATGTCTGTAATAATATACTTTTTTTTGTTGAGAGTTTCTCATTGGCCTAGAGCCCTTCAGATAAACAGTGAGCCAATAGCGAAACCAGCTCATAGGTATATATTTATAACAATTTTGGCATATTGTAAAATTAATCTACAAATATTTCTTCCCGAAAATTTTACTCAAACTGTCTGCCCAAAACAAACAATTCTTGTAAAAAAAATTCTTTACTTTATAAATAATTTTGCATACTGCAAGAAAGTTAATACTACTTTGTACAAAACATGGCTATAAATTTTTTTTTGCATTTATGATATTCGTTTTTCGAGATTATACTGAGTAGTTTTACGAAAATTAGCGCATAATTTTATATTTAATTGATGTTTCATTCAAGCATAATTTTTAAAATCGTGGTAAAAGTAATCGAATATTCAATAATGGGACTATATTTGGTTTGATTATGATAACAATTGTGTACAGTTAATACTTTGAAAGCTACTTAGGGATCGCTTTACAGATAACTTTAATTATTGGAAGTACTGGTACAACACAAGGTATAAATCCTCGGGTAATAATCCGAACCCAGTATTACTGCGAAGACTATTTTATAGTTAGAGTTGTTTCCATGTAAAAGTACAAATTTAAAAATATCTGTAATTTTATATTAATATTTATTTTCCATTTTAAAAAAAATTAACAGGTCCTGCATCATTTGGGTACAAATGATTGGGTGACCAATTATCCTAAGTACTTGGTTTATAACATAAGCTTATCAAGAGCTCTGTAGTCCAATGCCTAACGTGAAGCCATTGTATTTATATGGTTAACGTCTACTATGCTAGCAAAGGAATCCACGAAATAGTCGCGACTGTACAATCGTGTTAAGAGCCTAAGTTCTTACTCTCGCCATCTAGAGAGGAAGTGACGCGCTTATTGAAAACGTGCAAGTAGACCTTGTAGACATCCTGCCCGGTTCAAGGTCACGTGGTGATGCAAATAACTATAAAGGTTGGAGAAAAAGGAATGAAAATAGCTAGCACTATCTAGGTTTCCACAGATTTTTATGACAATTATTTTATCTTTTAGCATGAAACAATATTGCCTTCATTTAAGCAGGGATAACATGTGAAGAATTTTCAAATGCAATTCAATGCTGTCCATAACAGTATAAAGAAATTTGTTAAAGTGTATTTATGTCCTTTAATTGCAATTTCTCTTAATAATTGTTCCCTCCATTTTAGCCACCAAAACCAATTTGTATAGATTAAATTATTAAAATCAGGTTATTAGTTAACAATTTATGAAATTTAAATATAATTTAAGTATATTTTAGTGTTGGGAAAAAATGCAGAGACAACTGATGTTGAGATATCTTAGGGTTTTATCTAAATTAAATTATCTATGGTGTATTTTTAAAAGAAATATTAGAACAAAAAAGAGACTAATTTGCACACAAATATTTATACAATTTTTAAATCAAATTTTGAAGAAAAATCAGTTATTAATTTGCTATAGTGAAAAATGTATGTACTCCTCACAAACAAAGCCAGCGATATGTCGCTTAAGCCTTCTCTTGAGCTGAAAATGATCTAAATAACACCGAAAACCCCATTTTACTGGATTTTTTTTGTGTGTACAAAATAAATTCTTTTTAATTAAGCCAAGTATTAGGCTGATATTCCTTAAAAATTTATTTCAGAAATATTAAATATTTAGTTCAATGTTTTTTTCCTTCATTGTTCTATTTAATTTTTATAAATCAAAACTTGTTTAATATATATACAACAATAATACACTAAAACATTTGCTGTGTTTTTGTTTTTCTACGAAATAGAAATGTATCAAAATTCGTATTTTTTAACAAACAAAATTGCATTACTTTAATTTGTAAAAAGGTATGTTCATGTCTACAATCGTACAAAAATAAATTTAAAAATATTGCACTAAATTTATGGGGACAGGAACATATCAATACCAAATTTCCTAATGTACCTTAATTATTGACTGGTACTGTCGACCCAATGATTAAAAAAAAATTAATTCTAAATCACACGGGACTTTGTAGCAGCACAGCATGGTTGGCTTCAGGCATTCTCCTGAATTGCATACCACTCCATGACGAAGCCAATTCGAGGAAATTTGAACGACAGAGAACAGCTATGGTCTGAGAAATGTTGAAACAAAGATGTCGTCTGTCGGTAGCTGCGTCTCAGCTCTGATGTGGGAAAACTCCCGGGGCAGTAACGTCACGTGAACTTTCCTCCAGGGTGTGTGGGGGTATCTAGGACTTCTCCTAGCATGGGGGGATCTAGGACTGATCCTAGCGTGGGAGGATCTAGGATTTCTCCTCGCGTGGGGGAATCTAGGATCTTTCCTTGCGTGGGAGGATCTAGGATCTCTCCTCTCTTGGGGGATCTAGGACTTGTCCTAGTGTGGAAGGATCTAGGACTTATCCTCGCGTGTGAGAATCTAGAATCTCTTCTAGCGTGGGAGAAACTAGGATATCTCCTAGCGTGGTGGGATCTAGGACCCTCCTCGCGTGGGGGGAATCTAGGACTCTCCTCGCGTGGGGGGATCTAGGACTTCCCGCTTGGGAGGATCTAGGACTCATCCTCGCGCGGTGGCCGCTGTAGTTGCAGTACTCAGCTCGCGAGCGGAGGCTGAAATGAAATATATCTGGTTGGCCGGCAGGGGAGGTGAGCTATGGGTGACATGGCCACCCTCTCATCGCACACACGCCCTTCCCCCCCCCCCCCCAAAAGAAAATAAACTTTATCCATTCGCCCTGGCGAAGCCTTCTTTTATCTGCGGCACCGTCATTTGCGGACGTAATGCGCTGGGTCACAAGCACCGGGCTTAAAGGGGAGCGACAGCCAGTCGGGTTTAAAAACAGGTTTTTTTATTTTGCTAAAACTATTTCACTTCATTTTATTTTTCAAAATTTTGATCCCGCTAAAGTATAACATTAAGTGGAATACCTTTCAGTTTATGATGACTGACTGCTACACAGAAAAAAAAAAACATTCTTTACATTTACAAAAGATTCCTTTGTAAACCAGTTGCCAAGAATGATATTGTGACTTTGTGAAATACAGGTCAATGCTCATTTCTTTTCATACAGGAAATACGTTTTAGGAAAATTGGCACATAATTTTATAGTTTTAATAATGTTTCATTCCAGCGTTTTTTTAACAACAAAAAAAGATAATCGAATATTCCAATATTAAACTTTATTTTTTTATTATGCTTTATAATGTGCGTAGTTAGAACTGTAATGCTTATCAGGGAACGGTTAAAAATAACTTTAACTTTCGGAGGTACTGGGACAACACAAAGCATAAATGCCCGGGTGAGAATCCGAACCCAGTATTACTACGAACATTACTTTCAAGTCATAGAGTTGTTTTCACATAAGTGTACAAATGTACAATATTTGTAATTCTACATGAATATTTACATTCAATTAAATATGCAGCGTAGTAATAGTTTACCTTGCGAAGTCATGGCGTTCAGTATTTAATTTTTTTTTAATGACTACAAGTGTAATGATATTGTCAACAGACGCTAAGTTTTTATCTTCGCAAATCTTTTAGTGCTGTTACCTCCGTAACGGAAGCAAATTTTTAAAATATTTAGGTATTATTAAAAAGTAATGGGCTAAAATAAATGGAAAGAAATGTGTAATTTTATACGTTTCCTGTCCATTATTTTGTTGTATCTGTGACGTCTTCAATTATAAAAGTGCTGAAGGCTATCTTTAAATTTACATTTGGTTTTTTTATTTCTGATTTTGTAGCTGCAAACATATTTTTGCTAGGAAAATGTCCTGATTGCCGACACGATGTCGAACCGTACTTAGATACACCAGATCATTGTATTAATCAGTTTACACAAAACAAAAGTTCAACACCAAAGGTTAATGTGTTTTAGCCAGAAGTCACCTAAAAAAAAGTTGATCTTACTTTTTTATAATTCCCCTCTTAATGTGAATCTAGATCCGAATATATATTTCTGCAGCAAATTTAAACTCTCTTGGTTTTTATATTAATAAAGGAGAAAATGTGATTTAGCCCACGCAAATACTGAATTCCAAAAAATTCATACTCATTTCACCTCTATGGCAAAAGTTTAACCAATAAGCAAAACTTCAGTTCTAAAGTTGTGAGATTTCGATATTTATTTCATAAATCTGTATGTAAGTGGTGGAGGCCTATTTTGTTATTATATAAACTGTATATTAAGAAAACGTGTTTCGAAGAAAAACATATTGTTTAATAATTTTGTATTTGCTGACCTAGTGCGAAATATTAATTTTTTGTGCATAATTTAGAATTAATATTTCACTAAAACAATGAATGTACAGAAATTTTCCGTTTTCGTGAATCCATTTTTGAAAAAAATGAAATTATGATAGTATGCGTATTGTCTTTTCAGTACAAAAATTAAGCAAATAGTACATGTGTTTTAATGTAAATTGAGGATTGCGATATTAATTAATACATTGCAGCTTTTCGTCGCTCAGATAAGTCAAAGTTAACAAACAAATAAATGCATTTTCAAATATTTTTCTATAACCAAAAGTTTAAAAATTTCAGAAGTAGATATTAAATGAATCATTAAAAATTTTAGAACTTAATACTTTACTCAAAAAAAAAATTTGGTTTAGTTATTCAAGTAAAAAAAAACACGCACTTTTCTGGCGCTCATGCTAA
Source organism: Bacillus rossius redtenbacheri (assembly GCF_032445375.1). Lineage (NCBI taxonomy): Eukaryota > Metazoa > Arthropoda > Insecta > Phasmatodea > Bacillidae > Bacillus > Bacillus rossius. Next base: position 39,374,992 of record NC_086341.1, on the reverse strand, counting down.
AATCACAATAGCACAACGCTCGCGAAAACACGAAAGCGACGTGGCGAACGCAACACGATAAACGCGATAAATCTGACGCAAATAAAATATTTTGTAAGTAATCACGTTTGACATATGCATGAAGTCTGAGCGACAAAACTTATTGTACGCGACTTATTTGCCGATTTGTATGTTATTTATTCTCTTTACAATTTTTTTAAAATCTTTATTGTACCTTCAGGAAAGGTAACTACATTTTCTCCCTACCTGGAGTATGAAATCGTTTAAATATTAAAATATAAATTTAAGAAATATTTCTAAAATTAATTATCCAGTCAAACCATGTACGGGAAAGAAACAACTGTAAACCAATTATGGGCCGAGAGTAAATTTATGGTGTTGATTAAATTGGGTAGTAAGAGAAACAAATATCAAAATACTTAAATTACAAATAAGACATAAAATGACGAAAAATACGAAAATGGCTATTTTGCTGTAGAGTGATTTTTTCATACATAAAGTTTAACAGCTAAATAATCGGACATAAATTTTGTAAAATTTTGCGTCATATAACACGTATATCAAAACCCAAATTTAAATAAATATTGAATAGTATAATTGAAAAAATTACAATAATAAAAGTTATAATTAATATTAAAAAATGTTAATAATTCAAAGCATTAAAGCTCCTGGACTCGTAGACTTTTACAAACCAGTTCGTAAAGTATTCCAAAAGATTTAAGGCAAAATATCTCATAGAGTAAAAAAGTCACATTAAATGTCCATACACGTATTGATGGTAGGTGCCTGCTAGATTGCCGTCAAGTAGTTAACCCAGAAAACTGTTTTACGGTGTCGTAGCAACGTGCAGGATTAAAGTTTACGGAAAGTTAAAGAAGTTAAAAACAGTTTCTTGCCCCAAAACTAAATTACTCCAAAAAACAATAAAGCGTTTATAACAAAAATAAAATTAGACAGAGTTTAACTTCAGTTTTTGGAGCTAGTTTATAACCAGTGGAGATAAATGTTTACGATTTAATATTCTAATTTTTTATTTTTTTTTGGTTTCGATATAGGTGTTATATGATGCAAGTATGTCAAGTAACAAAATTTAGGTAAGATTATATATTATAATCTTTTTACCACTTTTTATTTGTTTGATCTGAATGTATATATGAATGGACTATGTAACAAAATATTTCAATTAAATTTTTAACCACTTTTTGACTTCTGAATGTGTTGAAATAAAAAACATTGACAATACAATATTTTGAAAACTTATGATGTTAGTGTTAAGGGGAAGGGGGAAGGTCAGAGTGTAAAAAAACAACTAATTTCAAGCTATGAGTATTAAATATGCTTTATGTGTATCCATGAGGCCAGGGCATGGTGGAAATTTGATCCGTGGTAGACTGTGCTTCTAGATATTTGAAAGGTAAGGGGGGGGGGGGGGTTTCTAAAGACCCAAAATTGTGAAAATTTTAAAAATTATTGCTTTTTTCGATTTGGAGTGTTTTCGATTCAAAAGGCCGAGTTGTGGTTGAAAATGTGCCCTGGGTTCAAAATTCTCCCCCTTGGAGGGGGGATGGTTTATGAGCATTAATTTATAAAATTTTAAAAATGTATTATTTTTTTATTTGGAGTGTTTCTGATCCAGAAGGTCGGGTTATGGTGTAAAATGTGGCAGGCGAGGGGGTAAAGCCCCAAAATCTTTAACGCTCCTGTAACCCACCTGGGAGGCTGATTTTTGTAAAACCCCATGCTCAATTAAAGCGTATGTAATATAAAGAATATCCCTGTCGAGTTTCAAGTATGTAGACATATACTTGAAAGACGATCAAAGGCTTTCATTTTAACCTAGAACTCACAAATTCTACAATTTACAAGTTTTGTGAAAACCTAACTAAATAATTCGTAAGACAACTGACAATATCTTAAATGAAGCACACGAGGTAAAACCAGTAGAATTTACTTGGTACTTTTTGTTTCCATACGGTAACTCAAGTCCCATGTAACGTTGGCGCATTAGCTGAAATGACTAAATAACGTAAACATTAATGAATAATTTTATGTTTGTTGTAACAAATAAAGACTTTAATCACTCATATTTAGTATCTTTATTTGGTTTTAATAACTCTTATTTAACATTTTTATTTTATTTTGATAATAAAAATAATAAAATAAACTAATAGTTGCAAAAACTATAAAAAAACCGCCTTAATTATTAATAAACTAAAAGTTAATATATAAAATTTATATTTAATTTTTTTGTCCAACAGCCAAATAATTCTTCACAACTCTGTATAACTAAAATAGTGGAGTGCTTGGTATCATTGGTCTTAAATTTCCAAAAACTATTTTTAGAATATAAGCATTACGAAAATGAAAGCAGAATGCACCCCATGCTTTTAGTTATACTTTGTTGTGGGGCATTATTTGGCTTTTGGACAAAAACTTCAATTTTAATCATAATTTTTTATCTTTAGTTCATTCAACTATAACAGGTTTTTTTTTAGTTTTTTAAACTATACGTTTATTATATGAACAAGTCACTTTACGGAAGAATAGCCATATTCACAATTCTGGTCAATTTAACTTAACATTTGTGTTTTAAGCCTTCTGATAATTTTTTTTCTCATTGTTTAAATTATCTACTCCATTAATGTATTCTGTGCTCTTCTTTAGTTTACAGCTGTATATTCCCCTTGGAGCTTTTGCACTCCAAAAATGCTTCCTTTTTTTTATATTTATTAATTTTGATATTTGTATTTAAGTGGTTTTACACTCCGGGAGCAGTGAGGTGTATTTCTAATGCAGGTTCTATGGAAAATTACTGGAAGTACCTGTACCGGTGACATTATGTTATTGTATTATGAAATAAACATAATTTATGTTTAAAAGTATCCACATAGAAATCTCGATATTTTAACTGCTATCCGAAATAACTTAGTAATATAAAATAATTAAAAAAAGTATAAGAAGTTTTAAAAAAGGCAACATGCCAAGAGAGAAATCTTAAAAATTTATACAGTAAGAAATGACTGAAGTAAAAATATAGTAAAATAATACATGCTTTTCAATTTGAAGTTTGCCCAAAATTCTCTGCTGTGGCCATCGGCCACAATGTGTTCGGGCGCGATATTTCTAAATTAAGCGGCCGGGATTTTGTTTTAGAATGTTGGTTTAACTGTTGTATTAGTAAAACATTTGTTTCTGTGAATTATGTTTTATGTTTGTATTAAGGGTACTTATGAGTACAAAGATTTTTTTCTTGAAAAAAAGACTATAATTTTATAAAGGTATCTTTTTTTCCAATAAACTTTATTGTGTGTACGTCGTACCTCTATGGTTAGCATCCCAATGGCTAAACAAAATTTATATCTAGTTTCATGTTTAGATTTGTTACGTAGTTATTGTAACGTGGTCACGCTTGTTGAATTTATGCGATATTTAGCTGGCGCGTGTTTTACCTCGCGTTCATAACGTTTTTGTGATACCAGTTTCTGTTGTTTTTTTTGTAAATTTTCTTTTCTGCGTTGATACTCTATGATTATCGGCGGTGTTCCTTGTACATTCCATATTGTAGTATTAACCAATTTGGTAAAAAAAATATTGTCTTGTCTTTTTCCCGTTTCTTGCCATTCTTTGAACTTAATAGATCTTCCTTTCAGACAAGTACCGTGATGTTTCAATCCGTAATTTATTTGTAATTAATTGAATTATTTCAACTCTATGAATTCAGCGAATGGCAAGTTTTCTATTATACGTGTGATGTTACTTTAATGATTGCCTATGTTTTGAATCGCTACCCTTTTTGACTACTTCATACTAATTAAAAACAGGTATGTAAATTTAAAGATAAAAAATATTTAAAATAAACATCAAGTTTGTGCTCATGAATTGCACTTGTGTTTATTTTTTAGCCATTCGAACAAATAAATATTGTGAGATAATTAACGCCCAAATTACTGTTTGTCACTTTACCAGAGGAAATCTTTGAATATAACTTAATTTAAACATAATATTTAAATACCAAAGAGTTATATTCCTCTCCCGGAGTACGATTCCACAAACCCAAGTACGGAAAGAAGCGCTTCGGTAAGTTCGGTATGGATGACTTGGATTGAAACGTCGCTACGCGAACAAAATTTTTTCCGCGTGCAGCGCTTGAAGAAACCTTAAAATACACTGACCTCTAGTCCGAAATCCGAATATTCCCCTTTTGGTGAATTGTCAAAAATTTAATGTTGTGCAAGGTAATTGTCATTACAAAATTAATTATTTGCAAAAAAAAAAATTACTTATTTTATCTTCTGCAAGGGTACATTTTTGACGTGACAACGTTTAATAAATCGATGAACGCCGTCTGCACGCACGAAAAAGTGTCCCGTAAAGCACAATGTCCCGTTACGCTGTGTCCCGTAACTCTCATTGTATTCTTGCACCGCATCTATTTCTCTTCCAGTCGATTGGAACAACCTTCAATTTGACTTTTTCGAGGCACATTAAACTTTAAACACTCCCATTCGTTTCCTACTTTTCCTATCATCGTCCTATCCTAACAGAATAACAAAGATTGGAAGAAGTTAAATAGCAAACATTTATAAAAGTTATAGTTAAAATAATCTCTCCGTAAAAGTAATAAAACATATTTTAAATTATGAGTGCAAATAAAAGTAAACTTATCAATTAAATTGTAGATTTCATTTCACTCCTTCTTTGTATCCATACAAAATATTGATAATTCAATAAATTTGGTTCAATTTTATTCATAAAAGTACATTACATTACATCAATGTTTTGTTATGACGTTGTGACGTTAAACTATCGAACGTATACCGACTTTACAGACATCCAATTTTTTTCTGGTCTGTGTGATCTCAGGTGAAATAAAAGGTCTGTTTGGTGATCATGTTCCAAATTGACCTTTAATCGTGTCACTGTATGAAAACTATAATTTTTTTTTTGATGTTTAACAACTCAACATTCTGTACACGGCATCTGGTAAGAGTATTTCGTTAAAAAAACAGAAGTCGCATGGAACACAAATGTGTAAACACGGTGCTGATATCTGTGGAGGATGGCGCGAACCAAAATTCACAAAGCTAAAGGGAAACTTAATTGTATTGTATTATCTGTATTTTAACAATATGGGTAGTTTGTATTTCAGGTCCAAGACAAGATTTATTTTTCTCCGGGGCCTTTTTTTTTTTTTGGAGCCGTTTTACTATTTAGTTTAAAATTCCTCTTTGCTAATCGAAAAATTCAATAGACGACTCAGTTGCTACGGCCAAGAATTCTAGCGGTATGTGCAATAACTGCGCGTGATAAGCGTCAAGAAATGTAGTTCCAAAACACAGTTTGCGTACATATTTATGACGAAAGGCATTATTTTAAAGAATTCTACGTTAAATTTCGTGTCTGAATTTTATATTATAATTGTATCTGCAACGGGAACGCGGCTGTAGGCCAAAAATCACTATACTGAAAGGCTCTGGATCAAAAGTCTTTTAGAAGAAAGGCTTTACACTGACAGGCAATAGACCAAAAGTCATTTGACCGAAATGCACTAGATTGAACGTCATTTGACCGAAATGCAGTAGACCGAACGTCATTTGACCGAAAGACATTAGACCGAACGTCATTTGACAAAAATGCACTAGCCTGAACGTCATTTGGCTGAAATGCACTAGCCTGAACGTCATTTGGCTGAAATGCCCTAGAACGAAAGACATTTGACCGAAATGCACTAGACCGAACGTTATTTTACCGAAAGACACTATACCAAAAGGCACTAGACCGAAATCTTGAATATATTAATGTCACTGGGAATAGGTCTAAATCTTGCAACAGGCATTTGACCGACATGAGTACAAATGAAATTCTCGTTCCGAGGTAAGTTTTTACACATCCCTGGCGAGTACTGAAAACTCGCTTACGTTTTTCTTTTTTGACGTGATAACGTCTTGTAAATCGATGAACGCCGGCGGCACCCACTAAAAAGCATGACTCATCGTCACGTTCCGCCGGAGCCGAGCGTGCAAGCGAGAGCGCGGAACAAGCGATAGAGAGGCAGGACCGGCCTAAGCGTTCGGCTTGTGACGCATCTATCTCTCTTCCACTCACGTCATCACGTAAAATTATCGTCCGTCAACCGACTTTACAGACAAACCCCCCCCCCCTTTTTTTTAAATTCCGACAGCGAATTTGCACAAGCAACTTCGGACCAGCTCGTGTCTGATCGGCAGTCGGTGAACCTTCGGCTCGACCGCGTCACGCGGCTCCTAATGAAGACTGCGGAGAGCCACCGAAGCCCCGGCCGGTTTAGTTCGCCTCACGGCCGCCAGACCGCAGGCGTGACGCGACCACTGCCGCCTAATGACGCCAGCGGGCGCTACCCGTCGACTAACGACTAGTCGTCCCAGAAAACTCTGGGCGTTCCCGATTGAGGATCACTTTTCCGAATAACGTCGACCCCAAAGAGGTCGCAGGCGCGAGCATTAGAAACGCCAATTTGATTTTCGCGCACATCTAGGCGCTACTATAGTGGCAGTCACTCCGTGTGAGTACGGGGTCTCGAGTGACGCTAACCGACCTCAGCGCGGGCCCACGAGTTACACTGTAAAAAAACAAAGTAAGTTGAAACCTGTTTCTTTTCAACATTATATCTATTTCTAGGAAGGCTAACTACCTAAACAGGAAAACCTATCATGCATTCAAACATCTTTTCTTATTGGGGGAACGAAAATTTACAAATGCAAGTCTATGTAGAAAAAAATGCACGTAAGCATGCTAACATTGAAAGTAAGAAAACTCCCTTTAGATTTGTTGGTTTTTAACTTAAGTAGCGTTTAAAAGCTTATTTTTAAAATATTTATTATACATATAAAAACTACTGTAAGATATTAAATAATATTTTTTTTTTTGTATTTTCGAAACATTTTTAGTTATGTTTTTATATATTGAGCAGTATGCAGTCTTAATTCAGCCTTTATAATGTACCCTAATTTTTTATTAGCATTGAACGTTCTGCATTAATAACTGAGGTAATATGTTAATCTGTATTATTAATAAATAGATGTCATGTTTCATTGTTTTTGCTGGGCTAGGGATTGTTCAAGAACATTTGTCCCTTAACTAAATTGTTAAACTTTAAAGTGATTAAATTTATTTTTCTGATGAATACCACTCCATAAAAAAACGAAAGCGATAAAAAATTTAAAAATTGTTAATTAAAAATCCAAGCAAAATTGGTGACTTTATTTATATTAGATTATTAAAATCATTTAGCATTTTTGTATATTTACTTATTTTCAAACCTTATCCTGCCTGCACAATAGAAAATTAGCAACCAGACTTAAGGTGATTTATACCTACACCTTTTTTTACCTTAGCTTTAGTAACCTTGAAAGTTCTCAACATGATGGCAAAATTCTTGATTTTGGATTTTTACAAATTCAATTTATTTCACCATCGACCGTATTAGGCAGTTGTATTGTAAAAGTGGACGCGGAGGAGTGATTCTATTTATATTTGATTTCAAATCCAACCGACTTCTAATTGGTTTTTTGAGTAATAATTTTTTTTAAACAATACATAAGTTCGAAGACTCCTAATCTTGTGTTCGTGTCTGGTTTCCTAGTGAAATCTGCGGTAATGTTCAGTCACGTGTGAACACCACAATCCCTTTAGTGATGTTTTTAACTATTCTGGGATGATTTCTGAAATGTTATGTTTAATGTAACTGAACTTAGAACCTCTAAATTCACGAAGATGTCCGTTAGCTTACAGAATGAAATGATTCTGTGGTGGTTTGTCAATGCTTTTCACAACACAGCGGCGAAGTTACAACAAAACACCCAGTCCTGGACACAGGAAAGACATTTTCCACGCACTAAAAATACTCTGAAGTGGCTGGAAATCAAGTCCCTGATCTGTAAACAAATAGGTCACAAATCACTGGATACTTGTAACCTCTGTTCCTGTTTAGATTTTTTTATTTATTTGACAACTTGTTTTTTAATCTATTAAATATAAGACTGCGTTGTCTTACACTGAATCGTTGACAGAATAAATTAGTTAATTAAAACCATTAAAAAACTAAAATTATCTTTAAAATAGTTTAAGTGAACAGTTTAAGAAACACTTTATGATGATAAGTTTTTCATGTAAAGAAATAAAAAATATGTATTTTTCATTGTTTGACAAAATAATAGTTATTTAGGCCTTTTAATGGTGGTCTGAATATAACTTGAAATAATAAGCCCTAAGTCTAAAATAAATAACTAAACCTTGTGACTATGCAAATCAAATTATGTAAAAAATTGTACACAAGGTGGAAAATTTACTACTTATTACTAAACTTTAAGTTTCAATTGAAATTATTAAGTTTAAAATGAAATTATCTTTTACAAAAAAATATAATTAACCACATAAACAAACGCCCTTTCATGAAAACTAATGGTTCAATCTCACACAGCATGCAGGTTATTTTGATTTCCTGTCATTAACTTTAGTTACCGAAATTAATCGCAATATCTCCCTGGCATTAGCTGTTCGGTCGTACGTTTTTTACCAGATAGGCCTATTTTAAATACTTTAATTTCAATCTATTAAATGTCACGTTAATTGTCATATTTATGTAACACTTGTACGATATTTGCTGTTAAAAATTCAGTATTATTTTGTAATTAATTGATGACAACATTTGGTGAGGGCACATTAAATGCAAAAGAGCTGTTGTCATAAATTTTAAAGTATATCAGATAGTAGTAATCAAGATAAAATTAAATAACCAGCATGGCTTGGGAAACCCAGCCTTGAAGTTGTAATAGTTTTTTTTTCTAAAAGAGTCAGCGCTTTCGGGGCCAACTTGTAGTCCGGTGTCGGTAAACGCGGTTGAACCGTAGTAGCCATTAGTTTCTGCTCTGTGATTTGTTTGCTATCAGTTGTTCCCATGCTCGAAATTTATTGTTTTACTTGGTGCATTATTCAGAGACCTGCCTTTTGCAATTTTAAAAAAAATATATAGTGGTCAAAAGAATATTCTGATAAAGAAATATATATGAGTGAGTCTTTCAGTACTTGCCAGATGTGAGTAACATCTAATGTCGGTAACGCGCAAAATAATGTGTTCTCATGTTGCACACACACTTTTAGTACGAAACTCGCACACGAAATTTGTCGTAGAATGCTTTAAAAATATCATGTGCTTGATAAATATATAGGCAAAATAGTGATTCCTGCTACATTTCTGGACGCGAATCACGCGTAGTTTGCACACCCACCACTAGAATTCACTCCCGAAGCAGCTACGTCGACCATAGAATCATCCGATTTGCAGAGTGAGAGTTTAAACTATATAACTAATCGGCTCTGATAAAAGCAAAAAATACTAAAATTTGGCTTTGAAAAGACTTTTTGGCAAGGAATTTTGTTAAAATATTCCCCATTTTATTAAAATTCATGAAAAAGTTAATACTATAAAGTTTCCCCCTTTTTAAACCTTTGGTTCACGCCAAAGATGGCAGCCGCGTGGTTTTTTACACATCTACGTCCCATTAGACTTCCGTTCCAACCATGAAATAACTCCCACCGAATGCCATACACCAAGATGTTAGATGTTACTCCTAAAAAAATTGCGCGTGCAATTCAGTACAGGTGATAGAAGTGAAACTTCTTTGGCAATTAATACCTCGACTTGTAAGAGTATCGTAAGTGGTGAAACGGTAGAGGGAAAGAAAGAAATCAGAAAATTTTCTAATAATTAGTAATGAACAATAAATATTTCATACTGTTGAAATACTCAATACATAAAAAAACTATGCACTTACTATTTATTAAAAAATTTCGGCCATTTGGAACACGCCCAATATCTGAACGATAAATGAAATTCATAACAAGTAGCGCTATCTGTGCAGGAAATGAGAATGTCTTAACAGCGCTCTCTACGCTGCTGGTTGAACAAGGAGGAACGCCAGCGCGCTGGTGGCAAATACATAATTCAAGGCATTCACAGCTGACTGTATAGGATACCTATATCTATTTTCTGAAACAAGAGCATTCACACATTCTCTCTAATATTCTTTCGTCCATTTATCTCTCTTAGTTTTATTTTTATTTTTTATTATTGGTGAGGGACGTATCATCGCACAAAGGAAAAAAAGAAAACGAGCCCAGCAACGAATGTTGCATAGTGCTCTCTTTAAAGCTGTTTTTGCAAGGTCACCTATTCTTAGAGAGCGGAAAAATTCACGAATTCATTTCGCAATAGGCTAAAATACAAATAGTTATAGGGGAGGACGGGGCAAGTTGACGAGCGGGGCAAGATGACGAATGACTTAGTTCCACGTCATGTTACTAGATAGCACCACCTAACAGACACTACTAGCGCTCCACACTGGTGGGCACTAAAGAATCGCACAGTGAAGCCGCTGCCACCATTTAGTTGTTTGTTAGATGATGTTCGTACATTTGGTCTGACGTATTGTAATTTTCAAGAACTTCTAAGTAATATCTCATGGACAAACAGGAAAGATATTTGGTTATTCAATGCCACACATTATTACCTTAGACAATATACTTTTCTAACCACTATAAATTTTTAACCTTTTATTTTTTTTCCTAGCGAAAAAATTCAATACTAATAACATTGCTGATCGGGGCAAGTTGACTGGGGCAAGATGACGACTCGTCATCTTGCCCCAAGTGCTTTTTACAGTTTATTTTTTTGGTATCCACATGCAACTCTTTTATAACTTTTGTTTGATTTTCTGATCTTTATAATCTACAAAATTCATGGCTCTACATTAAATATTTTAGTTTTTTTAATGATATATATGAGCATAATTTTGCTGCAGCGAACCCCACCGATCATGATCTTGCTATGAAAAAAGCAGTTAATGAATATCAGGCAGAGAAAACTGAAGAACCAGGACCTTCAAGAAATGCTACTCCCATTGAGCCAGGACCTTCAAGAAATTACATTTCCATTGAGCCAGGATCTTCAAGAAATATTTCCCCGATTGAGCCAAGAACTTCAAGAAATGCTACTCCTGTTGAGCCAGGACCTTCAAGAAATACTTCTCCCGCAGCTTCCTTTAAGCCTAAAGAAAGACCATATGTGAGAAAAAGGAAAAGTCATAAGCAATGTGCAAGTGTCATCACAAGTTCACCCATGAAAGCGATTCTGGTTCAGAGAAAAGCTCAGAGGATAGAACAAGAACGTTTGAAGCAACAAAGACAAGAGTCTCGAAATCCCAAAAAAAGGAACTGTTACTAAGAAACTGAAGTTCGATTCTCGAGAAAAATCCAAGAAGCTCCAACTTTCGACAGGCATGACTTCAGCTCAAATATCCGAAGTGCAGTGTCCTGTGATGAGATTTATGTCGACCCTCCATCAGAAGACTGGATCGAGTGTTGCAAATGCCACACATGGTGGCACGAGGACTGCTCGAACTTTGAAGGACGAAAATTTGTATGCGGTTATTTTTATAAAAACACCAACTCTGAATTAGTTATGTAAGTTAACTATTAATTGTAATTTTCAACAAACCAAGCCTTTAATAACATGCCATATATGTAAAAAAGCATGTAACATTGTTAAATTAGTTAGTTTACAGTAGTTTGCATTCTAAGAATAAATATGTTTAAACTTGTGTCAAAAATGTCATCTTACCCCGTAGTCAAAATCATCTTGCCCCGGTAACGGGGCAAGATGGCACATTTGCATTATATTTTTAAAAGAGCAACATTTTTGAGATAATATAGAAATATAGATTTTTCCATGTAGTTACACCACGACAAAAGACTATTCTAATCGTATCTGGAAAGAAGGAAATCGTATTTCCAAAATTAAAATTATACAAAATGGCAAACTCTTAACATCGCCAACTTGCCCCGTCCTCCCCTACCTCAGTTCTGCCTCTGCTATTGGCTCACATCTCACCAGGATGACGCTGGGCCAATGAGAAACACCCGACCAAAGCGTTATCGAATCACAGGCTGCTACGTTGGTACGTCTCACAAGACAGCAGCCAATGAGTGGGTGACATTTGACCGAGTGTACGTAGAACTGTGGCGTTTATCCCGCAGGTCATTGAACCCGCGAATTTTTCCGGTCCCTACCTATTCTCTACCATGTTTCAATTGAACGTTCAATTGAAATTCGGCCATGACAATTTTTACTCTCATCTGGCTAAAAATAAATTTCACTTCAAAAAAAATATTAAAATTAAATATTCTGCGGAAACGCATAGTCTGCCGCCGGCCTATTCATTGCGACTTCCTGCTCAGGTCGGACCTCAACTACAAGGCAGCTGCAAAGGGGTGAACGTGGTTTGCATAAGTTCCAGGGGCGAGCGGTCACGGGCGTCTGCGGTCCGAGTGTCCGGCGAGTTGGAGGGACGAGATTATTTTTTTTTTGGTGTGTTGGGGAGGGTCGGAATGGAAAAAGGGGTGGGGCGGAGGTTGGGCAATTAGCGAAGCGGCCGTCGGCCTGAGACTTCTCGACATCTGCGAGGCACGTGCGAGGAATGCTGGTCTCTATGTCCAGTCTGTTCGCGAGAGAAGACATGTGTAGAGGGGGGGGGGGGGCTGAATTTTATCCCCTTGGAAAAAGGTACCTTACATACTTTTATTGGCGGTAGTGCAGCTGGGTGGAAACAGGAAAGGTACCCTCTTTCCGCTTTATTAAAATGTTTCGGTTTTAATGAAAATATGCACTGGAAAGGTATCCCCTCGGAAAGGGTACCTTTCATACTTTTGGTGGCGCTAGTGTAGCTGGGTAGAAACTGGAAAGGTACCCTTTCTAATTTTTAAAAATGTTTCGGTTTTAATGCAAATATGCACTGGAAAGGTATCCCCTTGGAAAGGGTACCTTTCATACTTTTGGTGGCGGTTGTGTAGATGAGTAGAAACTCGAAAGGTAGCATTTCCGATTTCTTAAAATGTTTAGGTTTTAATGAAGATATGCACTGGAAAGGTATCCTCTCGGAAAGGGTACCATTCAGGATTTTATGCACAATGACAGCAGAAAATATACTGGAAAGTTACCCTTTCCGTTTTTTTAAAATGCATAATATTCTACATTTTTTAAAAATCCTGAAAGTTATTCCATCTGGAAACATATCCCTTAAATGGCTGCCAGACAAGTAATGTATTGATAAAAGCACCTAGTTCCTCAGTTTCATACTAGGTAGCGCTGGTAGGGAGTGTCGACAGAATACCTTAGCAAAATAACCGCCTATGTAGCGTGAAATTTTAATTATTCTCTTTTGTCTTTTGTTCTGCATGTAAACTCTTCCTTCGATCAGAATATATGGTCGGAGGAAAATTCATATCCCGTGTATTGTCTGTGTAAGTGCACCATACTTACCTAAATAAACGTTACCTTTCCAGTTTCTAACCAGCTACACTACCGCCACCAAAAGTATGAAAGGTGCCATTTTCTGAGGGGATACAATTCTTCGCCCCCACGTGTAGAGGAAGTACAGGAAGTTCCAGCCTCACCAGACGCCAGCATGCCAGCGCCTCAGATATGCCATAAATTCTTCGTAATTTTACGTAACGTAAGAACTACGTCGCATTTCAACTTTCGAATAATGTTTTCTTTTTTCTCGGTACCAAAAGGGGTAAAAACACACACGTGGAAGAACTAAAATGTGTGTTGTTGTTTTTTTTTTAAATCACGTGTTCCAACCAAGTTTGTGAATGATTTCTTGTTGTTTTGTGTGTTCACGTTTAAAGTAAGTGAACGCTGTGCCATTGTAACAGTCTGGATAGCCACAAGATTATGTGCACAGGAAAAGAAACTTGTGCTAGTATGCTTCCATACCATCAGTCTCATCAGCTTTACCTGAGACCATAGTCAACAAAGAACAGTAGTCAATTGCCTAAACTTTAAGGATCAGTTAGGTTTTAAATGGAGTATTTTGGCAAGATTTGTCGAGGGAAGTCATCAAAACCGCGTTGATAAGAAGTCTTATGCTTTGGAGAATAAGTACAACTTTTATGGACTGTACTATCCACCACTATTACATCAGATAAAAAATTTAAAAAAAAAAAATACCCTGAAGTTTCAGTTAATGTGTATGCGCTAAATTAGGATAATAAGGTGTGTCCGATTCGGGTAACTAAACAAGAAAGAAAAGATCATTTCGATTTGTTGCTTGTGACAAATGAAAGCGATGCTGTACACTACTGCTACAACAAAAACTTCTCCCGACTTGTGAGAGCTCAGGTTACAAAACATGGACGTAAGTTTTATGTGTGTAAGATGTTCTTTAAGTGTTTCGCTAATAAACCTCGAAAATCAGGACTAACAGCTATACAGTGTCTTGAACGACACAAAATTAAATTTGAAAATAAATCTTAAACAGAATATGTTTAGGTTATCTCAAGACTTAGGTAATTTGGCTATGTGTTTTTTGTGGTATCTTTTTAAAATTAAAGTTGTTTTGTATCACCCAGGGATACAACCAAGTATCGATTCAATATGTAAATTAATGAGAGATTTTTTCGGTGTATTATGGAATTTTCCCTGAGAATCGATTTAATCAATCAGTGTTCTAATAAGTTATTTTTTGATGAATTTTGAACTTGTTTTTATTAAAATCGCTTAATAAAAAAAGATTTTCAAGATGGTGTCAGTAACGAAACACGCAACTTGATGTAAGTTTTTGGACACATGCCATTGCTAAGAACTTTTTCTGTTGAAGAAAAACTAAAACTAAAAATAAATAAATAAATAAAAATACCCAAAAAAGACAAAAGAACATGAAATTAAGCAAAAAATTGCTGTTGTCAACAAGGATATAAACACCACAAAATATTCCGTAACAGGAATATGGTCAACAAACAAAGAAAAAAAAAATGTACTAAGAGAACGAAAAAAAACCCACAAATGATGACGACACAGAAATATTGAACCCAAAAAATTCCTTTGATCCCTTTGATAAAGAGAGAAACATCCCTGCAGCACAAAACAATAGCCAATACTCAACCTACCATAACCAATCCGCTTTAACTACATGGTGCACAGTCAATGGGGAGACAGCTCTTCTGCCATTGGCTGAGCAAGATCTAGCCCTTTCTCTGATAAATACCCTCATTTTTCCAGCCCCTACTCACTTTCTGGACCGTGAGCCACCTTAAGAGAAGTCCTCGGCTGGACAAGAATGCGGTTGAGCGCTCCTCGCCACGTGTTTGTGCCAGCCAGGGGGCGTGTCTTTGGGCTGGGGGTGGGACTCGTAGCAGTGACGATGTGATCACGTGACCATGCGCTCGCTACATGGGAGGGGGTTGTCCGTGTCCTTCCCCTCCGCTGCCTGTCATTGTGCGCGCGCCGGTCGTGGAGGAACGTTCTTACCTGGAAAAGGTTGGTAGTTGAGACCGCCTACAAGGTCAGCGTTTATGAAGCCAATGCAGCATTCGGGCGTGAGCGGAATATCACTTACATGACATTGTAGCTTAGAGACTATATTGGCTGAACTATCGTAAAAGTGACAAGTACAATAATACATATATAGATACACCAATGGTAAATAATATACACATTGATCATAAAAAAAAAGATTTCTAAGTAAATTTTAAACACTGAAGTATTCATTATTTACAAGTAAGTTAACATTTCCGTAATTTGCGATTAACCACCTGTGATGTTGCGAAACTAGTATATCGGTCACTGATGCGTGATGGCTTAGCTGTAAACCACTGGTCTGTATATGCCAATTTAATTTTTTTTAAATAGGAATTAAGTTATAACATCGGTCATGTAGGAAGCCAGAGGTTTGTACATGTAACGGGACACAGCGTAACGGAACAATGTGTGTAACGGGACACTTATTCGTGCGTGCAACCGGCGTATATCGATTTATTAGACGTTGTCACGTCAAAAACTTGTGTTTTCTTTGATAAAAATAATAATTATTAATTTTTATCATTTTCAATATGTTATTAAATAACTATTAATTAAGATGTAATCCACAAAGAAAGAAATCACCTGGGCGAAGTGCTTGGCACGAAACGTGTGCTGGTCGTGACCCGCAATCCCACTCGCAAGACAAACCGGCGAATCGCCGCGCTTACGAGACTAGCTGCCCCTGGGAGCAGGCCGACCCGCACAGCACGGGGCAGCCTTTATGTGCGCCAGCTGCGCATATTTGCCGTGATTGCGGCATTTCGCCGAGTGAGAAGGTGCGCGGGAGAAAAGCTATCCGCTGGAGAGGGAAGGAAGGGGGTGTGTGGATAGAGGAGCAGCAATTGGACGCAGAAGGGCCAGAGGAATTTGTGTTGGAACCCCTGGGCGTTTGTGGGGGGAAAGTGTGTGTTAGTGTGTGTGTGTGTGGTAAACAAAAAAAAATACACATGTGCTTCGCAGTCGTTGGATCTGCGTTGTTGTAAGGGTCAGCACTGGTAAAGTGAATTAAACCGCGTTCCTCTTGAAGGAAAAAAAAATACACGTTCAAGCGAAACTCAGATTAAGGTTTGCTATTTCGACTCTTTACTTCTAATTGCGAGCTCGTTCGAGACAAAAACATACGTGTGAGGACCTGATTTTTATTATTTTTTTTTTAATTTTACGTGAGTGCAAGCTACGTGAGAGTAAGATGGTGAATTGTGGTTATTGTGGTGTTGCATTCCAAAAGACATTGGTTGTATCCCAGTCGGAGCTTGCAGATAATTTTCATATGGTTTCAAGAAACCACTCAATAAAACCACTGGAATAATTCACATGAAAGGCAGTGGTGATTTATTTTCTCAATAATTTTTATTTGAGCAGTTGAGTTCTAGCGCCTTCAACTATACATTATTGATTAGATAACTATTCATTATTTTTTTTTTGGAAATTGCTGAGCATAAATTTAATGGACAATAGGAAATTCCAAAATAAGCAAATACCTGTATTTTTTAGGATTTTCGAGCTACAAAACAGCTAATACTATAATTTTTCCCTTTAGATTTGTGAACTTTGATTTGCACCAACCTCCACAGATAGCAGCACCGTGGATACACATTTCTTTTTCATAAACATTCTTTTTTTCACGAAATTACTTCTACCAAATGCCTTATACCGAGAACTAAGATGTTAAATATAAATAATAAATAAATTTGAGTTTAAAGATAAAAAAATATTTATTTCTACGAGCATAGCAAACACAGTTCTAAATATAACTTAATCCAACCTCCGGTGGAAAAAATACACGAAATAATTGTGGCTATAAGAGTACCACTAAAGGTCCTAACGCAACATAAATAATTTAAAAAGCACTACACAGTACTACTCATAACAGTTACTTCATGTAGTTAAATATAATAATCTATGATAGTACATTGAAAAAAAAATTGCCGACATGATTTACACAATAATAAGGTAACGTTTGTTTGACCACTCTATTATTACCTACTAATTAATGCCATCACTAAAACCTTGCTACATTTTCAGCCAATCAAAAGCTCATTATTCTGTACTACGCCATCATGTGATAACTTTGTTTTTATTTTAAAAAATGAGTTTGTAGCAAAATATTAACAACGAAATATTTTTTTATTATTTTTCGATATATTAAAAAAACCGTTATCCAATTACAATTACGGCGCACTTTACAATTAAGACAAAAGATCGTTTTTTTTAATAAAATGAGACATTTTTGAACTTTTACACATTTTTTTTAAACATAAAATATTTTTTTAACAATTACACTCTGCCAACTGCAGCAACAAATAATTTCTGGCCAGTTAAAACAACATAAATTGTCTACGGGTAAATGTTAAATTTTATCATAGCCCAGGCCTACGTCTCCACATAGACTGCCCCATAAACACAACACAATAGTGCTTTATAGGGTTTTAATGTCCTCGAATGATAAGATACGCATGCTAGTGGCGTACGCTTCATTTCCGCCAGTTAAGAGTAATATTTTTAAAACAAACAGCGGACAAGGTGGTTCAATTTCCCCTCTCTTTCATCTAAAATAAAATTAATTTCTGCGCGTACTGACGCAAGCATTCTCACTAGCCCGCTCAATCAATTGAATGTAGTATGTACGAGTCCCCATGGAAACTGGCTGTTGGCATAATTTTTTTACTACTTTTTAATTTAATTTAAATGGTGAGATTATATCGTTTGGATTTTGGCTCTCAGACAAACAAAAATTCTTCATTAAATTACATACTCGACAGAGATTTGACTACCAAAATTGCAGAAACTTAACCTATGAATTGTAAAATTTAGTTTACAAGACCTTAACCCAAATATTATTCACTGAATTTAAGCAGTGAAATGATGTCAACAGAAGGTGCTACTGAGCAAGTGTTGCCTACATGTAAACTATTGCACTGCGCTGAAGAAACGAATGGATGATTGGACCGAAATTATGTTCCCACAACTCTCTTAGGGTTTCAATGCATGTACAATCACGAGTGGGATCGCTGGTGCCATGCAACGGCCCATGCAACAAGCAGACTAGTCATGAAGTATGTTCTATAAAGATCTGTGAACAGTGCACTCTGGTTCTAGTCCTATTGGACAAGACTATTCCTACCATTTTGAGGAGCTGAGACTTTGAATGTAGATAAGAGATATATGCTGGGAAGATCAGAGCAAAAGGAATAAAGTTTCTGAGATGTAGGTTGGCAGTTACGATACAGGATCAGGAATGAGATGTTGCAAGAAAGAGCAGGAGTACAGGATTTTAATGAGATCATTGAAAAAGCTAGAGTGAGATGGTAAGGCCACGTTCAGAGAATGGGGAAGAGAGGCTGCCTAGAAAAATGATGGAGTTTAAATGCACAGGAAGAAGACTCCAAGGAAGATCAAGAAGGAGCTGAGAAGAGCAGATAGTTTAAGGAGTGCAAAAGGAGGAGAAGACTGGAATAAAGTGAAGAATTGTGGAGGGACAGAGGAAGATAGAAGCATTTTACTTTGCTGACCCGACCGCAGGCTGGAAACAGTTTACGGTGATGATGATGATGATGATGATGATGATGTAGTCCTATAGAAGTTGACTGTTTTTCTTGTTATCATACTAACGAACTTTGTAGTTGTATTTTATGTGATAGTTTTTCTCAGTGTGGGTATTTATGGTTAAATATTGCAGTTCACAGAATATATTTTTTTCAATTAGATTTAATTATAAAAAACATAAATTATATAAAGCAACTATTATAATGCATACTTCTTAATATATACAATAAAAAGTATTTTAATTTTTGTTTGATTAAATTTCGGGTTTCAAAAGTCATCCGCATTTCTTTGAATAAAACGTTTCTGATATTTTTAAAGCACTTTCGTGTGCATGTTCACGTACATATCTTCAACGTGTCAACTAATCAACCAAACAATATCACCCCATATTTTTTAAAAACAATTTAGTTGCCGATTCATTAAATATTTCATTATTTTAAAAAATATAATTTTACAGTTGTCTGAAGTTACAAAAAAATTTAATTTTTTTTAAAATAATCATTTTAATTCCAAATATAAACTGAAAGCTTTTAAAGTAATGAGCATTTAGCAAACAATTAATAACCTTAAAAAAACCATCATATTGCTTAACAACATAAAGTTAAATAATAAAAGGTTTTAAACTACGTGAGTAAAATATAAAAAAAATTAATACAACAGTAGAGTAGCATGTGTAACAAAAGGAAATGAAACGGTTAATTTAATAAAACCTTTTTTACTTCATTGCAGTAGGAAACGTTTATCTACGTAAAAACATCACATTAAGGTTTAAATTTAAATGAGTGTGATTATAAGTTATAACCCTATGAGCTAATCATTTAAAGTTTGCTTCATATGTGTTCCTTT
Organism: Bacillus rossius redtenbacheri; assembly: GCF_032445375.1. NCBI lineage: Eukaryota > Metazoa > Arthropoda > Insecta > Phasmatodea > Bacillidae > Bacillus > Bacillus rossius. The sequence continues at coordinate 39,355,203 of NC_086341.1, read as the reverse complement.
AAAGTTTCGTAAAGCCAGTTTAGTTTGAAAAAAAAACGGGAACTTTTATTTAACAGTTTGAGACTTACCTGAAACGAGAAATCATTTAAGCTACTTCAAAACTATTTTTCCGGGGACTCTAGCGACAAGGCTGGCCAGCCGGCCCGCGCGCATGACAGGGGATAGGGCGCGATGTAGATAGTGCCAATCCATCCATTACCGCTACGCGCCTAATCTTATTATCAGCGGCGCCTCGCTACTCCTATTTCCCTTCCCCCCAGCACATTACCATTGAACTCGGAGAATTTACTGTGACCTGCGTGAAGTGGCGTAACTAGGACGCCGTTGTTCTTGTAGATTCCAGTCTTAATGCGGGTATTCTGATAATAAGTGACCTTTCCAGGGCAGGATATGGCAGGTATGTAGACGGAGAGACAAATCTGCGAGGGCCTTGAAGTGGCATCTTGGTGAGCGATAGCGGATGGCGAGTGGGGTACTTCGTGTGCGATGATTGGGGCAACGGGTACCGAAGCGATCGGGTGTTGTGTGCGCGGCGGACGAGTGAGTAGTCAGAGGCTGTGTGTTGAGTCAGAGTAGCAGCAGAGAGACAGCCACTATCGAGCCGAACTCCAGTGAGAGAATAAATTATGAACTTAATGAATTATTCTCTTATTTATGCACCAACATTTTAAGTATTGTAATTTAATTATAAGTGTAAATTATTTGCAGATAAATAAAACAGAATTTTATTAATTGGACTAACCTTTCCGGACCTGTTTTCATCACACCTAACACTGTTTGCCAGGGTATATAATATAGTAATAAATATTTAGAGTCATATTTATTATTTGTCTTAGATAAAATTTTATGTATTTTATTTATATTTGTTGGTCTTAAATTTGATGCATATTATTGTTAAAAAGACTAATTCTCGAATATTTTTATATTTTAAGTGAGTAAAGATGATTAAATAACTTGGTGGTTTTTTATGCATTCTTGTCGCTTAAACATTTGATATTAAATACAAGTGTACAAAAATATTTCAGAAATATCTCTTGATATTATTTCACATGATTAAATCATTTTTCAATAATCTTTTAAAACATTCCTTTCTAAAACCACACAATAATTTAACTTGAATGTTATCTACCTTACAAGCATTTTTCATCTGAAATTATGGAAAGATATATATTAATAATAATTTACTTTATTCAAAAGAGTTTATATAAGCTAAAAGGCATAGCGTTACAACATGAATGATAATTCAAAATAACAAAAAAAAAAATAGGCGGGTACGAAAAGTTAGTACAATATAGACTAGGGCCAGAAACGAGCGGAAATATTAGATTTCAGATACATATCTATTTAAATTTTAATACCGTGCGTAGATGTATTGTTATAAACGTCTAGTAAAAACCGTTATTTGTTTCAAAAACAAGTAATAAAATTAGTTGATAGGCCCTACTTTATTATTTGATCAAAAATTCATATCTCTTTACTACTTATTTGTTTGATAAACTAAATAGATAGTTATCAAAAATCTTCACTACAGTAGTAGTTATGATTTTTTAATGATTTTTAATAAATATTAATTTAAATAACCATGGGTTTATTTTGACACACTTGTCTAAAGTAAAAAAAATCCTCTCACAAGATGATTGTGATTTGTTTTTAAATTCGTAATCACTAAAGAAAGTTACGTCAAATACTAGCAATTACCAAAATTATTATCGCCCTTATATTGCTTTTTTTTTCATAAAATTTTGACAGCGAGACAGTAAAAGCCATTACAGAGAATTTTTTAAAAATTTTATTGCATTAAATTAAGCAAAAGCTACCAGAACGCCAGAGTAAAATATGTCAATACAGTTTCTAATATTCTTAAATATCTTGTGGGACCTTTTACACAGCAATAATAGCAAAGGATTATAGATTTGATTTCGAAAGCATCGAGAAGGTAGTTCATTCTATGAATCGTGCGTATTCTAATGGAAAAAAATAGGACTCGCCGTTTGAGAAAACATTTTTAGATGCTTGCCTCGCCCAGATTTATACATGCATGTGTGCAGCTGTGTGTTTGTGTTTCCCTTTTTCCACGCAGGCCGTTCGAAAGGCAAGCGCTTCTGTCGCGCCGCTCATGTATGTTAAAGGTTGGAGAGGGGGGTAGGTCGGTAGGGTTGAAAGGAGGAAGAGTGGGTTGGTTGAATGGGGTAGTTGGGGGTGTCGGGAGGGTTCGCAAAAGGTTGACAGGTTCGTCGCAGACTTCACCCCCGCGGAGCTCGAATCGTCGGAGCGTAGCACGACGTCTCTCTTCTTGTCGACGTCATGGTCGACCGATTCCACCCCCTCCCCCCACCCAACCAAACCCTAACCCAACCCTTTGGCGGTGTTGCCAGACGGCGAATAAGAAACCATCACACCGCGGTCCTTAAAATACTGGCATCAATATGGTCGTGCTACACTGCACGTTATCTGTCACGGTCTCATACTCTATTTTGTTTCATTTATTCTCTAGTCATTACTGTTACTGGAGCTAGATTTTCCTGTAAATTTATCATCAAATGCACTTTTGTAATTTACGTTTGTCAAAACTTTTAACATATATTTACTAGGCATCATATTTCGGTGATAAAAGAGGCACGGAATTTTTTATTACAATGCACATTTGCGTGATTTTTGAGAGATATAAAATAACATTTGAAAAATATATGTAGTGAACGATATCTGACTAACGTCAAATGCAAGAGTACTATTTAAACTTATTTAGACTGTTCGAGGAATAGAGTGAAAGTAAAATAATTTTAGAAAAATATCACATATTGTATTATATTTTGCATACTACATAAATTTAAATTCAAGATGTGTCGTAAATTTATAAACATAGTTTTTAATACAGTCTACAAAAAAAGAATTAAACCAATTGCAGTGTGATTTTAAAAATAAAATAAAAAGTATTTCCTGAAAATTTCACTTCCTCACTTATACTTGATTACAATGACGGGCTAGACATGTTGAGATGAACAGCCCTTGAACGCCTCGTCAACAGTTAGCTGACACACAAGATTATGATGAACTGGAAAGAGAAATCTAGCCATGGTTCAAGGTAGAATTGGACAGCTAGCGTTCCGCATGTCATATCCTGCCCGAAAAAACCCGCCTTAACTATTATTAAACAAACAAATGTCAAGAATTTTACTGCTACGTATTTACAGTCTTTGTTGGCACACGCTCAGATTACAGTTATCACTAGGGTTGCCATATTTTTTCACGGACCAACCGGGACAGTTCTGTCTTTTTTACTTTAGGTTTTAGGGATGTCGTTTTCGGGGGGGGGGGGGGGGGGGGAGGGGGTTATGAAAACAGTAATGTTAAAAACACTTAAAATATAGAATAGATAATCTTTGTTATTTTATTCATAATGGTACACAAACATAATATTTTTACAAAACAAAGTTTTCTACTTGTACCACTCGTATTTTTCACTTGGCGACTACCGCGAGATTCCGTTTGTGCTCGGTACAAGTCGGGCAGTTTCGTAAGTGGTAGGTATATTTTGGCGCTGCTAGAGTAGGGAAACATATTGACAATGACAATCACGCGGGGGCGGGATGCGTATTGGTTGATTCAAGGTTACGTCGACTGCAGGCTTCGCCTCCAACGGACTTCTCTGCTGCCGACTTCTGTAAATTTGTATTACTGTGTTACTTACCAAAATGTTACTGATCACACAAGAGCAGATTAATCATTCTCTGATCTAATAATTTTGCTCAATTATTTCCAAGAAACTGTGCCCTGAATCTAAACCGGGACAATTTCAACAACCGGGCGGGACACCGGGACAACCCAGTATATCCGGGACTGTCCCGGAGAAACCGGGACGAATGGCAAGTCTAGTTATCACCATAGTGTCCAGAAGCCACAGTATTCTCATTAAAAATACCTGAAAAATATAATTTTTATTAATGGAATTTATAAAATAATGAATCATAAAAATTGTTTTATATATTTTAAAAAGTGTCCTGAAAGTTTTTTTTAAGATTTTTTTGTTTCTCTATCACAAGCCACATATTCTATTTATAAATCACCATACATTAAAACTGAGACAAAGAACAGTACATCCATAAAATAATGTCAGTTATAAATTGTAAAAATATTAACTCTAAGCGTTGTGGGTTATTGGAAGAGACCTTTAAAATTCGCGATTCCAAATCCCTAAAGGATAGACTCCATGATCCTCTATGCACTCGTGCAAATTACATCTGCTGATTGGTTACCGACTCGTAACTCCTGTTAACTGGAATGATCGTGATTCGCTAATTCTTCTGGTTAAAGATATTTCATTGGCCCAGAGTCCTTCAGATAAACTGTGGTCCAATCACTGAAGCAAAATAATGTCAAAAGTATTTGGACTCTATCCTATCGCGAAATGAATCCACGAATTCTACAGGTCTCTAGTTGTTGGTTGAAAGTAGTAGTGGTAGTGGTCCGCCTATGCTTGGAGAACACTCCGAGGGGTCCCCGCCCTGTTGACGAGTGGAAGTGTTGAGCTACTAGCCTGCTGAGCTAGTAGAGGTTGGATAGGCCTCAGCTGGATCACGAGTAACTGGGTGACCGAGGGGTCCCAGGGATGTGAGAGGTATGGTTCCGTGTCGGTGCTACTCAGATTCCACAGAGGGGGGCCAGCTCTGTAGGTGGTCTGGGGGTTCACGGCGGAGCTGGGGGCGGGTCGGTGGGGCCGAAGTTGGGATGGGTCTCCTCAACCTCTCGACCTAGCCGTGCGCTCTCCAGTAACATGCCGCGATTGGAAATGGCGAATCTATTTCCCGCTTCTCGGAACCCATGTTAGGCACTGGCAACAGTGTCTGGCATGTAAAAGACCCATCATTCTCCTCACCAGGATTATGCCCTAACGGGATCAATTGCCTGGGGGAGTTTCGATGTCAATTAGAGGCGTGAACCTAAGTACATGTTGGTTGAAAGTCACAATCAAAAAGGTAATTCAAACAGTTTCAAATAAGCACATCCGCGGGTACTTACTGCGGGTTGCACTACTGGCTGTTTTCTTGTTTCCAGCGCCACCTACGCAAAATGGTAATTAGTAAAGGATGAACCAGTAAACTTTATTTAGCAACAGGATGGAGCCCCTCCCCATTGGAATCTCTTTGTACGAGAGTGGTTGAACGTCCAAGTCCCTGACCGTTGGATTGGACATGATGGTCGGGACGACAGAGCTCCTCTTAGCTGGCCTCCATGGTCACCTGACATAACGCCACGCAATTTTTTTTTCTAAAATATCTTGTATACGTTTCGCCGCAACCTAATGATTTGCTAGAGTTGAGACACATAATTGAAGAGGCTATTGCTTCCATTACTCCGGACTTGTTAACCAAACTGTAAGAAGAATTGTACTTAAGGTTGGATTTGTGCCGTATGAACAAAGGTGCACGTATTCAATATTCTTAAGGTAAACTAAGTTATTTTACCTTTAATTTGATGTATGATCTGTTGTTAATAGTCTAAATGAAACCATTTAATCTGGGGGTAATATATCTGTATTATCTGGACCTTGGATAAGTTTCGAAAATGATATATGTCCCTCAAAGAGAGTGAAGATGACCATCGCTGGTCTAGAGAAATGAGAGCATTTCTATATTTTCTGAAGTATTTTCTTTGAGTGATCTAAGGAAGATCTTGGAGAAGACGATATCACTGATGGCCGCACAGGAATTTTTAAACCGGTTCCTCCCGAATGCAAGTCCAGCATGTTACCACTGCGTCCCTTTGCTCCCATCTGGTACGTTATTGAAAACCAAAATTTGAGACTTTTTATTTTTAAAAGCATTTCGTTTTGTTTTGATTCAAATATATATTCAGTTTATTGATTCTGAAAAATATTCACTAATTAATGGATGTTAACAAAGTTTTTTGAAGAAACAGTACCACAGCAATTCACGTTATTATTATTCTTATTTCTCATTAGCCATCTCATCTAAGAAAGCTCGCAAACATCGTGAATATCCACGCTATAATACATCATTGATGATTTTCCTTAGGATATCAGCGAGGGCCTTCAGTCTTCAGAGGTTTCCTCTTGCCTTCTGCATCTTATGCCATTAGCCATCAGATTTTTCATCAGTAGAGACTAGGATAATTCCCGCGGATTCATTTCGCGTTATGCTAGAATCCAGTTGCACGTATCTTTACATTGCTTCTTGTAATTGGCTCACAGTTTATCAGAAAGGACTCTGGGCCAATGAAGAATATTCATTCAAAGAAGCATCGAATTGCAAGCATCCCAGTTGATGGACCACACACGTCAGTAATCAGTGAGCAGGTGTGGTGTTTCACCCGAGTACGTAGGGGGATTGTAGAGTTTCTCCTAGATTTCATCGAAACGGCGAATTTTCCCAGTCCCTGCTCAACGGTCTCGTGTGGAGACTTCTCCCTTATAGGACAAGATGGCGCCCTGTGTTCCACCAGCCTGTTCGTACTCCCAGAGGCTGCTGGCCATTGGCGGAGAGAAAGACTCCTCCCCCAATGAGTTGCTCGGCCGGTGGACTCCAGGGCCACGAGCTGTGGGCTACTGTGTCGCCATTTATAAGCACACGTAACGATAAATACTGCAAACACAATATTTTTTGACGTGGCAACGTCTAATAAATCGATGAACGCCAGCTGCACGCACGAAATAGTGTCGCGTTACGCACTTGTCCCGTTACGATGTGTCCAGTTACGCTCATTGTACGCTTGCGCCGCATCTATCTCTCTTCCAATAGATTGGAACAACCATCGATTTGACTTTTTCGAGGCACATTAAACTTGAAACACTCCCATTATATTCATACTTTTCCTATCATCGTCCTATCTTTAACAGAATAACACAGATTGGAAGAAGTTAAATAGTAAACATGTATAAAAGATATAGTTAAAATAATCTCTTCGTTAAAGTAATAAACATATTTTAATTGATGAGTGCAAATAAAAGTAAATTTATTAATTAAATTGTAGATTTCATTTCACTCCTTCTTTGTATCCATACAAAATAGTGATAGTTCAATAAAAATGATTCAATTTCATTCATAAAAGTATGCAATCATTTCATCAATGTTTTGTAATGACGTTGTCACGTTTAACTATCGTCCGTAAACCGACTTTACAGACAACCAATTTGTTTTCAAAAACCCTTTCTAATTGAATCATGCGTATCCTGAAGTCTGGAGGACTAGTATCCAATCACAAGCTTGCAAAAAATCACGTGACCCAGTCAAGAGAAACCAGGACAGAGTTTACAATGTGGCGGCAGCTAATCACCTAAGGATACATACTGCCTGATCGTGTACAACAATGCTGAGTTCACCCAGGTGCTAGAAAATAAAGTGAATTTTGCAGGTCTTTTATTCTAACTTAATATATTTCGTTATATTTTGTACGTTTATAGGTACAGTAATGCCCTACTAATATTACAAATGCGAAAGTGTGTTTGTCTTTTTGTCCTTCTTTCGTGTAGCAACGGATATTTTTAAATTATATTTATGGGCCGCCGAGTTTCATTTACTATATATAATTATAAAATTCCATGCCTAATGAAATGAAAATGGTTTAAATTCAGTTTTATAATAGAAAATCATAGGAGGTAGGGCATAGACACAATAACACTGAGTTTGTGTCATTGCTCCATGTCCGCCACACGGTCATATAGTAATTTCTGGCAACTTCCTATCCTTCTTTTTGTTGAAACCCATCCGCTTATTGAAGCTCGCGGCTGCTACCGAACTAACGACTTTAATAACAGTTAGTTTATAACATCGCCAATAGATGGCGTTGCCTTAAGTTTTTAACGCGCTATCGTTTGGTGCGTCCGTCACGTCTTGCCTAGGGGTTACCTGCCTCCTCACAAAATATAGCTGAAGATTGGCGTCCCGGTTTTGCTGATGCGTAGCCTTGATGCGCCGAGATTTTACAATCAATAGTACTTTTAAGTCAAAACTTCCCGTTTTTCAAGCCCCCTACCAGACCACGACAGAGTGCGCCTCTTCAAGGCGTACATTGTCCCCATGCTAATCTATGCTTCAGTAATCTTTGCACACGTTCCCGACATCCGGCTCCGCCCAATAACCACATGCTTTAACAAACTTCCCAGATCAACACTCGGTAAATACAAACATGTAACCAACATTCAGCTGGACGCACTCGCAAACATTCAACCACCCAGAGAACTCATCACTCAGTACGCAGACAAATTCTTTCAAAAAAATCTCACAACACCCGTCAACACTCATTCAGAGCATTGGCAAACACAACATAACACAGCCACACCCCCATAAACTAATAACTAACTACCACCCAGGCAGGCCACTCTGACTGGGCAGCAGGGCAGCAACAGATAACCACTAGCAACGGACGCCAACCAAAGTGCCAATGCAGTGACCAAATACGAACGCCCACCACAGTGTCGTAAGTGAAATAGTTCAAAGAAATAGTGCTCAATAATGTATATAGTTGTAATATAAATTGTTGTGTAAATAATGTATATTAAAAAGTGTTAAACGTCAAGAAAAAGACATAGAGCCAATGAAGGCTCCAAATAACAAAACCAAATGTTTTTAAAAATTTTTCCTTTTATTCAAAACAATACTGTAAATAATATGAATCATTGTAAATAATTATAAAATAACTTTGGCAAAAGAGTACTGCGTGCTGGGGTGCCATTCCAAAAAAAAAAATGTCCAAAACATGTAAAGTGTGAATATGTATGAATAAAAACCAATTAAATTGTAATTGTAAAAGTGTATTTTCTAGAGACTTGAAACTTGGTAGTGATGTTTCTTATATTATGATGTGTTCAGCCCGGGCAACACGTGGTACTTCAGCTGGAAACTTAATACATTCCATAGTTTAAACTAATTTTCAGATAATAAGTTCTCAAATGTCGCGCGTCCTAAGACGGAAAGGTTCTCGTGCCTGGTACCAAAAGGGAAATGGTGTAACATGTAGTGACCGGAAAAATTCGCGCATTCAGTGACCTCTAGGATAGCCTCCATTATCCTCTGCACTTCTCAAGTAAACACGCGTGTTCATTGGTTACTAAATTGTGAGTCATCTCCACCGGGTAGCTTGTGATTCGACGCTTCTTTGGTCGATAGTCTCTCATTGTCCCAGAGAGCTCCAGTTAAACCACGAGCCAATAGCAGAACCAGCAGAATTATACACATGTTTGAATTTCAGCCTATCACTAAATTAATCCGCGAATTTTTCCGGTCTCTAGTAACAAGTATCTGTAACATCTGGCAACGTCGATTTCACCCTTCAGTCCTCCTTCCACCCCTGAAACTGGGGTCCCTTCCCACCTCTCACCCCTGCATCACCCCACCTCTCACCCCATGCATTACCCCGCGGGTGACAAGGGTGTGCACGTGTGAGCATCCCTCAGAGACGGCTAGCGAAGAAAAATCGTCGCGCAAGAGAAAAAATTTCTCACGCTCCTCCCACCCCCTTTTCCACCAACCCCCTCTCCCCTCCCTCCCCACATCCAACCGTCAGTCGTTTCAAGGCTTGTTAAATTCTCACACTGGAGTTGACTGAAAAAGGAAAGAAATAAACTTAAAAAAAAATAGTGAGAGGCATTTTTTGTTAAGTAACGGAAGGGGAAAAATACGTACGCAAACGATATCGGTGAGTGCAGTCTTCGATAAGCTTCAACGCGAATATTCAATCTTCACAAGCTAATAAGTCTGTACCTCAAAAAGAGGCCCGGAATTATGAACCTCTATCGTCACTCACGAGAAAGCTTAAATGGGTTAGTTTTTTTTTTAATATTAACTCAATCCCTCAAAAGAAAAGAAAAGATATTTATTTTCAAAACTCATACAAATCACCTAGGTACTAACCATAATAAGAATATTTATTTGAATTACAGTAAGGAATTTTTTCGGCAGTGAAATTGTTACACCACAAAAATTAACGAGTCCCAGTGCACTAGCGATAAATTTTAAGTGTGAAAATTACGCATAATCCAAGATATCTGTTGACAAAAATAATTACTACAGTGCTTTGCAAATAAAGGCTGAAATATATTATTTGATGAAGTAATTGCCCTTTTAAATAGAAGCGCATTTGAAAAAGTCCAATAGTGTATCGTAACACAATATATTTTACGTTTCATTTCTAATATTACTTTCAAATATTATAAATTGACTATCTTAGACTTGAGTGCAATGATGAAACAAAAATATTGACAGTATCACACTGATCAACAAAACTTCGCATTTTGTAATATGTCAAAAATACTGTAGTTTTTAGAGGGGAAAAACAACATATGTTCAAATGAGACAGACAAAACAAACCCGATATAATGAAATTATTTATACTTACGACCTTGTTGAAAACATACAATAAAATGCATATTTTTAGTAATAATGAACATACACCTCATTTACTGTAAAAGTGTATGACTAAAGAAGGACTTTAAACACATTATGTAAGTTGCTTTTAATTTAATGTAATAAATGTACAATATAACCTTTATACATAATATCTAAAACAATAATTATTTTATGACCGAACGACTACTCTTGTATATAAAAAGCCGGATAGAGGTCGGACACATTAAAAATTGCAATTGTTCATTCAATTTAGGTCAGTTTATAAACCTTTGAATATATCAACACACTGTCAATAGTTAACTAGGAATTTTAAGTACCTAATGGAGTTCGCTTCGGCTAGCTGAGGTTCAGTGGTAGTCACAAGAAACATTCTGTAGGACAACTGAGTGTGTGTAAGAAACAAAAATTACAGATACGCTAATTAAGGTCAACTTCATTATTCTAACAGAACAAAGGTATTAACTAATTAATCTTTATAATACGGTAATGCATTTATTTGTTATACATGTAATTTGTCGTTTATTACGTATTCGTCTGACGTATTTAAGTATGTACGTATATGAGTTTTAAAAAAAAAGTTCGTACATTCAGTTCTTAAATTTATTTATTTTTTTTTGCATGAAGAGGAAAAAAATTTTTAAAGCTAAATGAAACCGGATCTAACAAGAGAGATGTAGCAGGAAAGGCTTATATGATTGTGTGTGAACACGAGAAGCATAACATAGTATGTTGCGAATGCAAATATTACTTTAATCTGAAACAACATTTTAAGGAGAGAGTGGAGGCTCAGCGATAGCTAACCACCCACATTACACTTGTCGGCGAACGATAACATTTTGACAGAGTGACTCACACAAAAAAAAAATTGGTTGTGTGGCTAAAAGCGGAGGCTTTGGTGCGTAAAGGGAGAAATAAAAACGTATGATGTGAGGACCATAAAGAACACACAAACATTCTGGTGTTACGTCCTTTGTTTCCTAAAACAAAAGTTAAAATAAATCTTTATGAGATTATATAAAATTACGATTAAAGGTTTTTGGAAAAAATTTAAAATAATAATTTCAATGAAATGTAAGTCATTACATTTTTTTATCTTTGATGCTAAATTGATTTTATTCAAACTAATTTATACATTGGAAAACACAATTAAAAGGAACATAGGTGAAATTTTATTTCGTTAGAATTTACGTTTTAGTAATAATATCGTTTAACAATTGGTTCTTTTACGTGAATGAAATGGAATCACGGATTGGCTCAAATTGTTCAATGACTCTCGAAAATTAGCTGTACTTGTTTAGAACAAAATATGGCATTTATGAGGTTTTGGCATTTTATTTTTGTAAAATGTAACGATGGACTGTTGTTGAGCCAGTCCAATGCTGTCTTCACCATTTAATATTCATCTATTCTTTCAAATGTGTAGCTTGGACGTGTAAATGTAGAACATTTACTGGAACTTATATATTGAAAATTCGTAAACACAAAGGAATGATGCTGACAAGTATTTTTTATTTGATACACTATGTTAGGTTAGTGCCGAGAAAAATTTTATGGCTAGTCTTTTACTGAATCGGCTTTGAAATTAAATTATTATTATTAGGTTTAGACTGCATCAGGAAACGACACAACCATTCTACATGGAAGCAGTATATTTTTGAATTGTAATTTGCAGCGCTGAAAACCATAAGAAACGTGTGACCACTAATTAGCAATTACATGACTGTGTAATTGAATTTAAAACCTAAACATGTTTGACTTTTATTTAAGTGTAGGAGAGCGTAATTATATTGGTAAGGACGTTGTTTCTTACAGCTGTATGTCAACCTTAATATGATCACTGAGATATGTTTATCGTTTTTTTCAATAGTGCGAATATCTGGATTCATAGCTCTGAAAAATTATAATTTCATTTGTATTGAAGAAATATAGTTTCCGTATACTAAAAATTCAACAATTTGATATAATTACCAAGAAAAAACACTTTAATTAAACATAATGCTATAAGAGAAATAGTAATGACATTAAATTTTTTAACGACCAATGTTCCATTAAAGACAGAAACACGCAAGATAGCGTTAATTGAAAATGGTGTAATAATCGGTGATGGCTGAAAGATGATATTTCTAGTAAACACAAAAAACCGAAATCGGTCGAACAGAGATTCAAACTTATGTCATCCAGACTGCAAGTCCAGCATCTCCCCTTAGTGTAACATCGCATCGTTTAGTGGCACTGGTCACTTGTTCCAGTGAGAAGCAAAGCAGAAAATGCAATAGAATTAAAGCCCAACATGTACGTGTACACTGCTGAAATTCTTCACCTTTCAGTTACGAAGATGTTGTTTACAAAATTTCAAGACATCTTCGTTAATAATTTACGGGCATCGAGGACAACCGATTTGAAAATATTCGCAAGAATTATTTTAGAATATAAACAAATCATATAAATCATTTTCAAGTCAACACAGGAAAAAAAGTTTGTACTTTTATAAACTATTCCTTTGGAATCCAGCTGTCAATAAATTGTTTGTAATAATAAAATAAATATATTTTAACTTTGTACAACACATGGCTATGTTTATTTTGGCATATAGAAACAGTTTTTTTTGCGATAAAACTGAATATTTCTTACGAAAATTGGCGCATAATTTTATATTTTTTTTTGATGTTTCATTCTAGCCAATTTTTTTAAACTATGGAAATTATAATCGAATTTTCAATGATCAGACAATATATTTTTAATAATGCTTATCAAGGTGTAGAGTTAATACTGGCTAAGCTACACAGGGACGCTTCACAAATAATCTTAACTATTAGAGGCAATGGGTCAACACAATGCATAAATGCTCTGGTAAGAACCGGAACCTAGTATTACTGCGAACACTTTTCGTAGTGATAAAGTTGTTTTATGTAAATGTACAAATTGAACAACATTTGTGATATTACATGGGTATTTCTAGTCCATTTACAAGAAACATTAACATCGTTGTTCATTTTTTTACCATGTACACAATAATTGAAAACAGAACTTGTAAGTTATTTTTACGAATTTTGAGCTTTATAGAACTACGATGAACACATTAACATTTTTTTTAGTTTCTTAATTCTGTGAGTTTACTGTAACGTAGAATGGGGTGAGTAGGTACAGTCTGCTCATAAAATCTTTATGGAGTAAGATCATTAGTTCAAAATTTTTCTATTTTGTGAGATATTTACCAACATTATTAAGAGTAATTTTGAAATAAAGAATTTTTGACGTGACACCGTCTAATAAATCGATGAACGCCGGCTGCACGCACGAAAAGGTGTCCCGTTACGCACATTGTCCCGTTTCGCTGTGTCCCGTTGCGCTCATGTTATATTCTTTCCTAACCTGAACCTCCTAGCATTTCGAACGAGTCCGTGGCGTAATTCTGTTTTCATGCATTTCAATGTAACATTTTCATTGCTCTTTGCTAACCCGTTCCTCCTAGCATTGCTGCAGAGTCCGTGGCGCAAATATATTATTTTTGACTGCATTTTGATGTTGGGTAAGCCATTTTCCTTCACATCATCCTTGAAACACTCCCATTTGTTTCCTACTTTTCCTATCATCGTCCTATCCTTAAAAGAATAACACAGATTGGAAGAAGTTAAATAGCGAAAATGTATAAAAGTTATAGTTATAATAATATATTCGTTAAAGTAAAAAAACATATTTGAATTAATGAGTGCAATTAAATTGTAGATTTCATTCATTCTTTGTATACATTCAAAATAGTGATAATTCGATAAAAAATATTCAATTTTATTCATAAAAGTATGCAATCATTTCATAAATGTTTTGTTATGACGTTGTCACGTTAAACTTTCGTCCGTAAACCGACTTTAGAGACAACCAATTTTTTATAATTCTCTGGACATGCTGATTCTATTCATCCTGATTTACTGTATGTTATAACCATGTAGGCCTACCAGATTACGTTCGTGGCCGGAGCGGGAATCATCGACGGCCGGCTGTGTACCAACACTTTTTGCAGCTCGGTGCCGAAATAAATAAGGAGATAACAGTTCGTGATGAAACGGGAACCTGTTGCCAGAACAGACGGATAACTTCCCTTCCCCCCTTCCCTATCCCTACTCAACAAAACCCATGAAACATCTGCGGACCGATATAGCGGGCGATTGTCGGGTTATCTGGCAATTATTGACGACTGATTAAATATTTGACGGGGCCGAAATGACGATGCCGGTGGAAGCGGGCGCGCTATCTCTCCTCATCACGACAAGCGCATTACGGCCGAGAGACGATGTGAATGCGGCGTTCAGATAGCGGCGTGATTGTCCCGCGGCGAGAGAACATTTGTAATATTGCTGTACGGGCGTTAAGAAAACACGTTTTTACTGTAATCGCAACAAAAAAAAATTGTTTTATCACTTTCCTGGAATCTTAACGAGAATTTTTAGTACGCAAAAACAGCTATTGTAACCAAATTTACTCTGGCGACTAATCTATATTAATAAGAGAGATAGTTTGTGTGTGTGTGCCTAGAGCCATGAAAATTGTTACGTGGATTCTCCAATTGGGGTTCGTTTGCACCTCACAAATATATATATTTTTTTTTCGATTTGATTTTAATTGATTTTTAATTTAAGTGTTTAAAGCGATATTCGACCACATTTTAAAGAGAATCTTCATCGCGAACGGCTATTTTATCATGTTATTCACTTTCGGATTTAATTCCAGTTTTTCCGTAATTTTTACATTTGCCAACAATCAGAATATGAAGGCCCTTAAAAAGAATTTAATGAAATAAAAAATCGTGTTTGGTCTTAATTTGTTCCAGTTATCTTATAATGACGAGTTTTTCAAAAGGTTTATTTTCTAAATTCGATTTACTCTTCTTTCTTCACATGCGAGCCGTGACAGTGGCGTACTCACGAGGCGGGACATACAGAATGAGCAATGCGAGAGTGCTCTACGTATATGTAGACTGCTGTAGAGAATAACCAGCGCATCAATTAGCAACTAATTTACCGAATAAAATGGAAAGGAAAGTAAGCTATATTAAATAAAATACGTAATAAATAAACACAGGTAAAAATTATATTTTGTTGTGAAAATGTTTGTGCCAAAATTGTTTCATTCAAGTGACGTACTGTATTTCAGTACCTATTTTTCTGATTGGTCCAGCCAAGTGCAGGGTGAGCTTCTTTCACCAATCAGAGCTAGCGAGGAAAGAAGTACCATAGATATGGTACCATAGAGTTATTGTCAGGAGGCATGCTATGGCGTAGTGGAAGTCACTTTTTATCGTCCTCATTGCCATATTGTCTCGTCCAAATCTTTGCGGAAATGGTTCTTGATTATTTAAAATGATGGCAATTGAGTATAAATTAAAATATCCGTCGTTAAAAACCGTCACTTTCATAAAAATTGTTATTTAAAACTGTTTGCACAGCGAAAATACTGAATTTCAGCCGCCAATATTTAGAGCGTCTAACCAGTACGGCGAAAAAAATAGCTGAAAAATAAAAAACTGCTTCACACATTTACCAAGAAAACATGATAACGTAGCCAAATACTGCATAGTACAATTGTTATTGAAGCATAAAAAATTGTTAAACCTCCACAATTATAGCTCAAAAAGAATTTTGTGTCTGTTTTGATCTGAGTTCGATAGGTAAAAGACTAAAACTTATCTGATTACCTTTTAAAAGTGTGTAATTTTATTTAAATCTGTTTTTATGAACATGTGGTAAACACACTGACAAACTAAAACAAGTAATTCATTGACGCAATTTTAACGTCAATATTTTTTTTTGTTGCTTGGATCAGTTGAGTCTATAAATGTAGTGTAAGCTCTGGCTGACGTATCATTAAAATAATGGACCACTTATCAAATCATAAAGTGCTTCTTTACCTTTCACAGTATGAATTATTAAATCAAAAAAATCGTTTGTGCCAAGGAAGTGAATCAATTTATATGTTATAATATGAAGTTTACATACAATTTTTGAACAACATGATTAAATGTAATAATGGCAAAAGAATGTCAAAATAAACTTGTTTGATGTTAAAATTTTTTTTAGGTTAACTCTGCCCGCAATAATAATAAAACAGTTATTAATTTCTTTGATAAATATTTCAAATAGTTTACGTTGATAGTTTTATGAGTTTTGTCATTTATTTCTTAAACTTAAAAACTTATTTCTCGAAAATTGAATCCCTTAAAATATTAATTTTTGCCACTGTTATAAATTTTATAGTACTATTTTTGGGTTACAATGTGTACATATAAAAACATGTAATACATATTCTTAGCAAGGTATTGGTAGATTAAATACCACTCATTTGACTTATAAGATAATTTGAATTAAAGCCTATTTTTTAAGTTAAATTGAGACACATTTCGGTATCTCCTAAGTAGGATGTCTTGCGTAAAAAAAGTTTAACAAACATTAATGGTTTATGCAGATGATTTAGGGAGCATTGATTAATGAATTTTCAGTTTCTTTAACTAATAAGATTGCTGTCTTCCAAATACAATATGATTCATAAAAGTAAGAAAGTAAATTCACAGAAAATAAACTTGTTTGCAGTATGACAAATATTGATAATTTTTGACAAGAAAACAAAAAAAAAGATGGTTAACTTATTCTAAGAAAACACATACAATTTATTTTTTATTTCAATAAAATAATAATCAGAACGTTTCTGTGGAAGCAGAGGAGAAAAATGGAGAAAAAAAAAAAAAAAAAGTGGTTTTCCGATACAGAAGTGAAAAAAAAGTCCTTCGATAAATATAAAAGAAGCAGGAGAGCGGAAATGAATAGATGCGATCGTTAGGGAGCGAAGGTGAACACTAAAGAAAGAAAGTTATGACGATTGCCGTGGAAGCAGAGAAATTTTGTGATGTGCGACTGGACAAGGGAGGAAATATGCTGCAGTTTGTCAGCCTGAGGTGTGGCCCCCGCCGAGCGAACTCTCACTTCCGCTGCAGCAGAGCTTTGGAGGAAAAAAAAAGTTTCAGTGATTTGCAGGACGTTCCTCGAGAAACAAGAACATTTTAATCTAACGTGTAATATTTAAATGAATAATAACACAGGTCTGCAAAATATTTTTTTTTGAAAAGTTTTTTTTGTAAAATGGTTAATATATGTTTTAATTGTCTTAAAAGTAATTGAAAACTGTATTCATATGATATATACCACGTCACATTTATCAGATTTAGATGATAGAGTATTTGAATACGAAAAAGAACAAAACAAGAATTTAATCAAATGAATGAAAATCATTTTAGAACATTTTATAAAGTTTTATTGAGTCTATAGCTATTAAAATACAACTTTAAGTTATTCATTTAAACAATTAATAATAACGTTTTCTTTTTGAAAAAAAAAGCTGCGTTTTCTTGGTTTTCGTTTATGATTTTTTATTTCACATCTTTGTATCATCAAGCAATAGTCCGCCATCATATTAACGTCCCAACGGCCTTGATATCTTCTTTCCATCTCTTTTATGTCTTGATGAAACCGTTCACCTTGTTCTTCAGTGTATTCGCCTAGATTTTCTGGGAAACAATTTGAGACTTCAAAAAATGAAATTTTAGACTTATATCACAGCCTAAATGTTTATAGGCGTTGAAAATTTCCTGGACAATATTTTTATACGCAGGATCTTTTGTGTTGCCTAAAAACTTAGATACGACATTTTTAAAGCCATGCCAGGCATTTCGTTCCAAGGTTGTCATTACGTTTAAAAATTCTGTATCCCTAATCAGTTTACTGATATCAGATCCCGTAAATATTCCCTCTTTCAACTTCGCATCAGATAAGCTAGGGAAACATGAACAAAGATACTTGAAAGTATTTCCATCTTGCAGTAATGCCTTTACGAACTGTTTGATCAAACCAAGTTAGATGTGAAGTGGTGGAAGCAATAATTTTTTCGGGATCCATCAAGCTCGGATTGATGACATTTTTTACTCCAACTTTCAATTCCATTCTTATTTTTCAATCAGTTTTTTTCCAATGTAAATTTCTTGCTCTACTGTCCCATTCACAAATATAACATGTGAATTTTGTGTAGCCTTGCTGTTGACCAAGAAGCATGCATATGATTTTTAAGTCACCGCAAACTAACCATTTGTGTTCAGTGTATTTTATTTTCTCCAAAATATTTTTCAAGTTTTCGTAAGTTTCTTTAAGATAAATTGAATGAGCTACAGGTATCGATGAAAATTTATTGCCGATATGAAAAAGGACAGTCTTTAAGCTTCTTTTTGAAGAATCTATAAAGAGTCGCCATTCTTGTGTATTGTTTTCGATATTGAAATGTTGTATTAAACCGCCAATATCACAGCAAAATACTAAATTATTCTCTTTCTTAAAATACTCAACAAATTCTTGTTCTCTGCTTCGATACTAGTAATATGTAGTTGCAGCATCTCATTAATGGTTTTCTTTTAGTCGAGAACCGAGAAGTTCTGCAGCGTCCTTAGGTAATCCAAGATCCCGTACCAAATCATTCAGTTCTTGCTGTTTTAAAGGTCGAGGGTCATTTGTAGGGTGAAAAATTTCACCACTGCTTTGCAGATGATCACTTTGTTCTGAGTTTTGTGATAAAGGCGTTTCGAAGCTGTTAGTGCTAGTAGGAACTGGTATGAGTTATTCGGGTCCATGTGGAACTGGCTTTGTTACAGACGAAACATCAGGATACACACTTTTGGCGCGGTTTTTAGAATTATATTCTTTTATATTGGTCAAATAAAAATAACAATCATCTTTATGAATTTTTTTCTCGCCACAACATAGGAATAACGAATGACAATGATTTTGATTTACCGTAAGTCCACTGTCTTAACACTTCAACACACAGCCGGCATAATGTATGCGGAACCCACTGTTTATCTTGGTAACATAACCTCGTTCCGAAGTAAGCATAATAAGCATTTTTTTTACAAAGTCTGTTATTTTTAATCTTTGCTTAACTATTGTATATTGTCCGCAAATATAGCAAAATAAATTTGGATTGTTTTTGCAACTCCGAGGAGCCATAGTTACAAATTTAATAAAACAATCTTTTACTACACTTTTTTTTTTTTTTGCAATTTAAACCACTATGATTAGTCATGGACTACATAAAACCTTTTTTATACTTTTTCTCACAGGAGAAAGGCAGGTTAGTAACAATAGACTGTAGGATGGTCGGTCATAGAGTATAGAATAGAAATATAGATCATGGAATCCATTTTGTAAAAATAAACGAACTTACCGATCTAACGAACTATTATATATTTATCTATATGATCTATATGCAAAAAGAATGTGTCGTGATACGTTAAAACAAAGTTTATATTTGCTATATACAGACCAACATCTTCATGTTTGTGATAAATTTAATTTAAAAAAACTTTTTTCATCGCAGACCTGTGTAATACTTCAGTCACACAGCGACGAGGCTGGCTAGACAGATAGCACACAGTTCACAAGGATGAAAGCCACCAACACAACCCGAACAGTTCCGAAGCTAACCGAAGTAAAATTTGAGGTTATGTACGTTCATTGTAATAAAATAGAGTTCTAAATTTATTTTCGGGGTGGAAGAAGGAATTATAATATTTTGGGATAGATTTTGGTAACTAAAATTAAAGATTTGTTAGGTTAGCGTTATTGAAAAAACACTCTTATGACCGTAAAATATATAAATTTTTAAAATATGTTTTTTTACGAGTGATCGGCAAACTTCGGAGAACATCGGAACTGTTCGGGCGTGGCTATCAGCCCTGTAAACTTAAAGCTTTCCCTGGCAGCACAACTGGCGGGAGGTGCGTGATGTAAATGGTGCCAGTCCGTCTCCTGCCGGCACGGTGGTGTCCAATCAGCGTGGTGCCCTTCCACCTACCGCACGTTCCCCGAGCCCTGTCTGCGTGAAGTGTCGTAACTAGGACGCCATCGTTCCAGGAGCTTCGGGTGTCGAGTTGACTTTGATGACGCGACACTTCGAAGGGATGCGAGACCTTACCAGAACGGGAGTTGACAGGGGTATAAAAAGACCGAAGCTTCCGGAACCGTGCTGTGTGCGACGGATGAGTGAGTAGTGTGAGGAATTGTGTCGTTGAAAGAAGTGTGTTCTGAGAGACGAGCAGTAGAGAGAGCTACTGTCGAGCTGAGGTCCAATGGGGAGAGAAAATTCTGTGCTTGATGAATTAGTGATTTATTTGTGGGAATACGTATCGTGTGCAAATATTTATCTTAGAAACATAATGCCAATTAACTGGGCTATACTTTCCGAACCTTTTTTCTCACTCGTTAACAGTGTCTAATCATTAGTATTTTGAAGTGAAGTTAGATTTCGTATGCCTTGTAAGAATTCTTGGTAGGTGAAAGAATACAAGGTGAAACTGAAACTTTAAACTGAATTGTCAAATGTGAATTGTTATTTAAAACCTTTTGCAGTAAAATTTTTTTGAATGAAATGGTGAAACTGAAAGGCATAAACCCGAAAGATTTTTTTTTTTTAATTTTAAGATGGATTCCCTATCCAAGGATTTTCAAAAATACCTCATCGATAGATGCAAGCTTAATATGTTTACATATAATCAAAGGAAACTCTAAACTATTTTTGTTCATACTTCCTATTTCATAGTTTTCTGATTAATGTTTAAAAACCCACAGCTAAGGTGCATATTTTTAATTTCCCTCTTCCCCTCCTTCTTTCTTGCATTGAGGCTGCATGAAATATATAAAAACTAATATTTTTATATTCTTAATTTAAGAATTAATTGTTCCTTTTTCCATTTAAACGTGTTTTAACAGAGATTTTTTTTAGAAATATAAAGTTCACATATGTTTGAAAATACTAATGTTACGTTCAGTTCGCCAAACATTTACAGTTTATAAATTATACTAATCTCAACTTTTTCTCCCAATAATTATATCTTTTTAATTGGTATTTTAAATATTTATTTATAATAAAACTGATTAAAAAAATTAATTTTTTTTTTGTATTTTTACTATTTAAAAAACATGTTTTTTTTAATTGATGAAATAGTGTTTTCCGTTAAATGAGACTATTAGGATCATATTGTTTAAAATTTTCTTGCCCTACCAAGAGATAGCCTTGTTATGTAATTGCGTGTTATTTTTAATAAAGCCTTTGTGTGGGTGGTTTTTTTATAAAATTAATGTTTCAATTCATTGTAATATAAAATTGTGTTCTGATTTCTACTTTCATACCGAATCGGCTCTAGTAAATTTGGTTCATGCTAGAGAGCTGGAAATAAACTCGGGACACTCA
Organism: Bacillus rossius redtenbacheri; assembly: GCF_032445375.1. Lineage (NCBI taxonomy): Eukaryota > Metazoa > Arthropoda > Insecta > Phasmatodea > Bacillidae > Bacillus > Bacillus rossius. Next base: position 39,333,562 of record NC_086341.1, on the reverse strand, counting down.
CAACTTCAGCGCTAGCGAATACATCCAACAAAAACCCATTATTCATTGTGAAACACGTGAAAAAAACTGAAGTAATATATAATTTAAAACCAATATTAAAATAAATAAACTCGATTTGTCTCTTTTAAAAACATTTATTTGATTTTCAAAGCCATAAGCATAAAAGATTTTAAACGAGATTCTGCATTTTAAGTTCATTTGCCATTTAGCACTGAAATGTAACTAAAAAAAAAAAACATAAAACAATCAGAAATTCAACAAAATTGAAATCAAATTACAAAAGTTTAATTTTTTACAATGGTACATTCATTGGATGTAATTTATTTATCTTGAATTTTTTACCAAAGAGTGTAAATGGAATGGATGTTAAAAATTTAACATTTCGTTGTTTCTTCTTGATTTTCTTATTAGTTAAACGTTTTTAATTTAATGACTTAGGCAAATTCTTCAAACACAAAAAAAATTTGCCGAATTAGATTTATTTTTATGAGTAATTCAGTTATAAACATGCTTATTATAAATAATTTAATTGTATAAATTCATCAAAACAAAAATGAACTCAAAGTGAAACAATAAAAACTAGTACCTAAATACAGTTTACTTTTCGTTGTTTTACAGAACTCGACGAATCATCGCTGTTCACATACGTGACGTTTCATCTACGTAAAAGAGTAACAAAAATATTTTAACTGAATAGTAATTATTAAAATACTTCTGGCAGCGACAATCACACACAAACATTCGCTACACGACTAGTCACCCAGCAGATCGCTCGGCGTAAATAAGCATGACCAGTACGCTCATGTGAGCAAGAGCATTACACTCATGTGAGCATGACCATTACACTCATGTGAGCAAGCTCATTACACTCATGTGAGCAAGCTCATTACACTCATGTGAGCAAGCTCATTACACGCATGTGAGAATGAGCATTACACTCACGTGAGCATGACCATTACACTCATGTGAACAAGAGCATTACACTCATGTAAGCATGAGCATTCCACTCATGTGAGCATGAGCATTCCACTCATGTGAGCATGAGCATTCCACTCATGTGAGCATGAGCATTCCACTCATGTGAGCATGAGCATTCCACTCATGTGAGCATGACCATTACACTCATGTGAACAAGAGCATTACACTCATGTAAGCATGAGCATTACACTCATGTGAGCATGAGCATTACACTCATGTGAGCATGAGCATTACACTCATGTGAGCATGAGCATTACACTCATGTGAGCATGAGCATTACACTCATGTGAGCATGAGAATTACACTCATGTGAGCATGAGAATTTAACTCATGTGAGCATGAGCATTACACTCATGTGAGCATGAGTATTACAATCATATGGTGATCGTTGCGGTATCTAGCCTACGCTGTAAGGATCGGTTGACATTTTTTTAATTTTTGACCTCACCGTGTTTGAACCAAGGACTCCGAGCTCCATTGCATAAGTGTATATTAATTTTTTTTAAAGTAATTTTTTATTAATTTTTTATTATTAAACTCGATTATTTTTTTATAAATTTTACAATTTATCCGATTTTATAACATAAAAATTACGGATTTCCAAGATGGCGACCGTAACGGAAATTGCGACGGTGACGTCATAATCCAAGATGGCGGTCATAATCCTAGATGACGTCAGAGGCTTATCAGAGGCTTTATACATGGATGCTTAAGCTTTTTTAGGACATTATGTTCTGTCTAAGGCAAAAAGTATTTTGAGGTTTTTGGAAATCCTAATTTTTGAAATGAGGAATTTTTTGACAATTTTTGGCGGGATTTTTTTCCCAAAAAAATGGAAATTTGTCGATTTTTGCTAAATTTTGGCTTATTTAGGCTAATTGTGGCAAATTTTGAGGAATATTGGGCAAATTTTGGCAAATTTGAAGGTCAAAGATCAAGGTCAAGGTCAAAGTTCCAGTTCAAGGTCATCCAAGTTTGCCACCGTGACGTCACAATCCAATATGGTGGTCGGCACCAGGCACCTCACCCAGAACCCGTGTCCCAGCAGCCCCATTTGTATACTACTTATGTAAGAAATGTTGCCAGTTTTCCATTTCATTACTTCCAAAAGTCCCAGAATAAGAATATAATGTTTGATTCACTTAATCAACCCACTGTTTCAGAAAAAATAAACACATCAGATATGTCATGGTACATGTCCTCGTTTTTCCACGTGGTCAGTTACAATGCAATATATTGATACAGGAAAGTAATTTCGAGGAAAAGCTGAGAATGTAATTCTCCCTATGATTGACCATATTTCTAGTGATATGTTGTGTATATCTTTTCATTTGCTCAGAAACTTCAAGATGAAGGATGAAATCTGTAGTTCCCTTTGACCAACCTCTGTACTGGAAAAGCCAAATCATCATTAATAATGAACCACCCGACAGCCCTCTAAAATCTTTGATACTACTGTTCGGAGGTTTACATCTGAGAATGAGCTTCATCTCGAAGATTGGTACTATCATGGATGGATCTGGATTGTTGGAAATTGTTCGAACTCTTTGCCCTCAGAAGACTGCCAATAACATTTTGAGTGGTAAAACATTCTTTATAGTGATTCGTGCCCATTTCAAGGTGGATTTGCCTCTTAACTTGTTGGCTCTGTGTGAGTCTCATGGGCTCAGAATTGACAAAAATATTGAAGATAAAATATTAGGATTTCAAAATATCAGGTTACTGTATGAAGACAGTTTGAATACAAGTATTTCAATTGAAGAAACTGCCACATCGCCATATCTTAAAAGCAAAGTCAAGACAGTAGAAATGTGGAAGAATTCAATAGACCGCAGAATTGCGCATGTATGGTTTCAGTACATGGAAATGGTTTCTATTTTAAGAAGATTTTTTGGCAGCTGAAAGAACTGGAGACTGGGCTCTGAATTTGAAATGCATACGGTGTCTAATCACTTTCCTAGCAACTACCCATAACCATTACACCAAGTCAACAGACATCTATTTGCAACAAATGAACGAGTTGGATGAGAAGCATCCAGAAGTAGCCTGAGTTCCCTACAGGAAAATTTGTAGTAAGAAGTAGTAATATCTTTCGGGCAGGGCTATCGGCTTATTTAGTTATAGAACAAAACCCTAATAAGGTTGTTGAAAGGCATAGGAGGTCTAAAGCATGGGGGTAGTATGGCAGAAAAGCAAAGAGCTGTATGGGTGTTGGCAATGCCCGCATCTTCAAAGGTGAATTCTTCTATGAAGGAGCTTATACAGCTATCTTATTACACAAAGGAGGATCATAAAGATGTCACAGAAGTACATTACGAGGGATGCAACTTTTACTAGAATACTACTTGATTATTTGATGCAAGTAAAACCATTTAGTAAAGGAAAAGAACTCATCATAATTGTAAATGGCGTGGCTGCTCCTGAAAATGTTAATGTTGACAAAGCTAAGAAAGTTGGTGAAATTATTCTGTTAAAAATGGCTGGAAATTTTTCATATATGTTCTAATTTATGAAGAAGGACCAGGTAATTATAATGGTTTGTAGTAAATCAATACACACGGAGATTGGTTTTTTCAGGGATTAACATTTGTTGCTTTGAAAGGACAGATGAACTTGAAGAATTCAATTTCACATGAGCTGTGTTCAATGCCTTTAGCTTTGTTTGAATATTATGATATACATTGAATATTAAATAATGCATAATTGTCACCAGCTTTATTCAACATATGTTGACCATCAAAATGCATGCAATATCTTAAGGGTAGTAAATATGTAATTGATGGTGGTTTGATACTTTATTAAGTTAATTGGTCACTAAATCTCAAATTAAAATTTGTTTTTTATTCCTGTATTTCATAAACAAAAACACACTTTGGAAGAGCTATCATTGTATTCGATGGATACTTACGACCAACGAAATGTTTAAGCTATGCTGATTTTTATCTTTTACCATTAATGATACTTTCTATGAAGAAAAGTGTATTTTTACTCAACCACAGTAACAAGGCCACATTCACATATAATCTGGGATTTCATCTTAGTGTTTTAGAATGTAAAGTTTTGTATGCGGATAGTGATGCAGACACACTCATAGCAAGGACGTCAATAGAAAAATCACAGATTGAAAATACCTGTGTTGTTGGAAATAACACTGATCTTCTCATTCTCCGTTTGAGCTTGTCCCGGCCACATTCAAGATCCTTGAATTTCAAAACAGGAACTTAAGTGTGTGATATAAAATTTCCAAAAGCCCGTATTGGTGACCTTTCTGAAACGCTTCCTTTTTATCATTCATTTTTTGGTTGTGATACCACTTTCAGGTTCTTTGCCTTTGGGAAACAGATGGCACTGCATCTTTCAAAGAGCAATGCAAACTTTAAGAATGCTGCTATAATCTTTAACTCTGAAAATCCGTCAAAAGAAGTAATAATTGCTGTTGGGGAATAAGTAACAACAAGAGTATACAAAGCCCATGACATTGAGTATATTCTCGCATTAAGAGCGATAGTGTGTGAACACAACATTTATAAATGAACTGATTTTGTCTGCCCTGAAAATCTTCCTCCTACACGGGTTTATTTCAAAATCATGAAATGGAAAGGACTATCATCTTTATCGAGGCCAAAATATTGTGGTTGTCAACTCAAGAATGGGATGTATTTCTCTGTAATAACAGACATCAAACCTGCTCCAGATAGTATACCCAAAATAATTTTCTGCCAGTGTAAAGGAAACTGAAAATCTGAGGTGCTTGTACAAAAAAAATATGGCCTGTTATGTACACCAATTTGTAGACAGTGTCAGGGAGTAAACTGTAACAATAAATTAAATAATACTGAACTTTGATATGATTTTTTGTAAACTCAGTTACAGTACTAATAATAATTTAATAAGCAATGGTTGGTTCTACAGGAAAATTTATATGCACCTTTTCTTTAGGCAATGTTATAAGAAATGTTTTTTTCCTAAACTACTTTTTTATGAGACTAATATTTTATATATGTGTTAAAAACTGTTTTTGTCTGCTATTTTCCAAGATGGCAAACGTTTCCCAAAGAATATGACCATCAACTTTTAACTAATAATAAAAGACATATCCTGACATCATTGCACAAAAATCATTTATGTCATATCATATTTCTCCTCTAATAAATCTGCGGTTCACGTTGACATCAGTGGGGATTAAAAGAGAGGGTTGGGGCAAAGAGAAAGCACCCGCCCATAAGCGGAGGGAAAAGATGACAAAACGTCTTCCGAAATATAAAGCTGAAGAAAAAAAAGGTGGACTGCATGCAAATCTGAGGAAAATGTAGACACGCGAATCTTGGGAGAAAAGGAATCGCGGTTTGTGAATTGTGTTGGGGGGGGGGGGGGGGGTTTGTGGTGGAAGGTAGAAAGGGGTGATTCGAAGGGCTTTGTGCAGTGAAAGTTTCCAAGGAAACCTTGGGAAAGCAGCTGAAAAGCGGCGGGAAGGAAGTTGCACAGAAATTGAACCGAGCTGAAACCCATAAAAGTGTTCACAAAAGGGCTGCGTTGCTTCCCTCCCCCTCCCCCCAAATCACCCTTCACCCAAGCAAGCAATTCTCCGAGAGCAATGGCCTCGGCGAAGACGGCGGGTGTTGGAAGCAGCGCCAAAGGTTGAAAAAGACAAAACTGTCAAGTGATCCACCAAAGGAATAGCAGACGTTCAGATTTCTATGCCAAGCTGGTAGCAAGGAACGGAACTCCTGACTAGGAACTGATGAGCTCAGGAACTCGTTCACAATAACGAATCTTCAGATAGCATGATTCTGTTATCATGAAAGAAAAAAAAACCTTCAAAATATGTGTATGAAACATAGTATAATGGTGGTTCAGCTAAAGTATAGAGTATTGATTTCGATAGAGAAAAAAAATTACACTTAGTGTTTTTCTCGAGTAAAGTCATACATTAGTATTATACTTAAGCCCACTTGAAATCAATTTTTTACTTTTAAAAAATACACATATTTGTTTGTCAATATACTTTCTGTTCAAACATTAATAATTTATAGTTTAATGATATCTGGGTTTAAAAATATTCAAGATAAATGAACAAAATTTAAGATTAATGTTAAAAGACCTAGAGTAGTATAAAATGTGAGTTCTGTGAATCAAATAAGTAGTAAAGAAAAGGGGTCCCTGCGCCAGGGCTCAGGGTGTAGTGTTGGTGCCGTGGAGCCGGCCGATTGCTCTGATGTCACGGCGGCCATTTTGGACTTAAAAATTCCTCAAAATTCCTCAAAAATGACTCAAAATTAATCAAAAATTCACGTTTTTAGGTAAAATTTCTCGTTTTCTTCCTCACAAATTCAAAAATTAGGATTTCGAGAAACCTCAAAAGTATTTTGCCTTAGAAAGAACACCTTTTCCACAACGAGGCTTAAGCATCCATGTCTACAGCCTACGAAAAGCCTCTGACGTCATCATAGATTATGACGTCACCGTTGCAATTACCGTTACGGCCGTCATATTGAAAATCTTTATTTATTATCCGACTTTAATGAAAAAAAAATTAAATTAATAAAAAATTAAATTAATAAAATTTTAATAAAGAATATTAAAAAAAACATACATTTACAACATGGAGCTCGGAGTCCTAGGTTCGATCCCGGTGAAGGACAAAAAAAATATAAACGGCGACCGATCCTTCCTCCACTGAAGCCGCTGGCAGACTGTCTCCCCTCACCACTTATGTCCAAGTATATATATCGTCACCTAGTATGACTTCATGTCCGTCATCTGTAAAATCCGTAATTTCATTGCTAGAAATTCAGGAAAAATTTTAAAAATTAATAAAAAAAATTAATCAATTGAATTGAAAAATAAAAATTTAATAAAATATTTTAATATGATTATTCTTGGATATATATATTGATGTTTTTCTCCGTGTGCTTCTGATAATTCCTGTGGTTTCTTCAAGTGCTTCTGTCTATGCTTATAAACCGCTCTCTGCATGAAGGATTTTTTTACCTTTTGAGTCATGACGTTTTTTTTGGAGTTAAATTTAATTCGAGAATTTCTGCTACTAAATCAACACTTTCAATTTTTTTTTACCAGGTTGAAATAAAAAAATTAACAACCATTACTCAGTCTTATAATATAACATGAGACATCTGTGAAGCACTAACATGCAAGACGAACTTCCTTCTCCTTGGTGTCTATCGAAGCCATACTTGTTTTGCGAAAGTAAGTGAGCATCCCGCATCCTACATAAAATAACTTAATAATATTTACCTGTAAGCAACATACGGTGTCATCTATTGAAAATAATCGACATTACATTAAAAATGTTGTTTGCATGAGATAAATTAACTGTCGCCACTGAATGGTGCTATTGTAGTCAGTCAGAGTCATGTAGTCTCGTAGCCACGTAGCCTCGTGTACTGGAAGCTTCGTAGTCCCTTAGCCTCGCAGTCTCGTAACCTTGTGTTCTGGAAGCTTCGTAGTCATGATGCCTTGGAGCCTCGTAGACTTGTAGCTACGTAACCAAGTAGCCTTGAAATCACGTAACCTTGTGTTCTGGAAGCTTCGTTATCTTGTAGCCTCGCGATCACGTAACCATGTAGACTTGCAATCGCATAGTCTCGTAAATACATGAATCGTAGTTCCGTAGTCATGATGCCTTGGAGCCTCGTAGACTTGTAGCTACATAACCGAGTAGCCTTGTAATCTTATAACATAATGCAGTTGGAGCAATTGGAGCAAAAGAGAAAATTCCGTCCAAAACAGATGCGGCGATTGGAGACTTGTAGACTTATAGCTACGTAGTCAAGTACTCACGTAGACTTGTAGCTACGTAAACAAGTAGTCATGTAATCTTATAATATAATGCTGCTGGAGTAGTTGGTGCTTTATAAACTCGAAGGTAGTTGGTGGAGACTTGTAGACTCGTAGAATTAAAGCTTTGTATCCAAGTGGTCTTGTAGCCATGTCGTCTTGCAGTCATTTGGAGCCAAATAGACTTGTATCCTTGTAGCTTCATAGTCATGTAGTTTCGTATACACGCAGCCTTTTAGCCATGCAGTCTCGCAGCCATGTTTAACTCGCAACCAGCTAGATCCTTGTAGACTCGTAGCCTTGTGGCCTCATAGTCTCTTAGACACGTAGCATTCTAGCCAAATATCATTGGAGCTGTAGAAGCAAAAGGCAGTTGGAGCTAATTACTGTCGGAGCCAATGACTTTTGGAGCCAAAAGGATGGTGGAGTTAATTACTGATGGAGCTTATGACTATTGGAGCCAATGACTATTGGAGCCAATGACTTATGGAACTACAAACTGATAGATTCATAGACTGATGGAGACATGATATCCTAACCTAACATTGACGATCGCACCCTACCGAGTTGAATGTACGTGAGAATGTACCGTACCTCCTTTTCGTTAAATGAGCTTTCGTTTTGTAGAATTTCCGTCCAAACGTACTTCGTTTTCACTAAATTCTTGTCCTGCGCGAACGGTGCTAGTCATTGTGTGTACAATGCGTATATTGCGTACATTGCGTACATTGATTGTATTGTGCGTTACAGAAAACCTCTTTTTTTTTTTGTTTTATTTCAGTCCAAGGCGACGCGACGTTTCGTGTGGGAGGGAGGTCGTTCGCCCCTCGCACGGGACCGCCACTGCTACGCGTCGCCGCTCGACGCCTCTGGACAAATAAGGGTCGTCGCCACCCGACGCAGGATAGATGGGGCCGCTCCCCTGGAGACCGCCCGCCTCATCAATAATTCCCGCGCGCAAAGTTCCGAACCGACCGCGAGTCTCTTTTTGTTCGTCTCCCCGCGTGACGTCAGCGGACAAGTCCTAACCTGCAGGGAAGCCTTCTTTTCACAGACGAGAGAGCCAAACGCCCGATCGTGCATCTTCGTTTTTTTTTTTTGTTCATTGTCAATAAATATGGCGGTGTTGATAAAGGGATACTAATTGGTCAATTAGGTTAGGTTAGCTACATTATAAATACTTTAAAACATTGTGGACGGTTGATTTGGTTCGGATGGCTACATAAAAGATACGGGGAAAAAAAACTGTGAACTTTTGGGAACTTCGGGTTTCGGCTCTCTCGTCAGTGAAAAGAAGGCTTCCCGAGTCTCTTTTTGTTCGTCTCCCCGCGTGACGTCAGCGGACAAGTCCTAACCTGCACCGCTCCGCCCAACACCGCGGCCACCAATTACGTAACAGAATTTCCGAGCGGGAATAAAGAGTAATTATTTATATTTTCTATCTACGTATATATTACGTATTTATACATTTTGTTAAGCGCCAGCCAACAGACTTGATCCAAAATTTACTGGAAATACACAAATATTAAAATAATACAAACCACATAAATATAGAAAATAAAATAAAGGGGAAAAAGTCAAATATGAAGTGCAGACGCGGCTATCTAAATAGTAATCATACAGAACACATTGAGAGGCGAATACAGTTAACATGAAATAAAAAAAATAAAATGAAAAAGCCACTACTAAAATAAATTAAGACAAAGGAATTCACAGTTAAATTCACATTCGAAATATTATTACTTGACGTAAAAAACATAAATTTTTTAAGTGAGTACTTCTGAATCCGCGTTGAGTGATTTTTGGTAGGGGTAAAACTTATGTGTTCGCTTCACCGACATGCTAGTGACGTGTTGCGCCAGACTGGCGACGCGCAGCGGCCTGTGTAAATTGTACACGCATATATACACTAATACATTGTATATACTCGACTGCATCGTGTGCGTGTTGGAATCTTTTTTGGATGGGTAAAATCTTATGAGTTTGCATCACCGACATGGCTGTAGTAGCAGTAAGTGAAGTTAATTTGATCACGTGAATACATGACCTAGGTCTGTCATCACTGGTAAGTCATAGCTAGGTAATGAAATTTTACGTAATTTTTACATACCACTGATATATGTTGTGACTAAAAAATTATGTAAGGAAAAATTGTATCATGCTGACATCGTACTGATATAATACCAAAATAATTTTCTTACGTACATTTGACGTAGAAATGATGTCATATTACACATTTAAAAACAAAGATTTAAGTTTTCACTTCTGTTGACAGTCCCCATGACTGGCTTTTTTATTTTAAATTTTCTACCTATATGTATTTTTATTTATATATCTGTTAAGCGCCAGCCAACAGACTTAATCGAAAATTTACTGGAAATACACAGATATTAAAAAATTACAAACCACATAACTTTGGTTAGCGCCATCCGTCACAGATGGCAGCACCGTGGTTACACATTTCCGTTTGATGCGACTTCCGTTTTGTGGTACCTACCCTCTGAACCTGGTAGATAACACATACTCAACATCCAACTGGTTTTATTGCAATAGAAATTAAAACAAACTCCAACAAAATACCAAAAGTACGCGCATGAACCCAGCCCAAGTGTAAAAAAATAACGTAAAGTTACATCGTTAAAAGGCAGAGCAAAATCATCACGTTGTCGAAGAGGGCATTTTATGGAATCAAAAACAATTTGATTAATCCTAATAAATCGGTTTTATTTGACGCAATATTTTACGAAGGGCTTGGATTTCATACAAACATGAATTTAAAAAAAGTCTAAACTCTTTCATTGTAACCCGTTAACAATTGTTACTTAGAAGAAACTCAAAAAGATATAACACTTAAATAATTAAAAAAAAAAGTTTATCCAAAATTGAATTTTATAAAAAATATCCAATTATGTAACAATATTCGTATAAACATCTTCTAAAATGATTATTCCTTAACTTCTGTCACTAAAAGATAACAAAAAATATGGCAGCATTTATTTTAAAAGATATAATAAACCAATTTTCTATTTTAAAAATTATACCAATTTAAAATTACTAAAAACCTTCATCTACCGAAGTCCTTTACAAAACGCAGGGGGGGGGGGGGGGTGCGCAAATATTTCGTGTTTAAATCAGTAGTCTTACTTCTTGTAAAATAAAATAAAAATATATATATATATCTTGCAAACCAAGTTTATGTTCGCTATCTAAGGTACACGCAAAACTGTAATGGAGATTATTGCCCACTGCAAAGTCACGTAGCAAAAATTCTACTTTATTCAAACCAACACCATCTACAATCATATAAGCTGTACTCACAATTTCTCTCGTCGCTGCCACAAAACACTCGTAGCTAATTTCAAAGAAGGCATTTAAATTTATTCGTGTCCTTTTAATAAATATGCCCTGGCCTGTCTCCGAAAGCCGAACAAACGTGCTCGAGGCTCATCGTGTGAAATTCAAAGTCTCGTGAAAAGTTCTGCACCGCGCCCGGGCATGGCCTGTGCACTCCAACAGTCGCGGGCCCATTTGACTCCCCGCGCGCGAGGCGCTACAACGAGGTCTCGCCTCGGATCGTGGCGGACTCCGAATGTCTCGTCACTTCGCAACACACACCGGCCAATGTCTGTTTTACAGGGCAGCCAACTGACACTTCCTATTGCCAACTGTCGCGTAAACTCTCTACACGATGAAACTGATCACGCACTCCAGCGCAACTCCCCGGCGATACAATAGAATTAAAAACAACAAGAAATAAGTAAATAGGCTAGGATAAATAACATTTAGTTAAAAAAAACAACTAAACCAACAATTCAATATAACAACATTTAGAAATTAATAAAATATATTTAAAAAATAATTAAACAATGATCAACATTTTTTTTCTTCTTATATATAAAAAACCAGGTTTCAAAGGCAAAACCGTATTTTGGCCAGAGGCCTGGCCACAGTTTCATTCACGAAAAAAAAAAAACTGCTGCCAAAAGCCGTATACTGAGAGCTGAGATGTTACAAATTTAACCACTCTTCTTCCGTCGTCGCGCGTGTTTATCTTGTTTATGACAAAACTCAGACCTCGTAAGTCTGATTACTGCGGAATTTATTAGGAGGTCCAACAACGTGTAGCTGCTAAGAATACTTAGTTTATTTTTGAGTATGGTATACTGGGTACGGTTGCGACTGGGTACGGTAGTGACAGTCGTTATAACCGCGAAACTATACGGAATATGGCGAAGAGTATAAGGGAAGAGAGGCGCAGCGTGCAAGTCTGAACACGTTCCCTAGGAGTGCGTAAGTCAGCGCGCGACATTAACCTAAGCAGGAGCCTACATTGCTTTTCAACGGTCAAAAGTAAGTTTCTTTGTTTGATTTCTTTTAATAATTACTGTTTTTTATATACAGATAGATTACGTCGTATTTTTTTCTAGTTATAAGTTGAACATTAGAAGTTAACTAATACGAGTGATTACTTTTTATGTAGATTGTTTGGTTGATTCATGGCGATTTTTTTGTTTTCGAAATTGTGCGTTGGGTAAGGTTGTGACAAATTTTGTGGGTACGGTCATGATGTAAAGAAGAGGAGGTGAAACCGTGCGCAGGTTTTCCCCCTCCACGCGCTCTCTTGCTACGTCACCTTGGTTGTAGCTTTGAATATATATACTGTATAGAAGTCGTGAGTGGATAGGATTTACTCTACGTTTTTCAGAAGTGTATGATGAGCAGCTTGGGAACTTCACCGCTGCAGTGCGCTGCCGTAACGCCCTGTATCGTCTTAGTTGTTATTTACACGTTAGAGGGCAGCTCTGTCGCCCGCTGTCATTCCCCGCACCCCCCATCTATCATTCACTGCAGCTCTAGGGTCTTTCAGCGGGAGGGGGAAGGGGTGTTTGAAGAGTTCGACACTTGTCCGCTAGGGACCACCACAAGTCGATGCCCTAGAGATGGTGGCGATTGCGGCGGTGAATTAACCAACTACCTCAAAACCGTATTAGAAATTTTAACCTGGGCTGGCGACTTCTATACAGTATATATATTCAAAGGTTGTAGCCAGCGCTCTTCTTCCAGGCGCTTCCCATCCCTTTCATCTGCGCCTGGGTACGGTTGTGTCATATATTTATTCGTATTTCTATTTCTTTCTGATGCCCAGAACATGAAGAAAAAGAAAAAAAAGTTTGAAGGCTAAGCAGGTAAAGAAAAATCTAACTGAACTAAAACGAAATAATAAAGGGAAAGGAAAAGGAAAAACCAATGCCAAGAAATGAAAGACTTCACAATCGTCATCCGATGAAGAAGACTATTTGTATCTAGTTTGTGTAGGCGCATATTATGAAAGAAGGGCTGGCGAAAAATGGATCAACTGTCAAGAAACATGTGGACTCTGGTCCCACGTAGAGTGCGCAGGTAATAGTCACCATTATATTTGTCGCAACTGTGATTATGAATCTGACTAGATCTCAGTTTAGAAACTTTTATTATTTTATTTTATTATTATTTTAAACTATTATTATTTAAATTATAGTAGAACTTTTTACAGTCACCTACAGTGAATTAAAGTTTAGTTAACGTTCTGACTGATTCTAAGAAGACTTATAATATTAGTTGTTACAATGCCTATTTAATTATAAGAACAAAAGTGATGTCAGATTTTAGTTCACTTGCTATATGAATGTAAACTTTGTTTAGAAGAAGTTTATGTTTTGTTATAGTACATATTTCTAACAATAAAAGTAACTATAAATCATTTTCCTGTATGTTTATGCCTGTCACTAACGACCCCAACCACTGTCACAACCGCCCTTGGGGTGTGGTCGGTTGTGACACTTTCCTGTTTTTTAAATTTCAACCTATGGCTAATACAGCGTATTTAAGGACAATAAATTAGTATTTTTACGTAGACAAATAAACAAATTACAATTCGTGTTACTTTTTTTTCCCAGATAACTGATAAATTAACAGAATTAATTATTGGCGAACAAACCATAATTGTCACAACTGTACCCAGTCTCCCCTACATATTCGTTGAAAAGTCCGTAAATGTATGTAATGTAGTTTCTATAAGTGTGCGATGACAACACAGCTTGTTACATCGTGCTGAGGAAATGTCTGGATAAGCAAATGGTCAAAGCGGGCGGTAAAACTTGCTTGTTGTGAAGAGAAGTGGGCGAAGGGGTGGGAGGGGAACGGAGATACACGGAGTTCCACGAGCGCCAGACAGCCGAGCAATAAATAGAGACCGGAAAAATTCGCGAATTCATTTCGCGATAGGCTAAAATACAAATAGTTATACCTCAGTGCTGCCTCTGTTACTGGCTCACAACTCACCTGGATGACTCTGGTCCGGTGAGAAACACCCAACCGAAGCTTTATCGAATCACAGGCTGCTACGTTGGGACGTTTCACAAGACAGCAGCCAATGAGCGGGTGGCATTTGACCAAGTGTACGTAGAACTATGGAGTTCATCCTGGAGATCATTGAACCCAAGAATTTTTCCGGTTCCTAGCAATAAATAACGAGGGGCGCATTCTGGCGCTCGCAACGTGAAAGTCTCTCTTCATTTGCCTGAAGATAGGCTTACCAAACTTTCTCAAAATTAGTCACAGTTTATTTCAAACTAAATGAAATAACCTTTTACCACGGGAAAAAAATATTTTTTGTCTGTTTAAAATGTATAATAAATAAAATACTTTGTATATCCTACAGGTAATAAGACATTTTTATTTTGTTTAATGCCATGACAAATAAAATTTATTTTCCACATTTTACACGTTTTATATTTATTGCCAAATAATCCGATTACAAAAAAAAATGAAATTTTAAAACTAATAATTTCTGGAGCTAGCTAACCAGCTAGTGAACAAATATATTCATATGTATACAAAATTTTAAAACTAATGATAATTTGGATCCCAAGTTGAGTTTGGTCTAAATTGTTGCGTTTTTAGTCTGCACATTCTTGTCCGCGGGTACATGTTTTTTTTATCAATGGATAGTTTTGTACCCATCTGAAAGCATTTACGGTACAAATTTGTAAAATTCAACATGTGTTTTTGGTCATGTATGCCAAAAATGAGCACACGGCAGTGATTTCTGTAATCCGCAGATAAAGTTTCAGACAACGTTAGTTTTCTCACAACCTTCACAAGTAAGAGGCGGGCTAAGAATATGAAACACGTTTGGTAGTGCTTTTATGATAGCTCACTCTCTGCAGGATGAGTATTAAAACTCCTGACGAAAATCCCACTTAAGTTTGCTTTATTAGCAAAATGATCACTATAAAAATAATAGTATTTTGTAAAATGGTTCTGCTTTCTTAAACATGAATTATTACATAAAATTTAAATTATTATATTTTTATTATTTATACAATTTAAAAGTTTAAAGTCTTAGTTTCAGAAATGTGTTTTATAAACCTGGAAAAATATTTGTTGGTACACCTGAAGTTAATGTTCATGTTAAACACATTTTATTTTTAAAAAAAACTAATTGAATTTAAATTAGTTTAGAATTTTCAGTAACTAACGTCAAAAAATTTGACGTGAAAAACCGTCTATATGATATAAATGGTGATATCGTGTATATGATAAAGCGTGGCAATGGAAACAAATATCATTTGAGTTTAAAAATAATGAAAGATAGATCACTGCTATAAAGGATATGATTGCCTTTCCTCTTATTGCTATTGCCATAAACATTAGGTTGACGGTGCTTAGGAAAATCTCCGTCAGAGAAAACGAAGAAAGAAGAATCACTGTTAAAGATAGAGTAATACTAGTATTTTATGAAAATTGCAATCTGGGAAAAGGCCTTTAAGCAACATTTTGCTAGGGGAAACAGGTAAGACAAACCAAATTTTTTTAAGGTATTATAAGAAATAAGCACTTCACAGCACAACGCAGCTAAGGAAAACGCAATCAGAAGAAACGAAAAAAAATAACACAATCAATTAACGAATAACAAAGTTAGGTACAACTTTTATTCAATACCCATAATATTTGTTAATACTAAATAAGTAGAGACCGGAAAAATTCGCGGGTTCAATGACCTCCAGGATAGACTCCAATATCCTCCACACACTCGCGCAAATGCCAACTGTTCATTGGCTGCTGACTTGTGAGTCGTCTCGACTGGGTGGTCTGTGATTCGACACTTCTATGAGTGAGGGTCTCTTATTGGCCCTTAGTCCTCCCGATTAACAGTGAACCAATGACAGAAGCAGAACGAAGGTATAATAATTTGAATTTTTAGCATAACACGAAATGAACTCGCAAATTTTTCAGGTCTCTATCAATAAGCTCTGAGTAACCTCAGATTAAGCTCTGAGTAAGCTGGGAGTAATCTCTGAGTAAGCCCTCCCGCCCGACTTTCCCACACAGTTATTTCCCTGAACTCGTCCGCATGCCTCGAGCAAATCACGTTGAGGGGGACTGATTCTCGTCGGAAGACAACGAGTGTGTTCCGGGGGAGAATTGCGGTGGGTGGAGGGAGAAGGGGTAGGAGGGAGAGGAAGAAAGTTTCAACCCCCGGGAGAGTCTTGGAGGACTCGAGGGTCGTTAAGGCGTGTGGAGACTGTCTCGTCGGCGGGTGTAAGTTCCTGCCGTTGCTCCGTCGACCGCGGTGTGCCGAAACGAACAGCTACTTTCGAGCAGCGCGCGTCCGACAACATAGGCCCCTGAAGCCGGCAGGGGGGGGGGGGGGGAAGTAAGGCTGGCTGGTCGTTCCCAGTTTAAGGGACGAAAAAAAAAAAAACCAAACAGGAGAGGTTTTGGTACTTCCGTAGATTCTCAACCCCTCGGCGTCGCGAGCCAAGAAAGAACCTGACGAAGACCAGTAATTCCTGAGATTAAGGCCCGGCTACACCCCACAATGTTCGTTTACTGTATTTCCCTTTTTTTACAGGTTCGTTTAAGAACAATTGCTGCTGTGTGTAAAAAAAAAGGTTAAGCGAATAAGAATAACATTATTTTAGTTCCTGTGACCAAAACGCAATTATTCAGATAATAATTGTAACTATGAATTTTTGGGTGAATATTAACCAATTTTACTCCAGACTATACTTAATGTAAGAAAAAAGAAAATTCAATGAACAAGCATAAATTACAATAACTTTAATAATTCAATTCGTCAAAATGCAATTCCGCAAAATAATACACGGGCTCACACACATGCCAAGTCGGATTTTTTTCTTCTCAATTACATATTTTTGTAAACATATGTTTCCAAAAACACAAGAGAAACTTGTTTGTTAAAACCACTTATATGTAAAAAAAAAACAACACAGAAACGGAACTCTAGCAAGTTACCATGACGCCAACTAAGTCACGCAACAATTTTGCAGCTGTAAATACTTGTCTGAGTTTTTACGAAAAGCAGAACAAGAAGTAGCAGAAGTGTGGGCCCCAAACTGCAGAGGATATAACATGCAGAGCTTGTACAGTGAAAACTCTCAAACAGTTTTCCTCAAATAAAAAATATTAATCCTATAGAAAGTAATCCTGTGTCTAAAAACTCTTCCATCAACCTTAATGGAAGTTCATGTCATACATTTTTATCAAGGAAAATATCTTCGAATGTTACACTGTTTAAACCTTGCATTTTCTTCCTGAAGAACATTCTGTAGGAATATATATACATTTTTTTTTAAGATAAAAATAATAATAATTAAAATTTCGGCCCGACTAAATTGTAATGGCCACACAACTGGAAAATCATTTTATAAGTTCTGACAACAAGGCGACACACACAAAATTGCTTTCGTGGCTTTATTTTGGAAAATTTTCCTCGTGAAAATCTACAATTGCCGAAAATCCAAAAAATATTACATGGGGAGATTGGCTGAGCCTTAAAATGGATAAACAGGATGTCGAAATGAGCGAACTCGAACGCTAGGGATAAATGAATATCTTTCTCTTCATCTCTATTCACCCGTTTTCTCCATCTCTTACCCTTCCCTTTATTCTTCCTACCGAGGCTGTACGAAGAAAAAGAAAAGAGTTATCCTAAATGACATTAGCAGGTAAACTAATTTCCTCCTCCAGAAACCTTCTCAAGCCAACTGCCTCGCATAGCAGTTGATTTTTTTCCTTCGTGTTTTTCCCTACGTAGCTTTTGTTTTTTTGCTACGTTCCCTCACAACGAGCCCTTACTGTTTGAACTTAATTTTCCTTTAATGTTAGCTCCGCTCGGTTTCTTCATTCAGGAGTCACTTTAAGGACCGCGGGTAGATTTGTGCGACTGTAACCAAGAATCAGCACACCAGCTCCACCTGGAATAAACATTGTTAACGGAATGATGCCATCAAAAAGTAAATAAATTAAGAATTCCTTTCAAATGCTTAACTTAACCGTCAGGAAACATTTTTTTCACGAAATGGATATTACTATTTATGCTTTTTCTTCTTCTTTTTTTTCATTTCTTCCCCTTTATACTTTCACAGTTCAACATTCACTTATTTTACTTACCCCACTACACACAACAATTGCATTATAAACACAACTGAATAGAGAATGTTTATTGATCTCATTTTTTTTTCATTTCTAACCACTAAATAAATTGTTTAATAGGAATTTTGATGAAAACCAAAATAACTCAGAAATGTTAGTCAAGACACCGCACAACATAAAAATCCATATTTTACCACTAAACCACATTCCTCCATAATGCTACTTTATTAAAAAAATATATTCATCCTCATTTCAACATGATATAAATTTAAAAAAACGTGTCACATTAAATTAATGGCATATAAGTCATATGCGTGAACCTCGTACTTGACTTCGTAGAAATAGTGCAAAGGAAAAAAAATAGTTAAACTTTGTTTTTTAAGACTTCTGTTATTAACTGATTTTTACCTTACTGACGTTACATTTTTCCATTTACCTGAATGATTGCCGATAATTTTATTTCCAACTTTACTTTTTTAAATAAAACCTATTTATAAATTCCGTCATATAACGAATCTAAATTATATTTGGGACAGAGTAGTAGGTATTATAAAATTGTTGAATTATCATAGTTTTAATATAAACAAATCACCTGAACAACAAAACAACTGTTTAAAATTTAAAAATGGCAGAATTTGCTAGACTTATTAAAATATTTAAATAAGCCAATTATCACTTTCGTTATAATCGTAAATTTTTATAAAATCAAATAATCATGAATTAGTTAATTCTAAGGGGTAAGTTTTTAGATTTTAAAAAGAGCTAAAAAATTTTGGAGTTTTCTAACAGGATGAATATGATATGATGAAAATATGTATATTCTTTAAAAATGAACTTTGTCTGGGATGAACATATTTTATATTTTATTAATATTTTATATAATATATTTATAAATTAATCATATTTTGCCATTTAACCTTTGGAAATATTTTATAACTTAATAAGTTAAAATTTGGCATGCAACAAAAGTTTATGTATGACATATGAACTAGGGCTTTCAGTATGATTCGTTCGTAAGCCCAAATTCAGGGATCCTTTACTCATTTGATCGAAGATTTAACAATAATTTTGGCTAATTCAGTTCCACAACATACTTTAAATCCTATTCGTGACGTAATTTTTATGTCAACACATTTAGCTAGGAGAAAACAAAGTTGAACCTCTAAGAAATTATATTTTTGTTACCATCACAGCACAATATATAATATCTACATGGTATACATTCACTAATTATTAATTTTTTATTCTCATAGAAACTGAGGACACAATGACGAAGAACTAACTACAAACTAAAATTTCTTGAAAATTTTATGTCCATTACCTGTTATTAACTATTATCATTTGTGAAACTTTCTAACTCTTTATATATTGAAAATCTGTTGAAAATATTAGTGAAAAACAACAAATTCAAGGGAGGATAAGTGTTAAAAGTTCAGAAATAGCCCTAAATAATATATTTGATGGAATATTTTTTAAAATATACTATGGTTTTTAAGCTCGAGCCTCAACAGATATTTAAAATACATGGGAAACCACCAAATGACACCAAAAAGGCAATCTATAACTAAATTGCAACATATATTTTTAGTTAAATTCATATTTAAATACACGCACTTTTTGATATTTATAACAATTAATCAGCAACAAAATTGTTAGTTATATAACATAAGTAATTAAGAAGAAATCATTTTATGAAAATTAATTAACATTAAAAATTATAAATTAATATAAATAATTTTACATAATTTCGACAACTTACACATTTTTTAGAATTTATTTTATAGTAATCAGTAATTAATTTTAACTGATTATAAAAAATAATTTCGACTTATAGTAAATTTCATAACACCTAAAATCATTACGTCACGAAAAAAAAATTATCAGCTCTGAGCAAGTCATCTAAATAGGTATCACAATTTAAAAATACTAGTTTATAAACTGAACATTAATTTCACGATTTTTATCCCATCGTGAGAATTTTAATGAGGCTACACCCGCGTTTTGAATAGAGATTTGAATTGCCTGTGGTATTTTTTTTTTTTTTACCCGGCCGGTGGATTAGCTGTAGTCGCTGAAGCCATAGTCATCAGGCTGACCAACGAACGAAGTTAATCTTCGGAGCCTTTGTAGAGACGGCCGGCGCAGCCTTCGGTGGTCCCGTATATACGTTATGTACAGTCCCGAACACATACATCACTCGCGGGGGTACCCCGCCCGGGCGATGTTTAACAAGCTCCTCGCACCCTCCCCCTTAGGCCGTCGCCGGCCAATCAACACCGCCCACTTCGCGCTGTTAATATCTGATGCATATTCATGCCACCCCTTACCCTCCACACCCACCCCTATTTCGCCCCTAACCCTCCCCCCCCCCCCCCAGGTCCGCAGGCGCAGAAGTTAATGCCGACAGGAAGCGACTGGGCGAGTAATGCAAACACAATGTTTTCATTACGAGTAGTACACTGACGTGCCTGGGGTAATGGAGATCGATAGCTCGTTTGGACGCGCATCACTGTACATCTTCGGCCATAAGTCTCGCCCCCGGGGCATTCCGCTGCGCCCGGCGACGAGATTTGCCGCCGCGTGGTTCTTTGATATCGCGCGGTTAGCATGTGCTACAAACTTGCGCAAGTGCAAATCTGCTGTTTCCGAGAAGAAGAAAAATACGCAAATAAAAGTGTTTTTTTTTTTTTTTTTTTTTTTTTTTCGGATTTCGATACGACGTAAGGTCTCGAGCCACTGTTTTCTTGAAACAAATTTCTGAATTTTAAGTTGGAGCCTATTGTGTACCTATTCCATAAATATATATTGCATTTAACCATGTCATATTTTAAAATAGATATTGTTTTCATATTCCAAAAAAAAAATTAAACAGGTAGGCCCTACATGCAAATTACAATCATAAAATTGGTCAAAACTGGGATTTGACACGATAGTGATTTGCTGACATTAAATTTATATTAAAATGGCATTAGATAACAAGAACTTTCGTTCACATGTTTATCAATACAGTTACCTATGAAGTTAACAAATACGTAATATGGATAAATTTCTAAAATTTATATTTTTATTCTTAGTCTTCTTTTTTTTTTACGAGTGTTCATTAGTAGTACATAGTTGCAGTCTACTCACTTCACAGTTTGTCAGCACGCCAAATCACAATACTTTGGTGGGAAGCAAACGCGTCCTGAATGGCTAGGTTGAATAAGGTATTGGCTTATTTTACAGACGGCCGCCAATCACAAGGGAGAAACAGCTGGCGCTGACAAACCATATTGAAGTCTAATGGGCGTTCAGATTTTTTTAAAAACTACCTGTCCCTAGACATAACCTATCCAAATTAAATTTATTATGTATTTTTAATAGCATATAAATTGTCAACGTGTTTAAATTAATTAAAAAAGATTTAAAGGTGTACGCGTGAAAAGAGAGAAAAATACATGATTTTTAAATGAAACTTTTATATGGTCAACAGGATAAGTTAGGCTTGGAAACTATAAAATCTTTATAGTGCCTTAATTTGAGCGATGACTGCGTCACAAGGTAATGGAAGTTGGTTCTAACGGAAGTGGGAGGTTATCGGAAATTACCTGATGGAGTGGGTTTTAAAGATGTTAGTAACAAATAAGTAAAGAGAAGATAACTGTAAATCCCTTCGCGGATTACGTTTTCCATATTTGTTACATTTGCAAAAATTCGTAATCTGGTATACTGTATTACTACTATACGTTCAGGTTAATTACGTCACAATATAGCACTCTACATCACACTTACATTCATTTCACACCCCTTTTTTTATACTTTCGCATATTTCCGCACGTTTTCCCGCACTTTTTCACACATATTTTTGCACACTTTTAAAAAGTTATAACACACTTTCATATGTTACCAAACGTTTCTTCATTTTCCATAATCTCACATCTCTTCTCTAGCTTTCGGCTTACTTTTACACGCTTTGGCAAATTTTTGTATTTGTGTACCTACTTTACAATATTTCCTATTCCTCTATTTGAAGAGTTTCTCACGTATCGCACGCGAATGCCACGCACTCATTTGTTATTTGTATAAACATATAATTTTATACATGTTAGTTTTATATGTATTTCATATATTTGTACTATATATTAGTAGCCGGAGCACACGTGCTTCACTACGGCAGTCTCTCACTGCTCATTTTGTAAGCGCCTCCTCGCCGTTGCACCACTGCCATTGCAAAAGCCGTTGCCGTGGATACGCAGAAGGCATCGACAATGCAAAAGCCCGCTGCCATGGAGAGGAAGAAAACGGGGCATGTGTCGTTTTTCCTAAAAGCGTTTTGCCTAATTTTAGGCAAAATGTTGTTAGGCAAAACGCCGTTAGGTTAGGTTAGGTTAGGTTAGGCAAAATGCCGTTAGGCAATTCGCCATCAGGAAAAACGCCGTTGGCCAAATCGTAGTTAGGCAAAATGCCGTTAGGCAATTCGCCATTAAACAAAACGCCATTAGGCAAATCGCCGTTAGGCAATTCGCCGTTAGCAAAACGCCGTTAGGCAAAACGAGGTTTTGTCATCGTAGTAATATTTTAGGCAAAACGCCGTTAGGCAAATCGCCTTTAGGCAAATCGCCTTTAGACAAACCACATTTAGGCAAATCACCTGTTACTCAGAAAACGTCAAGAATGCATGCCGAAATTCCATCAAGAATAATCAAATTCCTTTCAATGGCGAGTTTTTTTTCTTTCGAAATCTCACCTAAACAGTGACACTCCTGTGTTTTTGAATGTGATGTGTGTTAAATTTCATCGCAGTAAAATGAGTGGTCTAGGAACGAATACAGGATTGCTTATTCATTACTAGCAACACGCCCCGGCTTCGCACGGGTGCAATGCTGATAATATAATATACTTATTTTTAAATATAAATATAGACTGAAAACAAAAGATAATCAACAAATATCAACAACAAAAGAAACCTACCTTTTATATTCAGTTCTTTTTTGAACTTAAATACCTTACCTTAAACTACGATTTTCTTTAATTAAATAAAAAATATTTTACTTAACTATGCGTTCGATTAAAAACAAAAGATAATCAACAATTATCAACAAAATGATCTATTTCGTAGGGTTCATCCAGCGTTTGAAATGTAAGCGCAAAAAAAATGTGTATATTTACGACATCACATTGGAAACCTCTTAAATTATCAGTGTTTCTCTACTATATTATGCATGTATTATACAATTAAACCTTCCTCTAGAATCACTCTATCTATTAAAAAAAATTGGTTGTCTGTAAAGTCAGTTTACGGACGATAGATTAACGTGACAACGTCATAACAAAACATTGATGAAATGATTGCATACTTTTATGAATAAAATTGAATAATTTTATTGAATTATCACTTTTTTTTTGTATGGATACAAAGGAGGAGTGAAATAAAATCTACAATTTAATTGATAAAATTTACTTTTATTTCCACTCATTAATTCAAATATGTTCATTACTTTAACGAAGAGATTATTTTAACTATAACTTTTATACATTTTCGCTATTTAACTTCTTCCAATCTGTGCTATTCTGTTAAGGATAGGACGATGATAGGAAAAGTAAGAAACGAATGGGAGTGTTTCAAGTTTAATGTGCCTCGAAAAAAGTCAGATCGATGGTTGTTCCAATCGAGTGGAAGAGAGATAGATGCGGCGCAAGCGTACAATGAGCGTAACGGGACACAGCGTAACGGAACACTTTTTAGTGCGTGAAGCCGGCGTTCATCGATTTATTAGACGTTGTCACGTCAAAAAAAAATCGTATCAAAATCCGTTGCGTAGTTTTAAAGATCTAAGCATGCATAGGGACGGAAAGACAGCGGGAAGCGACTTGGTTTTATACTATATGTAGTGATAAATCTGTGTAATATTTTGCAATGTTTAGTGCGTGACTGGTAATGATTGGTGCGTGACTGGGAATGAAGACGCACCACCGCGTGACGGCAGTTTCTCCGGCCGCGTCGCTGGAAGGAGTGGTCGCGTGAGCGCGTCGCATATCTCAGCGCTACGCCACAGACCACAAGCTCTCCCGAATGGGCAGCGCAGGGCAAACACGGCAGCACTCCGCGGGTCCGGCAAACATCACCAGAGAGCAGCCGTCGGCGGAGAGGACCGGGAACCCATTAGCGAGGTCATTAATTCCGGCGGCGTCTCCGCTCACCTCGGGACAGACCGCGGCGGCCCGTAGCCTGGACCAGGGGGGGGGGGGGCAGACCTCGTTCTCCTCGGGCCGCGCAAACAAACAACTCGGAGCTAGAATAATAAAACTGTTTTGCTACTCTTATGACAAGGGACCTGAAAAATTCTGCGGGTTAATTTCGTGTTATGCTAAAATTCAAATAATTACACCTTAGTGCTGCTTCTGCCATTGGTTCACTGTTAATCTGGAGGACTGAGGGCCAATTAGAGACCCTCACTCATAGAAGTGTCGAATCACAGGCCACCCAGTCGAGACGACTCACAAGTCAGCAGCCAATGAACAGCTGGCATTTGCCCGAGTGTGTACAGGATATTGGAGTCAATCCTGGAGGTCATTGAACCCGGGAATTTTTCCGGTCTCTATACATGAGGAGCTTTCGTGCAAAACTCGACTTGTCTATCACCATTAAAAATGTAATTTTTCACATGTTTTGAGACGCTTTTTTGCACAGAAACCCATAGTTTATGCTTGTAAATGACTTCGACATGTTGGGTTTTGTATCGTCGTGATATGGTAGTGTTCTTCGCCTCAGAAAAAGGGCTTTGGTTTGATTCATGATCAGTGATAAGGACAAAAAAAATATTAAAATTTTTTTTTTAAATTCAGTTTCCCGTTACCTTTAGTGGAGTTTATCAATCATTCACTCTACGAAAAACAACACTGTACAAGATACATGTAAACTAATTAAATATGTTGTCAAGATACCTAAAATGGAAGTCCATTTTTTTATGCATGAAATACATTCCAACCAGTTCATGTACAATGCTATATGTATAGGCCAAGTGTCTTCGGACCACGAGACCAGGTCATGAACAATTGCCTACGTATTTACCAGATATTTTTGAACCTCAAGAACTTCTTCGTCGATAGCTAATAAAAAATATTTCAAGCAGTCAATAAAAAGTCTTCAAATTTTCAGACCTAAGAATCGATAAAATCAATTACAAGCATTTTGACCAAAGGAACATGTTTTACGCTTACTCAATAACCAATAATACCGGGGGAAAATTTTTTTATGAAGACCAAGAGGTCTTCAACAAGTAAATATTCAGAGCTACTACAGATTTCACTATGCACATTTAACGAAAACACACATTCATAAAAAGAAAAGAACACACAGTACACACACTAGACCACACAGTACATAACACTGATCCCTAATGGTGGTGGAGTCCCAAAGGCCTGTCTCACCGTGAAGAGCCAAAGGCTAATAGGGAAAGGAGAGGACTGAGAAAACCAGAAACACCGTTGGTGGTGCCGGGTGCAACCCAGGCCTTTATCAGCTGTAAACCATCTGGGGCCAAGGCACAATGATCTGAAGCATGCCGAGGTACTCCAGCGTCTTGACAACGACACTGAATGGTTACCTACTTCTAGCAGAAGCGAACACTCTGAAACCGGTTAGTGACACACTAAAAAATTAGTAGAAGTTCCGGGATGATCTTTGATGAAGTGACTGGATCCTCGCTTAGGTTTTCTCTGTCGTTTCAGGACACGAACTTAGAAGTGGATTGCTCCTATCGCTTGAGGCAAGCTCGAAGGGTTCACTATGGCTGTGAAGAGGTGACTGTTGACCGATTTCACAACTACAGTACTAGCCAAGCTCGGAGGGTTCCCTAAGTCTGTGAAAAGCTGACTGTTGAGCGACTTCACAGCTACGGTACTAGCCAAGCTCGGAGGGTTCCCTATGTATGTGAAGAGCTGACTGTTGAGTGACTTCACGGCTACGGTACTAGCCAAGCTCGGAATGTTCCCCATGTCGGTGAAGAGCTGACTGTTGAGCGACTTCACAGCTACGGTACTAGCGAAGCTCGGAGTGTTCCCTATGTCTGTGAAGAGCTGACTGTTGAGCGACTTCACAGCTACGGTACTAGCCAAGCTCGAAATGTTCCCCATGTCTGTGAAGAGCTGACTGTTGAGCGACTTCACAGCTACGGTACTAGCCAACATCGGAGGGTTCCCTATGTCTGTGAAGAGCTGACTGTTGAGCGACTTCACAGCTACGGTACTAGCCAAGCTCGGAATGTTCCCCATGTCTGTGAAGAGCTGACTGTTGAGCGACTTCACAGCTACGGTACTAGCCAAGCTCGGAGGGTTCCCTATGTATGTGAAGAGCTGACTGTTGAGTGACTTCACGGCTACGGTACTAGCCAAGCTCGGAGGGTTCCCTATGTATGTGAAGAGCTGACTGTTGGTGACTTCACGGCTACGGTACTAGCCAAGCTCGGAGGGTTCCCTATGTATGTGAAGAGCTGACTGTTGAGTGATTTCACGGCTACGGTACTAGCCAAGCTCGGAATGTTCCCCATGTCTGTGAAGAGCTGACTGCAGAGTGACTTCACGGCTACCGTACTAGCTAAGTTCGGAGGGTACCCTATATCTGTAAAGAGCTGACTGTTGAGTGACTTCACGGCTACGGTACTAGCCAAGCTCGGAGGGTTCCCTATGTATGTGATGAGCTGACTGTTGAGTGACTTCACGGCTACGGTACTAGCCAGGCTCGGAGGGTTTCCCATGTCTGTGAAGAGCTGAATGTTGAGTGACTTAACGGCTACGGTACTAGCTAAGCTCGGAGGGTTCCCTATATCTGTGAAGAGCTGACTGTTGAGTGACTTCACGGCTACGGTACTAGCCAGGCTCGGAGGGTTTCCCATGTCTGTGAAGAACTGAATGTTGAGTGACTTCAAGGCTACGGTACTAGCCAAGCTCGGAGGGTTCCCTATGTATGTGATGAGCTGACTGTTGAGTGACTTCACGGCTATGGTACTAGCCAGGCACGGAGGGTTTCCCATGTCTGTGAAGAGCTGAATGTTGAGTGACTTCAAGGCTACGGTACTAGCCAAGCTCTGAGGGTTCCCTATGTCTGTGAAGAGCTGACTGTTGAGCGACTTCACAGCTGCGGTACTAGCCAAGCTCGGAGGGTTCCCTATGTATGTGAAGAGCTGACTGTTGAGTGACTTTACGGCTACGGTACTAGGCAAGCTAGGAGGGTTCCCTATGTCTGTGAAGAGCTGACTGTTGAGCGACTTCACAGCTACGGTACTAGCCAAGCTCGGAGGGTTCCCTATGTATGTGAAAAGCTGACTTTTGAGTGACTTCAAGGCTACGGTACTAGCCAAGCTCGGAATGTTCCCCATGTCTGTGATGAGCTGACTGTTGAGTGACTTCACGGCTACGGTACTAGCTAAGCTCGGAGGGTTCCCTATATCTGTGAAGAGCTGACTTTTGAGTGACTTCACGGCTACGGTACTAGACAGGCTCGGATTGTTTCCCATGTCTGTGAAGAGATGAATGTTGAGTGACTTCACGGCTACGGTACTAGCTAAGCTCGGAGGGTTCCCTATATCTGTGAAGAGCAGACTGTTGAGTGACTTCACGGCTACGGTACTAGCCAGGCTCGGAGGGTTTCCCATGTCTGAGAAGAGCTGAATGTTGAGTGACTTCACGGCTACGGTACTAGCCAAGCTCGGAGGGTTCCCTATGTCTGTGAAGAGCTGACTGTTGAGCGACTTCACAGCTGCGGTACTAGCCAAGCTCGGAGGGTTCCCTATGTATGTGAAGAGCTGAATGTTGAGTGACTTCACGGCTACGGTACTAGCCAAGCTCGGAATGTTCCCCATGTCTGTCATGAGCTGACTGTTGAGTGACTTCACGGCTACGGTACTAGCCAAGCTTGGAGGGTTCCCTATGTCTGTGAAGAGCTGACTGTTGTGCGACTTCACAGCTACGGTACTAGCCAAGCTCGGAGGGTTCCCTATATCTGTGAAGTGCTGACTGTTGAGTGACTTAACAGCTACGGTACTAGCCAAGCTTGAAGGTTTCCCTATGTCTGTAAAGAGCTGTTTGTTGAGCGAAATCACAGCTACGGTACTAGCCAAGCTCGGAGGGTTCCCTATGTCTGTGAAGAGCTGACAGTTTAGCGACTTTTAAGCTACGGTACTAGCTAGGCTCGGAGGTTTCCCCTTTTCTGTGAAGAGCTGACTGTTGAGCGACTTCACAGCTACGGTACTAGCCAAGCTCGGAGTGTTCCCTATGTCTGTGAAGAGCTGACAGTTTAGCAACTTTTAAGCTACGGTACTAGCTAAGCTCGGAGGTTTCCCCTTTTCTGTGCTGAGCTGACTGTTGAGCGACTTCACAGCTACGGTACTAGCCAAGCTCGGAGTGTTCCCTATGTCTGTGAAGAGTTGACTGTTGAGCGACTTCACAACTACGGTACTAGCCAAACTTGGAGGGTTCCCTTTGTCTGTGAAGAGCTGACTGTTGAGCGACTTCAACGCTACGGTACTAGCCAAACTCGGAGGGTTCCCTATATCTGTGAAAAGCTGACTGTTGAGCGACTTTACAGCTATAGTACTAGCTAAGCTCGGAGGAATCCCTATGTCTGTGAAGAACTGACAGTTTAGCGACTTTACAGCTGCGGTACTAGCTAAGCTCGGAGGTTTCCCCTTATCTGTATAGAGCTGAATGTTGAACGACTTCACAGCTACGGTACTAGCCAAACTCGGAGGGTTCCCTAAGTCTGTGAAGAGCCGACAGTTTATCGACTTTACAGCTACAGTACTAGCCAAGCTCGGAGGGTTCCCTATGTCTGTGAAGACCTGACTGTTGAGCGACTTCACAGCTACGGTACTATCCAAGCTCGGAGGGTTCCCTATGTATATGAAGAGCTGACTTTTGAGTGACTTCAAGGCTACGGTACTAGCCAAGCTCGGAATGTTCCCAATGTCTGTGATGAGCTGACTGTTGAGTGACTTCACGGCTACGGTACTAGCTAAGCTCGGAGGGTTCCCTATATCTGTGAAGAGCTGACTTTTGAGTGACTTCACGGCTACGGTACTAGACAGGCTCGGATTGTTTCCCATGTCTGTGAAGAGATGAATGTTGAGTGACTTCACAGCTACTGTATAAGCCAAGCTCGGAGGGTTTCCTATGTCTGTAAAGAACTGACTGTTGAGCGACTTCACAGCTACGGTACTAGCCAGGCGCGGAGGGTTCCCTATGTCTGTGAAGAGCTGACTGTTGAGCGACTTCACACCTACGGTACTAGCCAAGCTCGGAGGGTTCCCTATGTCTGTAAAGAACTGACTGTTGAGCGACTTTACAGCTACGGTACAAGCCAGGCGCGGAGGGTTCCCTATGTCTGTGAAGAGCTGACAGTTGAGCGACTTCACATCTACTATATTAGCCAAGTTTGGAGGGTTCCCTATATCTGTAAAGAACTGACTGTTGAGCGACTTCACAGTTACGGTACTAGCAAGCGCGGAGGGTTCCCTATGTCTGCGAAGAGCTGACTGTTGAGCGACTTCACAGCTACTGTATTAGCCAAGCTCGGAGGGTTCCCTATGTCTGTGAAGAGCTGACAGTTGAGCGACTTCACAGCTACGGTACTAGCCAAGCTCGGAGGGTTCCCTATGTCTGTAAAAACTGACTATTGTGCGACTTCACAGCTACGGTACTAGCCAGGCGCGGAGGGTTCCCTATGTCTGTGAAGAGCTGACTGTTGAGCGACTTCACAGCTACGGTATTAGCCAAGCTCGGAGGGTTCCCTATGTATGTGAAGAGCTGACAGTTAAGCGACTTCTCAGCTACGTTACTAGCCAAGTTTGGAGGGTTCCCTATATCTGTGATGAGCTGAAAGTTGAGCGACTTCACAGCTACGGTAGTAACCATGCTTGGAGGGATCCCTATGTCTGTGAAGAGCTGACTGTTGAGCGACTTCACAGCTAAGGTACTAGACAAGCTCGGAGGGTTCCCTATGTCTGTGAAGAGCTGACTGTTGAGCGACTTCACAGCTACTGTATTAGCCAATCTCGGAGGGTTCCCTATGTCTGTGAAGAGCTGACAGTTGAGCGACTTCACAGCTACGGTACTAGCCAAGCTCGGAGGGTTCCCTATGTCTGTAAAGAACTGACTGTTGAGCGACTTCACAGCTACGGTATTAGCCAAGCTCGGAGGGTTCCCTATGTATGTGAAGAGCTGACAGTTAAGCGACTTCTCAGCTACGTTACTAGCCAAGTTTGGAGGGTTCCCTATATCTGTGATGAGCTGAAAGTTGAGCGACTTCACAGCTACGGTAGTAACCATGCTTGGAGGGATCCCTATGTCTGTGAAGAGCTGACTGTTGAGCGACTTCACAGCTAAGGTACTAGACAAGCTCGGAGGGTTCCCTATGTCTGTGAAGAGCTGACTGTTGAGCGACTTCACAGCTACTGTATTAGCCAATCTCGGAGGGTTCCCTATGTCTGTGAAGAGCTGACAGTTGAGCGACTTCACAGCTACGGTACTAGCCAAGCTCGGAGGGTTCCCTATGTCTGTAAAGAACTGACTGTTGAGCGACTTCACAGCTACGGTACTAGCCAGGCGCGGAGGGTTCCCTATGTCTGTGAAGAGCTGACTGTTGAGCGACTCCACAGCTACGGTACTAGCCAAGCTCGGAGGGTTCCCTATGTCTGTAAAGAACTGACTGTTGAGCGACTTCACAGCTACGGTACTAGCCAGGCGCGGAGGGTTCCCTATGTCTGTGAAGAGCTGACTGTTGAGCGACTTCACAGCTACTGTATTAGCCAAGCTTGGAGGGTTCCCTATGTCTGTAAAGAAATGACTGTTGAGCGACTTCACAGCTACGGTACTAGACAGGCGCGGAGGGTTCCCTATGTCTGTGAATAGCTGACTGTTGAGCGACTTCACAGCTACGGTATTAGCCAAGCTCGGAGGGTTTCCTATGTATGTGAAGAGCTGACAGTTTAGCGACTTCTCAGCTATGTTACTAGCCAAGTTTGGTGGGTTCCCTATATCTGTGAAGAGCTGAAAGTTGAGCGACTTCACAGCTACGGTAGTAGCCATGCTTGGAGGGATCCCATTGTCTGTGAAGAGCTGACAGTTTAGCGACTTCACAGCTAAGGTACTAGCCAAGCTCGGAGGGTGCCCTAAGTCTGTAAAGAGCTGACAGTTCAGAGACTTCACAGCTACGGTACTAGCCATTTTCGGAAGGTTCCCCATGTATGTGAAGAGGTGACAGTTGAGTGACTTTACAGCTCCGGTACTAGCCAAGCTCGGAGGGTTCCCTATGTCTGTGAAGAGCTTACAGTTAAGCGACTTCATAGCTACGGTACTAGCTAAGCTCGGAGGGTTCCCTATGTCTGTAAAGAGCTGACTGTTGAGCGACTTCACAGCTACGGTACTAGCCAAGCTCGGAGGGTTTCTTATGTGTGTGAAGAGCTGACTGTTGAGCGACTTCACAGCTACTGTATTAGCCAAGATTGGAGGGTTCCCTATGTCTGTGAAGAGCTGACAGTTAAGCGACTTCACAGCTACGGTACTAGCGAAGCTCGGAGTGTTCCCTATGTATGTGAAGAGCTGACTGTTGAGCGACTTCACAGCTACGGTACTAGCCAAGCTTGAAGGTTTCCCTATGTCTGTAAAGAGCTGACTGTTGAGCGACTTCACAGCTACTGTATTAGCAAAGCTTGGAGGGTTCCCTATGTCTGTGAAGAGCTGACAGTTAAGCGACTTCACAGCTACGGTACTAGCAAAGCTCGGAGAGTTCCCTATGTCTGTGAAGAGCTGACTGTTGAGCGACTTCACAGCTACGGTACTAGCCAAGCTCGGAGGGTTTCCTATGTCTTTGAAGAGCTGACAGTTGAGCGACTTTACAGCTACTGTTCTAGCTAACCTCAGAGGGTTCCCTATGTCTGTGAAGAGCTGACAGTTGAGCGAGTTCACAGCTACGGTACTAGCCACTTCGGAGGGTTCCCCATGTCTGTGAAGAGCTGACTGTTGAGTGACTTCACAGCTACGGTACTAGCCATTCTCGGAGGGTTCCCCATGTCTTTGAAGAGGTGACAGTTGAGCGACTTCATAGCTACGGCACTAGCTAAGCTTGGAGGGTTCCCTATGTCTGTGAAGAGCTGACTGTTGAGCGACTTCACAGCTACTTTATTAGCCAAGCATGGAGGGTTCCCTATATCTGTGAAGAGCTGACTTTTGAGCGACTTCACTTACGATACTATCTAAGCTCAGAGTGTTCCCTATTTTTGTGAATAGCTGACTGTTGAGCGACTTCACAGATACGGTACTAGCCAAGCTCGGAGGGTTTTCTATGGCTGTGAAGAGCTGACAGTGGAGCGGCTTCACAGCTACGGTACTAGCCAAGCTCCTAGTGTTCCCTATGTCTGTGAAGAATTGACTGTTGAGCGACTCCACAGCTCCGGTACTAGCCTGGACAGATAGTAGAGGTTGGATAGTACCTTCAACGGACCACGGGGTTCTCTGGTTGACTGAGGGGTCCCGGTGTGAAGTATGGTGGATCGGGGTGGACACTAGCAGTGCGAAGGGAACCGAAGCATCTTTGGCTGTGATACGTGTGTCGGACGAATGAGTTGGGCGAGCCAGTGTGTTGTGACAGAGGTGCGTGGCGATAATAATTTTAAAGATTGACTTAAAAATTAATAATTAGATTTTAAAGGAACTTTTTTTTCACGTGAAGGATGGTAAATGCAGATAATAAATATTTATCTCAATTTTTTTTCAACTTTTTTAAAATATTGAGTATTGTAAATGCAATTGATGAAAAGTTATTTCCATGTTAATATTTTATGGTGTATAAATTACTCCTTTTTATTTTATATTTTATAAATCTTATAAAGAACAAAGAATGTGACAATTAAAAGTGCAAACTATAATGTTTTCATGAAATTAATTGTATTAAATTTGTTTAAAGCATTCTTCACTGAAAGCAAAACGTTAACTTTAGGTTCTATTTTATGTGAATGACAAGTTTCGTAATTTTATGAATGAAAGGTTATCCTTTCAAACACTGTTTGATTCTTCTGAACGTTGGTAACTTCCGGCATTTATTATATCCTAATTGAAACCGTGATGAGAGAATCCTACCTGGAATAAAAAAAATTATAAGAAAGATCTCAGCTCTAAAAAGGCGTAGAAAGCGTAAAATATAATTTAGTTTTTATAATTATTATTGTTGCTGTTCAATTAAATCGACTGTCAAATAAACACCGTTTTCTAAATGGCAAATCATTCCAAAGTGCTGTCATATTTATACACTTTTAAAATATTTTTACAAATTATTTTACCAATAATCCTTGTTACAAATTATCAAGAGAAGTTCGCAAATTTACGGATATATTCGTGGATTTTCGGGTATGAAATTAGTAACATAAAACATTAGTATTTCGTAACGAAATGCCTAGTTTGTAAGTCATTTATCTTTTTACTGTCTAAGTTTCTTAGTTTTTTAGGGGCTGACTGGCGGCGGAGTGAGTGGTCAGTGTAACTACTCACTACCGGGGGCGCTTGCGTCCCTGGACAAATATTCCAGTCGCAAATAAATTTCAAATCGGACCACGAGTCCAAGTGCCCAACCCCCGCATGGTAGACACTTTTCTACTCTGTCTAACACTTCATCCAGACCATCCTCTGTCTCCTGTAAATTCCTACACGTAATGCATGCCAATTTGCATCCTGCATGAATGTGCCTAGGGTTTTCCCTGTTTCTAAGAAAGTTTTACCTGGGCCCAACCTATATCTAGTTATAGTCTAGATTTAAGAGTGAGGGAAGTTATTCATGGCGCCAATCGTTCCCATGACTGGCCAATCCCCTCCTAGCACATGATGCATGCGATCCACTCCCTGCATTGCTAATCCCAGCATTACTAGGCGTATAGGCTTCGGCCTGAGACGCACCTAGGTCCCTCCCTAACCCAGAACCCTCCAAAATATACTTATTTTTAGTTAGGATAAAAAAAATCATAAAATATGATCTTACCAATGTCATCTCGGAGCATTTAAAAGTTATTAAAAACTTGTTTTGGCAACACTTCTCTTAAAAGTTTACTCTGTCCACCAACGGAAGACAGATCTCATAACTCGTCAATAAGGCGTGGTTTCTCCGATTGTTTATTTACCTGAAACAACGAATAACTCTTCTTTTATTTTAGGAGTGTACAAGTAAGAAAGCGCATGTCAATTTTTATTTAGGAAAATAATTAGTAAAAATGTAATTATTTACTATGAAGGAAAATGAAGAGTGCATTTGACTGGGTGATTCCACTACCAATAGCGTTCGTCAGTCACCGGTAAAATGGCGTCAGTAACTAGATAGTCAACTGTGGAGAAGCAACACGGGCACCCTCCCATTTCCATCTGAAAAGTTTCATCCATGAATAAGTTAATAGGTAGAGGCCGGAAAAATTCGCGATTTCAATGACCTGAATGATATACTCCATGATTCTCTATGCACGCGGGAAAATTACATCTACTCATTGGCTACTGAATCGTGATACCTGTTAGCTGGGACGCCAGTGAATCGATACTGCTTTTGTTGAAGGTTTTTCATTGGCCGAGTGTCATTCAGATAAACTGTGGCCCAATCACAGATGCAGTAAAAAGGCAAACGTATTTTGATTCTAGTCTATCACGAAATGAATCCGCGAATTTTTCCGGTCTCTATTAATAGGTGGTTAAAAGTTTGACTTCTGACGACGAAATGAAACCGGCCGTGCGAATGTGGCTCTTCTCGCAGACGACGGAGTTACATGAGGCCGGGATTTTCAAAACTGATCCACCGTTGGGACGAATTCCTCAACGTGCATGGACGTTAGGTGAAAAAAAATTGTAATTAATGGGTAGTAGTTTCATTTATGATTCATATTGTCATTAATTTCTCAATTTTTGACCTGATAACGTTTTACAAATCGATGAACACCGGCTGCACGCACTAAAAAGCAAGACTCATTGTCACGTTCGCGCCTGAGCCGAGCGTGCAAGAACCGGCCAACCACAGTGCGAGAAAATCTTCTATAATATCAACAAAAAAAAAGTCAAGGCGGGCTTTTTAAAAGCAGCAATTTAAAAAATTTGATTTATTTGTCCAATTTCGTCATTTCAAATTAACAATTTATTTACATTGATTTGATTTCAGTTTATTTATGTAACTAATAATTTGTGATTTTGATCAAATTATTTAAAATAAATTTGCAAATACTGTAAATAATATTTTACAATTACAAAGTATGCAATTTTTCATCAATGTTTTCTTATGACGTTATCACGTAAAATTATCGTCCGTAAAACGACTTTACAAACAACCCCCTTTGTTTATTTATATATATGTATATGTCCGTTATTTATTGGTACGCCCCCGTAAGTTCAGAAGTTCTGCAAACGTACTGCGAATTTGCAAAGGCGCGAAGAGTTTCAAATCTCATCAGCGCTAACGAGAAAGTTCGCTCTCCGCCAACGCCGCGACCACCGCTCAGGTAGATGGAACGGTATTTGCCTTCGGTCAGCTCGCAGTCGCTCGTAAAACACGTTTGATGCCAAACGGACAGCCGATTGCGACAGTATTTGTAAGGGGGGGGGGGGGGTCCATTAACGCTAAGTGGCGTTTCCTTTGACATCGCT
Organism: Bacillus rossius redtenbacheri; assembly: GCF_032445375.1. Taxonomy (NCBI): domain Eukaryota; kingdom Metazoa; phylum Arthropoda; class Insecta; order Phasmatodea; family Bacillidae; genus Bacillus; species Bacillus rossius. The sequence continues at coordinate 39,297,706 of NC_086341.1, read as the reverse complement.
CTCGACTGGTCGGCATTTCACTCGACTGCGCCGAAACGGTCGCGTCGCATTAATTTCCGCCGTCGATGCTGCACGCACTCCAGGCTCAAGCGCTTATTTGCAGAGAATTCTGTCACCCGGTAAACAATACCGCCTACACAACTATCCGGCGCGTCCGTCAACAAGCCACGCGTCCGTCATAGTGTTTTTGACGTGAACACGTATTTTAAATTGCTTCCATAGTGAGAGGCAATTAAAACAAAAACGAGTGATAACAAAAATCGGGGGATACAGTTTGGTGTTGCAGTTACGTATCTTATCATCTCCATCCAAAAATTTAATTACACCGCTGGATAGCTAAAGGATCAAAGAATTCGTTACGCGAAGTGAGGACTGTGACGCATCGCGCGCGGTGGAGGGGGAAGTGCCGCCATTTTGAGGTCATTTATTTTGCTGCGTTTCGAGATTTCCATTTAGTATAACTTTTGACTCGGAGATGCTACGACATTCGTATGAGTTTCAATCGTCAGCTCTCGTCAAAATATATCCATTGCATATGTAAATCTCTACTGTAAAATAGTTACAGTGAATATATATATGATGTTAAAATAAAGAAAACATATAATCCAAAATATATAATGTCGGCCTATACGCGACTTCTTAGTGTTCAAACATGATTATAACATACATAAAATAGCGTATGTAATATTTTTTTATAGAAAATACTACCTGTTGCGTACACGTATTCACGTACAACACACGGCCGTGTCCATGACATAGCCACACCCCATTTTTATACTTGATGCTGCCAAAGTACTAACTAGGCTTAATTTTTTGAGAAAAATTATCTTGTAAAAATGTTTACCAGCTTGCCCATTAAGTACACTAAGCACTTACAAATGATTAAACTTACTCTCAAATTTTCATGTACAAGTTAAACACAGATAATAATTACAGATTTTCAAGCTGACAACTATAACGAATATTGCAACGCTGATATCATAATTAAAAATTTCGGGATTTTCTAGAAAATAAAATGGTAGAATCAATATGGCATCCGGGTCAAAGGCCACCACGATGTCACAATCCAAGATGGCGGACCCTGACACCACACACAACACCTTGAAAACTGTTTCCGGACATACTATTATATACTACTATAACTGTTTTTTTTGCATCAAGTACTACTGTCGTTACAATAATCGCAAATATGTCATTATTTTTAGTTTACTATAAATATAGCTGTAACAATAGCTAAAGAAGTAAACAAGAGAAACCTTTTTTTACTACAAAAATTATTTATTTTGCTAATAAAACCATTTTGCACATTAAATATATAGGTACTAGACCAAATGTATATGTTAAACATTTCAAGAGAGTTTAATGATGTAAAGATATTTTGGTAGCAGCTACTCTTGGAACTAATTACAGAAATTGTATGAATAAATTTTTTCTGCATGATTTCACTTTGTATAAAATTAAATGTAACTTACACTTGAAAAATAACTCACAGTTTATTTTTTAAAAGTGGCAAAGCTTGATACAATTAACGTGAGGTTTTTTCAGTCAATGCAAAACGTTTTGATGCCATTTTTTAATCCTAACTTTTATTTCTTGTACACAAAATAATAATGTTTTTTTTTAATTGACTAGTTCTGTTAACGTATTAATTTTCTCTAATCAATAAGTTTAAATACGTATTTAAAAAGGTATGTTTGGTGTGATGGGGGGGGGGGGGGGGTTGAACAGGGAAATCTGGTAGTGCACTGTGTGATAAAGATAAAACATTATTTTTTTCAAATAGTGGCGTAGTCATAATTATATATTATCTTACTGGATGCTGACGATTTAGTCTAACACGAATCGGCGAGTGACTATCTATCTCCCACGCGAGTGTCAGATCAGCGGTTACAGCACAGCATCCACCAAAGGTACGTGTTAACATCGTGCCCATATTCGCCGGCAAATACAGCGATCACTCACTCACCTGGAGACAGGTTGTGCGTTTCCCTCGCTTTAACAGACAGACGCGCGTTCTGGTGAACGCCATTCGATTGTTCGCCGCGCGTTGCGCTGCGCTATTGTTTCCGTCGGAGCCGCCTGTGTTCGTGTCCCGGCAGCGAGTACGGGGGAATCGGAGACTCAGTTAAGCCCTTTTGGCAGTCCTCCCCAGCTGTCGAGGCGAAGGCGCGCCGGCAGGCTCTCGCGCGCGGATGAACGAACTCGCCGGGCGCAGCCAAAGAGGATTTCCTCCCGCGGAACTTACTCTCTTCCATCGTTTCTCACAGCCTCCTGATACAGTCTCGCTTCCTCAAGCTGCAGTCGCACAATGCAGTGTTCTCAGGACTTCTTTCCGACAGAAACTTCATATCTAACATACAATATTACCCTATGTCACATAATTTAGAATTGGGCAACTCCACAAGAGAGTAGAAACTTTCCTGTTACAAAGATACTGTGCTTTTCATCAATTTACGTGTGAGGGTCTCACGGAATGGATTGTTACAAGTGAAAATTTGCAGCTTTGAGTAAGCATCATTGTTCACCTCTAAAAGTTGAGATTTGGTATGGAAGACTCCTGTCTGCAATATTTATTTATTCACGCCATTATTCTCCAGAGCGCCTCATATATATGTTTGTGGCCCACGCCATTTGGGACATTTTCCAACAGCCACACATTGTAATTGGGGCTTGTCTGGCTATACAAAATATTTTTAACTTATGCTCTTATAACTCTCGCACAGTGCTTTACAAAAATGTTGAATGATTAACTAAGATATGATTCGATATAATTGTAACATTCGGAGGTAAGCACTCCACGTGTGCGTTTATGGTAGTCGTGAGTCTGATCGATAACCTGACTCGCGAGCGAACCCAGTTTATGCCCTCAGGAGGCAACTCGTGTTCGGTTTGTGGTTTTCCTATATTTTGTCATCGAAAATATTCATCAGTTGCTCGTTTAAAATGAGGTTATAAAACTCGCGAATAATGTGAGTCACATAGTTCTGCGGACACTCACAAGGCTTCATTTTGCTGTGAAAAGTGTAAATATCTCAACACAAACATGATGATTCATGTCATCGCAACAAAACAACTCACTCTTCGAATCACCGGTGAGTGGTTCTGACTCTCAAAAAAATATATAAGTTACGACATTGTGAAGATACTACCCGTCACTTTAATTTCTGCTTTAAGAACAGAAACCTTCCTCGTGTTTCAAAGGTCAAGCGTGTAAAGTTTCAACTCAATCGGATGAGTTTTTTAGGAACACATAAGTGACAAAAAAACAATAATTTCTATTTAAATAGATGTGTAACATGAACAAAATGATAAAGACATGAATTTGCTCATTACCGATGTTAGATGTTTACACATCATTAACGCATCATTGGCGAGTATTAAAAAAAATCATTCACAGTATTTTTTTCAAGTGAAAACTTCTTTAGCCCCGTTGAGCGATTTTTGGTAGGAGCAAAACTTATGTGTTCGCGTCACCAACATGCTAGTGACGTGTTGCGCCAGACTGGTAAATCGCAGCGGCCTGTGTATATCTATACGCATATATACACTGATACATTGTATATATTCAACTATATCATGTGCGTGTTGTACTATTTTTCGGATGGGTAAAATCTTGTGAGTTCGCATCACCGACATGCTGTAGTAGCAGTAAGTGAAGTTAATTTCACCATGTGAATACATGACCTAGGTCTGACATCACTGGTAAGTCATAGCTAGGTAATGAATTTTTACGTAATTTTTACATACCACTGACATCTGTTGTGACTAAAAAATGATGTAAAGATAAATGATATCATGCTGACATCGTACTGATATAATAACAAAATAATTTTCTTACGAAAATTTGCCGTAGAAATGATGTCATATTACACATTTAAAAACAAAGTTTTAAGTTTTCATACTTCTATAGACAGTCCCCATGACTATATTATAATTTTTATTATTTAAATTTTTACCCTAGACACCATCCAAGCGTTAGCTGCTATTGGTTAAAATATCAGACGGTGTAGATGCTCGCTCGTACTTAAATTTTGTTGCGTGACCGATAAGACTCGCGGTCAGTTTTTTTTTCACTGGCGAGTGGTGCTTACTACTTCATTTACGTGTTTCAGATTTTTAGAAATGTTTCATCGTATGTACACCCGGTGTAGTAGAAGAAACGGGACCACAGAAGTGTATTCCCTTGGAAAGTGTGCCTTTCATACTTTTGGTGGCGGTAGTGTAGCTGGGTAGAAACTGGAAAGGTACTTTTTCCGATTTCTTAAAATGTTTTGGTTTTAATGCAAATATGCACTGGAAAAGTATCACCTCGGATAGGGTACCTTTCAGGATTCTCTGAACAATGACACAGCAGAAAATAAACTGGAAAGGTACCGTTTCCGATTTCTTAAAATGTTTCGGTTTTAATGCAAATATGCACTGGAAAGGTATCCCCTCGGATAGGGTACCTTTCAGGATTCTCTGGACAATGACACAGCAGAAAATAAACTGGAAAGGTACCCTTTCCGATTTCTTAAAATGCATATTATTTTCTGTTTTAAAATCGTGAAAGTTATCCCCTCTAACCTAACCTTACTTAACCCAACCTTTCCGAGGGGATAACTTTCCAGTGCATATTCGCATTAAAACAGAAACTTTTTAAGAAATCGGAAACGGGTACCTTTCCAGTTTCTACCCAGCTACAACTAACGTCACCAAAAGTATGAAAGGTACCCTTTCCGAGGGGATACCATTCAGTTCCCCCCCCCCTCCACCCCCGGCGAAGAAACAAGTACCGCCGGAAATCCCGGTGAAGCCGAGCCTTAATAAGCCCTGCGCGTCTCGTCTTGGCCTTGGAGTGGGTTTCTCAAAGCAAGCTCTCATTGACTCCGTCCGTCTGGCCGGGTGAGGGATTAGAGCCGGGTGGGTCAGGGTGGGGGAAGAAAGAACTCGTGGGCATGGGTGAGGAGTGGTTTGGGGGGGGGGGGTCTGGGTTGGGCGTCAAGCTTGGCGAAAGACGTTGAATATTTTACTGCAGTTGAGTGCCGTTCGCTTCTTTGCCCTCGCGATACCCCAGTTCCCCCGCCAACCATTATTCACATTCCCTCCGCAAAACCCCACCACTACTATTTTTTTTCTCTTCCTTCTTACTTCTTCAGTGCGTTTAGCTTCGCCCGACCAAGAACCTAGTCCCAACTTCCGTATACCGCCGCTCGGATTACTACTTACATAAAAAAAAAAAATGTTTCCTCCTCCGCAATCAAAAAGCTTCGAGACTCGTCGCTTTGGTTTGAATTTCAGAAGATTGTTTTTTTTTATGTACTCTAACTTTTATTTTTGATCCATTAAAGTTGACCTGTTTAATCCTTCCTGTATAAAGGTTTATGTGAGTTTGAACTCATGCATAATGTTTTGAAATATATATTTGTTTCACTGAATTCCTTCGCCAAACCTAGGCCTATATACTTCCGAACCGACTAAAGCTGGAGGTGAGGAAACGCGCATATTATTTCCATTTGAATGAATTTACCACCTTCTTTATGACTTTAATTAAAACTTTAATTAGTTTATTTATACAAGTTTTCTTTCTTAGGTAGATTTAGATTTTGTTTGCCAAAATAATTCATCCCCGCATATCTTCCTTACCTTTATATATATATACATATATATATATATATATTTATATATATATATATATTTATATATATATATATATATATATATATATATTACTGTTCAGCATTTTGTAAAAAAAATATTTATATATTTATATTTTAAATCATATTTGATGTTTCTTGAATGACTTACTTTGTGGATTAACTCATCACTTAAAATTTTTAACTTTAAACGTATCCACCACCTTGTCTCAAATTTACTTATTTCTCTTAATTACTTTCTTTATTCATTTAAAGATGTTTTGTTTTAATTTCTCATCTCTACCATATTTAGTTTCAAATATGTGTATACGTTAAATATTATGTTGCTAATCGAACTTAGCTCCTGTTAAATATATAAGTGTTTATGTAATGTTTTACTTAAATTTAAAATTTGTTAATTTATTTATTTGTTGATAAATAACGTTTAAACTTATTTTTTTACTTGGGCCCAACCTATATATTGGTCTAGATTTAAGATAACGGAATTACTCATGGCACCGATCGCCGTCATAGCTGGACAAACTCTAGTAAATGCACAAATGCATGGTTTGAAACCCTGCATTATAAGACGTTCAGACTTTGGCCTGAGACGCACTCAAGGTGCACAGCTCACTGGCGCGAAGCGAAGCGAAGTGAAGAGAAGAGAAGAGAAGAGGCGAGACGGAAAGCGAGCGGCCAGTCACGGCCTCTTCGGAAGACTTCGGCCGCTTCCGGGGCTGTTCGGCTCTTGGCCTTGACACGTGCCGATACGTGAAGCTGCAAAACAAAGTGAGGTCAGTGGATCTCTGACAACAAAACACGAATTACGCGAAGTAGAAGAGGGACGCAGTTTTCAATTAGAACCGTGGAGATATTTTAGTTTTAGCAGGGAACTATTTTGATGTTTCAGGACACTTTTTCAACTGTTCTTATCTAGTGGAGATTTTATTTCAAATACAGTGGTAGTTCAGTGGCACCAATGCTATCGAATCTCTCAAGAAAAATGTAAGGTCAGGAATTTTTTTTTCCAATCAAATGTTTATAAAGGTTTAAGAAAAATTATTAATATATTTCTAAGTGTTCAAATATCACATTCTTACTACAAAATATTTTAAAAGAAGAAAATATCAATATCAGATTCTAAAAGCATCACTAAACAAAATAAGACGGTAAAGGGCTCACTCTAAGTCAGATACAACATTGAACAAAAAACTAAGGGTGGTATTTATATTCACGTCTTAAGCAATTCCTTCGTCAAGAAATTATTATATGCATTCTTATTAAACATTTGTGTGCCATAGAGGTTGCTTGAGATGATCTCAAGTGATCGCAAACAAGACAATCTTCATGAAGACCATCTTATGATAGTCACATATTTCTTATTTATGAGAGGGCATTCTCCTGTCTCATAGTCGTTGCTTGAGAACACCATCGTAGAAGCATGTTTCATAGTCGCTGAGACCGTGCTTAAGAACACGAATAAGATCGTCTTTTCCAAGACCACTGCAGGCATGTCTCAAGCAATTGCTTGTTCTGATCACAATGTATAAAATGGCGGATTCTCGTGAACCTCGTATTTTTAAACTTAAATAAATCCTGTATGAAGTGCTCAAGCAATTTTATATGTATTTTAAATGAGTTTAGTGTTTGTTTGTGACCAGTGGTTACATTTTCAAGTGCTAAACAGACACGTTTATTTACGTATCGATGACAGAACGAGTACAATGGATGTGGAAAACGATGCGTTTAATGATGGTTGATGGTACATATCACAATCAGAAAATTTTATTCTACATTCGTGACACCCAAAATTCATTAAAAATAATTTAAGAAAAAGTGGAATTACACTATTGACATATCATAATTTTCCACAGTAGTGTAATGGTTAGGGAGATGGGTGTAAATACCTGTACATTGAGCAAACAATGCGAATGTGGTTCAAATCCTGGCACTGACAAAATATTTTTTTTATAGTTACAGTAAATGAAAAATGCAAATATAGCTTTAAGAGAAATTTTATTAAATTTAATTTTTTAAAATCTAATTGTTATAATATATTTAAATGCATAGCTCAATTTAATAATTTGGTTATTTCATACGCAGTAGGCTTTGAGACATACTGTAGTCTATATATTTTTCTTATATACGATTAAATTATAGAATCACAAGTAACTTGAACAAGAAAAATTAACCTATTATATGAGGAAATTAATGTCTTATAATATTGATGAACAAACACTTTATAAAGGGGTTAACAAAATTTTAAGTTCCTTACTATGTACCCTTATCAGATTCGTTCAAACTTATTGTTATAATTCTAAACATACATTTTTCTTACTTAAATTTAAAAAAAATTCTTTTACTGTGTAGTTAAATCTGATTTTTTTATTAAACTTACATTTACTGTACCTTATCCTGAAGCTGAAGCAGAGTGAAAATTTCCCAAAAAAAAATTTTTCACTACCTGAAATATTTTTTGATAATTCTGTAAAGACAGGTAGCTTTTCAACAAGTAGTAATTCAGTATTAACAGTTCTGAAGATGCTTACTTAATTTTATTATTTTTTATAAAGGTACTATTAAATCGTTAGATACATAATTTCTTAATGTTAAACTTGCACAGGAAAGACAAAAGTCTATAAAGTTCTTCATTTCATTCATCTGAAGTGACACAAGTTGAGATGTACTAGAAGGTGTGCATATTTGTGGTCGCAAAACATCAATTTTTCCATGTGTGATTCAAGAGTATTAAAACAATAAACGAATTCCTCACATCAACGTACAAACGCACTTCGAATGTACTGATATATACTCACTAAATCTTGTTACTCTAAATAGCCTCAAATTCTGGGGTTTCAGTGCTTGGTGTGAATAATACCAGAATATTTAACGAAAACAGTTCGATCGCCAAAGTTCGTGTATGCTCGTGTCTTTTCGGCTGTCTCAAGTAAGTGCTTCGTCAAGCCATAAGTACGGCAAACAAGCTCTTGCTTGAGCATGCAGTCTTCATGAAGCTCGTCTTGTTCGCGGACTATGAAACATGGAGATTGAAATCGCTGCCTTGAGAAACAAGACCATCTTCGTCAAGACGGTCTCAAGACATTGCTCAAGATTCGACTATAAATACCAGCTTAAATGGTAAAAGTTTAAAAAAAATGTAATATAATTTATAACCCATACCAAGGTCCTTACTTCTTAATATCTAAGCCGAATGTAATAATTATTTGTTAAAACCCTCATCAAAAATCAATGTGTAAAGAAATATTATATATTGAATGATAACGGGATTATTTGTCGATGGAAGTTGGTTTTGCGTTTAAAAAATTTCTCATCAGTGAGATTTCATTAAAATGAAAATATTTTAATTTTCCAACACAAAGTAATAAAAATTGTTGCGTAAAAGCTAACAAATACTTTGCCCTTGCATGCAAATTATGCCTTTATAATGCAATATTGCTGTTGATATTTATTTTTATTTTTGAATAACTTTTATTTTTATTGGAAGTTTTAGAAATTAAATGCATATTTGCTAAGTATGAGCGAAAGTTATAAATGACCGTGAATATATAATCGCAATCGGCCTGTAGTATAATTTTTTTTATATTATTGTTAAATAATCGTGGCAGTGGGCGGATACCCGGTTGCGGCGCTTCGCTTATCTTCTATTCGCTTCCCTTCGCTTCGTGGCAGTGGGCAACAACTTGGGTGCGGCGCTTCGCTTATCTTCTATTCGCTTCCCTTCGCTTCGTGGCAGTGGGCAACAACTTGGGTGCGGCGCTTCGCTTATCTTCTATTCGCTTCCCTTCGCTTCGTGGCAGTGGGCAACAACTTGGGTGCGGCGCTTCGCTTATCTTCTATTCGCTTCCCTTCGCTTCGTGGCAGTGGGCAACAACTTGGGTGCGGCGCTTCACTTATCTTCTATTCGCTTCCCTTCGTTTCGTGGCAACGGACAGACAACTTGGTTGTGGCGCTTCGCTTGCTTTCTCTTCGCGGCAATGGGCGCACACCTCCAGAACATTCCCTAAACTACTCGATACACTCACACGAAGTTGAGCTAGGAAAAAAAATCTATTTCTCAGTTTATTTTTGATCCCGAAGACGCCTGCTGCCCTGCAGAGTGAAATGTTCGTACATACTGTCACTCAGAGGCAACCCAACTTATAGAGCTAAGCTACAGCTTATGATCAGTTAGTCTCAGCAAGTTATAGCAGTTAAATCTGACTACGATGTCATCTGAAGACGACGTCATATGTCGTTACCATGTTCGAAGGGTCAGTTTGCAGTGATGCAGAACGCCTACTTCAGGATTTGTGTAAAACCCATCTCTTAGGAGAAAAAATGCCACTATCACCCCATTAGCACTGAGTAGTGACAACGAGGATAACAAATAACTTAGAGTCCAAAAGAACTCTGTTGTTTTTATTTACTTAGGAAATGCATATGTAGGGGAATCCATATTTTATGAAATAATACGTTCGCTTTTTAGACAGCAGTAAGGATACACACGCTATCGAGTGTTACCTTGTAATTAGAAGCCTTATTTTAGCGAAGCCATTGTTATATTTGGCAGAACAATTCAGGAAGCGATTGCTTCTGCACTGGTTGTCTTGGTTTGGCGTGCTATAAGTTAACATGTACCTGAAATTAACCAGCCAACCACGAAGCATAGGCGAAGCTACTTGTTTTAACACAGCTGGTCTGGAAATCTTTGCATATAAGGTGAGTGCAATCGTTTGCCAACAGAAGTCAAAATCATTTACGTTTTATTGTCTTAGTTATGTGGTAGATCCTTGCAAATACTTGCAATACCAATAAATTATATATATATATACTAATATCTTTACGAACTCTAAGAAAGATAAAAACCATGGAATGGATAGAAGTGTTAAAATTGTTGCTAAGAAATATAATAATTGACTCAAATCCGAATCTCGAATTCGATTTTTTTACTAAAGTTTATCAAACTGGAATTTTGATCTCAAGAATCAGGAATTACTTAATATATGAGCAAATAGACAAATTCAGGATTTGAATAAACTTCAAACGCATTAAAGTCTACTTTAAAAATAATAAAATAGATATATTTTTACTTCTTAAAGAAACAAGCAAAACATTTTTGTGGTATCACTGTTACCTAAAGTGCTAAATAAATTTTCCCAAAGCACTGCAGGTGGTAGCAGATACATTATAGACAGCTTCTACAGGGATGAACCATGTAGTCTTTTTTTCAACTACAAACACGGACACAGTAGTGGTTTAATCACTGAATTGTCCCTTCATCAACAATTATTCTTTGAAACATATTTCTTCAATTAAAAAATCTTTCAAGCAGTAAAAATGTTATGGTTTTTGATTATTATTTTTTTTGGCTCATCCCTAAATTTTAACTAATTTCTACGACCAGCATTCTACTAAACGACTCTATGAATTGACCCTAGGACTGCTGTTACGACCCTACGACTTCTTTGACACTGTGGCGTAGCTGTTTCATTCAGGTAGTCGAGTATGTCAACGGGGTGGTCCGGGGCTGATGTGTGTTCCATCTGGCGGCGTCTAAAGGGGCTGGTTACTGGGTGATGCGGGAGTTGGGAAGAGGGGGAAACTGGGGCGAGGGTCTGCCAGGTGGAAACTTGATAACTGTCGAATGGGGCTGCGGCGCGCGTCGCCAGAAACGCTTATCTGTTGCCCCTCCCTCCTCCTCATCCCCTCCCCCCCGCCACCAATCAACGCTTTTTCCCTTCCTCTCTCACGCGCGGGGATGGAATGATTTACTGCGGCTGGCCCCATTCGACACACTTTTCACCCTAAACCGCCACCGTTCACATTTCCCTTCTAAAGAACTGTTCTCCGCTCCGTCTGCCCCATCGAATATTTTTTTTTTACCCCCGACCCCACCGCAATATTCACAAACCTCCCCCCTTTTTTTCCTCCCTGAACGGGGACCGTGCGTACCCGGCTGTGCTAGACGTATCTGGCGAGCCGCCAGCGATCCCCAGTTCCGCAGACGCAGATTTCACCCCGAACGTGAAATACTGTTGGGGTTGCGCTATCGTGGGTTCTCAAGGGTTAGGGGGGGGGGGGGTCCGTCACAAAAGCAGGCAATCCGCTGAATGCCTTCCCTTTGCAACTTCCTACGCATCCGTATCATTCACAAGAAATATATATATATTTTTTGTTATTTATTGTTTTCGGAAATGCGTCACGTGTTGTGACATAAAAAAAACAAACCCTATTGAACATTATACATACAATAGGTAACATTGAGGACTCGTGCATACATGGATAGCTTCACTGAGAGAAAAAAAAAAGTTCGATAAAGTTTTCCTCGTGCGTACTTACGTACGGTACAGAAAAGAAAATTATTCATAAAAAATCAAAACTATAAACTATAAATATGTGAGGATAACTTAAATAAAACTATTATCATTTCAGTTTTTATAGCAAACACCATTGCAGTTAGTTTTAAAAACCTCATTCATAATGCAATAAAGAACATCACATTACGTTAAGAAATTTAATATTACTAATTTCGGTTTGCAAAATCTTCTTGGTAATGTAATGTAAATATCGTGAAACTTCAGTTCTTACTTAGCTCACAAGAAATCAAACACTTAATTATACCAATTTTAGCTGAACGTTATCGAATTAGCTTCAATTAGTATCAATATTTGCTTAAAGGCTTTTTTAAATTGTATTTATCCTTTTTTTTCCTAAAAGAAAAAAAAAATCTTGAAGACTTTTAGTACCAATATTAGTTGTCAATTTTCTAGGAGACAGAACATTAAGTATCTTTCTTTACTTGATTCTGAAAATAAAATTGAGTAATCAGCCGCGTGTACCTAGACTGAAAGACACTAGGCCGAAAATTTGAAAATGAATATGGGAATATGTCTTATCTCTGGCAACAAGCCGTTGACCGAAAGGCACTAGGCCGAAAATCATTTAGCCTAAAGGCACTAGACTGAAAATCATTTACCTGAAAGGCACTAGACTAAAAGGCACTAAGCAAAAAAATTGAAAATTTATCTCGCTGGGAATATGTCTTAACTCTGGCAACAAGCACTAGGCCGAAAATCATTTAGCCGAAAGGCCATACATACATACATATCATACTGAATCACTGAATCAAATTTTAAAAATTTCTTAGTCCAATCCCGGTCATCCCCTCTGGAGTTGATTTCCGTAAAGTCAGTTCTTAGTCGATGCTCAAAGAGTATAATGGACATACTTGCCAATTTTTAAGAGTGAATGACCTATAGTACAAGAGATATTGTCGCCCGCCCAATTACCTGACCCACCCCTGTTCACTTTCTTAGGAGTTGGTTTACGCAGAATCCGTTCTCAGTAGATGCTCTTGTAACAAAAGTAACATGCCAGCCCAATTGCATGTATTGTAGTACCATAATAATGGGGATTAGTCAGTGAGCAGTATTTGGCTTTTATATATATATATAGTGTGTGTGTATATGTGTATATATGAAGCAAAAATGTTAAATAAGGTTTAAATGTGAACTCCATTAAAAATGTCGCAAAGATTCCCAGAATTATTGTAATCCTTTGGAGGTATGTTTAAGATGTCTTTAAATACCTAACTATTGAACGCTTTTTTTTTTTTCACTTTTTGTCCCAACCGTACTTGAAACATTTATAACATGGTATTAAAAATAATAAAGTAAAAATTATAAATAAAAAGATTTTGAGCACTGTAAGAGTTACTAAAAGGAAGTAATTTTGAAAGATATTTAATTACGATTTTAACACACATGCTTAAATTTTGTCGTCTATTGGAATGAAAACATTTTTGCCTTTAGTTAGCTATTTTTTATATTTTTCAATAGAAGACAAGATATGTAATGTTGAAAATTGATTAACGCTGTTTTTAAAGCTAAAATATAATTATTAATATGGTTCAAAGTAACCAAAAGGACAAACGCAATCAAACCAGATATACGTCAATAACTCGCAGTCAAACCATGGAACATCTTTGGGGCATCTCTACGTTCATATTACTGGCATAATTGGCTCACATGCTCTCTACGCTCATTACACGCTCGTTGTAGGCTAATTTCACGCTCCAGTCTGCACACGACAAATGTCAAAATTATTAACTTCGCTTTCATTAGCATGCGTAATTAGCCGAAAGCGTTTCTGCCATGCTGCGTAAATTATTGCCAGTGATATAAGCTTGGAAACGGAACAGGCAGCAATTCTTGCATCGTGCGAAACTAATAGAGAATAAGTTATTTTAATATTTCTAAGAACCTCAACATAGCATACCAACAATAAAAGAATATATAAATAAAATTAAAATAAACATATTATTGGTGAGTGTTAAGTTTGCATAAATCGTTTTCTAACAAAATATAATAATTTTAATAAGAAACGCTTTTTAAAAATTTCCAAAATTTTATCAACTATGGCTTATGCATACGATATCAATAGTAAAGAGTGGACTTGTCACCAGAAAAAAAAAACAGTTTTTGATTAAACAAATAAACCAATGGCACTACGGTACCACAGTAATAATCTTTTTATAATTAATCAATTTTAACATGAGAATAATTTTATTTTGCATATATTTTGTCATTTAATTTTTAAAAAGAGTATTTTTTAAATGTATTTTTTTTTGCCCCAGTAAAATCGCAGTGATATCCAAATCAAAGTCACCTATAGATATATCTTCCTTTTTTTTTGCCACGTACAAACGTAAAAAAAATCATTTTTGTCACTGTCAGTTCTATTAATGACAAAACTGACTCGAGCCCTTACACAGTTTTCAAGAAACTGACATTCAGAGCGCGCACCTCATTTTGTACCGCCAACAGATGGACGGCTTAAGATTTTGTTTGTATTTAATTTAAATGAAATAACCCTTTACAGTTCTTATAAATGTCCTCCAAGAGTATAATAATTTGTCAACACAACATGAGAATATATTTTTTGTTATTTTGTTACATATTATATCACACGCGTCTGCAATCAAGTTACAAGAGCTATTGGCTAAATGATTCTTTATCCCTTTTCCATCACAGTAAAAAAGAAGGGGGAGATTATAATTTTTTTCTTCTTGGTCGATATAAACCGAGCTTCAGGAAAGTAGGAGACGTTTTAATGAACTTTTGATGGGATGTCTCCTGTCCGATCGAGAAGTCGCTGAGGGGTAATTTCAGCTGGGAGCAGGCCGTTTCGTATAGACTGGTGAGAATAGCCCCAGGGGCGGCCTTATGGCATGGGCTGAAGCAATCACCCAAGATAACCACCAACCTCGAATAAGACGCCGTCAAGAGGGCGAGAGAAGGTTCGTAAGAGGGGTGAAGACGGGGGAAGGACAATGAAAAGGAGGCGACGAAGATCAACGAAGCCATCCAATCGAAAGTTAATTGATGCGGGAAACCGCTCTAAAGGGGAAACACTTCCCAGGGTCCTTTCAAAGAGGCGTTTAAACCCACGCGATTTGCCTAGTGAGTAGCAGGGGTGGCTGCCAGTAATTCAACACACACTTAGTATTGTCTTTCTCACCGCCTGATACTATTATTTCATTTATTCACGTGCAATCGGGAACGTTCACAGCGTTTTATTTATATTAGCATTACTGTAAATAAGTACATTTATGGTTGATTGTCTGTACACAGAAAAAAAATTATAATAATTTCTACATTGTTTGTCCAAAAATTTAACTATTTAGCAGAATGGATAAAGTAAAAAAATATTACGCCAAATCTCTCTCAAAACTAGTTTGGCAAATAACAAACCGATTTACATAATCATTTACCATTTCACAAGTGTTTTTTATCAAATTTTATTTAACTCTTTTAATAAATTATATATATAGTTGGTTTATCTAAACACATAAACCATTTAGAAAAATGAGATGCATGAGCTCTAAGAATATTTTTTTTCACTATTTATATTACATAGTTGTTTGTTTCTACGGTTTTTATATATTGATTTGTACATCCTCAAAATGGTATTAAAACACGGAATCAAATTTCCAAATTGTGTTAATTATTTATATTTAAATCAAAATTATGATTTTTCATTCAGAAAATAAGAAAGGAACACTAAATAGTTCCCGAATTATCAATTTACCATCAAATAAAATGGTTTCAAAAACTCGCCTTTTTTTCTTTAAAACATTTGAAGTTAAATTGTGTTTTATTTCCTTCTAATAATTGTTGCTGGACAATAGAGGACTATAAAATTAACAAGAGAGTTTTTTTGTTTATAGCCGAAATGATATCTTAGGATAAAATGCTATATTGTTAATATTTATCATTCGAATCTTTTTTAAGATAAAATAAATTATTTACATATTATTAATTGTCAGAGAAGTTTTCAACTACTTATGCCACATGCGGAGAATAAAAACCTTTACGATTCCAATGTCGAAACGTAATACATAAAGGTTGTGAGTACAAAACATTCCAAATATTTCATGATTATACAAAAATATTTTTGAGACCAAAAAATCGAAAAATAAACATATTCCTCGGAGAAATAGCAAAAATAATTCTTAGTTTTGTGATCGTAATTTTCTTTGCCATTATTAAACACTAGACTAGGTGGTTGAATTTTACAAAGGGTTGCTTTGTAAGCTACCTCTGAAAACATTTCGGGTGAGTAGCTGCTACGTCAGTCATAATATTTAAAAAAAAATTGACACATCAATAATTAACCTACAAGATAAAACCAAATTTTCTTTAATTTACTTGAACGATGAAACAAAAAGTTAAGTATACAGTAACACATTGGATATCATCATGTGCACCTGGGAGACATGTTTTGCTCCATGTTTTCAGCGGACTGAGTCCACTAGTAGCAGAGATCGCAGAGGGTTTAACAAACATACTATATTTTATGTTATGGTAAATTATAACGACACTGTTAAGTAGACAACAAAAAACTACAACTAAAAATTCTGTGCAACTTTACTTGATAAAAATACTTTATTATTAAAAAAACAACACAATAACATACTAAAAAAAATTCACGCTATTAAAATTGTCTATAACAATGTTTACTGTGTAATTTATATTAATTAAACGTTTTAAGAAAAAAATAATTTTTTGCAGTGTAACGAAGTATGCAGCACTGTAGCGTTGCTTCACTAACACTTGCCCGAGACTGAGTAGTGAGTTTCTTAATTTCCCCCTCCCCTCTTCGTCATCAAGCGCCCTACTCCTGAACGTTGCACTTTTCGTTACGATCTGATGAGTCATAGCATTTACTGGCTTAATAAAAGTTAAAATTTTAAAAATTCTCAAAATAAAATATCACTCAGGTTCCCTTACATGTTATTCATTTATTAAATTTTATAATTTTATAGTAAATTCCAAACAATTTCCATGAATTGCTTCTAAATTTGTTATGATAATAGAAAATGCGAAGGAACTATACCAGATTTTTTTTGTTACCTACATACCTATTTCATTCTTTTGGCAAGATTAACATTTTTCCTTAAATGTGTTTGTTTATTTAATCACAAATCAAGACAGAAAGTATACTGACATTTATAGTGGGGAGTATGGCATCGGATAGATTTGGCTTCATTTAAACTGTAGTCTTTAATATAAAACTGTTGTTTCATATTTTCGTAATAATTTTTAAAAGGGGAAAAATATTCGTGCTCTCACAACAAACTGGACAAGTAACTGTAATACATAATTAATGGATTAGTTTCTTAATTTTGTTTTCAATAAAAAAACTATATGTGGGGAGTTTGTATAAAGAAGGGTTCCATTTGTTTGTTTCTCTAAAGATATCTGCAAATTTACTCCGATCTCAATGCAATTTTGCACACTTGAGCTTCGAAACAATAGGAAAGTAACTCTTTACGTGAGATTTCAATTTAAAAAAAAAACCTTTCACCTTTTTCCGCTACCTTTTATGAAAAATTTTGGCAGTTCTAGATGAAAATTACGCCTTTGCATTTTTGATGCTTTCTTTATCTCCTGGCCACGGCTATTGCATTCGGATATCACGGGAATGAAAGCCACAACCACAACTCAAACATTTCCTAAGTTTACCAAAGTAGAAGGTTAGGTTCTGTTAGGTTCGTTCAGTATAAGAAATAATAGTGCTTTATTTTTTTTCGGGAGGGTTTCCAGCCAACCAGAAGAAAGGAAGGCTCTGATTGGCCCACAGCTGCAGCCAATCAGGAAAGCACCTTCCCCTCAGGTGTATATAAAGGCAAGATAACTGGTAAGAACCTGCAGTAGGTAACTGCTCCCTGATGATGGCGACTGCAACGACGACCGAAAACGTCGGCGCCCCAAAAGCCAAGCTACTTCAGACAATGGCGGTGAAAACCTGCGGACATTAGTAGTGACGTCACTCACACACCAGCTGCGCCTCCAGTCGAACCACTTCCACGTAAACACAAGAGTAAACCAGAAGGAACGCATCTTGCCTACCTATATTCGACGTAACTTTTTAAAATAACATTTATGTAAACCAAAATTACTTACTTGCTGAAAAAAAAGGTTTGTCAGCGTTACAATATTATAAACAAATTACATAAATTTTGAAGTTAAAATTAAATTAAAAATAATTCTAACAAAAACTTACAATGAATAAAAATGGGTTCTTTTCAAACAAAATACATGTTCAGGCCATTGCTCTCTGTTCACTAGGATCACTTTTTGGTACACATTTTAATATACACTCACTTATTTTTTATGTCAAAATTATTTTTTTTCCTACTGAAGATCGATTAAATTTCAACTGCGTGATTTACATTGAAGGTTATTAGTTTTAGTTACTCGTGCATTTTATTTTATTTTTAAAATGAAAATGGTGTTTTGTGCCTCTAATTCAGAAAAAAAACACCTTTATCCAAACCTAAGAAGTTTAACAACTGTAATAGATTTATTTATTTTTTTTTTATTTAATGACGATAATATAGGCTTTAGCTATGGTCCACAATTGTATTTTGTTTTTAATGTTTTTTTTTTTTTTTAGATTTTACGTCGTGTATGAGATGTCTGGACAGTAGAGACAACCTACCTCCTTACCCGTCTATCTTCACGGGCTTGTTCGCAGCTGGAAACCAGCAGTTCGCGGCTCTGAACCCAGGATTTCTTGACTGTTCGCAGATAGCAATCTCCCGTGCGCGGATTTCTTCCATCTCGTCCGAGGCGTGTGCTTTACTATACGTGTGGCAAAGCCGGAGCTATCCCACACCACCCTCTTCCCCCATTTAACCGTTCACCCGAACCATCCTGACCAATCCCGCAACCGCGGCGACGACACAGGACCGGAACCGCGCCCGAGACACCGCACCGACTCGCCCGCGATGCGCACCGTGCAGCGAACGATTCGTTCCGTTTCCCCTCGGCCGGCCGCACGGGCATTAACTCTCGCGTCTTCCTTCTTCCACCCGATTTTGTTCATTACTAAAACCAAAATGGTGGGCGCTACGCAACAGCAATATACGACGTTTATGTGAAAATTTGAGTACTTTCCGCACGACGAAAACAAAAAAAAGCACTATACCTTCAAAACCAACCATATCTTCGCATTTTTTTTTTGTTTTGAGCCAGTTCCCATCTGACTCTTTGACCAACACTTGGAGTAAACAGGTGGCAAGACAAGTAGTTTGGAAAAACACCTTTAAATTTATTCAGTTGCAAAATATCAAATATATTTAAGAAAAAACTTTCCATAAACTATAAACAAATATCAATCTGATCGACATTAAATTTTTAGGTACTATAAATTTTTTATCACAATAGTTTTAATAACATCTGAAAATTAGTTATCTCAAGATTTCCTTTAAAACAAACGTTTGGAGATGAGAGTAATAAGGTCTTAATTCTCTGAAAAATAACACAATACAATTTTACACATTACATATTATTTAAAGACTTTGGAGAGCTAAGTCAATTTCATTACTCTGAAATAAATATGACCACCATAGGTAAATAGTACAGGAGGTGCGGAAAGTGCAAATAAGTGCAGCGAGTATTATAAACGTCATAAAGTAACACTTACTATAAGTTTACCAGGCGCATCATACACAAATTTTCCGGGGAAAAGGTGTCAGAATCATTAGTGAAAAATACAAGTATTATTAATAATGTTCGCAGGTTTTTCACGGCCATTGTCTGAAGTAGCTTGGCTTCTGGGTTGTAGCCTTGTCCTTAGCGAATAATTCACCGACGTTTTAGTCGACATTTCAGTCGCCATCATCAGGGAGCAGTTACCTACTTTAGGTAACTGCTGTAGGTAACTGCTCCCTGATGATGGCGTCTGCAATGTCGACCGAAACGTCGGTGAATTATTTTCCAAGGACACGGATACAACCCAAAAGCCAAGCTACTACAAGTATTATTGTACATCAGTGGACTTTAGGACTTGAAAAATTACTAGACATTAACGAAAATAAACACAAGACTTATGCTTAGATCTCCAATAATCTCCATACTCTTGTGCCCCTCATTCTCTCTGACGTCGTTGATTCATGGTGGTGTTTCCTTGATGGTCCATTCTGCTCCATACTGAACTGCCTAAAACCCCGGGTATGTGTACCCTAAATTCCTCCCTCACTTCCTTCCTATTGCCACTCAACTCTCTGAGATGGAAAAGAAAGTCTGGGACGGTTACAAAAAGTTCTGGAAGGTACTTCACTGTAGTCCAAACAATCGATATGCAGGCGAGACTTCTGGTTGTATTCTTCTTCTTGCTATGATCTCGGTTGGTACCCTTGAGTTTGAAGCTGTTTTTAAAAAGGAACCTTCTTCTTAGTTTGTGATTTTGGCTTGAAGTTTACAGTCTCATACAGCAAACAGCACTAGCTTATTTATGACTTGTGATGTCACGAGAAGTTATGATTCCTCATGGTTAACAGGTACCGTTATGTATTTCTCTCGTGACCTTAAATTAATTATTTTAATGTAGAATATTAAAACGAAACTTCGAGTGACCAAACACGTGGTCACAGTTTTATAAAATATATTTATTTAAAATTTAGAATTAATTCGGATTTTCTTTTTGTTTCGCGTGACCACATTTAAAGAGTCCACACATAATTAACATATCCTATACTGATCTTAAAAAAACTATCTAATAAATTCTGAGTCTCATATAAGTACGTGGCAAGCGCGTTGCGACAGAAAAGGAAAACACATCTAATTAGAAATCATGTCATGAAATGACCCAAAACTTCCAAAAACGACTTTATAATTCCCAAATCGGAAAGAAAAATTTCAGTCTTTAGGGAAAATTTCCTTTTTTACTTCCCAAAAATGTCGGAGGCTTTAAATGTCACCAATGTGGCTGACTATTCCCCAAATCCAAAAAATCAAGCCTCTGAGGTTTTGATCTTGATCACGACTGTAATATGATACCCTAACTGAAATTTACACCTTGATAAAAAAATTTTCATTCAAATAAATAATTTTTTTATTAATTTTAAAAAATAATTTATTTAATAAATTTTAATAAAACTCAATTCCGTAAGCCATCGAGGTCAGTGTCCTTGGTTCTATCCCTAAAAACTGGAATTTTCCCTTTAAAAATGGGATATTTTTAGTAATTTTGCTTAGTTTTGAGTCCATTTTCGGGAGTTTTAAGTCATTTTTGAGGAATTTTGAGAAAAATTTGTCATCAAAACCAAAGATGAAGCTAGTCATTGAACACATTCAATCCTCAACCTGAATCTTATCCCAGAATCCCCATTTCGCAATACTCATATGGATGGCGCATACGATATTCAGCATTTTATTATTGGATTCTTTGAACTATACTTATTATGAGCATGGCAAACTACCTACGACCATAATTATTATTATATTAAAACGTATATCTTAAACGCTGCGTAGAAAATAAAATACCGCGATTACTGCATCGTACATGGAATAACGGAACAACACTTCGCTGGTATGCGCGTCATTGCGTTCGTGCAGGGTATCGAACGCGAGCCGGCTCCCCTTTCCCCTTCTTCACAAAGCCAACGTGGTTCATCTGTATTCAAGGGCGTTGGGTCACGCACCAATTTTACTTCGCGCTCCCTGGGAAGTATGGCGACGACGAATTCGCGCTTGCGTAGACCGCTGGTTTTGCAGTTACGTCTAACTGTGGTCCACACGCACACAAGCCATACCAACATAGACCGTCAGAATCACAGACTGGACAACTTGTGTATGTGTACTAGTTTATGTTTCGGCTTGAATTTGAGTTCTCTAAAATCCTATATAGTTAGAAACCTACATATTTGTGTTGATGATAATAATAAGGGCGATATTCAAATATAGAAAAAAGTACATTTTAATAGGGCCTAGTGAATCTGTGAAAAACTGAAAATCTGGTGTTTCTCCAGCATACGTTTTTATGATTTTTTTAATAGCAGGAAAGTTTACCTTAATATCTCCTGAGTTATAGTCATACACACGATACGAGTGCCTGACGATTGAGCCGTTTTTCAAGGTCACATGATTGAATCATATTTTCTTTACAATCTTCAGCAGGATAAGGGGACCTGGTTGAATTAGTGCAAAACACAATCAAACATTAATTGAACGGTAAATTTTAATTTTAAAGTAACAATTGGATTATAAGCAAAGGTACTGGTTTACTTTATTCATACAATTTTATATATTTAGAAAATTTAACTATTGCAAGTTTGAGACTAGTTTCTTTTTTCGTTTCTTGGTCCCTATACCAAAACAAAAACCATCGTTAACCCCAAGTTTATATATATATACCTTAAAATATTACTATTTTACGTTCCAATTTAGGTTTAAAGGAAATATCTACTTTTATTCTATCACAATGGATAAAATGTGACTAAGAGAAAAGGAAAAAAAGAATTACATTTCATAAATTTTATCATTCCCATGAGATAAAATGATTGCATCTGTTTGAATTTAATCAACCTCTCAACAGAATCTTCAAATACTTAAATCCTATTGTCTTTACTTTTTTTTGAAAAAAAAATATCATCTCCAGACACGAAAAAAACTCTCTTAAAAAATTATAAATCATTTCATCTAGCACAGAAGTAACGATATAAATTAAATTTAATATTGTTCTATACATTTTTAAAATATTACTTTTTTAACTTCTGTATGAAACCATTTTATTTTAGTGATGTATATGTGTTACATGTTTACACGTGTCATCAGAAAAGAGCGGAGTTAATTTCGGGCGGTGAAAGCCAGGAACATGGCGAGTGCCATGGAAGTCCTCAAGACGATGAAATTCCCGTGGAGCGCATGCGAGGTCTGAAGCGCCGGCGTGGGTGGACATCCAACCCCCCCCCCCCCCCCACCACCTTTTCCGGTCGGGCTGTAGCGATTCAATTTTGGCATTCGCAGAAACTCGCTCGGCCGGGTTGGTTAGATCTTGAGAGCGGCGAAATTAAATTGCTTATTGGTGCGGGACGGCGGTGGAGTCCTTGGCCGGGGGGGGGAGGGGGGAGAGAAAACGAGAGAAAGAGAGAGAGCAAGAGGGGGGGGGGAGGGGCTGGAGGGACCAGCATGCTTTGCGTGGGACGCCCGAGAAACGGTGGGACGCGAAGAACCAGGCTCCAAAGAAATCGGAAAGAGGGGAGATTTAAAAAAAATACGTGAGCGGACTCTTTCAAGAACTAGCAAGAAATGTGTGTCATCCAACATCGGTTAACGAGTAAATTCACGTGTTCTCGTGTTTGCGAATACACTTAAGATGCGAAACTTGGAAACGAAATTCAAATTATTATTTTTTAAAAAATAATTCTAAGCGAGATAAATGTACGCAAATTGTATTCTCAACTACATTTTTTGACGCGAATCAACCACAAAAATTCACTGCCAGAGCAGCTACTGTAATTTAAATCATTCCGTTTGCAGACCGAAATTTTTAACTATGTCCATTCAAACGGATCTGATAAAAGCAAAAAAGACTTGAAAAAAATACTAATCCCAGACTTTTGATCTGATTTTGACATTAATTTTATTAAAATACTACCCCTTTTGTTTAAGCTTATAAAACAGTTAATACTCTAAAGTTCACGTTTGACATTGTGAATTTTGATTCGCGCCACCCGCCACAGATGGCAGCACTGTGGTTACCCATTTCCGTTCCATACGACTTCCGTTCCTTGCACTAAATTGCTCCTGCCTAATTATACAAGAGAACTAAGATGTTACACATAATAAATGTCCAGAGGAAGAACGGGGATTGTCACATGATCGATATGTACTTGCAAAACAGATCCTCAGGACTAAGTATTTAATACAGGTGTACGAATATCACTCTTTAATATAAATCTAAATGTACCTTAAATAATTTTACTTTAAATAACGTGATTTTAATTAACCTAGCTAAGTATTTAAAAAGTATTAGTTAACTTTAAAAGGAATTTTTTATTTATAAATAAAACACAAATAAAGTTATCAAAATCTTTCTCAGTTACAACAAAAGTATGTTTCCTAAAATATAAAACTGTGTTTTATTAACAGTTGCACAATTGTGACACACAATATAGTCATTTTAACGTAACACTGAGATATTAAGGAAGCAACTATTGTTTCCATAAAGCGGACTGCTTGTCCCGATGGGTTTCTTTCTCCGGGGCCATTTATAAAACTGGCAAAAGTTATTTCTAAGACAAAAAGAAAACGACGGAACTATGAATGGACGATTACTTACCCTGCCCAGCGCACAACGTAGCCAACAGTTTGACGACGCGATAACAATGCCATTTCTTGCCCGGTACTCCTGCTAGAATTCTAAAGTGCAAAAATGTTTTTGACGTGAATACGTCTTTAAAATTGCTTCCACAGTGGGAGGCAATTAAAAAACGAATACTAACAAAATCGGGGGATACAGTTTGGTGTTGCAGCTACATGTTTATCATCTCCACCCGAAATTTAATTAGAACACTGGATAGCTAAAGGATCATAGAATTCGTTACCCTAAGTGAGGACTGTGACGCCGGAGGGCGGTGGTGTGGTGGGGGGGGGGGGGGGGGGGGGGGGGAACCGCCGCCATTTTGAGGTCATTTTGCTGCGTTTAGAGATTTCCATTTAGAATAACTTTTGACTCGGAGAAGCTCCGACGTTAATTTCAGTAAAAATCTTCAGCTCGTGTCAAAATCTATCGATTGCATACATAAAACATTAGTGTAAAATAGTTACAGTTACACTGAATGTAGATATATGTTGTTAATAAAAGAAATAGCGTATTTTATATTTTGTATAGAAAATATTACCTGTTGCGTACACGTATTCACGTACAACACACGGCCGTAGCCATAACACCGCCACACACCATTTTTTTAATGTTTTGGCGTCAGTAGTATATAATAGCCGGACCTGGGACTGGGTCCTGGGTGTGGTGCCTGTGGTGCCGACCGCCATCTTTGATTTGTGACGTCACGGCGGCAAAAATTCCTCAAAATTCCTCAAAAATGACTCAAAATGACTCAAAATTTCCCGTTTTAAGAAAAAAATTCCCGTTTTCGAGGGAAAAATTCCCGTTTCGAGGGAAAATTTCCCGTTTTATTCCTCAAAAATCCCAACGGCTAGAAATGTCCTGATAGAGGCTTAAGCATCCTTAACTCAAGCCTCAGTTAAGCCTCTATCAGGATGTGACCTTGACCCCGACGGTCATCTTGGATCCACCATCTTGGATGACGTCATTTCGTTTTCTCGAACATTCTGTGTTAACCGCCATTTTGAATTATGACGTCATCGTTGCAATTTTCGTTACAGTCGCCATCTTTAAAATCTTCATTTATTATCCGATTTTAATAAAATAGAAATTTTTTTTAAATTTATTAAAAAATCCATTTAATAAAATTTTAATTAAAAATATTTAAAAAACATATGTTAACGACACGGAGCTCGGAGTCCTCGGTTCGAACCTGGTGAGGGCGAAAAAAAATAAAAATGGTGACCGATCCTTCCACCACGGAAGTCACCTACAGACTAACCTACCACCACCAATAACAAGGTCAACTTGTATGATGTCATGTCCGCCATCTTGTCCTCGTCTGCTGGAAGCCATCATCAGTGTAACGTCAGCGAGAGTGCGCTGACGCCATGTTAGTTTAATTCTTATCCGCTAGAGTGCAGTAATCATTTATTATTGCTGTGACACCCGCCATCTTGTCATTTTGCCGCCATCTTGAAAATCCGTAAATATTTAGTTAGAAATTCGGGAAAAATTCCAAAATTCATTAAATAAATTTGTAATCTATATACTGATTGATTAGGTCGACTAAGGTCCTTGGTACGATCTAGGACGATGCAAAAAGATTAAATATAACATCAATTTAACATAATAGTAACAGGTTCGAGGAATTAAACACCACAAGTTCTTTTACAAACATAATATTTATTACATAATTTCTATTCTACTACAGGATCATTTGCGAAAGCCAGCAATCTTATAATCATTTAGTTCCGCAGCGGTGTGAAATGACTAATTCGTAGCTCCAATCGGTTTATACTAGACAGAGTCCAGCCAGAACCTTTACAGACATAGTCCACCTCTTCTTGACAGAGTTTCTGGATACCGTTTTTAACAGTTTGCTTCACATCGTTAGAACTGTAAATTACTGCAGCCGATGTCTTGAATGCACACTTCTTCACTTTGTCATCGAACGGATATGGCTTTCCATATATACAGTCCAACCACAAGTTATATTTCAAAGGTCCGTTTGTTGCTACATCATCAGTAAGCTGATTGATTATGTCCTCTCTGATATCATCAAGAAAATTACAAATGTCTTTCGACTCACCTAACGTATTTAAATAATAGTAGTCCTTCAATGTTCCACGAAATGCAGACTGCGCTAAGTAGAAGCCATTATCGTTCACTTGTAATGCGCCGAACACAGTCTCAGGTTTATTTTCCTGTTCAGACGTCATACCAATCGGTTGCTGCACATAGGTTTTCTTGCTTGTACGCTCACGAGCCTTCAACCTAAACCGAGGAGTCGAAATTTCTGCAGGTAGTTCAGCAGTAGGCACACGGACTTCACCTTTACAGTTTTTCGCATGCCGTCGCAAATTATCAATTCGAGTAAACCATTCATGACACTCATCACATCGAAACTTCATGCGAGATGGATTCTTCGTGCATTTGCTCCGCTCATGTCTTCGTGCATCATGAGCAAATGCGAACGACGTATCACAGTAGCTGCAAGGATACCGTGGTGATGAAGACGAACCTTTCAGACCCGATCCAGATACAGGCGTTGCAACAGTAGTACTATTTCCAGGCATTCTCTTATGCACATCGATGCATCGTTGTTGCGCCGAAACCTTTACTTTCTGCCGCACAGCAGGACCTTTGCATGCCTTCATGTGCGTTTTCATATTATCTTTTCTGGCAAACTGCTTATGACATTTCTCACAAACAAACATTTTACGATATAGGTTCTTGGCACATTCGCTCCTCTCGTGTCGCCGAGCATTGCTGTTGTTTGAGAAAATCTTGTCGCAGTAACAGCACCGATGTTCACTAGTTGTCAAATCAGCATCCATTGAAGTCTCCATCGAGGTCGTATCGTCGATCGTCGTGGTTTCCTGCACATCCAGCTCAGTAGTCATTAAGCTATCTTCTGCTGGTGGTATCACATCTGTTGAAATCTCCTCCAATGTTGACGCCGTCGTTGCCAACGGGATCTGCACCTTCTCCATCGTAGCTGTCGTCAAGGTTCCCGTAGACGATGGTACAACCTCCGAGTTCGACGTTTTAGATGGTAAAGATGCCATCGAGGTCTCAAGAACAGCTAATTGACACGACTTATGCACCAGAAGAAACAAACTAGGTGATCCTTACACCACCGTCGTCAGAAACAAACTGAGCGACCTGCTGTCTAGGACTTGCTTATATACATGCACCGTATGGAATAATACGCTAGTCAAATCAAGAACCATGTACAATAATACTAGAGTCAAATCTACAAATTAAAAAAGAGGATCATTTGATCGAGAAAAAAAATTCGATCTCTCCAATATACGCCGGACTCCAAGAGCTACAATTCACGTCATCAGATCCATCTACATTTTGCTCCTATGCTTCAATTGACCATTAGCTACAAGTGCTCCAACAGCTCCATCAGCTCCAACACGTAATGTACGCAATGTACGCGCAATACATACAATTTACACACAATAAATGTAATGATTACACAGTACACACAGGAAACGGAGAGTACACACAGTACACACAGGAAACGGAACGTACACACAGTACACACAGGAAACGGAACGTACTCTCCGTACACACAGGAAACGGAACGTACACACAGTACACACAGGAAACGGAACGTACACACAGTACACACAGGAAACGGAACTTACACACAGTACACACAGGAAACGGAACGTACACACAGTACACACAGGAAACGGAACGTACACACAGTACACACAGGAAACTGAACGTACACACAGTGCACACAGGAAACTGAACGTACACACAGTACACACAGGAAACTGAACGTACACACAGTACACACAGGAAACGGAATGTACACACAGTACACACAGGAAACGGAACGTACACACAGTACACACAGGAAACTAAACGTACAAACAGTACACACAGGAAACGGAACGTACACACAGTACACACAGGAAACGTAATGATCACACATACAGTAGCGGAAACACACACAGGCTTAGTTGGAAATCAGAATACAAGAAATAAAAACATTAAATTTTTACTTTTAATATTTTATTACTTCTCAACATTACACAAATACAAGTAAAAGAAGCCATTATTGTATGTAGCCAGCTTTCCTCAGTTCTTTGAGTATGAAGGATATTTCTTTGATGCACGGATAGTTTCCTGCACAAAGCGAGCCATGTAGAAGTCTTAGCCGGTCAACCAATATGTTTGGATCTTTCCATGATGTATAATCAATCTCTTCTACCACCATCTTACTTGCTTGTTTATTATAAATACTTTTAATATCACAATCGTCCCAGTGATCATAATAAGCATTATCAGATTTATTATAACACGACGTTTCCATCGTTTCGGTCTCAGGACATCGCCACATTCTTCGATCTTGTCAGCTCTAGGTGCTTCATCACAGTCTATGCCTTTGTCAACAGCCTCAGAGTCACTGTAACAATCACTGTAGAAGACATCCTCTTCACCCAGATTACCGTATGAATTCGCTATCGATAATGTCGAAGTGTCTTCATCGTCTTCATGCTTCCTTTTTTAGGAGTCCATCATTTTTACAAAGAATGGAGTATCTACTGAATATAGGCTTGAATGTATTCTCACTTTTCACGGTGTTGATACTTCCATTTGTTTCAGTCTTCCTGAAGCCATTAGCATCCTTCAATTTATGTTCTTCCTCACGATCGGGTGAGCTAATACCATCACGTTCAGGACAAGGAAAATTATTGTCATAATGCAGATCACTCTTCTTTAGTCTAGTGGATCCATCGGTGTCCTCTATGTCGTAATTAGTCTTGACTTTACATGTTCTACCATGTCTTTTTAAGCTGTCAATTCGTGTTAACAACCTGCTACAACGATTACAGCTTAACATGTTGCGTAGTGGGTTTCCAGCACAAACATTCTTCTCATGACGTCTAGCATTCCTTCTCATGACAAAATCCTTGCCACAGTATCTACAGCGGCTTCCTCCCGATTCAGCTATAGATAACAAACCATGATTCATGGTAGCTTCTGTGACTAATGTTAGATACAAACTGTCAGTTTTCACCAATTGGAACCATTTCTTAAATAGAGTTTTTGAAATATTTCATCAGGGAGAGTTAAGTTATCTAATGCAAAGCAAATTGATGCAAGTAGTTCTGGCTGTCGTCAACAGATGGCGCCACGTGTTGCTTGCAGGTAAATAATATATATTTTTTTAATGTGGGATGCGGAATGCTCACTATCGATCGCAAAGGGAGGTTGGCTTCGATAGTATCCAAGGAGAAAAAACTTCAACCTCTAGCTAGTGCTTCTCAGATTTATCACGGTCCGCCATCTTTGATTACGACATCACGGTGACCATCTTGGATGGGTGTGACCTTGACCTTTGACCGAAACCGCAGGAATGATCGCAAGCACACGGATTAACCATCAAAATATTGATAAGAATAATCAGGAGCACACGGAGAAAACCATCATAATATTGGCAAGAATAATCAGGAGCACACGGAGAAAACCGCCACAAGTTTTCTTTGATATCATTAAAATACAAAAAAAAAATTAATAAAAAATTAAAAATAAAAACGAAAAAAAATTCAAACATTCTGGCTTGTACTAGAACACTATCTTAGCTCTACAATGAGAAGTTCACAAGCTAGCAGAATGTTTGAATTTTTTTTCGTTTTTATTTTTAATTTTTTATTAATTTTTTTTGTATTTTAATGATATCAAAGAAAACTTGTGGCGGTTTTCTCCGTGTGCTTCTGATTATTCTTGCCAATATTATGATGGTTTTCTCCGTGTGCTCCTGATTATTCTTATCAATATTTTGATGGTTAATCCGTGTGCTTGCGATCATTCCTGCGGTTTCGGTCAAAGGTCAAGGTCACACCCATCCAAGATGGTCACCGTGATGTCGTAATCAAAGATGGCGGACAGTGAGAAATCTGAGAAGCACTAGCAGGAAGGATGAAGTTTTTTCTCCTTGGATACTATCGAAGCCAACCTCCCTTTGCGATCGATAATGAGCGTTCCGCATCCCACATTAAAAAAATATATATTATTTACCTGCAAGCAACACGTGGCGCCATCTGTTGACGACAGCCAGAACTACTTGCATCAATTTGCTTTGCATTAGATAACTTAACTCTCCCTGATGAAATATTTCAAAAACTCTATTTAAGAAATGGTTCCAATTGGTGAAAACTGACAGTTTGTATCTAACATTAGTCACAGAAGCTACCATGGATCATGGTTTGTTATCTATAGCTGAATCGGGAGGAAGCCGCTGTAGATACTGTGGCAAGGATTTTGTCATGAGAAGGAATGCTAGACGTCATGAGAAGAATGATTGTGCTGGAAACCCACTACGCAACATGTTAAGCTGTAATCGTTGTAGCAGGTTGTTAACACGAATTGACAGCTTAAAAAGACATGGTAGAACATGTAAAGTCAAGACTACTTACGGCATAGAGGACACCGATGGATCCACTAGACTAAAGAAGAGTGATCTGCATTATGACAATAATTTTCCTTGTCCTGAACGTGATGGTATTAGCTCACCCGATCGTGAGGAAGAACATAAATTGAAGGATGCTAATGGCTTCAGGAAGACTGAAACTAATGGAAGTATCAACACCGTGAAAAGTGAGAATACATTCAAGCCTATATTCAGTAGATACTCCATTCTTTGTAAAAATGATGGACTCCTAAAAAAGGAAGCATGAAGACGATGAAGACACTTCGACATTATCGATAGCGAATTCATACGGTAATCTGGGTGAAGAGGATGTCTTCTACAGTGATTGTTACAGTGACTCTGAGGCTGTTGACAAAGGCATAGACTGTGATGAAGCACCTAGAGCTGACAAGATCGAAGAATGTGGCGATGTCCTGAGACCGAAACGATGGAAACGTCGTGTTATAATAAATCTGATAATGCTTATTATGATCACTGGGACGATTGTGATATTAAAAGTATTTATAATAAACAAGCAAGTAAGATGGTGGTAGAAGAGATTGATTACACATCATGGAAAGATCCAAACATATTGGTTGACCGGCTAAGACTTCTACATGGCTCGCTTTGTGCAGGAAACTATCCGTGCATCAAAGAAATATCCTTCATACTCAAAGAACTGAGGAAAGCTGGCTACATAAGTAGGTAAATATAGTAGGTCCTGGGGCAGGGGAGGGGGGAGGGGGATCCGGGGATCCGGCGGCAATCTTTGATTACTTCATTTCCGGCGGCCATCTTGGATTACGTTACTTCCGGCGGCCATCTTGGATTACGTCACTTCCGGCGGCCATCTTGGATGACGTCACTTCCGGCAACCATTTTGTTCTTATCCGCCATTTTGTTTTCTAGAACATTCCGCCATTTTGAGTTTCGTCCACCATCTTGAAAATCTTTATTTATTATCCGATTTTAATGGGAAAAAAATTTAAAATTTAAAAAAAAATTAAATAATCAAAATTTTAAAATAAAATTAAAAAAATGTTATTTAATAAAATTTTAATTAAAAACCTACGCATCGAACACCCCACTCCTCTAAATTACAAATACATCATCTAGCACCCCCACCCCTCTGTTACAATAACATCGTCATCGAACACCCCACTCATTCCTGTTACAATTTTTCGTTACATCCACCATCTTGGAAAATCATAATTATTAACTTAGAAAATCAGGAAAAAATATATACACCATCGTTGTCTGCTGGAGGCAGCCATCTTATTTAGTGGAGACTGCCATCTTGATTTCATATGATGGGTGTCATCATCGGTTGTAGGTTTATAATGTATGTTAGTGTATGTAAGGTCGAGTTACAATTCTCTACCAACATTGTTATGAACCTTATAGACCAAAATCCACAGAATCCACAAAATCCACAAAATCCACAAAATCCACAAAATCCACAGTCATTTTGCTGTTTTAACCGACATTTTTTCTTAAAGTCTTATCACTTATAGGTTTTAACTAAAATATATGTTATCAATACTATCGTTGTGGATGCGTTAGTTAAAGTAATGATAATTTAAAAAAAAACCTTTATTACTCCATCTTAGCGGACGAGAAATTTTTCAGAGTCCTAACTCACAAGTAATAATCTCTTCTCATGTTTGCGTACACATGTTTTAAAAGCTGCACGGAAGCAGATATCTTAATGTTTGTGTATAATTACATTTCACTTTTATAAACAGGTCCGTGTTTGCGTACTCGTGTTTAAAAGCTGCATGGAAGCAGATATTTTAATGTTTGTGTATAATTACATTTCACCATTCTGTAAGACATTTATAAGTATCAGTACCTCGTCGGATATAGATTCTATATTAAAAATAATAAACAATATGTAGGTAAAATTGTATTTATTAAATTAAGAACATATTTTACACATCAAAAATTGGGCAAAAACAGAAACAACACACAAAAAAACGGAAACTTTACAACAAAAATGAAAACTATACATCAAAAACATAATCTATATAACAAAAATGAAAACTATACAGCAAAAACATAAACTGTACAACAAAATGAAAACTATAAAACGAAAAAAAAACAACAGAAAAACTATAAAATTAATGGAAACAACAACCAAACTATTTACAGAAAAAAAATTATTCATCGCATCCAACATATCCGTGGGGGACCGTGCGGATACCATCTTCGCAGATCAACCGTTTGTCGTCCTCCCACGTTATGGCCAGCTTATTGCTGTACTCAGTATAGAGTATGTGCTGACGGGAGCGAATTGCTCTAACGCCTGCCCTCATTGTGCGGTGGTCTTGCAGGGCATCCAGGTAGTCATCGAATGTTATGTGGTTTTTGACCACACATCGCTGGATGCCCTTGGCCTTTTTCTCGCTCTTACCACCACACCTGTAGGCGTAGAGTTTGGCCCGTAGGCTTACAAACTCCTCCATCACTTCCCCCCCACATTCATCTTTGAATTTACCGACAACTTTCTTGTTGATGGGGGAGAAGCATGGGTGGTCGGAAGGGTAGCAGCTGGTGTCGAATTTAGCCATCAGTGTAGGGTTGGCTTTGAGGTCTGAGTAAAAGTCTGCTGTCTGGATCTCATACACAAAACTGTCTGTATCCATATACATCATGTGAATATTGTCATGGTAACGGGGTTTCATGGTATTGTAGTGGAAGTCGTACATGAGAGTCTTTGAAAGATCTAGTACGGCCAGTCCGGCATAGATCGGCTTGTCGAAAATGATGGTCTCGTGATTAAGGTGGACTAGAGACAAATTCGGTTCGTACATTGTACGGTCCTTGAAGGATGGACGACACACCAACTTCTTGAACCTCTTCTCAGAGCATACCAACTCCATTTTGAGCCTCCGCCTTTTATTTTCCATCAGTTTACCAAATGTCGAGTTCACAGCGAGCTTAAAGAACTCCTTCTCGAACTCGTTGGCTGCTGCATTCCGCTTGTTGGTATTCAGCCGAATATAGGGCTCCAACCATGCCGACTGCTCAAACTGTAGGACTCGGTTTTTCTTAGTCACTCTCAACCCATGAGATACTGCTTGCTGTAGGTTTTTGTAGTGGACAATGTAGTGCTCTTTATTTTCAAGTGTTGTCATCAGCTTTGATTGATTTGAGCCGGGCGGACACTGATTTACGGGGAGAAATGGCAGGTCTTTATGACTTTCGTGGAGCTCGGGAGGGTACTCCACATCACACTCAATAATGTAGCCTGTAGGAGAATCATCTGGAACAGACACGACATCAATTGATGTGTCTGCCCATTGGAAATGTCGAATCGGAAGCGGCAGAGACATCGCCCACCCGTACAAGTTATTTGCATCAATGTACTCCAGGAATGTGGATGGCTTGGATGCATCATATGTCTCAGGTATGTAGGAGTTATTGGCTACGCAATGACGTTTAATGCTTTGCGCTACTCCCCCCCTAATACCAGCCTCCACAAACATGTACATATCATAATCGGTAAGAAGCTCTAGCTGTACACCTGTGGTTCGAAGCATTGCATCGAAAGCGAACCCTGGACAAGAAATATAGTGAGACGGATCTAGGCTGTATGTCTCCAAACAGATGGAACGGAAATTCTCGAATACATCCGCCAAAATCAGAACATCCGTCTTTAGGTACAAGTCAGCGTACTCCCCCAAAGTAGCACACTGAAACTTGTCCCAGACTTTCACTGCATGAGCGTACTCCATCTCTGAAATCATGGAATCAGTCAGACTATTGTAGAAATCGCCGATAGGCGGAAGATTAATATCATCTAGTCGAGCAAAAGAATCCACAAAATCATACGGGAAGACACCCTTGCGGGTAACCAACTTCAACTCATCAGGCGCGAAAAACTCAGCAGTACTGACAAACTTGTCTGCCGGCAAGAACTCAGCGAGCGAAGCAAGACCCCGACTCATGAAACGGAACGTATCGACAAACTGAATGCTGAACTTATCATACAACTTCTTGGAAAAAGTTATCAGCTTCTCCTCTGAATTCGGGATTATGAAGATGTCTTTACTGTCGTACCCCAACTTCCTGATAATGAAGTTCTGGTCGTACGTCAGGTTGTGGAAGAACACAATCAACTTTTTTGGTCTGCGCCTGAGAAGGTTGCAGTCATTACATGCAGGCCCCAGATATTCACCGGTAAAGTGATTGTGATCACGAACTTTCTTGGCAGTTCCTCCGAACTTTCCTGCACAGTAGCAACACACTCTTGCTTGCAGAAAAGCAGTGTTCTGTGCATGTGTGAGCGGAGTCATAGGAACAGACGTAGAAAATATTTTTTGTACATCATGACCAATCTCCACAATGCGTGAGATGAACTTATCCTCTGCGTCACAACCGCGATACAATTCAGGCTCTGATGGAAGTGCTGAAGTGAGGTGTACAGGAATTATGGTGTTATCAGCTTTCACATAAATGCAGTAGCTGTATGCTTTATGCTTTTGATACTGCAGTGTGTATGCTTCATCAGGATTCGGGTGGCATGTATGGATTTTCTCCAGAATAGCTTCAAAGTCGCAATATACCACGATGGGCATCTTATCAGCATGGTGGAAGTTTTTGAACTGCAGAACAGGTGGCTGCCCATTTTGATCGGGGAATGGCATTTCCATTCGAACAGCAGCATGCTGTTTGCAGAGCTCACTGTGTTTTTCCAAACACTGAAGACCAGTGAGCCCACTAACCCTATCCTGATCATCATAATGCTTGAAGCATCTTTTGCAGACATGAATTCGTTGCTCGTGTGTAGTGATTTGGGACCGAACCAGGGCAGAAAAATTTTTAATGTATGTGAAATGGGACGAATCGTCATTAACCAAGAGCAGAAGATCGAAATGAAGTTCTTTTTCTTCAGGAGCGACTCGTGCAGGTACAACATTCAGATTCTCGTCGATGCTGTAAATGTTGATGGAGACTCCAGGGTTCTGCTTTTCGAACAGCGGTATTTGCCTGATTGGAGTAGGAAACTCTATGTTCGTGAAGTTGAATTTCTCTTCCAAGTCATGGTATCGCTGGTTGACACGCTCAGGATTCCACCCTTCCACGTACTTCACAAGAATAGACCACTTAAAACACATGTGGTCTTCGAGGTTTTGTGGATTTATCACCGCATGTCTTGACTCGATGGTGGTAGGCAGTGAGATGTAGGAGCTGGCACGGAGTGGATCGAGCTTGTTTATGCGAAGTTGAAGTCGCTTAACGGCCGACAAAGTCCATCCGGACCCTTTTCCCATGTAGTCTTCCTCCTCCTTGCAGATCTTAGAGATGGACCCAGTAACTGCTTCCTCCACCTCATGAACTGTGTAGAGGGGCACATTAACGGTTTTGAACGCTCTCTTGTCTTCGCTAACATCCACAGGTTTTTCGTAATCACACTCAAGCACGATGTTGAATTTGAGTGGACCGTTCTCCTCTATCTCCTCTACAAGTTGGCTCATTATTTTTGCCTCGATGGAGTTCAGGTACGAGCAGATATCCTTGGCAGTACTTGATGTGTTTTCTGCCACGTACGTCTTCAAGTTGCCCTTGAAACCCACTTCGGCGGTGATGAAACCGTGGGCATTGGCCAAACCAGCCCCGGTCACCACCTTTGTTCGGCTGGTCGAAGGCTTGGGCGCAACTGCAGGCTTAACTGCTAATATCCTCTGCTTCTTTGTCGGAGGTGGAGCAGGCCCCTTGCATACCTTCATGTGGGCTTTTAACTTATCAGCCCTGGCGAACTCCTTAGCGCAGTTCTCGCAGGAATGCACTATGCGGTTTGCGTTAAGACCGCAAGCCGACTTCTCATGTCGTCTAGCAAAATCAGCACGGGCGAAGGCCTTGTAGCAGAAGCTACACCGCATTCCAGATGTAGCGACAGCTCCAGTGCATGATGCAAGGTGCTGCTGCATCTTATCGCTGCGTGCGACCATCTTTCCACATAGGTGGCACTGCTGGTGGTCACGATGCTGGTTCTCAGCACACTGACGCTCGTGCCGGTAGCGGTTGTTGCCTGCCGTGAATGTAGCAGAGCAGAAACGACATTTCTGAATGGTAGATGCCATCATCACGACAATCGGTAGACTGGTCAAACGTACGGAACACGCAACGGTAGCTCGACGCACGGAGAACTATAACAAAAGAATTAAGAATACAATGTAGCTAGATGTTAACACGAAAAAGTTGCAAACATAACCTCAAAACTCTAGCCCTCAAGCTTACTAACCTAAACTGATAGCAATGTAACTAAATAAAAAAGTTACAAACATAACCTCAAAACTCTAGCCCTCAAGCTTACTAACCTAAACTGATAGCAATGTTACTAAATAAAAAAAGTTGCAAACATAACCTCAAAACTCTAGCCCTCAAGCTTACTAACCTAAACTACTAGCAATGTTACTAAATAAAAAAGTTGCAAACATAACCTCAAAGCTACTCCTTCATGTACAATCCTAAAAATGGTAGGATATTTAAAGTACTGATAAAAATTAAAGCTGAAAAATATTCAATGTTAACTAAGAATAATTGATTACATAACCTCAAAAATACTCTAATGCACATCCCAAAAATGCTAGAATATTTAAAGTACTGATAAAAGTTTAAACTGACAAATTTCTGGTTACCTGCATATAAGTGCACAGAGAAAAAACAAGCTAGCTGATAACCTACAAAAAGCTGAGAAACACGCAATGTTAACGAAACATGTAACATACCTCAGAAAACGATGAAGTGTAGCTGTAGAACACGAAGTAGCGTTGGCGGTAGAAATCGTGGTAGCAGAGAAACTCATACACGAACTAGCTCACTCAAACTCTAAGAACACACTGAAGCTCCGACAGCTAATCCTGTCCTTTTATAGCCTCGGACCTGATTGTTCTTGGAAAAACCATTAGGAACAGAGTATTTCTGTTGTATCCGCCAATAGGAATGTAGTACATGGAAGTACCATTGTCTTCGGAAAAACCCGGCATGACTCATGTGCATGTCGTAGCAGGTCTGTGAGGGGTGGGGGTAGAAATGTAACCTGACAGCCAAACATGGGAAACCACTCTCGGGTAAAACCACTAATGACCTAGGTGATTAGAGATTAGGGCGCGAGGCACTGCCTGCATCGTGACTCATCACTCAGGAATGTCGTCTCGCAGTGCCGAGGGGACCCAAACAATAGACTTGACCATGCATGTTATAAAAGGTACATTAGTCCGCGACTTTGTGGCACCATGAGGCGCTCAGGAATGTCTGAGCCTGCCACAAACAGCTCGTCAAAGTGTCATCACGAAGCAATCTAGCTGCAGTCATGACGCGCGTGCTACAACAGGCCCGTTAGTCACCGACTTCGTGGCGCCAAGCTGACACTCGGGTAGACAGGTAGCTAAATGATAATACTATTAATGCAATGAAATAAAAAAAAATTGGATATGTTTAATAAATTTATTTGAAAGTAAGAACACATTACAAAACTAAAACATAAAAAATTTATTCTACATTTATTATGACCAACATTCGTTTAAAATTTTTTAGCATTTCATTGCGAACACTCTGTTGAATATCCACAGTATGACACATTTTGCGGATGTTCCAGGAACCAACCCTTTTCACAACCATTTAAGGAGACATTCCTTAAGCTCTCTTTTCATTGGTCAAATAAAACATCTCCCTCTCTTCCCCTTTTACAATGATGCTGCTTCAACATCACGCTAAAATTCTGTAAGACCAAAAAAAAATTACTTTGCTTAAACCTTACGGTAGAAATTTCATCCTAGGATGCTGTTACTGCATCTAGAAATTAAAAATTATATTATCTCATACAGGTTTTATTTACATGTTAGACTTAACCATCCTACCACACACATGCACACACTTACACACACATGCGTGCGCATGCGTGCACTGAGATGAAATACATACCTGCCCACATAAGCTACTTTAATTTACAAAGGCAACATATTAAAACACATAATATTTAAATTTTGTGTAGATTGGATGGTACCAGAAACCATACTGCAAAACGAGTGGACAACACTCCAGTCTTTACTAGGATTGCCTATGGAACGTCCTTGTTGCCTTCAACGACTCAGAATTAATACTTTTATCCATCAAAAAACAACAACAGTTTAACTAAGCAAAAATACACCCCACATCCCTCAAAAAATTGTTATTACACAATACATTATTTACATTGCAGGAGACCGTGCATACGAAGTGCGCAGCTTCAGGTTAGAAATATTGATTAAAATAACTGCTAAAGATGCTAATTTGTTTATGAAAAAATTGGACATGAAATACAGACACTTGGCTATTCACACACACATACATACATACACCCTGCATTGCTTCAGAAGGAAG
Organism: Bacillus rossius redtenbacheri; assembly: GCF_032445375.1. Taxonomy (NCBI): domain Eukaryota; kingdom Metazoa; phylum Arthropoda; class Insecta; order Phasmatodea; family Bacillidae; genus Bacillus; species Bacillus rossius. Next base: position 39,258,652 of record NC_086341.1, on the reverse strand, counting down.
TACGATATTTTGAAAACTACTCAAGACTTACATCTGTGTATGAAAAGGAGCTAAAAATTAAAATTTTTTCAAAGTTAATTTTAGAGATGAAACATCATGTGCAAGTCCTTGCATGCGAGAACATTTTATTACGCAATTATCTTCATTTTTCCCAAACCATAGGTCTGATGTCTGGATACCACACAAATCTCATACTTAACATATGCACTATGAGATGACTGCACGCCAGTCCAAGCCCCCTGCGCTTAGAGACGAAACTGCACTAGAAGCGCTAGCAAGCATTGCAATTATCTCGCTTCACTTATGCAGATTCACCTCTGACTAGGTGGACCTCCTGAAACAGTAAACATAGTCCAGTGAAACACATTAAAATAATGCATTTCAAAATAATTGAATAATATAAAACACTACATATTTATAGAAAATCACCACGCAACTGACAGCCCTTTCAATCACAATTCTGCGAATGCTATCACAGAATGCTATATTTAGAAAGAAAGGATCATTCATTCCTTCATTATGGAACACAGTAATACATCAAATGAAGAAAAACAAAAAAGGCACACACTTCGTTCTTAGACTCGTGCTGCCTCCTTGACAGAAAGAAAAGATTTTACACATAAAATAGTATATATTTCTTTTCCAGCGATGAAGCTGTACTAATATCACCTTGACAAGCTTAGATGATCTAGGGAGAGACAAAGTAAATATATTAACAAAAAAAGTCGACTATAAAACAGTTACAAACAAAATAAATAATATACCTTCGATTACATATTTTGCTCAATGTAATAAATGAGAGAACACAAACATTTGCTTAAATCACTATTTATCAATTTTAAACTCTCGTGTACATCAGGAAAAAATATATAGTATCAGTCATTATTAGTTGTAATGTAAAAAAATGCAAAACAGTTTCTTGGTGGGATGTGGAATGCTCACTCACGATCGAAAAAAGGAGGGGCTTCGCTGTAACTCAAGGGGAGAGGGAAACCATCTTCAAAGTTGACGTTTCTCATATATTTGGATATATAGTAATCAAGCAAGTAATAACATTTGGGGGTATAATCTCCGTCTGATTAAAGTTTATTTGCTAACATGAATTCACAAATTAAACGAATCTCTGAGTACATTTGCTTATCTTTTATAGAAAAAGATGCACAGATTGATTGTTTTATCATGAATAACCAGGAGCACACTAAAAAAAACCAGGAGCACACTTAAAAAAAACCAACGAAATTCTCGCCAATAATAACCAACATTACACGAACAATAGAAAAAAAAAAAGATTTGTCAGTAATAACATGCAGCATGCGGAGAAAATCACCAAAATATTGTCAAGAATAACCATCAACACATGTAGAATACCAATAAAGACCTGACATGAAAAAGGCTGAAATGCACGGAGAAAATCATCAAATTCTTGTCAGATAAAAAAAGCAGAAGCACATGAAAAAAAAAGCACATGTAGAAATCTATCGAAATTTCATGTGAAAAAATACGAGCACTCAGAAAAAACCATCAGGGAGAAGATGTTTAAAAACATCATGAATTATCAACTTTTATTTCAAAAGTTCAAATTAAATCCTGCTAGATCTCTTTGCTTAAGCAACTTGAGAGTTCTGGCACAAGTCAGCTTGTGAACTCTTTGCTTAAGCAACTTGAGAGTTCTGGCACAAGTCAGTTTGTGAACTCTTTGCTTAAGCAACTTGAGAGTTCTGGCACAAGTCAGCTTGTGAACTCTTTGCTTAAGCAACATGAGAGTTCTAGCACAAGTCAGCTTGTGAACTCTTTGCTTAAGCAACATGAGAGTTCTAGCAGGATTTAATTTGAACTTTTTAAATAAAAATTGATAATTCATGATGTTTTTAAACATCTTCTCCCTGATGGTTTTCTCTGAGTGCTCGTATTTTTTTCGCATGAAATTTCGATAGATTTCTACATGTGCTTTTTTTTCATGTGCTTCTGCTTTTTTTATCTGACAAGAATTTGATGATTTTCTCCGTGCATTTCAGCCTTTTTCATGTCAGGTCTTTATTGGTATTCTACATGTGTTGATGGTTATTCTTGACAATATTTTGGTGATTTTCTCCGCATGCTGCATGTTATTACTGACAAATCTTTTTTTTTCTATTGTTCGTGTTCTGTTGGTTATTATTGGCGAGAATTCCGTTGGTTTTTTTTAAGTGTGCTCCTGGTTTTTTTTAGTGTGCTCCTGGTTATTCATGATAAAACAATCAATCTGTGCATCTTTTTCTATAAAAGATAAGCAAATGTACTCAGAGATTCGTTTAATTTGTGAATTCATGTTAGCAAATAAACTTTAATCAGACGGAGATTATACCCCCAAATGTTATTACTTGCTTGATTACTATATATCCAAATATATGAGAAACGTCAACTTTGAAGATGGTTTCCCTCTCCCCTTGAGTTACAGCGAAGCCCCTCCTTTTTTCGATCGTGAGTGAGCATTCCACATCCCACCAAGAAACTGTTTTGCATTTTTTTACATTACAACTAATAATGACTGATACTATATATTTTTTCCTGATGTACACGAGAGTTTAAAATTGATAAATAGTGATTTAAGCAAATGTTTGTGTTCTCTCATTTATTACATTGAGCAAAATATGTAATCGAAGGTATATTATTTATTTTGTTTGTAACTGTTTTATAGTCGACTTTTTTTGTTAATATATTTACTTTGTCTCTCCCTAGATCATCTAAGCTTGTCAAGGTGATATTAGTACAGCTTCATCGCTGGAAAAGAAATATATACTATTTTATGTGTAAAATCTTTTCTTTCTGTCAAGGAGGCAGCACGAGTCTAAGAACGAAGTGTGTGCCTTTTTTGTTTTTCTTCATTTGATGTATTACTGTGTTCCATTAGAAGGAATGAATGATCCTTTCTTTCTAAATATAGCATTCTGTGATAGCATTCGCAGAATTGTGATTGAAAGGGCTGTCAGTTGCGTGGTGATTTTCTATAAATATGTAGTGTTTTATATTATTCAATTATTTTGAAATGCATTATTTTAATGTGTTTCACTGGACTATGTTTACTGTTTCAGGAGGTCCACCTAGTCAGAGGTGAATCTGCATAAGTGAAGCGAGATAATTGCAATGCTTGCTAGCGCTTCTAGTGCAGTTTCGTCTCTAAGCGCAGGGGGCTTGGACTGGCGTGCAGTCATCTCATAGTGCATATGTTAAGTATGAGATTTGTGTGGTATCCAGACATCAGACCTATGGTTTGGGAAAAATGAAGATAATTGCGTAATAAAATGTTCTCGCATGCAAGGACTTGCACATGATGTTTCATCTCTAAAATTAACTTTGAAAAAATTTTAATTTTTAGCTCCTTTTCATACACAGATGTAAGTCTTGAGTAGTTTTCAAAATATCGTACTTCCTTCTGAAGCAATGCAGGGTGTATGTATGTATGTGTGTGTGAATAGCCAAGTGTCTGTATTTCATGTCCAATTTTTTCATAAACAAATTAGCATCTTTAGCAGTTATTTTAATCAATATTTCTAACCTGAAGCTGCGCACTTCGTATGCACGGTCTCCTGCAATGTAAATAATGTATTGTGTAATAACAATTTTTTGAGGGATGTGGGGTGTATTTTTGCTTAGTTAAACTGTTGTTGTTTTTTGATGGATAAAAGTATTAATTCTGAGTCGTTGAAGGCAACAAGGACGTTCCATAGGCAATCCTAGTAAAGACTGGAGTGTTGTCCACTCGTTTTGCAGTATGGTTTCTGGTACCATCCAATCTACACAAAATTTAAATATTATGTGTTTTAATATGTTGCCTTTGTAAATTAAAGTAGCTTATGTGGGCAGGTATGTATTTCATCTCAGTGCACGCATGCGCACGCATGTGTGTGTAAGTGTGTGCATGTGTGTGGTAGGATGGTTAAGTCTAACATGTAAATAAAACCTGTATGAGATAATATAATTTTTAATTTCTAGATGCAGTAACAGCATCCTAGGATGAAATTTCTACCGTAAGGTTTAAGCAAAGTAATTTTTTTTTGGTCTTACAGAATTTTAGCGTGATGTTGAAGCAGCATCATTGTAAAAGGGGAAGAGAGGGAGATGTTTTATTTGACCAATGAAAAGAGAGCTTAAGGAATGTCTCCTTAAATGGTTGTGAAAAGGGTTGGTTCCTGGAACATCCGCAAAATGTGTCATACTGTGGATATTCAACAGAGTGTTCGCAATGAAATGCTAAAAAATTTTAAACGAATGTTGGTCATAATAAATGTAGAATAAATTTTTTATGTTTTAGTTTTGTAATGTGTTCTTACTTTCAAATAAATTTATTAAACATATCCAATTTTTTTTTATTTCATTGCATTAATAGTATTATCATTTAGCTACCTGTCTACCCGAGTGTCAGCTTGGCGCCACGAAGTCGGTGACTAACGGGCCTGTTGTAGCACGCGCGTCATGACTGCAGCTAGATTGCTTCGTGATGACACTTTGACGAGCTGTTTGTGGCAGGCTCAGACATTCCTGAGCGCCTCATGGTGCCACAAAGTCGCGGACTAATGTACCTTTTATAACATGCATGGTCAAGTCTATTGTTTGGGTCCCCTCGGCACTGCGAGACGACATTCCTGAGTGATGAGTCACGATGCAGGCAGTGCCTCGCGCCCTAATCTCTAATCACCTAGGTCATTAGTGGTTTTACCCGAGAGTGGTTTCCCATGTTTGGCTGTCAGGTTACATTTCTACCCCCACCCCTCACAGACCTGCTACGACATGCACATGAGTCATGCCGGGTTTTTCCGAAGACAATGGTACTTCCATGTACTACATTCCTATTGGCGGATACAACAGAAATACTCTGTTCCTAATGGTTTTTCCAAGAACAATCAGGTCCGAGGCTATAAAAGGACAGGATTAGCTGTCGGAGCTTCAGTGTGTTCTTAGAGTTTGAGTGAGCTAGTTCGTGTATGAGTTTCTCTGCTACCACGATTTCTACCGCCAACGCTACTTCGTGTTCTACAGCTACACTTCATCGTTTTCTGAGGTATGTTACATGTTTCGTTAACATTGCGTGTTTCTCAGCTTTTTGTAGGTTATCAGCTAGCTTGTTTTTTCTCTGTGCACTTATATGCAGGTAACCAGAAATTTGTCAGTTTAAACTTTTATCAGTACTTTAAATATTCTAGCATTTTTGGGATGTGCATTAGAGTATTTTTGAGGTTATGTAATCAATTATTCTTAGTTAACATTGAATATTTTTCAGCTTTAATTTTTATCAGTACTTTAAATATCCTACCATTTTTAGGATTGTACATGAAGGAGTAGCTTTGAGGTTATGTTTGCAACTTTTTTATTTAGTAACATTGCTAGTAGTTTAGGTTAGTAAGCTTGAGGGCTAGAGTTTTGAGGTTATGTTTGCAACTTTTTTTATTTAGTAACATTGCTATCAGTTTAGGTTAGTAAGCTTGAGGGCTAGAGTTTTGAGGTTATGTTTGTAACTTTTTTATTTAGTTACATTGCTATCAGTTTAGGTTAGTAAGCTTGAGGGCTAGAGTTTTGAGGTTATGTTTGCAACTTTTTCGTGTTAACATCTAGCTACATTGTATTCTTAATTCTTTTGTTATAGTTCTCCGTGCGTCGAGCTACCGTTGCGTGTTCCGTACGTTTGACCAGTCTACCGATTGTCGTGATGATGGCATCTACCATTCAGAAATGTCGTTTCTGCTCTGCTACATTCACGGCAGGCAACAACCGCTACCGGCACGAGCGTCAGTGTGCTGAGAACCAGCATCGTGACCACCAGCAGTGCCACCTATGTGGAAAGATGGTCGCACGCAGCGATAAGATGCAGCAGCACCTTGCATCATGCACTGGAGCTGTCGCTACATCTGGAATGCGGTGTAGCTTCTGCTACAAGGCCTTCGCCCGTGCTGATTTTGCTAGACGACATGAGAAGTCGGCTTGCGGTCTTAACGCAAACCGCATAGTGCATTCCTGCGAGAACTGCGCTAAGGAGTTCGCCAGGGCTGATAAGTTAAAAGCCCACATGAAGGTATGCAAGGGGCCTGCTCCACCTCCGACAAAGAAGCAGAGGATATTAGCAGTTAAGCCTGCAGTTGCGCCCAAGCCTTCGACCAGCCGAACAAAGGTGGTGACCGGAGCTGGTTTGGCCAATGCCCACGGTTTCATCACCGCCGAAGTGGGTTTCAAGGGCAACTTGAAGACGTACGTGGCAGAAAACACATCAAGTACTGCCAAGGATATCTGCTCGTACCTGAACTCCATCGAGGCAAAAATAATGAGCCAACTTGTAGAGGAGATAGAGGAGAACGGTCCACTCAAATTCAACATCGTGCTTGAGTGTGATTACGAAAAACCTGTGGATGTTAGCGAAGACAAGAGAGCGTTCAAAACCGTTAATGTGCCCCTCTACACAGTTCATGAGGTGGAGGAAGCAGTTACTGGGTCCATCTCTAAGATCTGCAAGGAGGAGGAAGACTACATGGGAAAAGGGTCCGGATGGACTTTGTCGGCCGTTAAGCGACTTCAACTTCGCATAAACAAGCTCGATCCACTCCGTGCCAGCTCCTACATCTCACTGCCTACCACCATCGAGTCAAGACATGCGGTGATAAATCCACAAAACCTCGAAGACCACATGTGTTTTAAGTGGTCTATTCTTGTGAAGTACGTGGAAGGGTGGAATCCTGAGCGTGTCAACCAGCGATACCATGACTTGGAAGAGAAATTCAACTTCACGAACATAGAGTTTCCTACTCCAATCAGGCAAATACCGCTGTTCGAAAAGCAGAACCCTGGAGTCTCCATCAACATTTACAGCATCGACGAGAATCTGAATGTTGTACCTGCACGAGTCGCTCCTGAAGAAAAAGAACTTCATTTCGATCTTCTGCTCTTGGTTAATGACGATTCGTCCCATTTCACATACATTAAAAATTTTTCTGCCCTGGTTCGGTCCCAAATCACTACACACGAGCAACGAATTCATGTCTGCAAAAGATGCTTCAAGCATTATGATGATCAGGATAGGGTTAGTGGGCTCACTGGTCTTCAGTGTTTGGAAAAACACAGTGAGCTCTGCAAACAGCATGCTGCTGTTCGAATGGAAATGCCATTCCCCGATCAAAATGGGCAGCCACCTGTTCTGCAGTTCAAAAACTTCCACCATGCTGATAAGATGCCCATCGTGGTATATTGCGACTTTGAAGCTATTCTGGAGAAAATCCATACATGCCACCCGAATCCTGATGAAGCATACACACTGCAGTATCAAAAGCATAAAGCATACAGCTACTGCATTTATGTGAAAGCTGATAACACCATAATTCCTGTACACCTCACTTCAGCACTTCCATCAGAGCCTGAATTGTATCGCGGTTGTGACGCAGAGGATAAGTTCATCTCACGCATTGTGGAGATTGGTCATGATGTACAAAAAATATTTTCTACGTCTGTTCCTATGACTCCGCTCACACATGCACAGAACACTGCTTTTCTGCAAGCAAGAGTGTGTTGCTACTGTGCAGGAAAGTTCGGAGGAACTGCCAAGAAAGTTCGTGATCACAATCACTTTACCGGTGAATATCTGGGGCCTGCATGTAATGACTGCAACCTTCTCAGGCGCAGACCAAAAAAGTTGATTGTGTTCTTCCACAACCTGACGTACGACCAGAACTTCATTATCAGGAAGTTGGGGTACGACAGTAAAGACATCTTCATAATCCCGAATTCAGAGGAGAAGCTGATAACTTTTTCCAAGAAGTTGTATGATAAGTTCAGCATTCAGTTTGTCGATACGTTCCGTTTCATGAGTCGGGGTCTTGCTTCGCTCGCTGAGTTCTTGCCGGCAGACAAGTTTGTCAGTACTGCTGAGTTTTTCGCGCCTGATGAGTTGGAGTTGGTTACCCGCAAGGGTGTCTTCCCGTATGATTTTGTGGATTCTTTTGCTCGACTAGATGATATTAGTCTTCCGCCTATCGGCGATTTCTACAATAGTCTGACTGATTCCATGATTTCAGAGATGGAGTACGCTCATGCAGTGAAAGTCTGGGACAAGTTTCAGTGTGCTACTTTGGGGGAGTACGCTGACTTGTACCTAAAGACGGATGTTCTGATTTTGGCGGATGTATTCGAGAATTTCCGTTCCATCTGTTTGGAGACATACAGCCTAGATCCGTCTCACTATATTTCTTGTCCAGGGTTCGCTTTCGATGCAATGCTTCGAACCACAGGTGTACAGCTAGAGCTTCTTACCGATTATGATATGTACATGTTTGTGGAGGCTGGTATTAGGGGGGGAGTAGCGCAAAGCATTAAACGTCATTGCGTAGCCAATAACTCCTACATACCTGAGACATATGATGCATCCAAGCCATCCACATTCCTGGAGTACATTGATGCAAATAACTTGTACGGGTGGGCGATGTCTCTGCCGCTTCCGATTCGACATTTCCAATGGGCAGACACATCAATTGATGTCGTGTCTGTTACAGATGATTCTCCTACAGGCTACATTATTGAGTGTGATGTGGAGTACCCTCCCGAGCTCCACGAAAGTCATAAAGACCTGCCATTTCTCCCCGTAAATCAGTGTCCGCCCGGCTCAAATCAATCAAAGCTGATGACAACACTTGAAAATAAAGAGCACTACATTGTCCACTACAAAAACCTACAGCAAGCAGTATCTCATGGGTTGAGAGTGACTAAGATACACCGAGTCCTACAGTTTGAGCAGTCGGCATGGTTGGAGCCCTATATTCGGCTGAATACCAACAAGCGGAAAGCAGCAGCCAACGAGTTCGAGAAGGAGTTCTTTAAGCTCGCTGTGAACTCGACATTTGGTAAACTGATGGAAAATAAAAGGCGGAGGCTCAAAATGGAGTTGGTGTGCTCTGAGAAGAGGTTCAAGAAGTTGGTGTGTCGTCCATCCTTCAAGGACCGTACAATGTACGACCCGAATTTGTCTCTAGTCCACCTTAATCACGAGACCATCATTTTCGACAAGCCGATCTATGCCGGACTGGCCGTACTAGATCTTTCAAAGACTCTCATGTACGACTTCCACTACAATACCATGAAACCCCGTTACCATGACAATATTCACATGATGTATATGGATACAGACAGTTTTGTGTATGAGATCCAGACAGCAGACTTTTACTCAGACCTCAAAGCCAACCCTACACTGATGGCTAAATTCGACACCAGCTGCTACCCTTCCGACCACCCATGCTTCTCCCCCATCAACAAGAAAGTTGTCGGTAAATTCAAAGATGAATGTGGGGGGGAAGTGATGGAGGAGTTTGTAAGCCTACGGGCCAAACTCTACGCCTACAGGTGTGGTGGTAAGAGCGAGAAAAAGGCCAAGGGCATCCAGCGATGTGTGGTCAAAAACCACATAACATTCGATGACTACCTGGATGCCCTGCAAGACCACCGCACAATGAGGGCAGGCGTTAGAGCAATTCGCTCCCGTCAGCACATACTCTATACTGAGTACAGCAATAAGCTGGCCATAACGTGGGAGGACGACAAACGGTTGATCTGCGAAGATGGTATCCGCACGGTCCCCCACGGATATGTTGGATGCGATGAATAATTTTTTTTCTGTAAATAGTTTGGTTGTTGTTTCCATTAATTTTATAGTTTTTCTGTTGTTTTTTTTTCGTTTTATAGTTTTCATTTTGTTGTACAGTTTATGTTTTTGCTGTATAGTTTTCATTTTTGTTATATAGATTATGTTTTTGATGTATAGTTTTCATTTTTGTTGTAAAGTTTCCGTTTTTTTGTGTGTTGTTTCTGTTTTTGCCCAATTTTTGATGTGTAAAATATGTTCTTAATTTAATAAATACAATTTTACCTACATATTGTTTATTATTTTTAATATAGAATCTATATCCGACGAGGTACTGATACTTATAAATGTCTTACAGAATGGTGAAATGTAATTATACACAAACATTAAAATATCTGCTTCCATGCAGCTTTTAAACACGAGTACGCAAACACGGACCTGTTTATAAAAGTGAAATGTAATTATACACAAACATTAAGATATCTGCTTCCGTGCAGCTTTTAAAACATGTGTACGCAAACATGAGAAGAGATTATTACTTGTGAGTTAGGACTCTGAAAAATTTCTCGTCCGCTAAGATGGAGTAATAAAGGTTTTTTTTTAAATTATCATTACTTTAACTAACGCATCCACAACGATAGTATTGATAACATATATTTTAGTTAAAACCTATAAGTGATAAGACTTTAAGAAAAAATGTCGGTTAAAACAGCAAAATGACTGTGGATTTTGTGGATTTTGTGGATTTTGTGGATTTTGTGGATTCTGTGGATTTTGGTCTATAAGGTTCATAACAATGTTGGTAGAGAATTGTAACTCGACCTTACATACACTAACATACATTATAAACCTACAACCGATGATGACACCCATCATATGAAATCAAGATGGCAGTCTCCACTAAATAAGATGGCTGCCTCCAGCAGACAACGATGGTGTATATATTTTTTCCTGATTTTCTAAGTTAATAATTATGATTTTCCAAGATGGTGGATGTAACGAAAAATTGTAACAGGAATGAGTGGGGTGTTCGATGACGATGTTATTGTAACAGAGGGGTGGGGGTGCTAGATGATGTATTTGTAATTTAGAGGAGTGGGGTGTTCGATGCGTAGGTTTTTAATTAAAATTTTATTAAATAACATTTTTTTAATTTTATTTTAAAATTTTGATTATTTAATTTTTTTATAAATTTTAAATTTTTTTCCCATTAAAATCGGATAATAAATAAAGATTTTCAAGATGGTGGACGAAACTCAAAATGGCGGAATGTTCTAGAAAACAAAATGGCGGATAAGAACAAAATGGTTGCCGGAAGTGACGTCATCCAAGATGGCCGCCGGAAGTGACGTAATCCAAGATGGCCGCCGGAAGTAACGTAATCCAAGATGGCCGCCGGAAATGAAGTAATCAAAGATTGCCGCCGGATCCCCGGATCCCCCTCCCCCCTCCCCTGCCCCAGGACCTACTATATTTACCTACTTACATACAATAATGGCTTCTTTTACTTGTATTTGTGTAATGTTGAGAAGTAATAAAATATTAAAAGTAAAAATTTAATGTTTTTATTTCTTGTATTCTGATTTCCAACTAAGCCTGTGTGTGTTTCCGCTACTGTATGTGTGATCATTACGTTTCCTGTGTGTACTGTGTGTACGTTCCGTTTCCTGTGTGTACTGTGTGTACGTTTAGTTTCCTGTGTGTACTGTGTGTACGTTCCGTTTCCTGTGTGTACTGTGTGTACATTCCGTTTCCTGTGTGTACTGTGTGTACGTTCAGTTTCCTGTGTGTACTGTGTGTACGTTCAGTTTCCTGTGTGTACTGTGTGTACGTTCAGTTTCCTGTGTGTACTGTGTGTACGTTCCGTTTCCTGTGTGTACTGTGTGTACGTTCCGTTTCCTGTGTGTACTGTGTGTAAGTTCCGTTTCCTGTGTGTACTGTGTGTACGTTCCGTTTCCTGTGTGTACTGTGTGTACGTTCCGTTTCCTGTGTGTACGGTGTGTACGTTCCGTTTCCTGTGTGTACTGTGTGTACGTTCCGTTTCCTGTGTGTACTGTGTGTACTCTCCGTTTCCTGTGTGTACTGTGTAATCATTACATTTATTGTGTGTAAATTGTATGTATTGCGCGTACATTGCGTACATTACGTGTTGGAGCTGATGGAGCTGTTGGAGCACTTGTAGCTAATGGTCAATTGAAGCATAGGAGCAAAATGTAGATGGATCTGATGACGTGAATTGTAGCTCTTGGAGTCCGGCGTATATTGGAGAGATCGAATTTTTTTTCTCGATCAAATGATCCTCTTTTTTAATTTGTAGATTTGACTCTAGTATTATTGTACATGGTTCTTGATTTGACTAGCGTATTATTCCATACGGTGCATGTATATAAGCGAGTCCTAGACAGCAGGTCGCTCAGTTTGTTTCTGACGACGGTGGTGTAAGGATCACCTAGTTTGTTTCTTCTGGTGCATAAGTCGTGTCAATTAGCTGTTCTTGAGACCTCGATGGCATCTTTACCATCTAAAACGTCGAACTCGGAGGTTGTACCATCGTCTACGGGAACCTTGACGACAGCTACGATGGAGAAGGTGCAGATCCCGTTGGCAACGACGGCGTCAACATTGGAGGAGATTTCAACAGATGTGATACCACCAGCAGAAGATAGCTTAATGACTACTGAGCTGGATGTGCAGGAAACCACGACGATCGACGATACGACCTCGATGGAGACTTCAATGGATGCTGATTTGACAACTAGTGAACATCGGTGCTGTTACTGCGACAAGATTTTCTCAAACAACAGCAATGCTCGGCGACACGAGAGGAGCGAATGTGCCAAGAACCTATATCGTAAAATGTTTGTTTGTGAGAAATGTCATAAGCAGTTTGTCAGAAAAGATAATATGAAAACGCACATGAAGGCATGCAAAGGTCCTGCTGTGCGGCAGAAAGTAAAGGTTTCGGCGCAACAACGATGCATCGATGTGCATAAGAGAATGCCTGGAAATAGTACTACTGTTGCAACGCCTGTATCTGGATCGGGTCTGAAAGGTTCGTCTTCATCACCACGGTATCCTTGCAGCTACTGTGATACGTCGTTCGCATTTGCTCATGATGCACGAAGACATGAGCGGAGCAAATGCACGAAGAATCCATCTCGCATGAAGTTTCGATGTGATGAGTGTCATGAATGGTTTACTCGAATTGATAATTTGCGACGGCATGCGAAAAACTGTAAAGGTGAAGTCCGTGTGCCTACTGCTGAACTACCTGCAGAAATTTCGACTCCTCGGTTTAGGTTGAAGGCTCGTGAGCGTACAAGCAAGAAAACCTATGTGCAGCAACCGATTGGTATGACGTCTGAACAGGAAAATAAACCTGAGACTGTGTTCGGCGCATTACAAGTGAACGATAATGGCTTCTACTTAGCGCAGTCTGCATTTCGTGGAACATTGAAGGACTACTATTATTTAAATACGTTAGGTGAGTCGAAAGACATTTGTAATTTTCTTGATGATATCAGAGAGGACATAATCAATCAGCTTACTGATGATGTAGCAACAAACGGACCTTTGAAATATAACTTGTGGTTGGACTGTATATATGGAAAGCCATATCCGTTCGATGACAAAGTGAAGAAGTGTGCATTCAAGACATCGGCTGCAGTAATTTACAGTTCTAACGATGTGAAGCAAACTGTTAAAAACGGTATCCAGAAACTCTGTCAAGAAGAGGTGGACTATGTCTGTAAAGGTTCTGGCTGGACTCTGTCTAGTATAAACCGATTGGAGCTACGAATTAGTCATTTCACACCGCTGCGGAACTAAATGATTATAAGATTGCTGGCTTTCGCAAATGATCCTGTAGTAGAATAGAAATTATGTAATAAATATTATGTTTGTAAAAGAACTTGTGGTGTTTAATTCCTCGAACCTGTTACTATTATGTTAAATTGATGTTATATTTAATCTTTTTGCATCGTCCTAGATCGTACCAAGGACCTTAGTCGACCTAATCAATCAGTATATAGATTACAAATTTATTTAATGAATTTTGGAATTTTTCCCGAATTTCTAACTAAATATTTACGGATTTTCAAGATGGCGGCAAAATGACAAGATGGCGGGTGTCACAGCAATAATAAATGATTACTGCACTCTAGCGGATAAGAATTAAACTAACATGGCGTCAGCGCACTCTCGCTGACGTTACACTGATGATGGCTTCCAGCAGACGAGGACAAGATGGCGGACATGACATCATACAAGTTGACCTTGTTATTGGTGGTGGTAGGTTAGTCTGTAGGTGACTTCCGTGGTGGAAGGATCGGTCACCATTTTTATTTTTTTTCGCCCTCACCAGGTTCGAACCGAGGACTCCGAGCTCCGTGTCGTTAACATATGTTTTTTAAATATTTTTAATTAAAATTTTATTAAATGGATTTTTTAATAAATTTTAAAAAAATTTCTATTTTATTAAAATCGGATAATAAATGAAGATTTTAAAGATGGCGACTGTAACGAAAATTGCAACGATGACGTCATAATTCAAAATGGCGGTTAACACAGAATGTTCGAGAAAACGAAATGACGTCATCCAAGATGGTGGATCCAAGATGACCGTCGGGGTCAAGGTCACATCCTGATAGAGGCTTAACTGAGGCTTGAGTTAAGGATGCTTAAGCCTCTATCAGGACATTTCTAGCCGTTGGGATTTTTGAGGAATAAAACGGGAAATTTTCCCTCGAAACGGGAATTTTTCCCTCGAAAACGGGAATTTTTTTCTTAAAACGGGAAATTTTGAGTCATTTTGAGTCATTTTTGAGGAATTTTGAGGAATTTTTGCCGCCGTGACGTCACAAATCCAAGATGGCGGTCGGCACCACAGGCACCACACCCAGGACCCAGTCCCAGGTCCGGCTATTATATACTACTGGCGTCGTTTATAATTATTAAATATATATTCAGTGCAGGTTTTCAAGCTTTTTTGAAGTCGGGGTGAATGTAAAATCCTACAAATACATTCTATTGAACGATGTACAATTTATGAAAAATATTTTTAATGTAACAAATTGTTAATTTATGCGATAATAAATAGAATTAAGTTCGCCTTAACGTTTATTCATAATTGCGTTTATAAGAAACGCGAGTCTGATGTGTATTGGCTATTTCTTCAATGTTTAGGGGTATGTTGGAAAGAAATGGTTTAAAAGGTTACCTATATTTATTTTTATATCTAGACACACATATGTTTCGGGGATACCTCAGGTTACACCCGGAAATTCTTTATGGCTCAACAGTGCTCTTATCTATGGCTCTCATTTTCTGATTCTAGGCTCTAGGTGTATGCTTATCGTTCACAATGTCCTGAAAGATTTCATTGGACTGTGTATTCACTAGCGGCGGGAAATTAACACATTAAAGGTATTTGTTTGCATGACAAATAGAGGACAATCCGCCCGCTGTCCGAACCACATATCAGCCGCTGTTTCTCCGGTTCGCTGAATAAATAATTGTTGAGTGGCATTTCTCATTAATAATTGATCAGTGGAATCCCAGGGTTCGAGGACAGCAGAGCTAAACGCGTTTTTTTTTTTTTCACGTTCGCAAGCCAACAACGTCGAAACAAAACAAAAAAATAATTCAATCACTCTCCTCACCTCATTTACCTGCCATCTACAAAAAAATCGACGTTCTTCTTTTCACTACAAATTTGTATCAAATCACAAATGTTTCTATGAAATTTGTGTTAAAACCTAACGGTTTGTATTTAGTAGAATACGAACAATAGTTCGGAACCACAGTCTGTATGTTCATACCAATTAGCGTTTTTTTGGTTAAACTATAGTAAGTTACCTATCATGAGACCTTAAAAATAATGACGTATCATTAACGTTACGTTAGCGGCTTGAAACCCTACTTGATGAATTTTGCCCGCACATTCTTTTATACTTTTAAAATTGTAATTCTTCTATACATTGGCCTTAAGAATGACAGTTTGAATTTGCTGTGAAAAATAACAAAAAAAAATTAATTCAAAATAAAATAAGAGAAAAGTTACTTTTTGATTTTATATATAAATACGATTTTGAAATTAACGCATTAACCGTTCGGAAACACTTAGTTTACTGTGCATTTATTTATTTTTAAATAATTATTTTCAAGTAAAAATAATGGCATCGTTGCCCAAAAAATTACAAAATTTAAATAAAATATTGAAATATAACTACAGCGAAGAATTAGAAGATATACTTAAAATTAGATGCATGAAAATAACGTGGCGTCAGGTATTTTTGCACCTCAAGGAATATCACAGTTTCATGAAACAAATGTTTACTGAATTTTGGTGCTACGTAGTTAAAATATCGATGAGAGTTATACCATTGTGTCCAATTAGCCCGTTTTCAATAACGCCGTTGTGAAATAAAACAAATAATATCAAATCAATTTAATTTCCCGTTAGGAAGTGAATTTTCCACAAAATTTCATAATAATTAAATGAATTCCCCAAACACTTTATGGGACTGTTTGAATGACACTGTCATCGTGTATAAAGGTCTAAATGTACAAGTTGAGTGCAATAAGGGACCATATGGCTGCGGAATGCCTTGCTCATTCCTGAGAAGGAAATATTTAATGCCTTTACTATGCACAGTCATAAAAATGTTGAGCTAGTGGTGAAATTTTAACACTGCAAATAAATAATTACTTGCAAGTAATTCACATTGTTCACTAAAAAAAAATCACTTGTGAGTAGACGTGGATAAGTCACTTGTAAATGAAAAGTAGCGTAATATGGCATTAACGAAAATCAATAGAGACCGGAAAAATTGACGGATTCATTTCGCGATATGCTGAAATGCAAATAGTTGTACCTTTATGCAACTTCTGCTATTGGTTCACTGTTAACCTGGAGTAGTGTGGGTCAATTAAAGGCCCTCAGTCAAAGCAGTATCGAATCACGAGTCTCCCAATTGAGACGCCTGACGAGTCAGTAGCCAATGAACAGGTGACGTTTGCCCGGGTGTGCACAGGATCGTGGATTCTATCCTGGAGGTCATTGAATACGCGAATTTTTTCCAGTCCCTAGTCATGAAGGTCACGCTCCGAGTACTCAAAACGAACTGCATACTGTTCTTAAGGCTCACGATGCCGAAATCTGCAATTGCATTTCACTCTTAGGCCAAAAAAAAAAGGAGAAAGTGCGAAAAACAAATTACCAAAGTACCGGGTTGCCATCAACCAGCACACGGATGTCTCAGATTCTCGAAGAAGTATCGAGTGCACACAGATATGAGGATTTAAGGGCCTTACATACTAAACTGAATGCATCACTATGGCATACTATTTAAATGAAAAGGGTGTTTATTTTTTTAATTTGATAGAACTTATATGCGGAATAAACCAAATACCTAAAAAGCCTGTTCACTTTTTCCACTCCCAAACTACAGAGCTATTATTTTAATTTGAATGATAAATTTTTTTGAGATTCTGCAAAACCTTGGTGGACAAAATTCAAGTTTTGCATTAACCATGCACATAAACTAAACTCAGACTAGCAAACTTAAAAAACTTGCTAACACTAATAATTTGATTGAATCGTGTATGGAAGACATAGATAAAGATACTGCGTATGAATAAAAAAAGAAATAATTAGTCATTCGATCTATTTATTAGCCATTACATTTTCTGAATTGGCTACTGACCATCGTGCTATACCGGATGTTAGTCAAAATATTTACTTGGTAGAAGAGCCAGACTATCAAAATGAAGATATACTTAAATCAATCACTAGTCTCCTTATGAACTTTAAAAGAAGGAGGAATTAGCCATACTGTAAAGACATAATTAAATGACGAGGAGCCAACTGCAAACCAGAATAATTGTGAACCAGCTTGAGAAGAAGAGTCCTTTAGGAGTAACGAGGCTATGCAAAAAAAAAAAAGGAAACATGAACACGAAATTAATGCAATGGCCCTGCCATAGCTGAGATCTTTCGTGAATTAGAATATGACAAGACCTATGGAGTGTATAGTAATCTTGGTTAATAATTTCTGGAGGCTAAAGGATTGTACCTGAAATATCACATGTATAGAGGATAACAAAACACAAGGGGAATCCAGGTCTGTACGGATTGCTGTTTCCCATGAAACATAAAGGCTATTATTCCCACGAGGATTTGCAAGGGGAACTTCTGTGATGTCAGAGATAGAGAGCTGAGCCAGAGGGGGGTTGACCGTAAACACTTGTGGTGTGGAGGTGGGAAGCCATCTTTTCACAGACGAGAGAGACAAACGCCCGATCGTGCATCTTCGGGTTTTTTTTTTGTACATTGTAACTCATGATAACTATAAAATAAAAATTTGTGTTTCGCTTAATATAGGCGTTTCAGAGTATTAATCATGTTATTTATATATCGGTTTTAATAATCTGACTAAGCGTAGTCTATAAGGCTTACAAAAAAGGCAGTGCACCGTACAACATGAAGTTTAATGTGAAATTGTAGAAATGTAAATTATTAAAAAATATATTATCTTATTCTGAATTTACTGCCATGGATCATTTTGTTGGTAATCGTAAATAGGGTGTAATATTTTGCAATTAAAGACAATATGAAACGTTACTGGAATAGACCTTCCCATTAAAATTTTTGTTAGTTTCTTTGCAGATTGGTTTTGATGAGATATCTTTGCTGTGGAAAAGTGTGGAGAGAAATAAGTGTATTCTTTTAAATTTAAAGTTTAGTATTTTTATTGGATACACGTATACGGCGTTTATGGCCGGGGATCTGAATTGTTGAACTACTTCCTGTGTGGAGTAGTACGAAAAATTCGTATAGTTAATCAAATAACATTAATTAATAAACTTATATTCTACTTTTTATTAATATTTGATTTTTACTGGCGTGTTTTATTCAAATCCTTGTTCATTAAATAGTTATATTAGATATAAATCTGAAATAAATATTTTTAAACATGGACATAGTTATTCTAGTTTAATACGAAATATAAAAAAAATGAGACCTAACAAACAAAATAAAGTACTGAAATCCGCAAGAAACAATATAAAAATTTACATGATTAATTTGGAGAAAGGCTCTAATGAATACAAGTTTACATGTGGAGGCCAATTATGATATCATTTGTAATTTGATACACTCTGAAAATCAAAACAACCAAATAGGTACAAATATACAACATTATTGGAGTAATTACGGGCAGATAATTGTAGGGATAATCCAATTAACGAAATACACGTCCATGACAAGATCACATTAGTCTAACAATCAACGTAAAGTAGATGAATGTGTATTTCAAGTCTACTTTGCTAGCAAATGATTCGGTGAAATATTCGCTGCTCAAGGGGCATCAGTTTTAAAGTAATTATTTTTCAGATGTAAAGAAACACAACTCAGTGATGAGAAGAATGAATATCGTGCAATCAGTTGGTGAAGGAAAAAGGGAGGGGGGGGGGGGGGGGGGTAGAAGAAAGAGATGGCTCCGCAGACAATCCATCCGTAAAGACAGGACAATGGCTGCCATTATAAATGGATCCGAGAGTTAAAAACTCGTTATTAATAACGGGATCGTCTGGCAAGTCGGCGCTGTCAGACCGCCGGAGGGTAATTTATGGGCCCGTCTCCAGCGGCTGGAGTGAAAATAAAATGAGAGGGTTGATAAAAAAATCTACTACTTCTTCTTCTTGCTCCCTCTCTTAAGGTCGGGGGTCGCCCGTCGCGGTGACGAATGGCGCGCCCTAACAGCCCGCGCGGGGAAGGGCGATGCTCGACTGAGTGACGTCACTCGGTCAGCGCGTCGGCGCCGGTAAAGGGAATGGAAACTGGGGACAGGTGCATGGGTGAATGTGAGTGCTTCCACCAAACCAGAGGCGTGTCTGTTAAGGCGAGTAGAAACTTTTTTGAAGTGAAAACTTCTATAGGAAGGTTTGGATAGGGAGTAAATTCATGTAAGTCGTCATCGACATGGTCACGTGACGTCAGCTGTGAATGTGTGTATATATACTTATACTCAGTGGTGCGCGCGCAGCCAGTACACATAACACATGTCGACAAGTAATGCACACGACATATACCAAAACATATCTTATTAATACGCGTCTTCAGTCCCTGTACATCAGTGCTGTGTATATGTGAATCGAGTGTGAGTATGCAGTAAAAAGTGAGTCTAAAATATATTAATAATCTCATATAGGTATATAGTTTGAATAACGAAGGAAACGGAGTATTTGTAGCAATATAACTTAAAAATTAAGAACATCATTATTTATTTTTTTAATACCTACAATTACTGTGCAATGCGTATTTTATAGTAATTTAGGAGTTATTTTATTAACGTGATAAAATAAATTTGTTGTGTGATAATATGTTTTCGTAAAAATGGCGTAAAAGTATCTGATTTTTATTAAAGATTAATTTGGATATCCAAAAAATAACAACTGTTTGTTTATAGTTTTAAGTTTTCACTTCTGTTCGGCAGGCCTCATGACTGCTTTGAAATTTATTTTCTGTGGGACATCTTAGCTCTTGGTATACGGCATTTGGTGGGAGTAATTTTCGTGAATGCAAAGGAAATCAAAGGAACGGAAGTACCTCGGATAGTCATTCGAAAATTATGTGACCACCCCTTATCAATGAAATAGGTTATTTGCGAGTGCTAGCAGGTTGACTACAAATTCACACTAGAGCTGTAGAGTGTGTAAAATAAAAAAAAATTGTATTTTGACAAATCTGTGCCTTTCATAAAGCTGCTAGTTGCTGATGCCAGAAATTATGATTTCTCACACGTGTTTTCTCAAACACCCAAACAATTAAATTGAATATTTAAATGTAATTTTCAAAACAAACAACCTGATTTAAAGGCAGCACTTAGCGATAATTCAATTTAAAACCCAAGATTAATATGTCACCTACAGCAATCCCTTCAACACCAATTTTATGTGATCAAAACACAAACATGATATTTTACATTTAAAAATTCCCAGGGATATTTCATTTTCATAACTTTCACGTCAAATTCTAAGAGCAGACATTGAAATACACCTAATGTTCAATTTGGAACTCCGCCTCAGTGCCAAGGTCTGATGATGAACACGCAGTTTGAAGACCGAGACTTGTTATAATTATCCACGAGTTGTGTTCGATAGGTTGATCACCCACAGAACCATGCGACTGCCAAGATTCCTGACTCGCCTTTGGGCCATGTCGGGGTCCTCGCCGCAGCACGAGTTGTCTCCGCTTCAGGCTCCAGAAGCTCGCTGTGTCCGCACTGCAGCTGGGCTCGTACTCGCTCAGAGCCTGGGTCGTCTGTCCTGGCCCGTCGTGCTGTTGTGGGGCTGGCGGGACCAGGACACTCGCTCTCCTTCTCCCTGCTTGGAGCGAGCTGGTGCGCCGTTCTTCCTCGTCTACTCACTAACTCAATGAATAAAAAGAATATTTTTAAAACCAAAACCTCCAACTTCTTCTTGACCACCCAGACCTACCACCTCTTTTTTTCTTTTCATTCGTGTCAACAGGGACTATCACTCGCTCGTGGGGACACGAGAAAAAGGCCTATCACCCTCTAAGTATCTTTGCGTACATACGTAAGCCTTTCGTTTACACTACGCAACGCCCCGTTAAGTGACTGTCTTGAATACTGACTTCAACAGGTCTCATGCACTCCTATGCCTAGTCTCGGACAGGCGCGGACAACTCGGTGACGTCTTGCAGAGTGACAGTGACGGAGCCTGGTGTTGTCTTCTCCGGCGGCGCGGCGCGGTGTCTTCCACCGTGTGAACCGGACTGGCTGCTCCTTCACTCGAGACCCGGGTTCATGTACCGGCCAGCGACGGCGGTTGTATACCACTCGATCCATCTAAAAGAACACTCTGGACGAGTGTTCGCTTGTCTGTAGTTCCTGGCCACCTGACATTTGATTCGAGCAAATACACTAGAGACTAATACCGGACAGCTCTATACTAAACGGGGGACCTAAGATGCACATAAAGTACTGCCATTCCCGATTACACCCGAACAATTCACCTTCGGCCAACTTCGGGATTTGTTTTATTTTTGCGCAGGAAAAATGAATTCAAATATTAAAAGTGGTCGGTTAGGTTAGCTACATAGAAACACTTTAAAACACTATGGATGGTTAGTTAGGTATAGCTACATTAAAATAAACAGAGAAATAAATAAATAAATATATATATATATATATATAAACCCGAGGTTGACCGAAGGTGAAATGTTCGGGTGTAATCGGGAATGGCAGAACTTTATGTGCATCTTAGGCTTCCCATACTAAACACACAGGTGAGAGTGTGAAAAATAACATAGCTGCAAGAGGTGCAACTACAAACATATATTATATATATATATAGTGTCAAATTATGTATAATATTATCTGGTGTCAAACATTATTAATTTAATTTTAAAAAATTTAAGAACTGGAGGTTAATCTCTCATAAATCTGTACTATGATTTAAAAAAAATGTTTTTCCAAGAGAAAATAAATTTATTTTAGTTGCCTTAATGTTGGTACCATATGTATTTAACAGATACATTGTTCATACTAGGCATACCGTTTGCCATCTATCGGACTGACGTGACAACAACGCAAGGTTTTCACACAAATTTCTTGGAGCTGTCCGGTATTAGTCTCTAGTGTATTTGATTCGAGCTCCGAGTCCCGGCGACGTTTCATCAGCATATTTTCTTGTGGTGACGCGCGGGTCACATACACTCCAGGAATGAACCAGGTTATGAACCAGTCGTTAGCATTCGTGCGCGCTGTTCTCTAAACCAAAAGGTAGCTTGAAGAAATGCATCACCATAGCAATACAACTACAAGGGAGCTTCCATCTGTGGTGGGTAGCGCAAACCAAAGTTCACAAAGACAAAGGGAAACTTTAAATAATTAACTGCTTAATGAATTTTTAACTGGATGGGCAGTATTTTAATATAATTCCTTGTTGAAAATCAAGTTCAAATATGGAGTTAAGTATTTTTCAACTCTTTTTCACTTTTATCGTAGCTTTTTGATTTAAAGTTTTGTTCTGAAAAACGAATGATTCGATAGATGACGTAATTGCTCCAGCAGCGAATTCTAGTGGCGGATTTGGAAACTACGTGTGATTATCGTCAGCTCGCTAAAGTTTACAAAGACAAAAGGAAACGTTAAAGTTTAACCTGTTTAGTGATTTTTAATAATATGGGTAGTATTTTAATAAATTTCCCTGTCGAATATCAGGTGTAAATTCATATTTTCCTTTTTTTTTTGTTAAAAATACGTATTTCTTTATCTGAGCCGATTTAATGTTATGGTTTAAAATTATTTTCTGATAATTAAATGATTAAATATTTTATTTAGCTTCTCCGGCAGAGAATTTTAGCGGTGGTTGCAGAAACTACTTGTGATTCACATCCAGAAATATAGTAGAAAACACAATTTGGGTATATTTATCACGCTCAGAATTATTTTTAAAAATTATACGTTACATTTCTTGTCCGATTTCCGTATAATTATCATACATGAAAACACATCAATTTGTTCGTTACCGAGTTTATATTTAACTCATGACTGGCCAGTACTGAAATACTTGCTGATATTTTATTTTTATTTTTTGAACTGCTTAATAACGAAAAGTTTTCTCCTATAATAGGAAGAAATAAATATTAAAAATAAAAAATTTGTTGACGTATTCCAATCACTTATAGTTATAATTAAATTTTAATTAAGTTCTGAAATTTTAACAGTATTCGTAAATAAAATATGTTATTAAATTTAACGGTAGTAACATCATAGTACGTTTTGATTTACATTTATCTATTAGATAAATACAACCTAATTTAATAAGTATTAATTCGTATTTAACTTATAATTCTTTGATTATTTAGTACTTTTAATGCGTTATTAAATGTTCATAACCAATTTTATTAAGTTTTATTTACATTGATCCACCTTAGTATCGTATTGGTGAGGTGGAATGATATATAGGTGTGAAGCTTTTTGGTGTTTCTTGCGCGGTATCACCTTTAAGAACAAAACTTTGAACTATGACTCACTTTACTTCGTTCATAGGGCAAATTTAATACTCGGAATGGCAATGCTAACATATAAGAGCACATGATGAAGATAAAATTTATTGTTAAATATTATGTGAAATTCAATCAAAACCTGGTATAATATAAATGTGCGAAACTACCTATAATGTTTTCAAAAATCTATAACATGTGTTTTACCGGAAACAAAAAAAAATATATGAAAACACACGTTTTTATAAATGTAGTCAATAAACTATAACTTTAAAATCCGAATACGGAAAAAATACTACTATTTGGACTTGAAAATTTTCTTAAATAATTTTCATAAACAAACACTACTCGGATATATTGAGCAGTTTTTTAATCGCGTGAGTTCTAGGGAAACACTGCAAACTGCACCAAATTTTTTTTGTGCCGAAGTTGGTGCAGCCACTTAAAGGCCGGGTTTATAATCAGCGGAAGAAACGTAAGAACGCAAGAAGTTCAATAAATCATTTTCCAATGCCCGTTACAAACAACGCAAGACGCAAAAAAAAAAAAAACACTGTAAGCATTGGCCAACCATTAACTTATTACTTTCGGACTGCGTTCACGCTGTCCATATTTCAATTGAAGTGATCCGGAAACTTTCAAATAGGCAGACCTTTGTTGATGATGTTTTTACTTGCACCTTACGTTTCCCTTGTTCAATTTTTTGCAGTGATCGAAAAGAAAATTTTCACTCGAATTTTTGACAATTTAATGAATATGCTTCTACTATCAAATGAAGCCGACGGGGGATAATGTTTTTAAAATTGTTTAACAGTTTCAAATTGTAGGTTTGGAGACGTCTTTCGACTCTCGTTCTTTGTAAACGATCGATATTTTCCTGTGTTTGTTGTGTGTTGCGGTGTTGCCTTGCCGTTGAGTTTTTGCGTAGTTTCTTATTCTCACACACAAAGTTTGTCATTTCATTTTTTTGTCATTAATTTTTATTACGGTATTTCCTTGTAAATTTATTTTGAAAGGTTCTTATGCCTTTCATTCTGTGACAAAGGTTTTCATCCGATATTAAGTAGATTCTGTGGAAATACTACCTATTGTTGCCGTTACCACGGCGCGACTTCCAGGAAATTGTTACAAAGTTTTCATTTCATGCTTCATAGACCCCGAAAACCATCGTCAACTCAAAAATTGTTATATCTACTAGCTGAATTCCCATGCGTTGCCCAAGCTAAACACATAAAAATATAAAAAAATTGTGCGTGGAGTCCCTCCGCGCGGAAGAAGTGAAACTTCGTAATGTGGAAATGAAAATAGGGAGGGGTACAAATTGATTTTTAGTGAAATCATATTGTTTCTTTAAGACAAACTCTATTTACATTGCTTACAATTCACAATTGATCACATCTTTTAATTATCATTTTCGAGTGAAGCAATATCCAAATCTATAACATTTACAATGGGATTATGATAACTCGCCTGTAACAGATATACTACGCGCATGCGTTCGAGTGCCACGCATTCACTCTCGCTGTCTCTTTCTATTCCCCCTCCCCAGGAGCGTTGAACGTTTAACGCAACAGCGCTTTCATACCCCCTCCATGGTAGCGTAAAACATTTAACGCAACCTTGTTGGAAGTCGCATTAGATGTTTCACTTTAAAAAACATCACTACCGAGTTTCATGTCTGTAGGACATACACTTGAATAACGGGAAATATTGATTTTAAAGTCCCAGCATTTGCACAATTTCAGAGCCTCAAGGCTACGCATCAGCAAAACCGGGACGCCAATCTTCAGCTTTATTTTGTGAGGAGGCAGGTAACCCCTAGGCAAGACGTGACGGACGCAACAAACGATAGCGCGTTACAAATTCAAAGCAAAGCCATCTATTGAAGAAGTTATAAACTGAAATTTTATAAGCGCCTTTAGTTTGCATGTAGCAGCGAGCTGTAACTAAGCGGATGGGTTTCACCAAGGAGAAGGGTAAGAAGTTGCCAGACCTTACTATATGACCGTGTGGCGGAAATCGAGGAATGACTCAAACTCCTGTTTGTGTGTCTTATGATTGTCTATTATACAACTGAATTGAACCCTTTTTCACTCCTTGAGGGATGGAATGTTGTAATTATATGTACTCTATGTCACTCTCCAACCCATAAACTGTCTATAAGCAAATAAAACACGTCCATACATTGCTCCGTTGCTGCGTAAAAGCAGGACAAACAAACACACTTTCACATTTATAACATGATATGGATGTCACATATTCATGGACACAATATTTACCATAATTTTGCACAAATCATTTCAAAACTAATACAGAAAATAAAGTTGTAGATTATCTCTGTCGTGTTCGTTAATTGGCAAAATTCGACCAAAGGTGTAGAAATGGGGAAAAAAAATTTGAAAAGCATAATATCATTTTTCCTCTCTTCATTTGAGAATATTGCATAATATAACGATAGTATTCATATTGTTGGAGCAAAATTAAAAAAAAAAACTTTTGTTTTAGTACATTTATGATACGACCAACCATAACTTTTTTTGTGAGTTTTATATATGATTATGATGAACTGTACTAAGTGATATAGGTTAGATTGTGTTCTAATGTTCATATCTATACTTAATTTTTTTAGTGTGATTATGTATCACTTTTTATTTTATATATAATATTATTTCAATAGGTGCTTACTCATGGAAGTGCAGCTGTTATATTATTTTAATTATATGCTTTTAATACTGTTCTTGTACCTGCTTGTGTTTGCATTTATGTTTATTTGTATTTTTTTTATGAAATATTCTATACCATTATGTATGGTCTATTGAATTCAATAAAGAATCAAATCAAATCAAAGGGGTTACAAATACAGGAGTTTGCAGGATAAATAATTTCATCCTTTCAAAATGTTTGTAAATCATATAAATATGACAAAAACTTATAACAGAAGCTATTTTTGACCTAAAAAGAACTATGAAATAAGGGGCTAAAAACATGTGTTTAAATAAATTATAATTATAATTTTAATATAATGTACTCTATATAATCCGTTATATTTTGTAAAACTTCTAAATATATTTATACAACTTCTGTTTAAAATATTTTTTATTACTGCAAGAGTTGGAAAAAACAGGTGATCCCCCAGGAAGGGGAAACAAGAAAGGGTTGTGTTCGAGCAAAACCAAAGAAATGGTATGTGAGAGTTTTTCTACCAGTGTATATTTATATACCTATAATATCTAGAATTGGGTGGTCTCTATGTCATCTAGATTATATAAAGCGTTGTAGAAAATAGTAAAAAAAAATTAACTTTTACTGATACTGAAAAAAATTCCTTTATCTAGATAATGACCGGTGTGGTTTACAATGCCTCATTCGTTTTTTTTTTTTTTGTAATTTGTTTGAAGTACCTACACATATACAAAGTATCTCTCTTTCTTTCTCTCTAACTCTCTCTTAAATTATCTATCTAAGACCTATGATTTTCTGTTTTTGCGATTAGTTTGAACGATATATAAGTTGATGCGCTACAATGCCTTCTAGTGGAGATTGAAAAAAAATGGATGATATAAAAACCTTCTCCATGAAAAAAACACTGAGAGTTGGCAACTTTCATGGTGATCGGTCAAACGATGTAGGAGTTTATCAACGTCATACATACCAACAAGTATATATATATGTATATATATATATATATGTATAAGTATTAGTATTAATTTTATGTATATGCATTATTTAATAAAAAATTAATTTAAAAACATGGCATGCATGTTGCACTTTTCGTTACGATATCGTCATCGATCACATCACTCCTGTGCGTTACACTTTTAGTTAAGTCCACCATATTAAAAATATATATTTATCATCAAAAAAAATAATAATAAAAATTAAAATTATATAACACAGACATCGTCTGCCAGTGGCGGCCATTTTGTTTAGTAGAGTCCGCCATCTTGATTTTGTCTGATGGTTATCACCATTGAGTGACGGGTTCGTAAAGTACGCCAATGAATGTAAGGTAGAGAAATATAATAACCTTAAATGCATAGCTTAAAACATTGGTTTGACAATTTCTTACTAAGTATGCTTATAAACTGTTTTTACTTGAATTAAAATTTAGGATATGTTCACTTATAATTTAAAAAAATATATATTTTTTAAATTTAATAAACTACCTTACACAAAATAAAATAGGTGATGGTTTTCCATTACTTGAAAATTTATGTGTATAATGGAAACTACAATTTTTTTTTTAATGTACGTATATGTATTTATATGTACCGTGTGTTCCAGAGATGCCGAGGAAAGATCGAAACCCTTACCGAGTCAGTTCACTTGCTCGACCGTTGTGGTTAAGTGGGGGGGGGGGGGGGGGGGTTGGGCAAGGGCCCAGGGATGGGTGGCACTGTGTCTCCGCGCGCGGGAACACCACATAACTTAGAAAGTCACAAAATAGAATTGTCATAACTTAGAAAACTTGGAAAAAATACCTCGTAACTTAGAAACACACAACTTAGAAACACAAACGCAGAAACACCCAACTTAGAAACGTCATAACTTAGAAACTCATAACTTAGAACTATCACAACTTAGAACTGTGATGACTTAGAAACACGTAACTTAGAAACACGCAACGCAGAACCACACAACTTAGAAACGTCATAATGTTGAAAGTCATAACTTAGAACCGTCATAACTTAGAAACACGTGACTTAGAAACACGCAACGCAGAACCACACTAATTAGAGACGTCACAACGTAGAAAGTCATAACTTAGAACTGTCATAACTTAGAAAATTCTAAGTTATGTGTTTCTAAGTTATGACAGCACCCCTCCGCGCGCGTTGATTTGCGTTGTTTCTGTTTCAGCTCTCAAGGAGGAGGAGCGCTGCAGCACAGCTCTGGCTCTGAGATCGCCTAGAACAGCTCTGCTGGAACAATGACGCGACCAAGTAGTGCTCCTAGCATGCTCGGCCGAGCGCCTGCGCTGTTTCAGGCGGCGTCTCGCACATCACGTTGATTGTCTTTTTTGACCTGATTTTTTTTCCCTAACCTAAATTAAAACTAAGTGTGTTGGGGGAGGGTTCCGTGTTAGGGAGGGAGACTAAGTGCGTCTCAGGCCGAAGCCCATACGCTCTACTCATGCAGGGTGTTAGCCATGCAGGAGAGGTAACATGCATCGTGTGCTAGGAAGGAGATTGGCCAGCCGTGGCAGCGATTGGCGCCATGACTAACTCCCCTCACTGACTATCCTAGACTATAATCTAGATAAGTTGAGCCCAGGTAAAACCTGCATAGAAACAGGGAAAACCCTGGGCTCTGACATGCGGGATGCAAAATTTCATGCATTAATATCAAGCAGGAGGCTTACGGGAAAACAGAAGGATGGATCTGGAAGAAGAGTTGGACAGAGTAGAGAAAAGACTACCATGCGCTGGGGGATGGGGGCTTGGACATTGGTGTCCGCATTTTTTTTGACGTGATAACGTCTTAAAAATCGATGAACGCCGGCTGCACGCACGAAAAAGCATGACTCATTGTCACTTTCCGCCTGAGCCGAGCGTGCAAGAACCGGCCAACCTACCGTGCGATGAAAATCTTCTTTGATATCAAACAGGTTTAGGCGGGCTTTTTAATTAATTGTTCGTGATTATATTTAAACAAATTATTTAAATTAAATTTGCAAAAACTGTAAATAATATTTGAAAATTTAAAAAGGATGCAAATTTTCATCAATGTTTTCTTATGACGTTATCACGTAAAATTATCGTCCGAGAACCGACTTTACAGACAACCCCCCTTTTTTAAAAAAAATTCATTAACATCTTAGCTATCGGTGTACGGCGTTTGGCAGATGTGAAAATGGAAATGTGACACAAAGTTGGCGGACCCCCTTTCGCACACATTAAACTGTATATATTCACATTCGTGAACATTAGGGGACATACCAAAATTATTGGTGTGCCAAATGAAACTTTATGATAGTGGATATTCCGGGAAATATATTTGGTAAAATAAAATTGCCATTGTAAAATTGTATCACAATTTTAATTTTTTTTAAGGAAATTTGTATTATATTGATTAAAATACTTATTTTCTTTCCAAAATTCCCAATGGGCTTACTAGTACAGCGGTATAGCGGGTACTTGGTAACCTCAAGAGACAAGTTTCAAAACTCGTCAGTGAATTTTATTTACTTTTTAAAATAATATTATAATATAATAATATTAAATAAGCTCAATTAGGTTAAGGTTTGTTGTTAGGAAGTATTTGCAGACGGATTTCAGTCGTTTAAGCAAAATATATACTTTGTGTTATAATATGTGTTTTATAATGATTCGGGTTGACTGCTATAGAAGTTTAACTTATAAAGTATGCAGAAACTTTATTAACAGTTAGGTAAATTTTAGCAAGATGGGCAGTGTTTTAGTATAATACTTGTCGAAACAAGATCCAAAGAAGGGGTTATATCGAAGCAATGTCTAATCGTTTAAAATTTCCGATGGTGTTATGCTGCTATCTGCTATCTGCTATCTGCTATCTGCGTTTGATGGTGGCAAGGGACGTTTACGATTCAGGCAGCGCATTCTAGCGGTGGGCGCAGAAAGTATGTGTGTGATTCGCATCCAAATATTTTTTTTTGAATATAGACTGTTTTATTTTTCAGTCTATTTATCACTCTCGGCCTTATTTTAAACAATTTTGTGTTACATTTCGTGTCCGAGTTTCGTATTATACGTTTATTTGCAACACAAGTAACATAAGAACACACGGATTTACTCGTTTCCGAGGTTAGAAGGTTATTTCTGTATACCCAACAGTATACCTCTATTGCCTTTGTTGGTCTGTGATAAAACATTTGTTACAGAAAAAAATAATGAAACGTAGCTATGGTCTTAAAAATTTTATATCTAGCCCTTGAATAGTAACGATGATAAAATGAAAAAAAAATTGACATTGTGTGTTTCTGGACGCACGAGATCTAAAACCAAGAGGGCGCTAAGGGTGACACTGACTCTCACATCCCGCGTATCTTCGCCCCTAAGTGTCAGGTACCGAATTGGCGTGCCGCCTTTGCCTCGGCAACGCGTCTGAATGATACTCTAAGCAGTGAACGCTGTAATTTTATGCTAGGATATTAGAGATAAAGGCTCTCTGTACTTCTCTTTATCGCTTAAAACACTAGGTTTGAAATTTCTCAAAAATAAAATGTCCTTAAGACGAACTGTTTCAGCCTTTAATCCATTACTGGAAAAAAATAACACGTTAAACGAAATCCTGAAACGAAACTTGTACAGGTAATTGCAAGGACTCTTAAATGGTATTTGGTATAATCAGATACTTTCAAAAAATAATGAGCGGTTTGTTAGTGGCACGTTAACACGTTAAAGCTCTGCATGAAATTTGGAGGCTACTTTAAAACTAGCCCCACACGATGCCCATTCCTTGTCAGTTTTTGTACCCACTTTCTGTCAGTGCGCCTGCTCCAGTGTAGGTTTTTTTTTTTGACGTGACAACGTCTAATAAAACGATGAACGCCGGCTGCACGCACGAAAGTGTCCCGTTACGCAAATTGTTCCGTTACGCTGTGTCCCGTTACGCTCATTGTAGGCTTGCGCCCCATCTATCTCTCTTCCACTCGATTGGCCTATGCGTCCGAGGTGAAGAAAGACAGCGGCAGCACACAACTTACATCAACACGTGAACTGTTTCGTCGACTGTTTATAAAGTGAAGTGAAAAGTTAATGTGGTTTTCATTGCTTATTACAACAATTTCGGCAATAAAGGTTAATTATTCTTGCATTTTAAAAATCTGATTACTAGTACAATTTCAAGTATTTATTCTTTTATTATTAAAATAATAATGTTTCAATTTTAATCAAAAAGTATGCAATCATTTCATCAATGTTTTGTTATGACGTTGTCACGTTTAACTATCGTCCGTAAACCGACTTTACAGACAAACAAGGTTTTTAATTTTGGCTGTTCGTACTTGTACAGAATTATTTCCAGCAGATTATTCGCTGTGTTTGCTTACAGGACCCTCATGTCGACCGAAGGAACACAATTCTTCCTCTGGTCTCATCCTTTCCACAAGCCTTCTGCCAGCCGTCATCCGGCATGTCTCCTTTTTTTTTTCCCCAGAAACAAACTTACCAGGCGCTTTTAACCATCCTCCCGCCTTTCCTTACAAGGTCCATGTTTGTCTTTTCGTCCCTCAAACTTTCACCCTTCTGTGTTTGGGTTTCAAACATTTTTTTTTTTTCCTTCCTTCTCTCCTGTTCGGCACCGATGAGACGAAACCTTTGCCCCCACGCGCGTGTTTCGATGAGGGACTATCTCGGGGGCGAAGCTGTTTCAGCCCCGGACCAACTTGATCTAGCGGTAGATTGCTTGTTGACTACAGGAAGGTAACGATCGACCATTAAAGGAAAGGGATGGAGGGGGAGGGTGTGTGGTCTACTCGATTAGCGGTTCAAAGGGAAGTTCGCCGAGAGAGTTTGTTCGGCGTGATGGACCTTACGGAATACCTCCCGACCAGCCAGCTTCTTAGTGTGTGTGTGTGTGTGTGTATTGTTGCCAAACATGCAAACTACTTCAACTTCAGTGTGAGTTTGACGTCCACCTTCAACTAGACAAGCGAAAGAAAAATGCTTTATCTAAGAACTTTGATCTTGCAATACAATGCTTTTCTTTCTTCTGTTAAAATATTTTGCATAATTTTTTTTTTGACGTGAATACGTCTTTAAAATTGCTTCCATAGTGGGAGGCAATTCAAAAAAAGAATGATAACCAAATCGGGGGATACAGTTTGGTGTTGCAGCTACATTTCTAGCAACTCCATCCAAAATTTGATTACCTACACCTTTGGATATCTAAAGGATGAAAGACTTCGTTACGCTAAGTGAGGACTGTGACACATCGCGCGCGGTGGAGGGGGGAAGCGCCGCCATTTTGATGTAATTTTTCTGCGTTTAGAGATTTCCATTCAGTATAACTTTTGACTCGGAGAAGTTACGACGTTCGTTTGAGTTTAATTCGTCAGCTCTCGTCAAAATCTATCGATTGAGTATATAAAACGTTAAAGTAATATAGTTACAGTGAATGTATATGTAGTTAAAATAATATATATATATAATGTCGGCCTATTAAGCGTCAAAAATCCAAATCCAAATACAGAGATCGTATACGGTCAGATAAGGCTCCCCAAAAGCAATCGAATGATAGCAGCAAAACACCACATGATCGAGTGAAGCAGTGCCGGGAACGTTAAAGAATGAATGTGGCCGAGCGGATCAACGACGTTGCCTGTAGCTACATCTGCAGCTGGGGCGGTGGAAATTATGCAAGTGGATGATGTCTTCTTGGTGTTCAAACATGATTATAACATACATAAAATAGCGCATTTTATATTTTGTATAGAAAATATTATGTATTAATATTCACGTACAACGCACGGCCGTGTTAATAACCAAAACAAAACCCCATTTTTTTAAATTCTTTATATTAATCAATATTAAGGATTAATGTAAACAAAAAAACTTTTACCAATGCCTCTAGTTTTTGCCCAAAGTTTCAAACATACATTTTTTTAAAATAAGTAACTAAAATCTTAACTAAAGCAATTTATCATTATCAGTCAGCGTATAGTCATCTCGGTGTATGGTTCTATAAATTATTCGTCATCTCATCGAACTAACAGAAAACTGAGATTAATCTAATCGAAGAGGAGCTCATGTGGCTAATATCGTTTAAGGTTCGTTTCGAAAGGAAACTAAATCGTCTAATAATATTTTTCAAGCTCCTAGTTATTTATTTAATACGCTTAAATGTATATAAAAACGAAGTATTACTCTTAGTAACAAAACTTATGCATACTAGGATTTTTTTTTTTGGAAATTAGTTCTAATAAGTTTGGTTTTTACTGTGCAACTGTTCTGATGAAATTTAATATAATCAAAAGTTTATTTTCGTCACTAAATTCACTGATCTGTCAGTGACTTTAACTGTTTTTTTT
The DNA here is from genome assembly GCF_032445375.1 of Bacillus rossius redtenbacheri. Lineage (NCBI taxonomy): Eukaryota > Metazoa > Arthropoda > Insecta > Phasmatodea > Bacillidae > Bacillus > Bacillus rossius. The sequence goes on along the minus strand of NC_086341.1, from coordinate 39,225,019 downwards.
AATTGAAATCTACCCTTTAAAACACAGTTAAAAAAAATCCTTAGAAGAATTTTCTGTTACTGTTATATGACGGATCTAAATCATTGATGTACGTATAGAATGTAATGAAAACCCTCCAATGCCCTTACTGTAGAGACAATAGTAAGATTAGTTAGTGTTGTTCCTTGTAAAACACTTAACTGATAAAAAATAATTTTTAGATTATGTAGTGTTCTATATAAGTATCATTATATTTTTAGTGCTGAAGTTTGTTAATGGCTACGTTTCAAACATATTGTTTACAACAGGTACTATTTGCAGAAAATTATACCCTTTATTAGAAAGCAATGAGGTATGCCCCTGCAGGTATGTTTGGCGGAAGTCTGCTTTTATTAACGACTGTAGTTAAGCTGTTTGGAAGAAAATATTATCGAAATATTACTTGTTAAAACGTTTATATATTTATATATATAATAAAAGTCCAAAGGAATCTTCCTTATACAAAAGTAATGATATGAGTTCACATTGTTCTTCAATTTAACCTAATATACATATAGAGCTGATACATTTGTAAACAAACCGCCGCCATATTGGTACGTGTAGCACACTGAAATCACCCTTCCCTTTTGGCTTCAACCCCTCTCAATAATAATCGGACTTTATGCTTCAACTGTATATTTAACTAATCTCTGCTACCAATCTAATGCATTAACAGTGCTGGTAGCCAAGGTAACCCATAATCTCATGATTTCATTACTATAATAGCATGTAGAACTCCAGTATAAAACTTAGGTTGTGTTCCTAAATTAACATAAAAAAGTGATAAATAACATTGCATAGATATACAGAATATAAAATAAATTTCAAATCAAGCCATTAAATTACATATTAGCAATAGGACAAGAATAATAGCCCGGAGAGAAAATAAATTCCTTAGGGTAGGTATTGCTTGCACTTGATATATAAACTGAACAAAATAAATTCAGAATACCTTTTGGCACAGTCTGCAGGCGCACGTAAATTTTAAATATCTAATTCTTCTGTAAATGTTTAATGCACTTCTATAATCTTCTAGAAAAAATTTTAAAATCTTAATTTATATAACATCTTTAATGCTCGCCAACATTCCAAAATGATCGATTGAACATTTTTTTAAATTCCATAGAGTGAAAATGTTTTTAAATTATTTTAAGTAAATGAATCCAGCATTGACAAGCAAAGAAAAAATTTCATATTATCCCGAATAAGGTATTGTGCATATTTTTGACCTTCAAACACTTATATTAATCTCTTTCCCTAATACGTTGTCGCATAGAAATATATCTTGGACCAAGGTTGAAGATAATATTAAGATGGTAAAATAAATTAGAACGAATTTGTTAGAAACGAAGATTAAATTTGTTTTATTTCAACCCCTATTTTTATGCTAATATTTAGTTTATTAAAAAATGGTTTCAGCCAAATGTTTTTGATAATCTTTTGAATTTTACAATTAATTAAAACGGTTATGATAATATAAATACTAAAGAGGTCATAATTTTTTTTTGTATTTCAACCCTTGTTTACATAAAAATATTTAGACAAAATTTATGCATCAAAACAAAAATAAGAATGTATTCTGTAAAAAAATGGTAAGGACTTTTTTTTAAAACCCTCTGCAATAATGATTTACTTACCAAAAATGGTTTCGGACCAAAGTTTTAGATAAGTTTTAGAAGATATAAAATTAATTGTTATAGATTTTATTATTTACCTACTAAGGGAGTTATGATTTATTTTTATTTAACCTTTGTTTTTTCCACTCTTACCATCAATGGTTGTTTGAATCAAAAATTGTTTCAGACAAAAATTTTAGACAATTTTCATAAGGTTTACAAACAATCAAAAAGGATTTGATACTGTGCCTATTAAAGGAGTTAGAATTTTTTTTTCATTTCCTGTTTTTTCCAACCCTTGCATTATAGTTGGTAGTATAAAAATTTGTTCAGACAACATTTATTGGTATTACTTCTACTAGTAATAATATGCATGCTATATTTGTCGAACTGTAAGAGTTATATCGATTTTTCTGTTTTTAGAAAAACCTTCCCGAATTCCACCACCTTGCTCACCTACGAAATCGATCGAGATTTTCCAATACTATATTTTATATATATCAGTTTGGAAGTTATTTGTAAAAAATTAAGGATCTTATATCCAAAAAAAATGTGATATATCTATTCGAAATCTACCAAATAAAAGAATTAAACTACTACAAATATTTTGTATGCCTGTTTTTGTACAATATGTTAATAAGATAAAGATAAGATGATATTTCGTTAAATTAAATCCTAATTTGTTCACATATTTATAAGCTCTTAAAAATGTTAAGCATGGTTTAGTTATTTTAACACAATAAAATGTGAAAAAAAATTAACTGTTTTTTTTTCAATTAAGCTATCTTTGATCGTCAAACTATTTTAACAACTCATTACATAATTTATTGGACAGGTACTTCAGTATTTTTTTCATTGAATACCTCATTATTGTATTCACGGCAATTCGAATTTTTTTAATTATTTTTTAAAAATATAATATTTCTTCAGAAAAAACAGAAGGAACAAAATCAAGATCCTTTATTTAAAATGTTTGTAACTACGAAATCAACACACTTATAAATTACTGAATGAGTAAAACTTATAAAAAGTAAAAAGAAGTCATAATATGTCGAATAAAATATTTTATTTTTATGATATAGATAATAATTGTTATACTTTCCTTGTTTTAAACATAAATTACTGCCTAGAAATTATGAAGTATTTAAAAGAAAAATTTTTCCTAGAAATCTAAATTATTTTATATATACTTAGTTATTTGGTTTTCATAGATTATTCATGTTATTGCAAAGGCACATAATATTGATTTAAATTATTTAACTATAAGTCGTCGAGTAAATGTTCGTTGGATTATCATAGGAACTTTGAAGGCTTTTAGTAACATTTTAAGTAAAATTTATGAAAATTTCTAAATTTAAAAGTTTGTCTCTAAAAATTTCTATCTCCAAAATATGAATTCAATCTAACGTCGACTATCTCATTTAAAAACCTTGTTTGTCCACAGTTTAGAAGCTTTAAATGGATAAATTCAATAAAATGTAAATATGTTATTTTTTTGTAAACAATGTCATCAATAAAACAGAAAATTTTATTTTTTACACTCAAACTTTATTAAAATCATGAAAGCAAATGTCTTGCCTTTGTATTGAATATTGTGAGTAAGCCAAATCTGCAGTTATATGACAACTAAATATATGTTCCAGTAAAATTGCATGAATTGAGTGGGCGGTATTGACTCGTGTTTTAAAGAAAAATGTTTTTCAGTGTTAAAATGATTTTCTTTCACATGCTGTGTTACTTTGGTTCCAACCCCTCTTTTCTACACTATTCATCGATCCAAAGGTACTCTATATCTATAAACAAGTCACGTTTGAAGTTTTGTAATTGTAAATATCTCGCTTGATATGTTTTCTCTGTGTGTTCGAATTATAGAAAGGCGGGTTGTAGATGCCTTGAAGCAGAAGGAATTTGTTCCCCTTTCACGTCTTACCTTGTGAGTTCTTTTAGAATATTTAATAATCCCCATTTATGATGAACTGCCGTCTCTAAAAATATAATACTAAATCAATAAGAAATTTTCACGGGAGTAAAAAAGTAGCCTGATTTTTTTTCTTCAAAACTTTAACATTACAATGAATTAAACACAAGAGTTCGTAAATTTTTTCCTTTTCTAATTTTAAAAAAAAATGTTTAGATTACGGCCAAAATTAAGGACATGGAATAATCTGCTTCAAATTTTGTCCAACATTGTAATCAGAATTTTGTCTATCTTGAAAAATGTCAAAATTTTCTAATAATAATATCCATAAAAACTAATAAAGCAATATGTGTCTAGAAACCTTTTTCTAGATTATTACCAATCGCTATTTTTATTTATTATTAATTTATATATAAAATAAACATTTTTTAACATTTTTAATTTGTAATTTTACCCGTTGTGATCTATTTAAACTAAGTTTAAAAAAATTTTTAATTTTTATGATATCCTTGGGTACTACAAAAATGGTTCATTGGACCAGTTATTAGTACTAAACATTTTTCAAATTGGGTATTTATATATCTTAAATGATAAAAGAAAAGTATACTACAAAATAAATTAAAATGTGTGATTTTAAAATTTTGTATTTAAGCCAATAATTGAACGACGGGCTTTGATTTTAGACTATATATATATATATATATATATATATATATATATATATATATATATATATATATATATTTAAACATTCCTTTATCCAGAAATTCGTTGTTTTTTAAGTTTATTTATTTTCTTGGAATACTTTGGGTGTCCAATTTTAAGTAGGTACTGTAATTTTTTCATATCTTCTGTTTTTAAATGTATGGAGCAAAATTTAAAAGTTTTTTTTTTGTTGATTCTCTTTAACTTTGGAAATATGCAACCTACCTGGAGGATATATATTTTTTATTTCAAGTGAATATATCTTTTACAATATACTCTTTTAAAAGAAAATCAATAAATTTCGAAGGACTGTCAATCTAAGTCTAGTTGTTTTATGGAACATTAATTTATTTTATAAAATGATTACGATATATGTCAGTTCATCAAATATTCTGTTCTAGTAACTGAAAATCTAAGACCAGTCCAAGGTTGAAACTACTCTTGTTTATATTTGTAGATCCATTTGCAGACAGCGATGTTTGATGGTTTCTTGATAACTTGTTAAATATTTCACTAGCTTTAAAAAAACTAAGAAAAAGCTGTACAATAATGTAGTTTTATTGAAGCGAAAGATTGTTAAGCCGTGTCAGAGAGTAATGGCAAGAAATAAATAGATGTGTCAAGATAAGAACGAAAAACCTTCTTCACCAAAATTTCAGTTAAAAAAATATATACGCCTGAAAAAAAGGCCCGTCTAAACAAACAAAATAAAATGAAACCTTTTTCTGTTATCATCGCACAACTGACAACAATATAACTCGAATAAAAGTATAGAAAACTAAGACACGAATACATTTTATAGCAGAACATGAGTACTTTGCTAGAGGTTAATAGTTTTGCTTAAAATTTGTTATCTATATTCAATATTGAAAGCACTCCGTAAATTTGAGATACGATTATTTATTTATAACGCTCCATTTAAAACGTCTTGTTCTCAGATAAATTTTCAACTTCTCTCAGCGCAAGGCGACTATTTAAGAGTGGCTGAAAATGTTACGGTCTCTCATTTCTCAGCGATGAATCCAACAAAAATACTTATAGTATCGTTAAATTTCGCGCTTATTTCAGCTCATATTCCTTGTTTTAACGTTACATTTGAAAATATATTATATTTTCTTCGTGGTTCTCTTCAGCTTCGGGACGTCACTGTGATCTATCAAGAGCAACTTGTTGGTGAGTGCAAGAGTGATACAGTAATTTTATTTGATTAATTCATAAACTTTATACTAATTGATCAATTTTTTTTTGAAAACGACTGAGTTGCAACAAGCTAAGTGGCATATATCACTACAAGTTTGGTAATATGTACTTTGAAATAATTCGATATGCATATACACGATATTACCATTTAACGCAAACGTTCCATTCTTTTAATTAGAATTTAAATCAACAAACACGTTTTGCAATTAATTCGTAACTTTATTATTTTTATTTATTTAAAAAAAAATAGAAAGGAAAATCTTGTAATTCCGGTGTTTTGAAGTCAATTTTATAAACTCCTAATAATTATGAAAGTAAATTTATATTGCAATCTTGTGACAGGCACAGTGAAAAATTATCATCCCAGCTAATGAAAATAATAAAAAAAAACTGCAATATTTGTTTGTAGGTTTTGGTTTCCTGCAACGGACAAATACTTTCAAATTGAGTATTTAATAACTATTCACTGAACTACATTCCGTTAATTTGTGAAAAAAATCCTGCTCAGATATAATGCGGCACCTAATTTTTGAATGATCTCGAGCCTAGATCTGCATCTGTTTAGAGAAAAGTTAAAATACCCAGAATCGGAATTACGTCACAGTAGGTTCCGGAAGCACGTGCTAAATTCAATGGATGTCTTGTTTAGCTAACAATAACTATTTTATCTGTAAATATAACCTCGCTACGAATATTTCCCTTTAAGTTTAACTTGAATCACACAATTCCGTTAAAAATAATTTACTTATATGAATTTTGTATTCATTAAGACAATCGTGCGAAGTTTTGAATGAATTTTGTCTAAATGTTTCACTTTCGTTATGTTGGATAGTCTGCGAACATGTCACTGAATGGCTGACTCGATTACTAAACCACATAGAAACAAATATTCACTACCTTGCCCGATCATCCACTTTGCCTGAGTTACATAGTGTTTGAAATGTTGTACTATTAACAATCCTCCTCAGGCTGTATTTATTTTCACGCTTCGCTCTTATACGGTGTCCAATACCTTCCTCAAAACAGCACAATTATAGTTCATTTCATTTTATGACACATATCAAACCATTTAAATACATCTATATATTAAAGCACCAGTAAAATATACCATACACTTTGCCGAAAGCAAAGAAAACTTTACTTTTGGGTATTTTCTGTGTACTTATATGAGACAAGGACGAAAGAATTACATAATTTCCTTTGAAAATTCCGTATTAAAAATGATAGTAATGCAATATATATTTGTAATTATACAATATAAAGCTCCACAATAGTTGTTTTTTGTCAAAAAACATTTTAAACATCTATTGGATTCTTAATGACAATTTTTCCAGACCAACAATAGAATAGCAAGCAGCTGTAAATGAAGGATAATAAATTGTTTTTTTTATCGGTCAGCCTGGAAAATGTTTTGGTGCGATGATAAGTAATAGAAAAAGAATAATATTTAAAAATATTAATGGGGTGAAGATGGGTACACCCATGGAGTTAGGAACTGTCAAGAGCTAGCATAGTGACCTTACTGAAGTTACTGACTAAATCACCATCACTTTATTGTAATACGCAAAACATTGCGGGAATTGTCTTTACCAAGAATGATTATGTTTAATAAATATAAATTAAAATTTCTGTCGTGAAACACATCCACTTCCATAAAATAACAGTTCTTTGAAATTGTTTTGATAATGCAAACCCCTACATTTCTTCAAATGTTTTGGGTAATTGCAAAAATGTTGCATATCATCTACAGATAAAAATTAGATGTAAGCAGTATCTATATAGTAATGCAAACATGTCCACCCTTTGGGTAAACCCACAAGAAATCTGGAAACCTCTTTGTTTTCTAGAGCAACAGTTTGCCAGTGGCATTATTTCTTGTCGTATACACGAATGAATTTAAAAACAAACAAAAATTCATGTGAAACTTCTTTGCTGAAGCGATACAATTCTCGAGAGCTACGAAAAATCCGATCGCATAAGGGGAATCATTAGGTAAACGGTGGGGGAACCGGGCGAGGAGGGGAATACTTAGGTACAGGTTGGGGAACATAGAGTGGGGGGAATAGTTAGGTACGTAGTGGGGGAATCGAGATAGGGGGGAATAGTTTGGTACGTGGTGGGCAAACGAGTGAGGAGGGGAATAGTTAGGTGCGTGGTGGGGGAACCAGTAGAGGAGGGGAATAGTTTGGTTCGTGGTGGGGAAACGAGAGAGGGGAATAGTTAGGTACGTGGTGAGGCAAACGGTAGAGGAGGAGAATAGTTTGGTACATGATGGGGAAACCGGTAGAGGAAAAGAAGGCAGGGGAGATATAGAAAAGACACTACGGAATTCTCGTAACACTGATTGTTTTTGTCTACTCCACATTTTTCGTAAATCCTATTGATTGACGCTACAATTTATTTATTCGTATGGAAAAGAGTTAATGATTTTTGCAATTAACATTATAAGTACCATTCATTTTTTATGTAGAAATTGTGATTGATAATGTAAAAACTACGTATAGACTTAAGAGGTTAGCTTTGTAAGTGTAAATTATTTTTGTAATGTGAACATTGTGTATTGAAATATCAAAAGGAATTATAGACTTGTTAAATAGACTTTATCAGTATAATTTATGTTATATTGGAGTGGTTTTTTGTTGTTAATTTGATATCATACCCGCATCCTTACTATTCTTAATTATTATCTTTTGTTTCAATAAAATTTATTATATTTTAATTGTATCTATTCTTATTATAGAATAAGTTTTATTTCTGTCCACGTACACACTTCTTTTTGAAGGTGCATGACACTCGCTTTACGTGTGGATTAACTTGCAAAGACTCTGCACAAGAAGTTGTCTAATGGCCGATTTTTTTTTGTCGTTTTCTGTAGTGGGAGGCAGAATCAGAAAAGCCGACGGTCTAGAAATGATACGACGGACCTCTGGCGACGGTATATTGTTCCTGCACCTATCGACACCTGCAGAACTGTTTTCCTTTCTGAAGCGATCACCTTCAGTAGTTACCATGTTACTGGCATTGGATGACCATAAATCTAATAACATATTACAACAGGTAAAATTATGTTATTTTTACATAAATAAATCAGTTAAATAAGGGCACAACTGTACTTACAAATCGAAAGTGATAACAGTTTATAAACAGAAAAATTTACAAATTAAAACTAGTTAAGAAAATAAAGATTACAAAAATGTACGTAAATTATTTGTAAACTTAACAAATGACGAATTCAAATTTAATTAATTATGCAAAAAATGTACTTGTTATAAAATGTTAAAATATCATTGACGGCTACAGAACACCTTTGGAAGTAATGTTATTGTCAAATGTAGGCCATTATTATGTATACAGTAAAACACGTTTATATTATACTCTGAATAACGAAAATAATAACACCAAGATGTTAACAAAAATGATTCTAAATAAACGTCGTTATTTTCATACTTTATGTTTGATTTGCATTTCATTATTACGGGTTCACGCTTTTATTTTAATTTAATGGTACATCTTTGCTCATCAAAATAATTTTGAAAATTTTAAAATAAATTTAAATATGAACTTTAATACAACACATTTGGCAAACGAAGAAAGTTGTCTTTAAATTTGAAGGTTGTAAATCTTAAGATTTTAAAATGTTTTGAATTTAATAATATTTTTTTTAACATTATAACGTTTTCCTGCAACTTTCACTGCTTATGTTAATTATTTGTAATTATAAAAAGAGTAAATCAATAGTTCACATTTAACAATTACATGTAATTCAATTATAACATTTCCTTAACAGGAGCAGAAATGCTTTTACACAGTTAACAGTTGCGAGTATAAGTTGGTATTCAGCAGCGGAAGAAAAAAAAACCTGGTTTTACAAAAAACGGTTAGATATTTTGCACCACCAAAATATAATTAATGATATAATTTCCCCATAAACATATGAAAAACACAACGCTACGTCATATAGACCGGTACTTTGCACTTTGTTAGATCTGTTTCTTAATATAGCACTGAATATATTATAACTATTTTCGATAAAATTAAACTTTTGCTTCCATTTGAACTTAGAATTTAAAACGAGTAATTTTCATTTGCTATAGTATATACACGACGAATTTTTTGTCTTTAATTTATAGTGGTTTATGTCTTAAAATATTGTGTACAGATATAGAAAAATTCTAAACGTAAATTTCCTTTAATTAACTTTGATGGATTGTTATTTTGATGGGGATGCTGTAAGACGAAATGTTTTGCCGTCGCATTTATTGATAAAGATCGTGGTTAACATTACTTTGCTTTAAGAGATATTTATGAAGTTGGCGTTAAGTAAACCTCTTCCCCTATAGGTAACAGAATCGGGATTGCACGACAGGATACGCATGTTCGTGGTTTCCACTCAGCCAGAGATGATTGTGGACGGACTGTACCTGCCCATCAACAGCCAAGCGTATTTCGTATCCTGCAGCCGGCGGGCATTTGTCTTGCACGAAGCCTACTCTGTAGGGGAATCTGATCCGCCAGTTGTTAGTCGGGTGACGGCTACCCCGAAGGAAGTCACCTCCAAGTGGAGATTCTGGGAGAGAAGATCTAACCTGCAGGGAATAACCTTGAGAGGCGGGACAATACAGGCGAGTGCAAATTAGTAGGGGCATGCAGATTTCGCGAAAAGATCTGAACACTTATTAGATTGCAACAAGATATACCCGCAATTGTGGTTTCTTCCTTGTGATTGGCGGCCGTCTGCGAGAGAAGTCATTGCCTTATTTGACCGAGCCAACCAGGACGCGTTTACTTCCGCACTGAATCACTGTGATTGGTGTTGTTACAATTAATATGTACCTGGAAGAAACTCACCCAATCACGAAACACAGACGATTTTACAGTGTTTTGACTTTCATCTAGTCCCGAAATCTTTTCGCGAAATCAGCATGCCCCTACAAATAAGGTTTTGTCGTGTGACGTAACGGTAATATATTCTGCACCACCAAAATATAATTAATGACATAATTTCCCCATAAATACATGGAAAACACAACGATACGTCATATAGACCGGTACTTTGCACTTTGTTGGATCTGTTTCTTAATACAGCACCGAATATATTAAAACTATTTTCGAACCCTTACGCATTTTCTACTCGAAACTATTATGTCTACTTGAAATATTACGGTCAACAAAATTTTGGAATTTTTTTTTTAAATTTACGTCGCATTTTTTAACAGCTTGATTTACAAAACATGGAAAATTATAACAGAAAATAAGACTTGGAAAAAAATAAGTTTAAACGTCCCATTACCTAAAACTCAGCAGCATTGCCAAAATAATTTTTTTTAAAGAAAAACACATAATAACATGTACTTTTTACTGTAGACAAAACGTTTGTCAGTAAGTTTTATGTTACGTTCAATGTAAATACACTATTTTTTTTTTTCAGAAAAGTTTTCTTAAATAAACCTTCACACCCAGGATGTTTAGAGTAGTCAGAAATAATATTTAACATGGGTTCAAAAATATTCCTTTTAATCGCAAGACCCGTTACCATGGCCAAGGGGAACACTAGATTGCAGTTGTGTGGAATGTCTTACCAGCAGGATACACAAACGACTATACCTATGTTGTGTTGCACGCCATTTACAGGATCGCGCTTTACGACATTCGACACAGCAGGAGGGATCCAGTGCATCACGTAACGCACAGCAACACAACCCCAGCGGTAAACAGAAGAATTTCCGGACCTGCATTCACTGGCACCTTTGCCTCGTCAATTCATGTCCTGCCCGTTTTATCAGAATAGAATCACTCTGCAGTTAAGTTAAAGTTAGCACTTGAGTGCTTGATTCATAAAGCATATAATGGGTTGGTGTTTGTTAAATCGAATCTTGCCTAAATTATTAGCGTTACGCTGATGAAAAAAAAATTGTTTTGGGGCCCACAAAAATGTTAATAGTTAAATGTTCTCTGACATATATGTATAAATTTTTCGTTAAACATAAATAAATAAAACAGGGTTTAAGATATAAACGTAAAATCTTTTAAGAATGCCCTTCACAAGAATTTAAATATATTTTTAACGTGACAACGTCTAATAAATCGATGAACGCCGGCTGCACGCATGAAATAGTGTCCCGTTACGCACATTTTCCCGTTATGTTGTGTCCCTTTACGCTCATTGAACGCTTGCGCCGCATCTAACTCTCTTCCACTCGATTGGAACAACCATCGATTTGACTTTTTCGAGGCAAATTAAACTTGAAACACTCCCATTCGTTTCCTACTTTTCCTATCATCGTCCTATCCTTAACAGAATAACACAGATTGGAAGAAGTTTAATAGCAAACATGTATAAAAGTTATAGTTAAAAAAAAATGGTTGTCTGTTAAGTCGGTTTACGGACAATAGTTTAACGTGACAACGTCATAAGAAAACATTGATGAAATGATTGCATACTTTTATGAATAAAATTGAATCATTTTTATTGAATTTTCACTATTTTGTATGGATACAAAGAAGGAGTGAAATGAAATCTACAAATTAATTGATAAAATTTATTTTTATTTGCACTCATTAATTCAAATATGTTTATTACTTCAACGAACAGATTATTTTAACTATAACTTTTATACATGTTCGCTATTTAACTTCTTCCAATCTGTGTTATTCTGTTAAGGATAGGACGATGATAGGAAAAGTAGGAAACGAATGGGAGTGTTTCAAGTTTAATGTGCCTCGAAAAAGTCAATTTGGTGGTTGTTCCAATCGAGTGGAAGAGAGATAGATGCGGTGCAAGCGTACAATGTGCGTAACGGGACAATGTGTGTAACGGTGCAATGTTCGTAACGGGACAATGTGCGTAACGGGACAAAATTGTGTAATGGGACAATGTGCGTAACGGGACAACATTGCGTAACGGGACACTTTTTCGTGCGTGTAGCTGGCATCCATCGTTTTATGAGACGTCACGTCAAAAATATGTTCGTTAAAGTAATAAACATATTTGAATTAATGAGTGTAAATAAAAGTAAATTTATCAATTAAATTGTAGATTTAATTTCACTCCTTCTTTGTATCCATACAAAATAGTGATAATTCAATCATTTGATTCAATTTTATTCATAAAAGTATGCAATCATTTCATCAATGTTTTTAACGTTGTCACGTTAAACTATCGTCCGTAAACCGACTTTACAGACAACCAATTTTTTTTTAAATTTAAAACAACGCAGCGATGGAAGGATATTGTTTACTTTAGTCATTATTTATTGTGAGTTTGATCCCTTTCATACTCATTCAGGTTCTCTCTTTCATTTCTCCAAGGCAAATAAGGGAAATTTTCACTGTGAAATGCTGTTAACACCTCTCGTAGATTTCTGCAGTAGTGTTTTTTTTAAATAACATATTAACGTAGTGTTTCTAAATGCTGGTATTCGATTTTTTTTTTTATTAGACAAGTTGATTTAGCTCTTTAATCATAAGTGATAAATATTACCATTTCAATATTATACTTTAAATATTTGTAAAGATGATAACTTATAAACTAATCTAAAATAAAGTTCATTTAATTGCTTTGTATTAAGCGTTTCACTGGTTACATAAGATTTTTTAGTCTATTTTACTTGAAAACTGAGTTAACTTGGGTAGTTAAAAAAAATTAAATGATAAAAAAATTTTTTAGGAAATTTTGAATGATAATTCTTTTTATGTTTGTTAAAAATAGAATTGCAATATTTGTCCCAGAACTTTGGAAACAATATAATTATCTAAGTCAGCTCTAATCGTCCAAATCATACGCTCACTTTTTACACAAAGCATTTGACTTGACATTTTTTTTGGGTCTTGCCAGACGATTTCACTACAAATAATGGGTTCCTAATAAATGTGTTTACTCAGCGCCACATTTTTTATTAAGATTTCTTATACGTATATATCATAATCATTTTGCTTCATTTAATACATGTTTAATATATTTTTATTTTATACATAACTCTAGTGTATGTTGTTTTTTCTACAGCTTACTATTTTGATACAAGAAGCACATTACTCTTTATTCCTAATTGGCTTTGATAAAGGTGCCATGGTTTGGTAAAATACAGAAGCACACGCATTTCAATAATAATTATTTCAATTATAATTTATTGTCAGTTATAATGCATTAAGAAAAAATAATAAAATCACTGTCATTAAATAGTGAATTTCAATTTGATAGTGAGTTTAAGCATACCTGTATGTCATGTTTGAACAATATTTTCAAAGAATTCGTTATTTTAATAAAAATAAAGCATGTATAAAATTTCTCATCATAATGTGCAGCCATAAATAAAATATTTTGTCATGTTTCAAGTTATTTATAATTTAAGTTTTACATTTAATAATGTTTTTTTTTTACTTTTCTAATTTAAGGACTCACCTAATACTATAATATTGTCAACTGAGCCTCTTGAAGTAACAGGCTTTTGTTCTAACGTATGGAAGCAACTAGAATCAAAACTGAATTTCAGGTAAGTAATGTTTCTAACCCTGTTATTCACTTGTATATTATAATTGTTTGCCACTGATCCCATTTACAGTATATCATGTAATGATGCATGTTTATTCAAGTATTTAGATTATGTGCGATATATTGTGAATACCTGAAGGCAATATAAATGCTAAAATGTTTTTAATTATATGATTATTTGTAAGTTCTTTAGTACACATCTGGGTTATTTCAATGATTATTTTGTGCATTTGACTCCCAACTATCAGTTTAGTTATTATGAAGTTGAATATTTGTGTTTCATATATATATGTGTATATACATGTATATACATATATATGTTAACACAGAAAACTTTAATTATTTTTTCTGTTATATGAAGGAAAAATTATCCTTCAAGTTGTAATCATATAATCATAAATATCATGAAATTTTAATTTTAACGTGTTAAGTTATTTTCTAGTATTTCCGATGAACTTAAGTCAAAATATTTTAGAAATATTTTATTCCAACAACACTTGGAAAAGGCATGCTGTGAATAATATACAAAAAATTAAAGATAAAAATTTCAGTATTATTTAATAATCATATTTATATAAAGTATAAGCTTTTTTTATGCTACTATTGAGGTTTTCTGTGTGTTGCAAAAGAAAGACTAAAACATAAATGAATGAAAAATGAACTGAGAAGACAGTCGGACATGATATCCTAAACTATTTTTTAAAGAAGTATCTGATAAGATATTGATAGTAATATTTAAACATATTAATACCATTAAAAGGACGAAATTACGATAGCAGAATGTGTTCTGAAGAAAAATATTTAATTTAAAATTGAAGTCAATCTTCTAAGAGGTTTCACAGGTAAAATAACTTCAATCAGGTATGTGCTTAAAGCTGTAGGGATAGTAAGAGAAAAATAACAATCGTTCTAGCAAGGGTGGATGAGATGGATATTAAAGATATAAGGTATATGAAACAAACACATGAATGTTTTTCATTCAACTTATCGCAATAATTTTGAAAAAACTGGCTAAGAGCCCTAACAAAACCACTCATTATCACACAATGGATTTGGTAAGAACCCCAACAACTTCATAATAATAACACTGCTCAGATTACAGATAAAAACAGACGCTTAGAATAATCAACGTCGTCTTACATGCCTTATTTGTGTATAGAGAAACACGAGGAACCAGAAATGCTTTTGGAGTCATGAATATTATTTCGGAATGAAATTGATTTTTTAAGAAAGGAAAAATTCGAAAGAGTAAAATTGAAGAAATAAAAGGAAGATTTTCAGGACAGTCGTAACCCAACAAAGGGATGGAAACTGTTTGGAAAACCTCGAATGCAGAAAAAATACTTTGTATAGGTAATGAGTAATGTTTTTATTTTTTGTAGCGTATTGCCAATTTTTTGAACTCACAGCTAATGGCTTGAGTCATAACATATTTATTGGCTTCTGGTTTTATGTTACGCGCCTGAAAATGATTTTGAGCCCGCAAATTCGTGTCTTAGCACAGAAACCAAGGCCATGAGGAGAAAATCGCCCTTGAATATGGCTGTAACGAGACATGGCGAAGTTTACATTAATAAAAGTGTTTTTTTAGCACAAAGGAAATTTTCGCATTTATTGATTATTGCTTTACAGTCACGTAGTCTTAAATGCCATAGAACTGAAATGAATTGTAAAACTTCTTGCTGAAATTTTCCATTTTAATTCATAATTTACTATATTTATTTAGTTTTGTTTTTAAAACTTTTTGTTTATATTAATTTAATTTAAATAACGCATACCTAACTGTGGTTAATTATCTGTTTTAAAAAAAGGAGTATTAATATTTTAATCTAATTTATCAAATATTGTTGATCAACGTTTATAAAACTTATTTAATGATTATTTTCCTAATATTATTTACATTTATTTAAATGAATTACTTATCTTTGATGACGATTCTTTTCAATGGTAATTTGATAATAATTTTGACATAGAAAATCTGTATTGCTTGTTTTTTTCCCAGCAAAAGTACTTTTATCAGTTGACATAATTATTAATTGCATTAAAAAATATTTTAAGTACGTAATGTGCTGCTGCAACATATTCAACAGTTTTTTTTAAAAATCGTTAGTTTAAAATCTGGCCTTGCTTATAATAGACGGCAAGCATAACTAGGTATAGTAATTATCATAAATATATTGCAAAGTAATTTATTGGTGAACATTATTTGCTTGAGTGTATACGATATTTTTCATTAAAAAATATATAATAACATTAATAAAACCAAGGTATTAGATAATATATATGGCAGAATTGAAACTAATTGAGAAAAATTACAACTTAATATTTTGCCAGTTTTCACTTTCTCTTATTTTTCCCAAGGAGAAGTTAAATTATATTTGATTGTTTAATAAATTATTACTTATTTTAAAAGTATAATTTATGTTACATAGACTTTATTAAATATGGAAAAAAAGATAAATTGTAAACAAAGTTTGTTAATTTTGGTCCAGAAATTAACTTTTTCTTTTAGAAATGCCGCAACGCTAAAGACAAGCTTCATTCGTGCTTACTTTATACAAGAAAACGCAAGCGTAGTCTACTGGTGATCTCAGAATGTTTTGTTTTAAATGTTTGAGTAAATTTCACCTTAATCATTGAAATTTGCATGATTTTATTCGTTAATGACTTTATGTTTAGAAATAAGCAACCATAAATTTCACTTTATTGTTTGTTATTATTTTTATTCAACCGTTCGATACACAGTTTATAAACGACAAAAGAATAGAAAACACTATCTGTGACCAGAGTATTCAGAAAAAGAACTACGAAGGTAAAATAGAAGTAGATTTCTTACATCTGAGAAACGAATATGAGCCAAATGAAAGGACAAGTATTGAGAATTTCATAATGTCGTCAATTAAATCCGCCAAATTGCTAGAGTTCCGTTGTGGATTCAAATAATTAGTGTCAGTTACATTAAACTGTCCCATAAAAGCCTTATATAGTCACGTTTTGTTGCAGAACCATTATTTAAACTGTCGAAGACGGTAACAGCAGTTATAAAAGTATTAATGTACTTATGTTATCGATATATCAAAATGAGAATATATTTTTTTTTTAATTTCAGAAAGCAAACAAATTAGAACTCGTTAAGTGAGAAACGTCATAATGACTTAAAGTTTTAATTCACAATCCCCAGAACCCGTATTACGATCATAGAACGTCCATCAATCCCGTTTTTTTATGAGAATTATACGAAGGTACTACAATTACATGATGGTACGCGTTTTTGCTATTAGTCATAGCCGAGTTCTTTCCTAATTTACATGACTTATGTAATGACAGTGAGTAAGAACCATGTAAGCGATGAAACATAATGCCTAACATGCCAAATTTTTGTCCTCTTTTATATAAATGTTTTAATGGATATTTTTTCAACATCATTAAGTATAATTTATATAATTTCTTCTTTAAAGTGTTCTAGTAATTCCATATATGTATGCTAAAAGGTACGAAAACTGTAATTATCTTTTTCCGATCAGTTTTTACGAAATGCATCACAGAATAGTTGAAAAAAAAAAACGTATCCAGAGCGAGATATTTTCTTTAAAAAAAGAGAACTTGCTACAGTAATAGCATACGAGTGTATACCACCGGACAATAAATCTGCGCTCGTACATACAGTTTATTTTTAAATGGAACAAAGGTTATAATGTAAATTTACTGATATTTTTAAATTTTAACATTTACATAAAAACAACCGTATCACAACGAAATAGTGTAAGCAGTGATACTGGGTTCGGAAACTTACCCCGGGAATTTATGCTTTGTGTTGTCCTAGTATCTCCCATAGTGTTATTTGTAAACCTTTTCATGAAGCTTTTCAGTATTAACTGCAAACGTTAATAAGCATAATAAAACCAAATAAAGTCAAATTATTGGAAGTTCTATTATCCTTTCCATGGTTTGAAAAAAAAATAGTGCGTGGAGTCCCTCCGCGCGGAAGAAGTGAAACTTCACTGTTTACTTCGCTGCATAGCAAGAATACCACGCGCATGTGCTTGGGATCTACCGACTCACTCTCTTTCTCTCTCTCCTACTTTCTACCTTTGTGTATCTTTCTTTCTCTCTCCCTCTTGCGCTGGAATATTGGACGCTACTCGTTGCTAACGCTCGCGCTGGCCTGTAACAGGTATACTACGCGCATGAGTTCGAGTGCCACGCATTCACTCTCGCTCTGTCTCTTTCTATTCCCCCTCCCCAGGAGCGTTCAACTTTTAACGCAACCTTGTTGGAAGTCGCATTAGAAGTTTCACTTCAAATAATTTGAGTGAAACATCAGTTAAAATTTAAAAATACGCGCCAATTTTCTTAATAAATGCTGTTATCTCGATAAAAGAATTTAATACACGCAAAAAAAATCAGAGCCATGACATTTACAAAGAAGTTACACTATTGTTGTAGTATTCAAACTATTTTTGGTTTCCAAAGGCATATATTTTTTAATACAAATAATTGGTTTTCTGTGTATCGTATACGTAGAGACCCGGAAATTTCACGGGTTCATTTCGTGTTATGCTAAAATTCAAATAATTACACCTTAGTGCTGCTTCTGCCATTGGTTCACTGTTAATCTGGAGGACTGAGGGCCAATTAGAGACCCTCACTCATAGAAGTGTCGAATCACAGGCCACCCAGTCGAGACGACTCACAAGTCAGCAGCCAATGAACAGTTGGCATTTGCCCGAGTGTGTAGAGGATATTGGAGTCTATCCTGGAGGTCATTGAACCCGCGAATTTTCCGGGTCTCTACGTATACGGCAGTCATCCTGAAGGTGGTAGCAATTTGAAAATTTGAAACTCTGTTTTGAGTTGCAGAACCCGCCTGCTGTTGCCCGATATGCGCCGCGAGAGCGGTCGGTGGAACGAGGTAGTCAGCATGCTGAGCCGGGGCGACATAGACGTGGCCGCCGTCTGCCTGATCACCACCCCGAAGCGATCGGAGACCGTCCAATTCACCCATTACGTGTGGAAGAACCGGTCAGCCAATTCAACGAGAAAAAAAAATTGGTTGTCTGTAAAGTAGGTTTACGGACGACAGTTTAACGTGACGACGTCATAACAAAACATTGTTGAAATGATTGCATACTTTTATGAATAAAATTGAATCATTTTTATTTGAATTATCACTATTTTGTACGTATACAAAGAAGGAGAGAAATGAAATCTACAATTTAATTGATAAATTTACTTTTATATGCACTCATTAATTCAAATATGTTTATTACTTTAAAACACAGGTTATTTTAACTATAACTTTTATACATGTTTGCTATTTAACTTCTTCCAATCTGTGTTATTCTGTTAAGGATAGGACGATGATAGGAAAAGTAGGAAACGAATGGGAGTGTTTCAAGTTTAATGTGCCTCGAAAAAGTCAAATCGATGGTTGTTCCAATCGAGTGGAAGAGAGATAGATGCAGCGCAAGCGTACAATGAGCGTAACGGGACAAAGATTAACGGGACAATGTGCGTAACGGGACAATGAGTCATCCTTTTTCGTGCGTGCAGCCGCGTTCTTCGATTTATTAGACGTTGTCACGTCAAACAAACAATATATTTTATACGTTCTTTAAATGACTCATGCAATGGGGAATTTTGTTTTAATGCAGTTTTTTTTTAACTGCAGTTTTGCACTGTTTGTCATGGAAAAATTACGAAAATCAAAAATAAATAAAAATATGAACATAAAAATATTACAGGTTACAAGACTGAATCACCTATTGTCGGACAAACGGTACCAACTATGAAACTTAAATAGTTTTATGGACAAAATAACGACCACAGCACAGACAAAATAGATAAATATATAAATATCGTAAAGCATAAGAATTCCGTTGGATATAACAACACAGACAAACACAAAGATGGTGCTCTCTACCAGAAACTTTTGAAATTTAAACACTACCCCTTTAGCCTCATAACTTACTTTTAAATTTTAAAGCATTTATTCCTCATTTATTTCAATATTTTCCATTTGATATCGTAGCCTAGTGGCTAAGAAACCTGCCTCACAATCTGAACATCACTTGAACTGATCCGAAGCCACCACGATAGAGATTTTTGTACGAGATAAATATCATCGGCGACACTGGTGACATCTACCTCGAGGCTTTGGAACTAAGATGGTGACGGAAGCCGACGACAAAGAGTGTTCGGAGAAGGGATCCATTTGTGTGAGATGCCTGGTAGAGGGATGGTTGGAGAAGGTGGATGGGCTCAGGAAGTGCTCACGTCTGCATGACTGCATGGTTAGTGTGTGAGACTTCTTTTTCGGTTAATTGTTGCTCCATATTGGTTACTCTCCAAACATTGGCTAAAGTGCAGACAGTTTTGAGTAAATGTTTTGTAAGTGAAAATTTCAAGGGCTAATTTTAGTGCAAAGTTTTCGTCAAACCGTTGTTTTAAAATGTTTCTGACGCGAAAGGGACAGAGATAGGTACGAAGCCAAAAATATATATAAAGAGAGCACTATGCTATATATGTTGCTGGGCTCGTTTTTGTTCTCCTCTTTGTGCGATGATTCGTCCCCCGCCGAAAAAAAAAAATAGAAGTGAGAGAGATATATATACAAACGAAAGAATAAGACAGAGAGTGTGTGCGCCTGCACTTGTTTCGTAAAATGCATTCTCGTGTTCCTCCTTGTTCAACCAGCAGCGTAGAGAGTACTGTTTAGACAGTCCCTGCATTTCCCGCATAGATAGCGCTACCTGTTAAGAATTTCATATTTTGTTCAGAGATTTGGCGTAGCCCAAATGGCAGAATTGTTTGAAGAAACAGTAACACGCACAGTTTTTCTTTGAGCTTGAGTATTTACTGATTAATATTTATTTTTAATGAAATATTATTAAAAAAATGTTTCTTCTCTTTATCTCTCACTCTCCTGTTTCATCTGTTACGAAACCTCGAGGTTTCAGTTGCAAAAGAATTTCACTTCAGTCACGTGTACCGAGTTAGAAGCTCTCTTTTTTTTTTGACGTGATAACATCTTATAAATCGATAAACGCCGGCTGCTCGCACGAAAAAAAAATTGTCACGTTCCGCCTGAGCCAAGCGTGCAAGAACAACCGTGCGAGAAAATCTTCTATGATATCAAACAGGTTAAGGCGGGCTTTTTAAACTAATTGTTCGTGATTATATTTAAACAAAATTATTTAAATTCAATTTGCAAAAACTGTAAATAATATTTGAAAATTAAAAAAGTATGCATTTTTTTCATCAATGTTTTCTTATGACGTTATCACGTAAAATTATCGTCCGTAAACCGACTTTACAGACAATCCTCCCCCCCCCCCCTCCTTCTTTTTTTATTTTTAAAGTGACTGTTTTTACGACGGAGATTCTTATTCATTCTTGTCATGATCTGACGTTTCCATGCACGATTCCCGCAGTGTTTAGAGCGGAGTGAAGTGTCTTCACAGAGTCTCTCGACGGTTCCCCCGCGCGCCTGTCTGCCAACAGCGCGCTGGCCTTCTTCGCCCGGCCGGAGCTGGGCGCGAGCATGGTGCTGTCCTCCGCGGGCGGCCTGGCCGCCTGGCTGTGTGCCGCAGTGTGCCTGGCGGCCGCCGCGCTGTGGCTGACTGGGCTGGCGCGCCCTCCGCCTCGCCGCGGCTGCCTGCGCGTCTTCTTCCACGCCGTCTACTCCTTCTGCCAGCAAGGTCCGCACGAGGAAACCTTCTTTTTCACAGACGAGAGAGACAAACCCTCCGATCGCGCGTCTTCGTTGTTTTTTTTTTTTTGACGTGACAACGTCTAATAAATCGATGAACGCTGGGCTGCACGCAGGAATAAGTGTCCCGTTACGCGCATTGTCCCGTTACGCTCGTTGTACGTTTGCGCCGCACCGACAGAAGTGATAACTTAAAAATTTGTTTATAAATGTGTAATATAAAATAATTTCTACGTCGAATGTACGTAGGAAAATGATTATGATTACTTGTATGATTTCAAGTATTTATTATTTTATTATTAAAAAAAAGTAGCATCTGTCGGCGAGTGCAGTGATGATAGGTTAAGTTAGGTATTTGATTACAGTTCATTTATATGAAAACTTGTTCATAATTATATTAAACTTTATAGCTAAACGCCAGTTTTTAAAATTAATTACAAGTCATCTACACGTGAACTGTTTCGTCGACTGTTTATAAAGTGAAGTGAAAAGTTAATGTCGTTTTCATTGCTCATTACAAAAACAATTTCGGCAATAAAGGTTAATTATTCTTACATTTTAAAAATCTGATTACTAGTATAAGTTCAAGTATTTATTCTTTTATTATTAAAATAAAAATTATTCAATTTTATTCATAAAAGTATGCAATCATTTATTCAATGTTTTGTTATGACGTTGTCACGTTAAACTATCGTCCGTAAGCCGACTTTACAGGCAACCAATTTTTTTTTGTTCATTGTAACTCATGATAACTAATGGTCAATTAGGTTAGGTTAGCTACATTATAAATACTTCAAAACATTTTGGACGGTTGATTTGGTTAGGATAGCTACATTAAAGATACTGTGAAATCATGTAAACGGTTTCCTAGCAGGAACTTCTAGGAACTTAGGGTTTGGCTCTGTCGTCTGTTAAATGAAGGCTTCCCCTCCCTGGTGACCCTTGTTCCCGCGAGCAGTCAGCTCCGACACGCAGCAAACAGCAGTTCACCCGGGACCCCGCCCGCATTAACCCAGGCATCGTACCGGGAGACTGACGCAATCTCGACAATATCAACAAAGATAATTAAAAAATACGCACTTTACTTTACGCGTGTGATTCGTGTCAAGATATGTTTTTTGAAAATACTATTTGCGCATATATTTATTACTCTCGACGTTGCGCATATATTTGTTACTCTCGACGTTCAATTTCGTGTCCTGAGTTTCGTATCAGAAGTGTTTTTTTTTTTTTTGCAACATGAGAACACACGAACTTACTCGCTCTCTGGCGAGTACTAAAAGACTCGTTCAAATGATATATTTTTTTAATGCTTACGTCATTATGATTTTTTTTATGATTCTGATAAGCAATTTTCTAGTTTATTTTAAATTTTAAAACAAAAATCTTGCATGAGCCTTTATTTTTACGTGGTTTATTTTGCTAATAATTGCTTGCCAGAGTGACGTCAACTTTTTAACACAGTCGTTCCATAAATTAATACTTCCGTGGCTGAACTACCGTTATCCTTAATGAATAAACACTAATTATTATCCTACATAAAGGGTCTGTTTCAGCACAATAAGTTTATAATTGCAATTAATGCTTAGCATTGCCTTTTAACTTCCCTGTGGAAAAAAAACAATTTAATGAAATTTATTATGTTTGGTTGTAAACCGATAAACTATCAAAAATAATTTTTTTAATTTGTTACATGGGAAGAGCAGAACGGTGTTTAACAAACTACCGGAGCATTTTGAACGACACAGAGAAGTAATTATATTTGACAGTCAACACGCGTTCCTCGTAAGAACCCACTCGTTTTCGTTTTCAAAAATTCTATTATTGCGGAAAGAGATCACACATGGCGGCGAAGCCAACAAATACAATAATAACATACAATAAACTACATACACACACTAGCTGCAATACCAGACGGTCATTATCTCTTCCTGCAGTATATGACACTGCTAAGAGCGCTGCTGGGTTACCAAAGAAAAGGGGGGGGGGGAACCCCTGTAACGGCTTAAGTATGCAAATACAAACGGATACATGTCAAAAAATACACGATAAAATATACATAGTAGCAATGGGAAAAGTAGTTCAAAAACCTCACAATAAACACCACTCATTGGTCGTTTACCCGCCTTGCTGCTGTCACAGTTCACATTACTTGTGTTTATCAAAACATTTTTGGGTGGAAATGTTTTTGTAAGATTTGAAGGATATCTTTAAGTATACCGCATGGTTAAGGGTCTATTCTTGTTGGTGAGGCGGGATTGTAAGAGCGACGCTTGCTGGTGCTTCTAGCGCTGTATCGTCTCTAAGCGCAAGGCTGTGGACGGGAATGCAGTATTCTCATCATCCTTAGGGCAAAAATAGGATTTGAATGGTGATAATAACATATGTGATGGAGAAATGAAGATAAAGGTGTAATTCAAGTCCCTTGAGTGTATTTCAGTAATTGGTACGTAACTAGTGTAACTTGCCTAAAAATTATTTTGAAAACACGCGATATTTATTTTTCCAAAAATAATGTTTAAAAACACAATACGTACTTATATTTATTAATATGCCCTCAGCGTGTCATAAAGTTTTTTTTTTGTTAAGAGACACTATTCTGACATCTTGAGCTTGGTATATAAAATCGCTTGGGTTTTTTTTTCTGAAGCTCTACACACTTTTAGTGTGCTCTGGGGCCTATTCCACCAAGAAACTTTGCAACTTTTCACTTTGCACTTTGCACTTTTCTTTCTTACTTCTGTTCCACGAAAATTAGAATTCGCAAAGCAAAAATTGAAAAGTGCAAAGCGAAAAGTGCAAAGACTTTGCACTTTTGAACGTGTTTCTGTTCCACAATAATCTCTCTCTGCATAACTCATATATAAATATTTGCAAAGTTTTCAGAGGTTTTGCAAATATCATTTTGCTTTTGCAGTTTAACTTTTTATTGTGTGATCTTATTTTAATAATTAGTTTGAGGTGGTTAAAAGTGTTGTTTGTTATAAATTTAGCATCTAAATAATTATTTAATTTAATTTAATGTGGTTGAGAGAAATGAAAACATAGGTAGTAGTAACATAAACAAATAACCTACAAAAGTAAAAGAAGGAAAATGAGGAGGCGTATTTTATTGCATTCAAGTGATGAATCTGATTAAGATGACCCAGTAAGGAATGTGTACAGATTAAGAATAATTTTCATGATTGACAATGATATTCATAGTGCTTTTAAAAGAACGTCAGTCCATTCCTTCTCCTTTTGTTTCTGTGTTACTGTACCTACTCGAGAAACTTACAAATAATATATCTTTTTTTTATTTTATAAATTCTAATACTGCTAATTTTTTATGCACAACTTCTATTTTCTTACTCATCATGCACTCTATAACCTACAAACTAGACAACAGTAATGTAAACAATGAATAAAATAATGCAAAGACTTTGCAGACTGGCTGTAGGAATGCAAAGAGGTTAAAAAATTTGGTGGAACACATTTACTTTGCACTTTTCAGTTATATGCAAACTGCAAAGTGCAAATTGAAAAGTTGCAAAGTTTATTGGTGGAATAGGCCCCGTAGGATGGGCTCTTAAATCAATACTAATACTATAAATGCGAAAGTAACTCTGTCTGTCTGTCTGTCTGTCTGTATGTCTGTTTGTTTGTTTGTTTCCTTTTCCCGGCTGAACGGCTGAACGGACCGTAATGAAATTTTGCAAGGAGATAGATTATATCCTGGGGATGGACATAGGCTATCTTATGACTAAAAAAATAATCTTTAAACGGGTTAAAAAATATATCTTAATTTTATGTAATTTGTGTCATAGATATACAAACTGTTAGTGTCATTCCTCTATGCCTGCCAAGCAATAGCTTTTAAGCCATTACGTTACGTTTTTCTATTGTAAGGAACTAAGAAGAGAGTAAGTAAAATATAAAGATCTTGACAGTTTGTAGTGTCGCCATATTTGTTTCAATTTTCAAAAACGTTTTTGTATATTACAATTTAAATTGCAGAATAAAATCATTATTCATAGGTAGGTAATAAGTTTTTCTATTTGTCAATATTGTTATTATGGTAGATAGGAGTACAGTAAATGCCTACATTCTTATATTTCTTTATATCTCTTTCGATTTGGAGAGTTTCCGTGCCATTCGGGGTCTCCCCCCCCCCCCCAGGTGGTTAAAGCCCCAAAATTTCGAAAGTTTAAAAATTTTTAAAAATCTTTCTCTTTCGATTTTAAGTGTTTTCGAGCCATTCAGGGTCTTCTGGGAAAAAGCCCCAAAATTTCGATAATTTTAGGAATTTCAAATATCATTTCTTTCGAGATGGAGTGTTCCGAAACATTCCAGGTCCTGAACCTCCACCCCCTCCCCTTCCATAAAAATTAAAGCCACAAAATTTCTAAAAATTGGAGGAAATTGTGTTAAAATTAATTCATTACGAACTAAAGTGTCTGGGGCATGGTGAAACTTTTACCCAAAGTCGACTTCCCACCCAATTTTGAGGGAGGGGGGAGTGTAAAACCCCAAAATTACGAAAAATTTCAAAAATTTCTTAAATTTAAGTATACTTTTTTACTATTTGGAGTGTTTCCGACCCCATTGGGGGTCCTCAAACTACCCTCCCCCCACAAGGAGTCAATGACCAAATATAAAAAAATTTCCCAAAATTTCGAAAACATATTCTCTTTCGATTTGGAGTGTTTACGAGCCATTCGGGGTCCTCAACATAACCCCCTCCCCTCTTCACAGGGGTCAAAGCCCCAAAATTTAGAAAATTTAAAAAATCATTCTCTTTTGATTTTTAGTGTTTCCCTGCCATTCAGGGTCCTCAAAATCACCCCTTCCCCTCTGGGGACAATGCCCCAAAATCTCGAAAATTCAGGAATTTCAAATATAATTTCTTTCGAGATGGAGTGTTCCAAACCATTCGAGGTCCCGAACATCCATTTTCCGCAAAAGTGAATGCCCCAAAATTTCGAAATATAAGAATATATAATTGGATGTTGGCATGTATGACGTCGATAAACTCTTACACCGTGTGACCGATCGCCATGAAAGTTGGCACATCAAATGTTTTTATCATGAAGAAGGTTTTTATGCTATCCATTTTTTGTAACCTGCCGCTAGATGGCACTGTAGCGCATCAACTTCTAAACCTTTCAACCGATCGCCATGGGTAAACAGAAAATCATAG
The DNA here is from genome assembly GCF_032445375.1 of Bacillus rossius redtenbacheri. Classification (NCBI taxonomy): domain Eukaryota; kingdom Metazoa; phylum Arthropoda; class Insecta; order Phasmatodea; family Bacillidae; genus Bacillus; species Bacillus rossius. The sequence continues at coordinate 39,198,184 of NC_086341.1, read as the reverse complement.
GTCACAGATACACAAACAGTAATTATGTGTCATTTCTTAATGTCCAACACACTGGACATATCGCTGTCCATTTTGCTGTAACTCGCGGACAATATATCACCCGGTGTTCAGCCCGGGCAAAGCCGGGTACTGCAGCTAGTAATAAATATAAATAAAATAATAGAAGGACTGGAGTGATATTATAAATACTGTTGTAAACAATAAATTCAATCAAATCAAAAAAATACTCTTAGCATTCAATATTAAAATAAACACGCTTATAAATTAATTTACTTAGATAATAATTGAGATAAAATTTAACTAAGAATGAAATCAATAAAAAATTTTTTTTATTCTTTTTGATTAATTTTAATTATTTACTAAAAATGTAATAATTCATAATGCAATAAATTATACATACGAGAACAAAACATCTCTTATATAAATACAATATAAAATACACATCAAAATGTTTTTAACACAATTTATATCACTAATATTAACAATAATTAAATGTTTTTGTATTATATGGACCGGTATTCAATATCAGTTACTGAAGTTTTATTATTTTTTAAATCATTTGAATATTTTTTTTTGGTGTGTAGCTTTTTTTAATCTTGTGAAAATTTTGTTTACCTCATAACTTTTCCATAACGTGCCTGAAGATGTGTAAATACAAAAGTCTTAAACAAGTGAATTCTTCTTTCTTGTGCATTTTTGTAGGAGACAGCGAGATTCACCTGCAAATCAGTAACTCAGGGAGGATTGTGCTGATGGTCATAGAATCAGCTGGGTCCATCTTGCTCAGCTTCTACTCGGCCGCGCTGATATCCAAGCTGACCACCGACTACAAGCCCGACTACAAGTTCCTGACCTTCCTCGTCAAACACCAGTCTTACGGCGTGGGTTGCTTCAGGGGTTCGTTTGTGGCTGACATCCTGCAGGTAACCAGCATTTCATTTGGTGCACTGTTTGAAAACACAGGACTTTGACGGACTTTTCTACAAAGAGTGCACTTGGGCTGGTATTCCAAGAGACAAAAATACTGAATTCCCTAACCGCATTCCTAGTGCACGATAGTACATATATAGTCATTTATTTTAGGGAACGTGTTTTTGTTTCCTATCGATTGGCTGGTTCATGCATTAAATATTTGTTTCATGGCTGTCCATCATATATATTCATATTAATTGTTTTGTTCTGGTTTTGCTCTGGTTATATATATATATATATACCTATATATACCTACATATACCTACCTATATATATATATACCTACACTGTTTAAGCAAAGGAGCATAGACTGCCATTGTGAATTACATTATTTCCGTCCGCCATCTTGGATTCAATTTTCTCATGCTCTATCATTCCACTTATTATGTAACTATCTTTTCTTATTTATTTAATTTTCGTGCGTCATCTTGGATTGCGACATTTCCATTCACCATTTTGAATTCTAGAACCCTCTGACAATTTTCATTATGAAATCACATCCACGATCACGTTATCGAGTTCCCCACTGCTGTGTGTTGCACATTTAGTTAAGGTGTCATAATCAAGCACCCACAGTACTTATATATGTTGCAAATTTTGATATGGATTTATCGCCATATATATTTCATCTGCTGGAATCAGCCAATTTAGATTTTTATCATCACGTTTCACTTATGACTGACATCACTATCTTTATCTTAGACTATTTCGTCAAACCAGCGCGATTTTGAACTAAAGCATCTTGGACTAAGTCATAATTACCTTTGACCTATGACATCACTATAGCCACCTAAAACTTTCCGCCATCTTGGAGTGTAGGTATCATCACCTTTGACTTGTGACATCGCCGACATCACATCCTCCTCTTCTCAGTCATCGTAGTCCTTCTCCTCTCATTCCGCTCATGCATTCGCTATTTTGTATTTAATTTTCTCATGCTCACCCATTTTACTTAATCGACCAACATCTGGGTTTTAATTTTCTCATACTCTCATGTATATAATTTATACTTTATTTGTATTTTGAACACATGACGAACACTAGCAACCAGAAAAGCTTTTATTTAAGAATGCCAAATCTTGCGTTTTCATTATACTATAACTCAATATCTCAAGTAAACGATATTTAGGTTAACATGTATTTTATTTTTAATCATATATTAATTATAAACATAAATATTATTAAACTTTATGGCATTAAATTTTTCAGCCAAAAATGAATCTTTATATTTTATAGCTGTCACCAAATAAAATTGAGCAGGTCAAATTAAGCGAAAAATGTACCAAATATCAAACATATCTATTCACAAAACAGTACTTCTATAGCGCTTCAAATTGACTAATTCTCAGCTCCAGACAATTCACCTGAATCAGTATTCAACCAGATACTTTATCCATATTTTCTTCTTCAATGCAAAGTTTTTTGCTACTGGGTTTAACTGCAGCTGCTTCAAGTCATCTGTAGTGTAAATTGTAGCAGTCGATGTTTTGAAAGTACGCTTGCTCACTTGTTTCTCATAAGCGCCGGTTTACCGTAAATACAGTTCAGCCACAATTTATATTACAAAGTCCCCTGTGTTGCTGTATCATCCGTAAGCTGATCCATTACATTCTACTCAGTATCACATCATTAAGAAAAGTACAAATGTCTTTTGCCTGCCTAAAATTATTTATATAGTAGTATTTTTATCAAAACTCCCCTAAATGCAGACTTCGCCAAGTATAATCCATTATCATTTGACTGTAATGCGGTGAGCACCGTTTTAGGTTTAGATTCCTGACGAGATGACATAACAATGCGGAATTTTGCTGCCGATCTGCTTTATCACTAGAACCAGTACGCATGGGAAGCTCTGGTCTAGAACGAGGCATCGAATCGTTAGTAGGCAATCTAACATCCCCTTAACACGTCGTCAAGTTTCTTTTCGAACTATCAATGCGAGTAAATCACGCGTGACACTTGTCGCATTGAAACTACACGCACATTTGCTTCTATCATGGCTTCGTGCAGCATGAGAAAAAGCAAAATTCATGTCGCAGTAGTTGCAAGGATGCCCAGTTGTGGGTACTGCGCCTTCCAAGACTTGCTTAATCGTGACCGAGGCAGATGGTGCTACACTTAAGCTTGGTTTGATATTGCTACTGAGGTAGGTAACTGCTCCCTGATGATGGGGACTGCAATGACAACCGAAACGTCGGTGAATTATTCGCCAAGGACACGGCTACAACCCGGAAGCCAAGCTACTTCAGATAATGGCCGTGAAAGCCTTCAAAAATTGTTATATATCGGAATGTTTGAGTTGCCACCCGTTGCTTACGAGTGTATTTCCCTGGTCAGGGCCGTCGAGAGAAACGAACGGCCAGGGGGGGGGGGGGAATAATTGCGTCGGACTCCCAACCTGATCATTAATGTACAAATTTTTAAACTGTAAACATTATCGGGCCTTCGACATAGCTTGAAAGGTTTCAAACTATGTATTTTAACTGGAAAAAATTTGGTTGTCTGTAAAGTCGGTTTACGGACGATATTTTAACGTGACGTCATAACAAAACATTGATGAAATGATTGCATACTTTTATGAATAAAATTGAATAATTTTTATTGAATCATCACTATTTTTTATGGATACAAAGAAGGAGTGAAATTAAATCTACAATTTGATTGATAAATTTACTTTTATCTGCACTCATTAATTCAAATATGTTTATTAATTTAACGAACAGATTATTTTAACTACAACTTTTACACATGTTTGCCATTTAACTTCTTCCAATCTTTGTTATTCTGTCAAGGATAGGACGATGATAGGAAAAGTAGGAAACGGATGGGAGTGTTTCAAGGTTTAATGTGCCTCGAAAAAAGTCCAAATCGACGGTTGTTACAATCGAGTGGAAGAGAGATAGATGCGGCGCAAGCGTACAATGAGCGTAACGGGACTCAGCGTAACGGGACAATGTGCGTTACGGGACACTTTTTTCGTGCGTGCAGCAGGCGTTCATCGATGTATTAGACGTTGTCACGTCAAAAAAAACTTTTGAAACCCCACCGGGCCTCTTTGGTGACTGGTTCCGGGTGTTTTGTCCGTCCTGTCCGACCCTGTGGCGGGTGCTCAGACCAAGATGTCCGCAGTCGCAGCTGCGGGAGCTGGACGCACACGGACACTTACTGGAGGACGACGAGGCGGCGGCGGCGCTACGACTGTGCGGGCAGCGCTACGTCTTCGTGACGGACAGCGACTTCGACGCCGGCGGCGGCTGTCGCTACGACGTGCTGCAACTGCCCGTCTCCACCAACCTGGTGTCGTTCGCCGCCGGCAAGCGCTCGCCCTACCTGGGCGCCTTCAACCACGTGTGAGTCTCCACGACCTCCGTGGCTTCCGTCCGTTACTAACCGTACAGTTACACTTGCGGACATACTGGTGTACCTGTACCTCCTAATATTTCGTCTTCTATGTATGTCATATATATTTTATGCCCGAAAGTATTTTTGGCAGATTTTATTTTTTTGTAGTTACGCCCTTTTGAATATTTATATTATCTATAGTCTCCTTGTGTGTTCATTAAGTTCTTGTTACTATAATTATATGTAGGCCTAAATAGCACATATTCCTTATATATACAATTTTTGTGAATAATTTTATATCATTTAGTATTATTTATATAAGTAAAAATGTTCATTTGCACAATATTAAAAGAAACTTAAATTTAATAAAAACATCCGTGCATATTAAATTAAAGTTTTTGTTGTAGGCTATTCATCATTTTTCAACGGGCGCCTTAGGTGCCTTGCAAACACCTAGTATAAAATAATGACGGTCCCACACCCCGTGTTAATTTTCTTTTGACTAGTAACATCCTAGCGTAACAACCACGGTGCCGACATGGCGCAAGATGACAATGACAAAGAAAATCGTTAAACAATTTAACTATTTAATGTATTTTAACAAAATTGGCAGTATTTTAATAAAATTCCTCGTAAAAATGCAGGTCTATAGCCGGGGGATTAGTATTTTTTTCAACTTTTTTCACTTTTATAGGAGCCGTTTCATTAATTTAAACTTACGGTTTACAAATAGAATGATTCGATAGTCAGCGTTACTACTTCGGTAGTGATTTCTAGTGGCGTGTGCGGAAACTAGGTTAGATTAGAGTCCAGTAATGTAGTTGAAAACACAGTTTACATATACCTGTATTTATCACTCTCGGCATTATTTCAAATAATTATTACGTTAAAATTCGTGTCCGAGTGTATTTGTAACATAGTGACATATTAATTTTTTTTGTTAGAGATATTATATGTTGCACATCACTGGCGAATAACTGAAAGATTTGCTGAACTTTTTTTCCAACGGGGATTTCTTAAATGGTTCTTCTGCCACAAACGTTTTCAACAGATATTGACTCGTTATATCATTTTGACTAAAACTTCTCTTGACAATTTCAACTCTATGCGTTAGAGTAAAATTAGGGTAATAAATAGATGTGTTAACTTATTTGTCTCACTAGCGCACATCACATGACCTATTGCCTCGCGGCCACAAAATGTGTATTCTAGAAATTGTTGAATAAATCGAATAAAAAAAAACTTTCGAAAAACTATGGATGCCTGAAAAATGCGAAAATGTTTGTTTGATATTTTTTCTAGTTGTATATATAGATTAATTTCCAGAATTAATGTCCGTGTAGTTCCTGTTATTGGAGATTTTTTGACGGAATTTAAAAAAAAATGGAATTTTTGGCACATTTTGAGGAATGTTGGCAAATTTTGAGGAATTTTGGGTAAATTTTGGCAAATTTGAAGGTCAAAGTTCAAGGTCAAGGTCATCCAAGATGGCCACTGTGACGTCACAATCCAAGATGGCGGGCAACAACACACTCTGAACCCTGTGCCAGAAGCCCCTTATTCATACTACTAATAAAAATGCAGAGAAGTGTTGTAGGTATCGAATGAGGCACAATGTAGCCGAGAAAACTGAGCAAGTGGGTAAAAGAGCCCCGAACGAGGCGCGAAATTTGCGCTTGAGAGAGCTTCAGCACCTCGCGAGAAGCGACGGGGAATGCAGAAAATTGTTTGGTATTTGAAGTGAATATGCTCTCTGATTATTCTGATGTGTATATGAGTTCAGTTCAGCCAGTGGTTGTGAACGATAGGCCGAGTTTGATGCAGTTTCGTGACGCAATTATTTATTTTATTTTATACCCAACATTCCCGTCCATCGTGAATGGAAATTAATAAAACAAACCCCTGGTGGCTATAGTCAGAAATAAATCCTACCCTGAATTTTGACGTGGAACACCTCTTTAAAATTGCTTCCATAGTGGGAGGCAATTCAAAAAACGAATGATAACAAAATCGGGGGATACAGTTTGGTGTTGCGGCTACATATCTATCATCTCCATCTAAAAATTTAATTACACGACTGGATAGCTGAAGGATTCAAGGATTCGTTACGCTAAGTGAGGACTGTGACGCATCGCGCGTGGTGGAGGGGGAAGCGCCGCCATTTTGGGGTCATTTTGCTGCGTTTCGAGATTTCCATTTGACTCGGAGATGCTACGAGTTTAGTTTGAGTTTCTATGGTCAGTTCTCGTCAAAATACATCGGTTGCATATATAAAACATTACTTTTAAATAGTTATAGTGAATATATGTGTGTTTTAAAATTAGAAAATATATAATGTCGGCCTATACGAATCAAAAAGCCAAATCCGAATACAGAGATCGTATACGGTTGGAAAGGGCTTCCCAAAAGCAATCGAATGGTACCAATAAAACACCATATGACCGAGTGAAGCAGTGCCGGGAACGTAAAATAATGAATGCGGCCGAGCGGATAAACGACGGTGCCAGTACATCTGCAGCTGGGGCGGTGGAAATTATGCGAGTGTATGATGATTTCTTGGTGTTCAAACATGATTATAACATACATGGAATATCGTATTTTATATTTTGTATAGGATGTGTTACATGTTACGTACACGTATTCACGTACAATACACGGCCGTGTCTGTGACACAGCCACACCCCATGTTTTATATTTCTTATGGAAAGCAATACCTGTTACGTACACGTATCACGTACATCACACGGCCGTGTCTGTGACACATCCACACCCCATGTTTTATATTTCGTATGAAAAGCATTGCCTGTTACGTACACATAATTCACGTACAACACACGGCCGTGTCTGTGACACATCCACACCCCATGTTTTATATTTCGTATGAAAAGCATTGCCTGTTACGTACACATAATTCACGCACAACACACGGCCGTGTCCGTGACACAGACACACCCCATGTGTTATATTTCGTATTGAAAGCACTACCTGTTACGTACACATAATTCACGCACAACACACGGCCGTGTCTGTGACACAGCCATACACCATGTTTTATATTTCGTATGGAAAGCATTGCCTGTTACGTACACGTATTCACGTGCAACACGCGGCCGTGTCTGTCACACAGCCACGACCCATGTCTTTATATTTCGTATGGAAAGCATTACCTGTTACGCACACGTATTCACACACAACACACGGCCGTGTCTTTGACACAGCCACACCCCATGTATTTATATTTCGTATGGAAAGCATTGCTTGTTACGTGCAGGTATTCACGGCCGTGTTTCCGTGGCTGATGTGTTGCAGGTTGACGCGCATGCGCGAGACGGGGCAGATCGCGCGCATGCGCAGGCTGTGGTTCGCGCCGCCCGCGGAGGATCGCACCGCGCAGGGGGACAGAGTGACCTTGAAGCACGCCGCGCCGGGCTTCGCCGTGCTGGCGGTAGGAGCGCTGCTGTCGCTGGCCTGCCTGGCCGCGGAGCGGCGCCTCCCTCGCCGTCGCTGAAGGGAAGCCTTCATTCCACACAGACGAGAGAGCCACACCCGAGGTTCCCCCAAGTTCATGCTCGCTTCTTTTTCCCCGTTCTATCCCATTGTATAAACCCGTGTGGCATTAAATTTTGCGGTCGATTAGGATAGGTTCAGGGGCGCAACAACAGGGGGGGAGGGGGCGAGCAAGGGTATTTGGCCCCCCCTCTGAAACCTTGAAGTGGGAGCAAACGGGGGCAAAGAAAGTTCTGTGTAACAATTTTTAGTTAGTAAAACTGGTTAAATAGCACCATTTTCCACCTTGAAATACAAATTTTCCCGGGGGAGGACCCCAGGACCCGCCCCCACCCCCCGTTTCAATAGGGGGGGATCGATGATTCTGTATAAAAAGGTATAATGCCCCTTTGGAAATTTAGTTGTTGCGCCCCTGGATAGGTTAGCTTCATTATAAATACTTTAAAACATTGTGAATGGTTAGTAAGTTAAGTATAGCTACATTAAAAATACTGTAAAATCATTTTATGGTTCCTTAGCAAATAAAATTTTAATATGTAGCTATCCAGGGCTAGGAAACCGTTTACATGATTTCACAGTATCTTTAATGTAGCTGTCCTAACCAAATCCACCGTCCACAATGTTTTAAAGTATTTATAATGTAGCTAACCTAACCTAATTGACCATTAGTTATCATGAGTTACAATGAACAAAAAAAAACCTCGAAGATGCACGATCGGAGGTTTGGCTCTTTCGTCTGTGAAAAGAAGGCTCTTCGACTCCCGGCTTACGTGCGTGCCTCCCGTTTCAGGTCACGATTTTATGCTTACATCAATCACGGATCTAATTATAGACTTGTTGACGTGACAACATCTTATAAATCGATGAACGCTGGCTGCACGCACGAAAAATTGCCACGTTCCGCCTGAGCCAAGCGTGCAAGAACCGGCCAACCACCGTGCGAGAAAATCTTCCATAATATCAAACAGGTTAAGGCGGGCTTTTTAATTAAATGTTCTTTATTTTATTTAAACAAATTATTTAAATTAAGTTCGCAAAAAACTGTAAATAATATTTGAAAATTAAAAAGTATGCAATTTTTCATGAATGTTTTCTTATGACGTTATCACGAAAAAATTATCTTCAGTAAATCGACTTCATAGACAATCCCCTTTTTTTCAATTGAATTTCTTTCAGAAAATATTAATTAATTTTACCTGGCATTTCAATATTCTAAAAATTTTATATGATTTTGACAGCCAAGAAACATGAAATGTGTTTTTGTGATAGAAATGCAAACCATATCATGAAGTAGCCAGTGGCATTGCAGTTAAAACAAAAAGTTTAAGTTTTGAACTAAATTAAATTCTCCTTATTTGTACAACCCAAAAACGTTAAACATTTAATTTTGGCAGCTAATTATGCAAAACGTTTGTGCTGTATATATTTTACATTTCATGAATGTTAAAAAATTGAAAAAGTCTACAAGTATATCTGTAATTACTGTAAATATAAAATCTTGACCTGAAATGGAAGGCACACACTTAAGGCCCCCGCCTACACGGGCACACACGCGGTGCGCAGAGCTTCAGGAAAAACAACGCGATTTCAAAACTAAAATAGATATCCGAGTGAGGTCTCCTTACGAACAGCAATTAAGAGTTCGCTGAGGCCCGTAAAGTACTTTTGATTTCGGATTAAGTTTTTGAACTGTATTTTAGAAGAGTTAAAAGGGTTAAAACGCGTGTTTTCAGAGTAATATGTTGTTTTCAGAGTAATATGTTAGGCGTAAAACAACTTGTACACATTCTTGAAAGCACTTAAGTGAATTGCATTACGCCTTTGTCTTCATTTCTACGCCATGTAATGTAATGGGTACCACTCAAATTTCACAGCTGTCCGATATGGACGACGGGAAGACATGCGCACCAGTTTAGAGTCTTGTGCTTTTAGGTGATACCGCACTAGAATCACCAGCGAGCGTCGCGTTTATCAGACAGCCTACGATTCACTCGTCCTTCTGGACATACCCGAATACTCACGTTGGCAAGCCTTCTTTCAACAGACGAGAGAGCCAAACACCCGATCGTGCATTATCGGTTGTTTTTTTTTTTTTTTTTTTGGTTCATTGTAAATAAATATACAACTCATGATAACTAATGGTCAATTAGGTTAGGTTAGCTACATTATTAATACTTTAAAACATTGTGGACTTTTGATTTGGTTAGGATAGGAACATTAAAGATACTGTGAAATCGTGTAAACGGTTTCCCCCAAATAAATACACCTGTTGTGGTACGGAAAAAAAAGCGAGCATGAACTTCGGGGAACTTCGGGTGTGGCTCTCTCGTCTGTTGAAAGAAGGCTTGCCAACGTGAGTATTCGGTTATGTCCAGAAGGACGAGTGAATCGTAGGCTTCCCGCGCTTATCATCCCGCCTCACTAACACATGAACACACACACACACACGACTAGACGGGCCCCATAAGACTGTCTTCACAATTAAAAAAAACACAACGGGCCATATTATGTACGGCTGAGTACACAACCTGCACGAAGTCGACTCACAACAACTAAATCTCGCAACATCTGTTGGCAGTTTTAGTAAGAAACTATATTAACTACCAAATGTTTATCACGTTTATCTGACCAGTTATTTGTGAGCAAAGACTTTCAGCATATAAATAAGGATCATAGGTAAAATTTTTAGCTAACCATCCTTACCACAACACATTTTTTTAATTTACAATTTTGCTAGTGACTCATAAGTCATAGCACAAGTAATTATTTAAAGCAGGAATTACACCTGAGCATTGTAATATCTCGACAATTTCTTGCAACAATATGAGCGATAAATATAAACAGTTCTCTAATCCCGCCCAAATGGCTACGTAAACTTCTCACGTTGGTTTGCATCATAACAGAAATGAATTTTTAAAACCTCATTCTTTATTCTTTAGAAGAATTTTATGTCAGTATATTTACATAGATTATAAGGTGATTATTTTATAATTTTTAGCAAAATGTGTTTTAAATATTAGTAATTTTGTGTTATTTATAAATTCGTCATAAATTTGTTTTTTATAATGTCAATTAGTAATTTGGTTTTTTAATGTGAAAATTAATAATTTGTTGTAAATAAATTGTAAAATAATTGTATAGACATGTCCAATACGGTGATGTGTAAAACATATATACCGTGTTTACTGGAAAAAATAAAATGAAATGAAATGAAGTATGTTCATTTCCCTCCTATGCGCACGACCTGTCTCCCATGCACACAACCGTACTATGCGCTGTTGTAAATCAGTAGGTTGGAAAACATAACGGTTCAAACTTGAAAGCACGACCTAATTTATTGCTGCTGTTATTTTTTTTTTTTCAAATGTGCCTCCGGCTTTGAGCTCTCGATGTACGACATTCGGCGGGAGTAATTTCGCGAGTGCGACGGAAGTAAAGTGTCGTAGCCACGGCGCCGCCATCTGTGGTGGATGGAGCGAACCTATGTTCACAAAACCAAAGGTATACATTTAAGTGTAAAATGATTTATGAATTTTAACCAAGATGTGCAGTGTTTTTTGACGGACAACGTCTAATAAATCGATGAACGCCGGCTGCACGCACGAAAAAGGATGACTCATTGTCCCGTTACGCTTTGTCCCGTTACGCTCATTGTACGCTTGCCCCGCATCTTTCTCTCTTCCACTCGATTGGAACAACCATCGATTTGACTTTTTCGAGGCACATTAAACTTGAAACACTCCCATTCATCCTACTTTTCCTATCATCGTCCTATCCTTAACAGAATAACACAGATTGGAAGAAGTTAAATACCAAAAATGTATAAAAGTTATAGTTAAAATAATCTGTTTGTTAAAGTAATAAACATATTTTAATTAATGAGAGCCAATAAAAGTAAATTTATCAATTTAATTGTAGATTTCATTTCACTCCTTTGTATCCATACACAATAGTGATAATTCAATCAAAATGATTAAATTTTATTCATAAAATTATGCAATCATTTCATCAATGTTTTGTTATGACGTTGTCACGTTAAACTATCGTCCGTAAACCGACTTTACAGACAACAAATTTTTTTAAAATTCATTTTTGAAAATTGTCACGTTCCCCCGCTGGGACAACAGATAGTGACAGTCTCCACGTCATACCAGGAGCAGTCTTATTTATCCGCGGAAGCTCAAGCATTGTAAGAGAAATTCAATAAAAAAAATATTTTTAGCTTAACTCCGCATATATCTGCACTGCTACCCATAAACAACCATTAAACAACAGCAGCAGCAAATTTAAGAAGGACCTATCAATAGTAATAACTGATAAGACACTGATAAAAATGTTAAAGTATAATATATTGGTGCTTTTAAGATTTGTTTGCTTCGGCATACAAAAGAAAATACCACCGAACACGGGTATTCAAGTTCTCAACTTGCATGCATTAATGTTTACAACATTTGAGATTACTAAAAATAATAAATAAATAAATTAAACCATTTTTTACATTTTCCAAATACATGTATAAATTTTGATTTAATTTTTTTATAAATATAAGTATATTTACAATAGTTGTTTATGACGCCTTTTTCCTACTATTCGTTTACAAAGTACCAACTTAATATCAAGTCTAGTTAAGGGAGCCAAAAACAAAAACAAATTTCAACGCAACTAAAAAACTGTTACTTGCAAATAACAACCACGGTTTTTTTCTACGCAAGTTCGCAGCGCGAACTTCCGCGTACGTTTCCGAACGTACACAGACCGGCGACCATTGAACCATGTGCTACACGTAATAATATTTCTGGAAATCTCCGTCACTAAAAGTTCTACCAGCTGGTTACTTACATGGCAATTCGCTGTCTGGCTCTCCGGTGATGCGTGAGGGCGGTTTTACTACTGCCTGCCGGTTCCTTCCAAGCACCCAGTTGCCTGGCTGCTGCACTGACCTTACTCGTAGCTGTAGAAACACCTGGCTTGCCGTGTATCGGGAACTTGGTGCTACACTTCCGCGAACTTCAGCCCGCAGACAAATTCATGCGAGAATTCGCTACACCACTTGCAAATTGCCACGCGGTGCACTTTTTTCGCGACATTAAACGTTTCACGGCGACACTTTTCAGTAAGCACCATCCTTTACGCTAAACGCCCGGTTAAACGTACGGTACACCCGGACTTAATGCGCGTCATGTCGTTAATATTTCGCATGACGCTTTTTCTGCGCGGGTAACTCCGGCTTCTCGACCGCCCGAGCCAAGAGTGACTTATCACCGCCTGTCTGTCCGCGGCTTGCCCGCCGTAGCGCCACTGTCGTGCACCAAAAAAAAAATTGTTTGCTTTGTGTTCAATCAAAAAAGCATACATAAAAGTGAAAGTGTCTTACCATGTTATTTTGTTTAGAGTGCGTGATTGAAATGATGACACATGTAAATAGAAACTTTAAAGATAAAAATCGTACAAATGTTTAATCTGGAAAAACAAGAAAATATTGATAATTTGTTACCGAACATAACACTATAAGAAAAAAAGATACTCTGAACTGTGCAAGAAAATTTTTTATTTTCACTATTCATGCCTTATACAATAATGAGATGATTTTCTTGTTGTTATGTTAAAAATATTTTTCTCATGTACTTATATTCATTTAAAAAGGCGCGCAAGTTTTAGCATTTGCAAACACTTTCTAGCCTTTTTACACCCATTATATAAGTGTATTAAGTGCAAGAAAGTTTAAAATGCAAACTTTGTTTAGTGAAATATTTACAAAAAATATCCCTTTAATATTAGTAATTTTGAGAAAATTAAAAAAAAATCACACCGAAATCACTTGATGCCAAAAAAGTACACATAGATACCCTTCAGCTGGTTAAATGAAAGTATCTGGAGCTATTTTCTTGTCAGTAACACAAGAAAGAAGACATAAATATTTTTTATCAGGTTAATTCATCGGGAATACATTCACAAGATGGGAGTATGTAAATCACGTAGATTGTTCCTTTCATGTCAATCCTTAACTATGACGTTCGATCCATGGTCCTTGACCGGTATGAATTATTAATGGTTTACAATGAATAATATTCACGAGGTTTACCTTTGCGTTCTGTAAATGCATACGTTTTGCGTTTACCTTTTGCGTCCTGTATCAAAGCCTTCGTCGTTATTTTCCTCGGAAATAAATTATTTATTACGTAGCCGGGAAGGAGGATTTCTTTCTTTGGCAAGATTGCCGGTTCTGTTAATAGAGACTTCATTTCAGGTATCGTAAAACTACAACATTGAGACAAGATTTGTAACATGGAAAGTGCATAACCTTTACAATTTATTTTGTTGGATATAGAATTTGTGTTTCACTGGCCTATGCATCAAACAAAAAATTTAAAACCTCCCTGAAGTATTTGTTTTTCGATTTGTAAATATCCAAGCTCTCAGCATACGGGATTTGGTAGGAGTGATTTCGTTAATGGAACATAAGTCGCATGGAACCTAAATTGTAACCCCGCTGCTGCCAACTGTCACGAACTTCTTTTGTTTAAAAGTATTACTTTACCTAAGAGAAAGACAACGTCCAGTTATCTAACTTTTGAATGTTGCATTCGAAAGCCAATCTGTGAATCTATTTTTTTCTTTGGTAACTTATTTTTCGATTTGTTACTAAACAAATGTTCTCCGATCTGATTTTGTATTATGTAAGTTAATTATTCATCTAATTTAAAGTTCAGTTAGTTAAAAAAAATATTTAGTCAAAGGAACGTCTGGACACAAACTAGTACTTTTCTTTTACAGCAGAACACGAGAACTCCGTAATTATTGCTAAACCCGATGTTTACTTTTCACGGAGCTCAAGTTTCGGCACGTGATTAAAACGGTACGAACGAACTAGAGAGAGAGCAATAAGGAGGGTGGGGAAAACTTATTTTGCCTCATTAAGAGTCTCATTATCTCCGAGATCGAAAAGTTTCCGCCTTCTCCTGTGCTTCACCTTTCTCCGATTCTTTCGCTCTCACGCCCTTCCCCTTTCTCACTCTTCCTTAACATCTGGCTAGCTCATTTAAATAGCCAGCAATGAATAGAAAGCATTGGTGTATGAACTCGAAAGAAGTTTTTTTTACGCCGAATCATTCCGTACAAACTTGAAAGAAAGAATTTTTTGGCCTTTTCCTTACGAGAAAATTTCCGACGTCCTGATACCCAACAGCCAGAACTTCTTTCAAATGCTTTGCATTGTTTAGTTCGAAAGGAAGCCAATTTGCTTACTAGAGTTTATTATCAGAGCAACTTCCAACATCACTGAGTAAGAAACTTATTCAAATAATTTTAAACGAGTAATGTTTCATGAAGAGTAATAAGCTCTTAGAAAGTAATTAAACAGCTAGACCGATAATCGCATTTCGTTTATTACTATTTTAATAATTATAAGCCCTGATACTTTCAAGACGAAATTATAACAGTCACTCGAGTACATTTTTTTTTGTTTACTGAAAAGTTTCACAGTAGCGTTAAAAGAAAGTTATAAAAAATAATATTTACTGGGCTCATAATTCTTGAATCGTAGTTATGTTTCAAGTTTGTTTAGCTAAAAAATCTAAATAATTGAATTTAGGCTATTTTACTGTAACATTATTTAATTATTTTATTTCTTAATTTATTCTGGAAAATAAATTCCATTTAACTGCAGAAAAAAACACACACTGCTTTTAAAAATTCATAACTTATAAGATCGAAAATGTAAGTTTTTGGCACGTTAATTTTAGGCTTATAAGATGTCACAACAATTGCTCCTAGTGCAAGCATATTGAAACAAGTGATTTTGAAGTAGAATTTAAATTGAATACATACACAACATGGCCTACAGAAATATTTGTTACAATTATGACAAGACTAAATTATTAAATATATATTAGCATTTGATTTACAAATATAAATTTCATAGTGCAACAATAATTGAAGTTGGTCGAGCTATGATTAAAGAAGGCAAACTTGGGATTGTATTTGTCAGGTTTCAATAAACTATATAAGTAATATTGACTACAATATTACATAAAATTGTCAAATTACGGAAAAATTTATAATTTTTCTAAAATTTTAACTACAGTACAACCTGTATTATAATTAAATTTTTCTTGTATTTTAGCTTTTGCTTTTACTCAGATATTGGCATTTATTTTAAAAAAAGAACCTATTTAAAAAAAAACTTCCCCGCGAATTATTTTATTAATCCGTTCATTTTTTTTAAATAAAATTTGAACAAACATCCAAAAAAACAATCAGACAAAATTTTAAGAACCTTCTTGTTGTTCTTTAGAAAATAGCAGTTTCCAACAGTTTGTGTTTCATAATTTCATCCACTACCTATACATTCTTTCAACCTCTAACAATATTTATTAAGATTACATAAAAGTTTATTTAAAACCGAATTTTATTACTTTCTCATTTCCTGAATAACTCATAAATTTATTATTGTTTAATTGTATCATCGAAATAATATTTTCACAGCCACATTACTGATTTACGTAAAAAACTAAATTTTCACTTTATTTATTAACACATTATACCACAATGATTGGGCTTATCAAAAAGTCTTCTGTTATTATATTTCTGACTGGTGAACTTTATAATTTGTTACAATAATAACGAACTAGGGAAAATTTGATTCCAAAATATGAGAAATTAATACATTTAATTAAAAGCTGTAAAACCTGGTTGTGTTAAAAGTGGTAACAACCTTTATTTTAAGCTTTTATACGTGTCTATACATACATGCAAACAGTTTAAGTAAGCAATTCTAGAAAGTTAGCATCATTCCATAATAAGCTTTTAACGACAATAAGCAAAATTGTTTTAATTTTACCTTATACATGCAATAATGAATCTTCATATTTGTTTTAGAAATACGAACGAACGTTTCCGAGCAAATAAATTGATTAAAGGTTTGAACTTTGCAAATAATAAATAATTGTTTATTTTGTTACATCACAATATTGATAAGGTTTATTCATTTTCAAACTTTTTTCAAAGCAAACATATTCTACTATAAACGTAATTCAACGATTCTTTGGGAATTACCTCAGTTTTTTTTATTTTACTGTTTACAAAAAATAAACCAAATGCATGCAAAATGTTTTTTTTTTGTAATGTCAAGAAGCATTTTTTTTTTTGCGGATTATTTAATTTACATTGAAAGAATGCGTTATTTTGCAGCAACATTGAAACATAGCTTTTAAGGTTAGATAATTCCTGAAAATGTATTTACGTCAGTTCTTTTAAACTAATTCGTATCACTTATTTTATTCCATTTTCTCAAATACAAACATATTTAAAGTGACATTTTCCCCACTGAATTAAACCTCAATTAGTGATTTAGTTTAATGTCAGGGTTGTTTCATCGCTTACATGAATGAGAAATATACAGTGATATTTTATGCATCTTCGCAAAAGGATATTATAGAAAATGGGTAATAGTGATTTTGTGAATTTTTGACCACATTTATCCTACAAAATGAAAAATATGACGTAATAAATACTGAATGATTACTTTGCGTTTGAAGTCAGGAAATAATTTTTATTTATTTTTTCTGAATACTGTCCAGGGAAAATTTAACAAATCGTTAAATAATTTTTAATATCTCTCCAACATTGTAATTAAAAACTGTGGAAACCAGCAAAATATGGATAATATGAAGTAAACTTTACAACCTACAACACTTCAGCAGCGTAACCAAGCACATCATACATGAGCTTATTTTAAGCTGAATGAAGAAGCTCTTGCAGAGAATCAGGCATGACTTAGTTTAAAGAATATGACGAGTAAGTTCTCATGTTTCCTTGGACTTTGGCAATGAACAGGGGTTTTCTTGCGGCTGGACGCGTGGGTTGCAGTCCTCTAGCGTCCATGCCGCTTCTTCATACTTCGGAGGAAGATCGGCAGCATTATCCGCTGAAAGATACATTAGAAATATATTATGCGTTCCTCAATCTATTGACTGTTTTCTAATACCCACTACGGTTATCAATAAGAACCTAAATAAAAACAGTTCTTGGACGTGCATCGTAAAATAAGGGAGAAAAACTTGAGCCAAAACAAAAGTTTTTTTTAAAAAAAGTACAATTTAAAAACTTTACTTTGATGTTTTAAATGCAATAATTACTCCTAAAATTAAGGTCACAAACACGATTGCATATACTCAAAAATTATCTGCATGACTATAAAACTTATCTCAGAGTTTTCCGTCGTTACATTTAAACCATAATGGCATAAATATTACGATCATTTCCATTTTAAAAATACCGTATACGTTTTCATGATTTTTTTAACTGTTTCCACTTTATTCCTAAAGGTTTTTTACTGTTCCAAATTTTTGTGGTTTTTTTTTTGCTATACACACACCCAGTAGTTTAACGTGGAGATTTTAAATACATTATTAATGTATAAAACCATAATCATAACAATAATTGTGATGAGTATCTGAGAGAAAGGGAAAACTATGTTTGTAATAAAATACTTAAATGAAGTATGTAAATACTGTTGCGGCCAACATGAAACAAATTAATGACTTCGGGTTGATTATCTCGTCAACATTTTATTCTACAACTGTCACCAGAGATGAATGGTGGTGGAATGGTTGGATGCAGTGGCGATGGAACGCACTCGTTCGGAAAAAGGGAGCACCAGGAGAACACACACCAGCCCATGTAATCCTGATCTGGACAGTTTCCTGTGTGACCTCCTCGGGGTCGAACCCATGTGGCTTTGGTACGAGGCCATTTGAAACAGTTAAATATGTGTATTTTTACTTTCTTTGAGCATGAAATAAATGCATCATATACTATTATCTTTGAAATATTTGTGCGATGGGAGAGCATGACTTTATGTAAGATTTTGGACATACGCCATTGCTAAGCACATGTAGATATGTCTGTAGAAGAAAACTACAAAAAAAAAACACAAATGACAAAAACACAAATTAAGAAAGAAATTGCTGTTGTCAGGATATAAACACCACATAATATTCCAAAACAGCAATTTCTTGCTTGATTTGTGTTTTGTCATTTGTGTTTCTTGTAGTTTTCTTCTACAGACATACATGTGCTTAGCAATGGCGTATGTCCAAAATCTTACATCTAGGCATTATCTACTGTCTCATAACATTATTTCCAAGGTAAAGTAATCATTTATGCTCTTAAAATTATGCATGGTCTAGAAAAAACTGTTCTCTAGCCATTAACCAATATTTATTGTATTTAATTAATACATTTTGAGAAAAAAAGTATTATTGTGACCACGAAGTGGCTCATTTGTGAAATTGATTAATAAATATATTTTTCTACTAAATATTTTTGCTGTCATCGCAAAGTATGCACAAAGTGTAAATTAACCAAATATTAATTCGTAACCACACATGAACATCTTTAAAGTTCTAATCATTTCAAAATCGATAATGTTTAATTTATGTAAGAAACATACTGGAAAATCATAAGTTTGAACAAATTTGTGCATGTTAAGTTATAATTGCAATTTTTTACTGCAATAACAAATTGCCCAGATTTCTTTTTCCCAATTTAAATCTATTTCATTGCACATAGTAAAATAATGATTAGTTTTAATATAATTAGTAAATTTTCTTAGAACGTTTGGTTTATTTGTGACAGAAAAATGTATTTCAGGGTACGTGCTGTTTGTAACAGAATTTTTTCCTTTCTGCTAGGGCCATCAAGAGAGGTAAACTGCGGTATGGTGAGAGAGGAAGGGTAAGAAGAAAAATACCCGGTACATAAAAACTATAAAGTGGAATTTCTATTTTTTTAATTTTTGTGCTAGCTCTGAAAGGACGAAAAATTACAAGTCTATTGTTAGTTTAATTCACAATAGACTTAAAAGTAATGCCTTACATACCGATCACGTTTACGGTTCTGCCCGCAGTATATTTACAGTTTAAGATCTTTATATTATTTTTTTGCATTTTTGGGGTTTGAAAATTAGTAAATTAAATTAAAGGAAGTATGCCTAACATATCAATTTGCCCGGGACACTGTGTTTCTCTCGAAGGTCATGTTTGTAGGTAAAATAAGCTTTCTTCGTCATTGAGAAAGTTACGCTAATTGTACGCTTACGCCGCATATATCTCTCTTCCACTCGATTGGAACAACCATCGATTTGACTTTTTCGAGGCACATTAAACTTGAAACACTCCCATTCGTTTCCTACTTTTCCTATCATCGTCCTATCCTTAACAGAATAACACAGATTGGAATAAGTTACTTAGCAAACATGTATAAAAGTTATAGTTAAAATAATCTCTTCGTTAAAGTAATAAACATATTTGAATTAATGAGTGCAAATTAAAGTAAATTTATCAATTAAATTGTAGATTTCATTTCACTCGTTCATTATTTCCATACAAAATAGTGATAATTCAATAAAAATGACTCAATTTTATTCATAAAAGTATGCAATCATTTCATCAATGTTTTTTTATTTTGTTGTCTTGTTAAACTATCGTCCGTATACCGACTTTACAGACAGCCAATATGTTTTACTTTCCCCACAGTCTACGTGTACAAATTAAAATATTTGTTTGCAACATTGTAACGAAGCCTTAGATCGTATTTAGATCATCGAGGTAGGAATTTAGGGAAACATGTGACTGAAATCTCTGCTATATAAATCATTAACGTTCCCTTCTGAAAAAAAATGTAAAGAAATTGTTTTTAACGAATTAGAACGTTTAATGGTCTTTTTTTGACCAACCTGGCTTTGTTTCATTTATTTTACGGTCTTTTCTAGCCAGTTCTGTTCAATTATTAAAAAAATATCATTGTATTTTGTGCCACTGTTTCTTCTTCTTACCAATTTATAACATGAGAGTGACTCTAACTTTTATAACACAAGATTACTCCATTGACCACTACCTCCTATATTTAGAAAAATGTTTTATTCGTCCCAACCATGGAAGTGTATGTTCTGAAGTTGAAGTCAACTGGTAAGCAAGTGTTAAATTGGTTGAAAAGAAAACACTGGGACGTAGCGTAAAAAACTGTCAGGAATTGGTTGTTCTTAAATAAAACATACTAACCCAACATCTGCAAGAAATTAATTTTAATCTTTGCTATAGCCAAAACAATTTTAACTGCCCAGATACAATTTAAAGTGGTCGTTATCATTAAGACTTCAAGCACACACCAGCTCTCTTACTTCTTACACCCATGGACGTAACAAACAATATGTGTTGCAAAGAAGATACCCTGTTGGAAATTACAGAGTTCTTCGAAATTTCAAATAACTGAATCTTCGTAGAAACTATGGTACATTTCAACTTCAGAGTAGTATGTTTCGTTATAAACATAGGGAAACACACACAGTGACAAAACAAGTGTGTTATTACTGTGGTTTTAACCAGTTTTTTTAATGACTTGTTAATATACCAAGGATATTCTTTTGGAATCATTCTTAAAGAAAATTAACAGAGTGTGCTTAAATTTACTAAGATCCCTGGATAAATTGTATAGGATTCTTCGTAAAATGAAGGTGAAAATTGTTAAGTGCTAGGTTGAGTAATTAGCTAGCTCGTGATTAGCTAACTAGCGATGGCGAGAGTGGGCGTGAGGTAGCGTGAGGTGGCGAGAGGTGGCGTGCGTGCTTACCTGTCGTGGTGACAGAGTCTTCCTGGCTGTGACGTAGGCTGGCTGCCGAGCGAGAGGTGATGTACCACGATGCGCGCTGAGCCTGAAACACCTTCCCGCCAGTTCCAGACTAAAATTTTTTTTTTTTCAATATCAAAACACAAAATTTTAATATACACGTTAGCTTGTAAGTTTATTATTTCCACCTAGATATTAAGCTATAAGGACTCTGTGTTGTAATATACATCCTAGCATCGTGAGGGGACCAAACTAGATTCCCTTGTTTGTATTCTTTGTATTTGGAGGTTTCAGAAACGTTTGTGGTAGAATTCCTGAAATATATATATATATATATATATATATATATATATATACATATATATGTATACATATATATAAATGAGCCAGTCTTTCAGTACTCGCCAGAGATTTAACCTCGGAAACGAGCACAAATTCATGTCTTCTCATGTTGTGAATACACAAATATACGCGAATACACAGTACATAACTTATAATTCTTTAAAATAATGCCAAACGTGATAAATGTACACAAATTTGGTGTCAACTAAATTTCTGGACGCGACTCTCACGTAACTTCCGGTCCCGCAGCTATAATTCGTCAAAACTAAGATTTCCACGTGAAAATATTTCGTATCAGATTATCTTAATTAAACCGTTTTGTAAGCATATAAGTCTCAATACACCCACGAATAATATGTTTATTTTATTTTTATTTGGTATTAAACTTGTGAATTTTAAATGCAGCTGTAATGTTTTAAAACACAGAGTAATTTAACTGAAATCTTCTGAGGGAAGTTTAGAATTCTGATATTTATTTTTCAACTCATTGATTTCTACCGTCTGAAAAAATAATAATATCAAGGAAAATGAAATAATACCAACACATTTAAATTAAAATTGATTTTAAAAGATGTTTTTTAAATATATTTAATGTTTTCTTACTATTTACCACTCTTGGTTTAAAATCTACTAACAAACTTAGTAAATGTATACAGTGCTTCTATATATTATTTCAAAAACATGGCAAATCATAAATTTTTACTTAGGTAAAATTAAATTTCTTATATAATCACGGCTTTAAATATACTGTTTTTAAAACTCAAATAAAATATTTACTAAATAAATTAAATTTATACATAAAATGTATCCATATTACCAATGAAAATTATATTAAGAGATAAACCACCACCACTCAATTCACAGAGTATTGTTATTTATAAAATAAAAGTTTTGAAAACAACACCGAAATAATTATTAGTTTTGTCTAGAAATTTACAAACATTAGATAGCCAATGAAAATACAAAAATTTCTGGTTGTCTTTCGTGCTGTAGGTTAGATTTTGTATCATTGGACATACGTAAATATCAAATATTTCCAACATAAATTTAAATATGTTGTATATTAAATCGCAGAAAATAGTTTTGATTTTGAATTAAATTTCATAAACATAGCACAAATATGTTTGCTAAATTTTATAATCTTTCATCACAAAAACTATATTTATCGAGAAAAATGCTAGTATTTTTTTTCCGTAGATAAATTATTTGAAGGACGTTTAAGTTTTTTTTTTTTAAAAAAGAATATTAACAAATTATTTTTTTATAGTTTGTAAACCTATAACTTAGCCTATAAATCTAATTTTAAGTCGTAAAAACTGCTAACATATACTAAACTATTGCTTACTTTATACTAAATATATATTACAGTTACTGGAGTCTACTGTTGGCATACTGTTGACTGAATTATTTTGGAAATTTTGTGATTTTTACACCATTATAGATCCTATTTTGACTTTTGATAGTTTGTACGTTACTAATGAGGCTATTAATTCATTAACTAACGAGACGAAGTGAGACAAAATACTTCGTACTTGAAAATAAGTAATAGGAACAACAATATATTTGAACAAATCTGCTGAAAATATAGAAAGGTATACATGTTACCAAAATAATTTCATTTTTAAAGCCTTTCATGCTACCCCAAAGGAAACTGGGTTTGCGTCACATTCTGTCACGCTCTTTTTTGCGCGAGAGCTGAAGTATGTTTTTTTCTCTCTGGAATATCATATTTACCGGCACAAAGGCTAATGAAACCTGCGTCCGGCGTTGCGCGAGGCGGTTAACGGTCCGCCTCACGGAAATTACGCCAAATCCTTTGCCGGGTAAAGGATTGAGGCAACCGTCAGAAGACTAAAGTCGCACGGAAGTGAAGTACGGTCCAACGCATAGACAAGGTATGAATGTAAACCGCTCGAGCAAGATTCGCAATGGAAGCGTATTTTCATGCCGCAACAAGTTTTTACTTTCCATTTTTAAAGCTTGCCTTCGTTAAGTCAGATATTTTACTTTTAAAGGATATTGAAGCTGATAATATAATGTATATTCCAAAATAAAATCTTCACGGAATAAACTATTAGGCATACATACCAAGACACAAAAATAAGGACATGAGTGTTGAATATACTACATTTGTACTCTAACCGTGTTCCTAGTGACCGTTAGTAAACGGCCAGTCCCTTATTTGTAGGGAACGGGTTTTGGTCCGTTGCCGAACTGTTGCCCAAATTCTGGGCATGCACAGAAGTCACTTTTACGTTGATTTCGTCCACATGACGGACCCACGTCTTGCAAACATTATCTCGTTTATTGCATATGGTTAATTTTTTGTGACAATCACAGGACATACCAAGCGTGTTGTTGTGCAAAATGAAAATTTTTGGTAGCGAAACTATCCTAGGATAAATTTTGATCACTTGAATGGTCAAAACAAGAAATAATCGCACCTTTAAAAGTACTTGAGAAAATTACAATAGCGGTTCTAATTTCGTGCGATGGTGCTGCTATCGCTCGTATTTTTTTGCTCTAACAATGGCATCGATGGTTTCTAAAACGTCCGCTAGAACGCGTTGAAAACAAGTTTTCTAGCCTCGCGCATGGAAGCTTTTTTTTTATTAAAACGGTTGCCGATTTGTTCCCCTTACGGGGATTCGGTTCGGACACGTGATCGCCTGTAACGCGAGTGTTTACCGCCTACCGCGTGGAGGCTACCAGTATTCGCACTTGTGATGTCAGTGCCTGTGTTCTGTATTTCGCCCCTGATGGTGCCGCCACCCGCAATTTCTTCTGTCCGCTCTCGCCTCGGATTGCGCGGAGTAACAGGCGATTTGCCTAAAGGCGTTTCGCCTAAACACGAATTCGTTACGGCGATTTGCCTAAAGTCATTTCGCCTAAAGGCGTTTTGCCTAACGTCGAATTGCCTAACGGCTATTTTCCTAAAGGCGATTTGCCTAAAGGCGATTTGCCTAACGGCGTTTTCCCTATTTGCATAACGGCGTTTTACCTAACCTAACCTAAACTAAACTAACCTAACCTAACCAAACCTAACAGCGTTTTGCGTAACGGCGTTTTGCCTAACCGCGATATGCCTAACGGCGTTTTGCCTAACGGCGTTTTGCCTAACTCCTATTTGGCCAACAGCGTTTTTCCTAACGGTGTTTTGCCTAACGGCGTTTTACCTAAACGGCGTTTTGCCTAAAATAAGGCAAAACGGCTTTAGGCAAAACGACACATGCCCATTGCGCGGGGTGTTTCGAACGTGGGCTGCAGAACTTCTGGCCACGTGGAAGCCTCTTCAGCGTGGATGCCACTGCGCTTTACCCAGAAGGGGAAGCCTATTTTCACAGACGAGAGAGCCACACGCGACGTTCCCCGAAGTTCATGCGCGCTTTTTTTTCCCCGTTCTATCACATTGTATAAACCTGTGTGGCATTAAATTTTGCGGTCGATTAGGATAGGTTAGCTACATTATAAATAATTTAAAACATTGTGGATGGTTGGTTTTATTAGGTAAGTATAGCTACATTAAAAAAATACTGTAAAATCATTTCATGGTTGCTTAGCAAATAAATTTTTAATATGTAGCTATCCAGGACTAGGAAACCGTCTACATGATTTCACAGTATCTTTAATGTAGCTATCCTAACCAAATCAACCATCCACAATGATTTAAAGTATTTATAATGTAGCTAAGGTAACATAATTGACCATAAGTTATCATGAGTTGTCCAAAATAAACATTCACGGAATATGGGGCAACCCGAGAATATTAATTTGTGGGAGACAAAGATTTCCTAGATTTCATACCGTATGAAAAATATACAAATCCACGAAGTACGTTTCTTAAAATAGGTATTTTCCTCTTAAAACAATTATAAACAAATACCGTTGCCTTGTTTATGGTCTTTCCTTTTATGAACACAGCCATATTTATTTAAAAAAAAATTGGTTGTCTGTAAAGTCGGTTTACGGACGATAGTTTAACGTGACGTCATAACACAACATTGATAAAATGATTGCATACTTTATGAATAAAATTGAATCATTATTATTTAAATATTAACAGAATAAATACTTAAAATTATACTAGTAATCAGATTTTTAAAATGCAAGAATAATTAACCTTTATTGCCGAAATTGTTGTTGTAATAAGTAATTAAAACCACATTAACTTTTCACATCACTTTATAAACAGTCGAGTGGAAGAGAGATAGATGCGGCGCAAGCGTACAATGAGCGTAACGGAACAATGTGCGTAACGGGACACTTTTTCGTGCGTGCAGCCGGCGTTCATCGATTAATAAGACGTTGTCACATCAAAAAAAAAAAAAAACTAAAGATGCACGATCGGGCGTTTGGCTCTCTCGTCTGTGAAAAGTTGGCTTCTCACTCAGAAGTGCACTACTCCAACAGGGTACACAAGCCTGACTCCGAGCTGAGAGAGAGAGAGAGAGAGAGAGAGAGAGAGAGAGAGAGATCTACGGCGTTGTGACGTCACTCTTCCCGACTCCCGCCTGGTGCCTCGCTGGTGATAGTAGGCCGCAGTTCAGTACCTTGACGTAGTCAACATTTAAACGCACAAGTCCTTTGCTATCCTGATACTCAAACGAAGTCCTTCTATTGTTACTAGCCTCCTACACTTTAAAAAAAAAAAAATATTTGTACTTTTGACGTGATAACGTTTTATAAATCGATGAACGCCGGCTGCACGCACGAAAAATCATGACTCATTGTCACGTTCCACCTGAGCAGAGCGTGCAAGAACAAGTTAACCACCGTGCTAGAAAATCTTCTATAATTTCAATCAGGTTAAGGCGGGCTTTTGAAAAGCACCAATATTAAAAAATTTGATTTGTTTGTCCAATTTCGTTATTTCAAATTAAAATTTATTGACATTGATTTGATTTCAGTTTATTTCTATAACTAATAGTTCGTGATTATATTTAAACAAATTATTCAATTAAATTTGAATAAACTGTAAATAATATTAGAAAATTAAAAAGTATGCAATTTTTCAACAATGTTTTTTTATGACGTTATCACTTAAAATTATCGTCCGTAAACCGACTTTACAGACAACCTCCCTTTTATTACAAGACATACAGTTTGAAAACTTAGCTCTTATTCGCTACTGGACTTTGAATCTAAGATAAAGTCATACTTGATGATTGGCGTGCAACACAGTTTGGATTCGTGTTTTCTTTTCTTCAAAGAGAACGAGTTTGTCCACGGGTTGGTGACTGTTAACTCGCTTCGGCGATTTACGTGGAATGAAAGGGCGAATAAAAGTAGTTTTTCCTTCGTTCACTTTTCTTTTTGACGTGACAACGGTACGCACATTTTCCCGTTACGCTCATTGTACGCTTGCGCTACGTCTATCTCTCTTCCACTCGATTGGAACAACCATCGATTTGACTTTTTCGAGTCACATTAAACTTGAAACACTCCCATTCGTTTCCTACTTTTCCTATCATCGTCCTGTCCTTAAGAGAATAACACAGATTGGAAGAGATAAATAGCAAATATGTATAAAAGTTATAGTTAAAATAATCTCTTCTTTAAATGAATAAACATATTTGAATTATTGAGTACAAATTAAAGTAATTTAATCAATTAAATTGTAGATTTCATTTCACGTCTTCTTTGTATCCATACAAAATAGTGATAATTCAATAAAAATGTTTCAATTTTATTCATAATAGTATGCAATCATTTCATCAATGTTTTCTTATGACGTTGTCACGTTAAACTATCGTCCGTAACCCACTTTACAGACAACCAATTTGTTTTTGTCTTTGGGGCTGCTTCTTCGAGGAAAGACGTGGCAGGTGGCGAGGCTAGGTCTTGTACTTGGAAGTCCAACATGGCCCGACAGTCAACCTCTACTACGTGACGGACGTTGCTGAGAGGAACCATCTCGTCCTGTCTTGGAATTTCCGCTGGATTTTATCGGTGAACCACAGTTCGATTGCTTAGTTGCTGAGCTGCGACACTGACTGGCGGTAAGTGAAGACTTGCCGACGTGGCGGCGTGGTGACTCCTGCCAATGTTTTTTTTTTCCTAACCTAACTAAAAACTAAGAGTATTTGGAAGGGTTTCGGATTAGGGAAAGACTCTAAATGGGTCTCAGGTCGAAGCCCATACGCTCTACTCATGCAGGGTTTAAGCCATGCGGGAGAGGGAGCATGCATCGTGTGGTAGGAGGAGGATTAGCCAGCCATGGCAACGATTGGCGCCATGACTAACTCCCCTCACTGTATATTCTAGACTAAAAACTAGATAAGTTGAGCCCAGGTAAAACCTGCATAGACACAGGGAAAACCCTGGGCACTTATATGCGGGATTAAAAAAGGTTTTATGCATTAATTACATGCGGGTTGGCTACAGGAATAGAAGGATGGCTCAGGAAGAAGAGTTGGAAGAGTAAAAAATATCTACTAAGTAAGGGCGGGCACTTGGACATTTTTGTTCGCATTGTAGGTTTTGGGCATAACTGGTTGTTAGGGGGCGACTATCATCGTTTCCGCCAGGCTGCCAGCCAGCCAAATTAGTTGATAGAACATAATTATATGACCGGAGCACCCAAGTTGCCCATGCATGTCCCACACATTGTCCTGCTAGTCTGTGCATGTCAATCATTGGCTAGTCCAATGTTGTGACTATTGCCACGTGGACTACCGCCTGTTCCGGAGTCGGTGACTACGGAGCGACTCTGCCACCCGTGAGCCAACACTCGCTCCAGTTATCCATGTGAGGCGAGTCATCCGGGAATAAATCACCACAAGTTTCGGCAGTGTTTTGCGTCGTTCTGAACTATTGAATCAGCTTAGGCTTTTAAATAGTAATGCCCCAAATGGGAGAACTTTAATTTTTGCAGGAATTATAACTAACTCTTATTATCCATTAATATTCCTAATTATTCTAAGTTTACGTTGGTATTTTTTTTCTTATGATTCTACCAAGTTTCTCATTAAAGTTATTATTTCTGAGACGTTATTTTAAAATGTTAAATATTTTACGGGCGAGCTTGCATTTGTTCCGGCCTTTTTTCGAGCTGGCCATATAACGTTAAATAACGTCACCGCACTTACTAATAGTTAGTGGAATTATTAAGGCCAGACGTTATAGACCTTTTTCGTTATGGTACAAATTTCCGTTCTGGTACCCGCATGTTACGATGTGATTTTTAAATCGTTTCACTTCACACAAATACCTCAGTCGCACACGAATACTATATTGAACGTGTAGTTACATCACACTGGCTCGTGGCTGTGTCTGCACACGCGTCTGGTTGCAATGAAGCAAAAGGGCGAAACAAACAAACAAACAAACACAAAGAGAAATGAACTCACCGGAGCGGCGTTGAACCGCTTCACGCTGGCGCGCTGCCTCGCCTCGTTCAACACGCTGCGCCGCACCTGGGTGTTCAGCAGGCAGCGGAACAGGAAGATGAACACTCCCTGGAACAAGATGGCCGGCCTCCAGCAGACCAAAACAACATGGCGGCTTCCAGAAGATGGCGAACGTGGCATCATACTAGCTGGCGATATATATATACCTTGCCATTAATGGTGGGAGGTTCAAATTGTCGCTGGTTTCTGTGTAGGAAGGATCTGTCGTATTTTTTTTACTTTTTGATTCTGCTCTCACCGGGTTGTAACCGAGGACACCAAGATGTAAGTACTTTTTTTCTATTTAATTTTTTAATTTTTTAATAAATTACAAAAAATTTCCGAATTTTTTAGATAATAATTACGGATTTTCAATATAACGGCCGTGACGTCATAATCCAAGATAGCGGATTGATTTTTATTAAAAAATTCTTATTAATTATTTTTTATTATTTTAAATTTTTCCTGATATTCTATAATAAAAAAAAGGTTTTGAAGATGGAAGTCGTTACAATAATTGTCACAGTTATGGAATCCTTTTGGTCTAGGTCAGTGACTTATGGAGGCTTTGTTTTAGGACTTTTAAGCCGCTTTTAGAAATTTTCAAGCCATTGGCATTTTTGAGGATTAAACCGGAAATATTCCCTCATAACGAGAATATTTCTCTTGAATTAGTAAAATATTTTATTTTTCAAATTTCTGAGTTTTTTGACGGATTTTTTTCCAAAAAAATTCCACATTTTGGCGGGTTTTGGACAAATGTTCGCTAATTTTTAGTCTTTTTCGGCTAATTTGTGCAAACTTGTAATGTCAAGGTCAAGATAACCCACTATGGCTTCCGTGACGTCATAACCTAAGATGTGGTTTTGTCATCTCCTACGTCTCGTTCTGGTGAATCCTGTCCTCGGACCGGCTATTGTATACTACTCACGTCATAATGGTGGAAATAATATATGACTTTGTAGTAATAGTGGGTGTCAGTATGCAGTTAGTACCCATGGAGGAAGGATTAAAAAATAATTATAATATTTCCTTCCTGGGATTAAAACCAGGTATTCAAGGGCATAACACAAGTAACGTTTTCATTAAAAAATTAATTTCATTTTAAATTTTTTTTATAAAATTTAAAATACTTGTCGATTTTTCTGGTTAGTCATTACGGATTTTCGATATGGCATCTGTAACGTCATAATCCAATATGGCGAAAATTTCTAGAAAACAAAAAGGCAGAACTCAGATATATCGAATGAACTAGAAAACAAATTGGCGAGATCTACTATTGCAGCCGGGTGAAAAGTCATCCAAGATAGAATCCGGGTCTTCAAATATAGTAGCTGGGGTCAAGGTCAACGTCAGCCAACATGGCCACCGTGACGTTACAATAAAATAAATATTTCAAACTGTAGTTTACCGTTTTTAATACTAGGTTAATTTATGTTGACTACATTAAAAATTCTTTAAGATCTATTAAACTATTGGTTTCGTTAGGAAAGCTACATTAAAAATATTGTAATGTGTTGTGAACGTTTAATTATGTTAGTGACATTCAACAATTTTGAATGGCCTTTTTCGTGACAAACATAACTCAATAAAACCATTTTCTGAATTTAATTATAATTTTTTTATTGATCGCCTACTCTAGGAATTGACAGTTAACGCAAAACACGAACAACAATCTGATTGTGCTTAATTATGGGAACGTATTTCAGTTTCCGAAACGTCGCAACTGGTTTGTCTTAGGGAGCCTACAGTGTTCTTTTGTGCTGTGGTCATTGTGCTCTCAGGATACTTGTTTAATTTCATCGCTGGGTTCCCATGTGCGTCGTTGTATTGTCGGTGCGTTGTCCAGATTATCAGTTTAGTCTTGATGTAAGCTTTTGGACATACGCCAATGCTAAGCACATGTATGTCTGTAGAAGAAAACTACAAAAAATCCAAAACACAAAAACACAAATTAAACAAAAAAATACTGTTGTCAACAGGATATAAACACCAAATAATATTCTATAACAAGAATATGTTCAACAAACAAAGAAAAACAAAGAAAAATGGACTAACAGAACGAAAACTGCTATCTGCTCCCGTCCTCAGGAAGCACGGATGGGAGCAGATAGCAGTTCCCGAAACGTCGCTTGTTTCTGTTTTGGAAAACTATTGTGTTTGTTTCGTCTTTTCGTTTTGTCGTGTTTTTGTCTCGTTTCAACTCTTGTGCTGAATTTTTTTTTGGGTTCAATATTTTTGTCCTGTCATCATTTGTGGGGGGTTTTTCGTTCTATTCTGTTTTGAAAAAATATTGTGTTTGTTTCGTCTTTTCGTTTTGTTTTGTTTTTGTCTTGTTTCAACTGTTGAGCTGAATTTTTTTGGGGTTAAATAATTTTGTGCTGTCATCATTTATGAGGGTTTTTTCGTTCTTTTAGTCCATTTTTCTTTGTTTTTCTTTGTTTGTTGACCATATTCCTGTTATGGAATACTATGTGTTGTTTATAATATCCTGTTGACAACAGCAATTTTTTGCTTAATTTGTGTTTTTGTCTTTTGGGTTTTTGTAGTTTTCTTCTACAGACATACATGTGCTTAGCAATGGCATATGTCCAAAAGCTTACATAAAGTCATGCACTCCCATTGCACAAATCTTTCAAAGATAATATCAGTTAAGTACCTACTATTGTTGGGTTACTCTGTCTGTCGCTGCGTTTACCAAGGTTATTGTTTGGCTGTATTTACTGTTTATTTTACAACTGTCTCGTCATTGTCACTGAACTGTGTTCGTCTATGCTGTGATATTTGTTTACACCAGTTACTTGCATTCTCTGTGCGGTCCAAATATTTATCACGTGACAACGGGTTATTTTGGTCTTGTTTTCTGGGTATTTGTATGTTCATCCATCTTTTTTCTGTTCCCTACGACATACGACGGTAACTAGCAATGGCGCATGACCAAAATAATTATTTAAATAATTCCCACTAAAAAAAATTTGTTGTATGTAAAGTCGGTCTACGGACGATAGTTTAACGTGACAACGTCATAACAAATCATTAATGAAATGATTGCATACTTTTATGAATAAAATTTAATCTTTTTTTTTATTTTAATAATAAAATAATAATAAATTTTCACTTCACTTTATAAACAGTCAAGTGGAAGAGAGATAGATGCAGCGCAAGCGTACAATGAGCGTAACGGGACACAGCGCAACGGAACAATGTGCGTAACGGGACACTTTTTCGTGCGTGCAGCCGGCGTTTATCGATTTATTAGACGTTGTCACGTCAATAATCTTCCCCTTATTGCAGAAATCATTCAAAGAACATGTGAACAACACTAAATCTTCACCAATCGCCGTAGCGCAACGTACCTGGCAACCATTGAGGATGACGAACACGTACTCGAAAGTGACGTAGTAATCCATGAAGCCAATTCCGAACAACCACGTGACCCCGAGCAGACTGCACAGCGAGAACCACCCCTTCAGCCACACCCTGTGGGAAGGAAAAATATTTATTAACGCGTGGAAAGTCTTTCATACAGATGCAGTTGAACAGATAATTTTTTTTTTCAGTTTTGACGTGATAACGTCTTTTAAATCGATGAACGCCGGCTGCACGAACGAAAAACTGTAACGTTTCGCCTGAGCCGAGCGTGCAAGAACCGGCCAACCAGCGTGCGAGAAAATTTTCTATAATATCAAACAGTTTAAGGCGGCCTTTTTAACTAATTGTTCGTGATTATATTTAAACAAATTATTTAAATTAGATTTGCAAAAACTGTAAATAATATTTGAAAATTAAAAAGCATGCAATTTTTCATCAATGTTTTCTTATGACGTTATCACGTAAAATTATCTTCCGTAAACCGACTTTACAGACAAGCCCCCTTTTTTAGTTAAATTATTTCCCATTCCTCACCTCTTTGCTCTGATTTTTCCCATTACGTACTGGACACACATTTTTCATCAAATTTATCAGTCTGAATGTAATTATTGCAAAATAATAGCGGATATTTTGTCCATAAAAATTTTACACATAAAATCTATATAAATAAAAATGTAAATGTTCGTTCGTTCGTTTAAAACTTAAAATCTCTGAAAATTCTACAAAGACTGCTTTGAAATTTTGACCCAACGTTGCTTTCAAATACCCGCGTATTATAAAATACCTATGTCATATCTGTGAAATGTAAAAATATAGATAAAATAGAAGTAGTTTAAACATAGATTTTTAATATTTTTATTGCAATAAGATACATATATAGAGAGAGGGAGATAGAGATGTGTACATATAAAGGTATATAAAGGAGACAGATAAAGAGACATAGGGGGAGACATAGATATATAGAAAAATATCGAGATAGAGAGGGATAAAAAGAGATACAGAATTAGATATAAAGAGATACAGGAGATGAATAGAGCCCTACATTGACTGATAGAGAGATAGAGAATGAGAAATATATACACAAAGAGATACTTTGTATACCTACTTCAAACAAATTACAAAAAAAAATTGTTTAATATATGTACATGTAGAAAATTTGATTTGGCGATAGTTTTTGAGTCTTGGGGCCATGAAACAAAAAAAAATATATAAATTCTACGGAAGTCGCACCACATTAACGACTGCAATAGTTGCAAATATTTCTTCGAAATCTTCTTAAAACAAGTAGAACTTGTGTGCCGCGATTAAAGTTTCCAAACTTCCTGTAGTGATATAGTTAAAAAAAAAAAAATATTTATGATATCAAAAGAGGCTAGAATGCATAGAGTTTACATTTAAGAAACCGTACTCTTCGGATCATAGGGTGTTTTCACATGCCCCGAATGAGAATAAACCAATACCAACATAACAACATTAATATGATTCAATCACATGCATTCCAGCCAGAATGTTGAACGTGGTAGCAGACACTAGGACAATATTTTTCATCATTATTGTAGCGCCTAAGAAAACTAAGCTGAGTTCATTCCAGTACCAGACAATATCGTGAATGAACCATGTCTATAACTAGCAACTATTATGTACACAAACTCATAATATAAAAAATATAGTTAAAGTATCAACATGGCTTACATTAAGTAGGTCACAAAGAAATGTGTTAAAAAATGTAAAATACTTAACTTGCAGTACCCATTTTAAAAATAAAATATGTAATAACATTTTTTAAAGAATTTCCTTATAAAAGACTTTTTATATTATATGAAATTTTATACAGCTGTTTTAGTGGCCTTTAGCCGTTTTTCGTGGAAGTTTTGGTTTTTGGTCGTTAGTAATTTTCTGCAAAAAATATATATTTTAATCTGTAAAATTTAGCTTAATCCTCTTTTAAAACACTATTACTTTTAAAAATGAAATTTTATAAACCAGAAAACCATTGTACAATTTTTATGACATTGATGTGAAACACAGAAAAAGAAGCATGTTGATCATAATCAGTGGGAACACAATATTTCTTTGTAAACCATCAATTTCATTCACTGCACAGCAATGGTTGTACGATTAATGCTGTTATATTTTTTAATATAAAAGTTAATATTTTGCCATATTGTAAAAAAAATAATTATTGCTTATATTAAACTAAAAACTTATATCATTATGGCATTCAAGCACTAATGAAATAAGTTTTTAGAGTATCAGTGTGTTTTCAATGCCAAACATGTCAGCCTGCAAGTGCGTAAAACAAAATTAATAAGTACAATTTATTACAAGATTACAAGATGTTTTAAAATTTGTGTAATACACGTTAGTGGGTGATGGAAAACCACCAGCAAAAACCAAGACATTAAAAAGAAATGTTATCGTTAGTGTAAAAAAGAGGCATACGGTGAAATGTATATAAGATATATATAGGATTAAAAAATTTTGGTGGATTTTTATGGCGGCTTTTCGTTGATTGTGCTTCCGATTTGTGCTCCCGTTTTAAATTGTGCATCCACTAATGCTTTATTTTATTTGCTTCAAAGTGTGTTTCCTTTACTTGAATGTGCTTCCTTTTTTGACGAATGTGTTTCCAAATGCGCTTCCTAATTCGTTGATTGTGCTTTAGGATATATTAATTCATTCTCGTTGATTGTGCTTAGGTTTGTACTTCCATTTGTGCTTCCTTTTTTGATTGTGCATCCTATTGTGCTTCCTTTTTAATTGGGTTTTCAATTTATATCAATGTACTTCCTGTTGTGATACCTTTATTAAAAGTCCTTTCAAATGTGATTATTTTTCTTAATATTAATCAACAAGACTTTAGTCAGTCCATGATTGATCTCGTGGTTCGGAGATGCCTGGTCTAAACACCTAACATTGTACAAGACCTTGTTGGAAGTTATTCCAACTATCGAAAAATTAGACTTTTATGGTAGGCACAGCGACAGTGTATTTATTTAGTCGGACAGGTATATTGCATAGAGTAGTTTTTCGTAAAGAGAATGATAAACAAAATGTACGAAATTTAATGGGAAAAATAATTTAAAATTTATGTTTAGCAATAGTTACTTTTATCACTGGCTGAGAAACGAACCAAGAACAGAAATCTTTCGAGTAAATATTACAGTAGTGTATGAGTTTAATGATTTTTTTTAGAATTTTTTTTTTCCAGATTTCTGGATTCATTATTACGACTTTCAGGATGGTGACCAATATGTCATCATCGGCTTACAAGAGTCTGGTATATTTTTGCCATATTTTATTGAATAAAATAGTTTTTTTTTTACATAAAGTTACCTTTTTTTTACTACGTACGGGCATACGTACCGAGGACGGATATCGATCGAATCAATAATCATTATTTTAATGAGTGATATTTATGATGAATTTAGGAATTTCTCCCGAATTTCTATCTTAATAACGTTGGAATTTCTAGATGGCGGCCATGACGGCTGACAAGATGGCGGACTCCATGGTAGTAAATACTACTGCACTTTAGGGGATAAAATTAAACTACCACGGTGGCAGTGCACTCTAGCAGATGATGTGTGTACCACGTGTCACCAGCTCTCCTTGTATCGATTACTGAAAACAAGATTGCGGTCAAGATATCATCGGCAGCTTATTGTATGCTGGGGGATTGACGAACTAAACCATCTTTTAGAATTGTTTTACCATATTTTATCATATATATATATATATATATATATATATATTCCTGAAATTATATTGTTTTGCATCGAGAAAGAATCGAACCACGTATAGAAATTAATCGAATCAATAATTATTTTAATAAGTGTATTTTTTTATTTTTTTATTTTTCCGAATATCTAGTTAAATGATTACATATTTTTAAAAAATGATGTATTTCAAGATTGCGGTTGCGGTGTCGTCTAAAATGATGGCCGCGGAGGTCCTGATCATAAACCACGAGCGGCGAAAACGCCCAAACATTGCCAAATCCCTACGACTGTCAAGCTGCCACAAGAAGCTACCATAACATTGTAGTCCGATGAGAATAGCATTGCACCAGAAGCCCCTTTTTTACACTACTTTGGGCAAGTCTTAAAACACTTAAAATACAAAACTCTGACACGGAATTTTACGTATAAAACTTTAAAATAATGCTGAAAGTAATAAATAAAGTAGTAAATAAAATAGCGGCTTTTCAAATACCAACATTTCTGGATGCAAATCACACACATACTCTCTACGCCTACCAATATAATTTGCTGCCTGAACCTTAAACTTTATTTGCCACCATCAAACACGGGTAGCAAAGCAGCACAAAAAACGAGAAATTTTAAAACGGTTCCGATAAACCCCCGTCTTTGGACTTGATTTTCGATAGTGAATTTTACTAAAATACATTAAACATTAAAGTACACTAAACAGTTAATAGTATTAAGTTTCAACACATTTTATAAGTTATACTTCTATCGAATTACTAAAATATTAACCCGAAACATTTCATAGCCCATATTATAACAATAAGCATATGTTTTTATACTTGTTTATGCCTGAACAATAGAAATTAGTCTGCAAATACTTCTTAAAAACAAATATTAACATTATTGAACTGGTTCAAAATTTTTTAATATTATATTATTATTTTATTTAAAAAAGGAAGGTTAATATGTAGTGTAGCGGTATTTGCGAAAAAAAATGTTACAAATCCAAAAATACTTATATTATATGCTCTTTCACTTCGTCTTTTCTTTAAACCCGGCGGAGATAAGAAATTCCAAATACTTTAGGAGATATCGAATTTTTTAATTTTCATCACAATACCTGTGCATTCATGCAGCGTTTAATATTGTTTCTAGTTTACGTGTATGAATTTTTTTTTCGCGACGTAGGTAAACGACTACATCATTTTCTACTAATAGCAAAGGAATTGTACCCGCCTCTAACTTAGGTGAATTTTCAACGTTTTAATTTTAATGTTTTATTTGTCATTTGGATATTGTTGCGCAAGTAATAAGTAAAAAAAAAATATATGTGAGTTCCTACTGTTTATCCTTTGTCCCGGTTTGTTTGGTCAGGTCAGTTACATTATAAATACTTTAAAACTAAACAACCATTAAAATTAATTCACAATTTTTTTAATGTCCGCTTATTTTGAAAGTATTTATAATGTTTCTGACCTGACCTAATCGACCATTTTAATTAATTAGGCATTCACGAACACACGGCAAAATAAAAATGGCGTTGGTCGAAGGAGCACAGGTCTTGTATTGCAAAATAAAAACGGCTATATCTCCTAAAGTATTTTTAATTTCTTATTTCCATCGGGTTTAATGAAAAGAGGAAGTGAAAGAGCATATAATAAAAGTATTTTTGGATTTTTAACATTTTTTTTCCCAAATACCGCTATACTACCTACATATTACCAAAGGAAAAAATCAAGTGGTGAGCTAAGAGCCTTGCCTGTTGAGATAACCATTCGTGCATTCTACCACTGTGTTTTTAAGTCTTCTGGTAATTATAAAAAGAATATATTATTTATTTTCAATATCAGACAATTTTGTTTTCAGATATTCTTTATTCTGTTTGGTTTTTAATTAATGAAAATTTATTTAATTTACTACGTCACAAAAGCTAAAAGCTGTTTTAAGTAAGTCAATATAGGTAAATTATTCATTTATTCCTAGTGAACACAAATATTTACATTAATGTTTAACTGAAATCTGCTAAGTATTAAATGTTTTATCGTTTGACGCTTGTAAAAAACGATCAACCGAATAACACTTTAAAAGAAAGCTTTTAGAATTCCATTAGTAAAAACCAACTGGAACATCCTGAGATCGGAAAATACTCAATGGTTTGAATACCTTTTTTTAATTTGATCGTTCAAAGTGACTACGTATAGACGCCACTGACATTAACAGTGACATTTAAATTCTCACAGAATGGCTAGTGCTATAAACTTTAAAAAATGTGAGGAAATATTTGGGCATAGCACATAATGATGTGCAATTCGAACAACTTCCCTGGGGTGTTTTCAGGAAACCACAGGGAACCGTTATTAGGAAGAATGAGGCGTGATATGAACCAACATCCTCTCTAATTAAAGTTAAACCTTTTTATTCGTGAACCAACTTGCCCGACCTCAAAGAGTATTGATAATATATTATATGCCTTACGTTTCCACAAAATCATCGCAAGATAGTTGTGTATTTTTAAAATAAAATAAATAGCAGTGAGTGGTATTTGAGAAATTGTTAGTTGCGAAGAAAATTTTAATTTTTGTTTCAGTCATAAGCTGGACAGGGGGAGGGGGTTGAGTGTCGTCACAACAGGTCCCTCTGTCCCTCGCACAGCACTAATTTATATGTTTTAATGCAACAGCACTGCCAATCAAGTTGCCAATTAATTTATAGATTAAAAATTGTTCTTACCTTAGTGTAACCGCAAAGCATTTCCTTTGGATGAATGCACAGTCTCATCACAGTAACACGGCCTTGAATGCTGGCTGATATATACGCAACACAAGATAGTTAAATGTTCCCGTACTCATTCGGAAGTAGTTAAAAAAATATATGTTTCGTCACCTTCGAGTTTCCCGAAAAGAGTAAAAAAAAAATTCCTTCAATATTTCTCACTTTCACTATAGTATGCAGCCAGTACCGTCTTTGGTGAAAGTTGCGGCGATATCTACGGCGTAAACGCAGCAAGTACAATATGTATAAAAACTTCTGTTCCAAGCAGGACACGTGATTCTACCGCGGATGCTGGAACCAAACTACCGGCTTGCCGATGCGTGTGCAAGGACAACACTGCCGGCGTTGGATCCGTTGTCTGGCTCCGGAAAATACCGGTGCGTGTGCAAGCGCCTTAATAGTGTTACGACAGAGCCAGACAGCCGGCGCACCCGTCCGTCTACTACCGTTACGGTAATCCGATTGGCGCGGCGCCTCTCTGCCACCCCAGAGGGTTCGGAACGTTTCCAGAACATTCTCTGCTTGAGGTGACGTAACTAGTACGCCATTTGTTCTGGGGATTTCGAGTGTTGCGTCGACCTTGATGACGCGTCACTACGGAGAGCTACGAGATGTTTATGTGAGACTACGTCGACCTCCGGAGAGTGAGTGGCCGATACTGGTGGCGACACCTGTGAGCGAGTGCGAGAAGGGTGAGGGAAGTGAAGTGAAGAAGGTGAGTGAATCCTTGGCGAGCGATAGCGGGCGACGAGCGGTATTCGTGTACGGAGGGGACTGTGTTACGGTGCGGAGGAGTGAGCAGTGCGAAGCGTTGTCTTGGGACCGAGATTTGTGGTAAGAGACGAACAAGTACAGAGTCATTGTCGTTCTGAGATCCTGTAGTTAGAAGAGTGAACTGCGGAATAATTTACAGTGTGATTAGCCTACTTTGTGGACAGACAGGCAAATTGCTATAATTTTATCAAAGAGTAAATATACCCAGATAAATAAAATTACAGTTAGTTAATAATCGTGCTATCCTTCCGGAACTGTTTTCCCAATCATAAAAACATTAAAATTAAATTAAAAAAATATTTTATTCGGAAATTAGTTCTAATTAAACTATTTATAAACTATGTAAATAATAAATGCGTATAACAAATATATAAAGAAACATTTTGAGATTAAAGGAATTGGTTTTTAACTACTTCCTTGTGAGTTTATTATTAAAGCAACATTTCAAGGGAGGTATATTTAAAGAAACTACATTTTATATTAATTTCAATTTGCTATGAATGGTATAGTGTAACTCTGAAGGAAACGTTTTATCGTGAAATCAACAATACATATTTACAAAGGAAAATATCATAGGTTTTAGTTAATTTAATTTTTATATTGGGTAAATATAATAAAAATATTAGTTTTTTAAACCTACCAATATTCTTGCTAATAAAATGTCATGTTTATATAAACGTATATGTACTTAAATATGTTATGACACTGTATATCCTATTATTTTCTGCGCATACTCATAACCCGTAACGAAACAATAAATAGGATTTTGAGCAAATACGTTGATTAAATTTTGGATATCATTATTGGCTTAGCAGTTTTCATATGAATACTGATGCCTAATCAACTGCGATTATTAAATATTGTGTGTAGTATTAATACTTTATGTTACTAAGCATCCACAAATTTATGACCATAAATTTAAAATTTGTAAATTTATTTTGTTTTTTAACTAACAGAAAAATAACATTTTACATAGTTCTTTGCTGTGAATTATTAATTGTTTCCAATGTCACACCCTCAAAACAAACGAAGAGTTAAAAAACAAATAAAAATTATCTGACTTAATGCAGGTACTTTTGAAGCTACATTTTAGATAATGTTCTTGTTAGCTTAAATTTAAGACAAAAACAATCAAAACTAGCTGACTCTATGTATACGAGAAAAAAAAATTAGCACCACTCTACCATCTTAGAATTTGTGTGACGCGTAAAACTTTTGCCTATAGGTACATAATTGCACACACACATTTTATAATTATATACGTATATAAAAATGCATCATTAAAACCCGATATTGGATGTGTTGTTACTTATGGGCCTAGTTTTAAAACATACTGCTGTCAAAAAGGCCAAAAAAGTTATTGTGAATATTGTTAAATATATTTATAGTAAAAAATAATATGCAGCCATCCAAATAATATTTCCGAAATGATATGTATTAGTCTAAGATATGTTTTAATAGCTTTCTGTAAATTAAGCTGTATAACTTATTTTGTTTAAAATACATAAAATTTATTTTGTTCAATAACTGCTAGGTATCGCTGCTGACGATACGAAAAACTCGATAAATAGTGTCCAGTATAATATTTATTTTCCTACAGTTACGTTATTTTCAGAAGTATAAACAATAGGTATATGTTTGTACATAGTAGGGTTTTAGCCACTACTTCTGCTTTTATGTATTCTGTCATACATTTTGGATGCGGGATGTTTCTAGAATTACATTAACACAGAGACGTCAGGTGGAAATAGCAAATGATATTCGAGAAAAAATTGGCAAGTGAAACAACGTTCTTTAATTTCATACAATTTTTTTTTTCGTTAAATTATTATTTTTCAACCTTTTCTGGACCAAATTTTTGTTAACGTTTTTCCCCCTAAATCCCAACGGTTATGTAAGAATAGATATTATACTACTGAATTCAATGAAGTTGAAGCATATGCTTCTTGCGTCGCCGTACAGCTGAGCGATTCCTTCCCCTCCCTTCCTCGTTTCCCCCTCCCCGCTACCTCTTTCGATGGTTAGATTTCCCCTCCGCATCACCAACCCTTCCCCATGTAGTGTTTCATTCCGCCGCAGCTCCAGCGCCCTCTACAATTGTGCTTATAAGGGCCTGCGAGCTCTCGTCTCGGGTCGTTAGGTTGCGGTCGGGGGAGCAGTTCGCACTGGTCAGTATCAGCGATGACGGTAACTTGCATACGGTAACGTCACTCTTCCTGCACGATGTGGCCGTGCACTTTTCACATACATTTGTCTCGCCCGTGTAAGTTAACTTTATCCAGCCACGTTCTTTGTTGAGCCATTTGAGCTAGTATGGGCCTTTCTCTTCGTGTCTCGCTGTACTGCCTGTCTTCGTATGTGATTTGCATTGCCACTGGTGAACGTAATGTTTATTTCTTGTATTGATAAGTTTTTTTTATTGCTGTACCTTTTGTGTACGCCGCCCCGATATTGGCCGCCTTGTTTTGTCGTGGAGCTTTTATCAGTTCCTTATTTAACTCATTTGTTTGCAGTTTAACGTCTTTCGCATTATTTGTTGCGCGAGCCAATATCGTCTTCGGGCTTGTGTAACCTCTCCCCTGGCCGCACCGAACCTCCGTGTTAGGGCTTACCTGTTTGATTTTGTCTAAATTGTATCATTGTTTCTTGGAATCATTTTTATGGCCTGCGCTGCCCGCCCTTTTGATATTGTTGTATTTTAATAGTTTTGTATTTTACTGTAACATTTTTCTGTACAGCTTACTTTTCATAACGGTTCACGTTATTTTGTTAAGTATTGATACTCATAAATTTGTTAATAAATTTAAAAACAAGGTTACGGAAGTGGTTGGTCCTGTTTTCTAAGCAACATAACTACCTCTCTGAATAACTACATTTTCTTTTCAATAGCTTGCAGTCTGGTCGAACCCTTGAGTCCACCGGGCTGCAAAGTCAAACATGTTAAAATAATATTGTGAAATTTAAATAACTAACTGCATGTACTACACTAGTAGTTTTTTAATTGGGTTGTTTTAATTTTTTATTATAAAAATATATTTTACAATAAATAATTTAATGATAAAAAATTTCACCTGTTACTGCTGGCTAAAGTCAACGATAGATCTGAATCGAACGATGTACCACGTAATTTGATGTAGTTGGTTTGTCCGAGTCTTGCGTCTGGACTCCACGCCCTGGGAAGCGTTCAGCGCCGCGTCTGAAGCTGGATGCAGCCTAAGCTTCAGCGCCGGACGTCGCACAATGGAGGCCGCATTTAGCCGGGGCAACGCGCGCCGCCGAGGCGAGACAATTCCCCCGGGCGGAATTAATCCTGCCTCGTTATCCTTGCCTCGCGACGTCGCCTGTAAATTACTAACCTAACCCCTCCTCCCCCCTCCCCCTTTCACCCGGTCGCAAACCCTTTCCTTTCACCCTTGTTCCCGTCGCTGATCGCAAACGAGTTTAGGAAAGGAAGAGAAAAAAAAAGTGTCTGTGTGTGTGTGAGGTTTCGTTGTCTGGAAGAGAGGGGTGAAGAGGTGGCGCCTTTCACAGCGGTCCCTTTTGACTGCGAGACGCCCCTCATCAGAATGTAAATGTCCCGGTGAGTGCAGGGGAGGGGTTTCCCCCAACCCATTTTCCCCCGCCCCCCTAACATGCCCCATCCCTTCCCTCAACCAACCAGCGCGAGGGGGCGAAGGCATACATTAAGCGATTCGTCAGCCGCCTGGGGGCAACCTTCACGAGATGCAGCCTTCTGTAGGGTTGAGTTCTCGGTTTTGGAGGAGGTTTTGGGTGAAGAGTGAATGTCGCAGAGGGGTTGGGGGGTTTGGGTAGATGAAAATGCTGAGTGCTTACTTTGCGTCTTTCTTTCCTCTCTCTCTCTCTCTGTCTGTCTCTCTTTTCTTGCGCCCCTCGCTAATTGCTCAATGTCTCCGCAGACCGCGTTTACCCACCCCCATCCTCCTTTTTTTTTCCCCCTCACCTAATGCTCCCGATGAAAACGCGGGATTTTTTTCTCTTTTCTTTTTCTCTCGACGACCCGGTGGAGAAGAGACCCCGAAAATTGCTACCGCGCAACACCTTCCGCCATTTCCCAGCGACGCTAGCGCCGCCACCGGAGGTCCCGTGAAAGTAGAACGTGCGGGAAAACCCGTACAATAAAAAAAAAAGAAAGTAAAGACAGCCTTTGGTCTTTGGTCTTTGGTCTTTACCAACCACGGCCATCCCTGTCTGTGTGGGCGCTCGCCTCTAACACACGTTCCCTGAACCCTTATTTCACTTCCAACCATTTTTACACGCGTTCAAATTATCTCTCTCTCTCTCTGTCTTGGAGTTCTGGTACTTCTCACACATAGCGCCTTCCAGTTTTGTACATTGTTCCTCAACTTCCTCTGTTTTTATGTGCCCCTCTCCCACAGCTCCTGCTACAAATTAGAATACATATTTCTTTTTATTTTAACAGGAAATTTTTGAAACTATTTGTCATAGCATACAATGAGTAATTTTTTTTTTTCATTTTTGCACACTTTAAATTAGTTCCTAACTCCTGAAAATATTGAACAACTTACAATGGTCTATGGGATATTTACTTGAATTTTTTTTTATTTATTGTCAAAGTATTTTCTTCCTAAAATTACAAAATGTATACCAGTGTAGAATTTTTACTCAGATTATGATCAATTTAAACGAATTTCTTTCACTCTTGCAGATTTGTATGATTTATATATTTTATACTACAGTTTCTAATGATTTTAAACTTTTTTTCTCAGCTTCCGATTTCCTTAGACAATCATACTCAGGCTACCCATGTGCCAATGACAATCATGCTTTACGTGAATGCCTAAGCATGAATGTAATATATAGCATGTTCAATGCATAAATGATTAACGAAATAATTAAACTTAACTATTTAATAAAATAATGATTTAACAAAAAAAATCACCTTACACTTGGAAATTCTATTTATTTGATTGGTAGCATAAATTTTAAATTCACCTACAACCTTCCACCTTAAAACACTAGTTTTCTTATCAAAACATGTTAAAACTAACAATCATTACACATTACTGGAATTTTTTAAATGATTTAAAGAATCATTCAAAATTTTACTATTGTTGCTTTCACACCATATTTTATACAGTATTTTTCTTTTAACTTTTGCCTTTCTTCCATCCTTCAAAATA
The DNA here is from genome assembly GCF_032445375.1 of Bacillus rossius redtenbacheri. Classification (NCBI taxonomy): domain Eukaryota; kingdom Metazoa; phylum Arthropoda; class Insecta; order Phasmatodea; family Bacillidae; genus Bacillus; species Bacillus rossius. The sequence goes on along the minus strand of NC_086341.1, from coordinate 39,153,217 downwards.
TCCAGTACGGTCTCGACGTTTGTACATCCTATCAACAAACTATATACGCTGCTTTATGGTGTTAGATAAATAGATTTTGTACATACATTTCGACTAGGGACAAAACTATTTAAAGAATTAATTCGCACTTAAGTTAAAGACCAAAAGCTTTTCTGTTAATGCTGTTTCTGTTACCGATCCACAGTATTTTACTTATTTAGTAGAGCTTTGAGAAAGCTACCATTTAGTACCGAACCACGGGTCAGCGAAATGAGACTTCTCACATTCAGCAGAAAATGTAGAGGAGTACATTGGGAGTACATGGTCCGAGTATGTTGACGTTTCTTCAAGGTCATCCCAGATGAAATTGGCTTATAAATACCTAGGGCTGAGATTATTTTGGCGGATTTACTTCACTCCAGACTGGGTTCAACTTGAGCACATACATTCAAGAGTTTCGAGAGTGATAATTGTTCCATACCACGGTCATTTCCTTGCTGGACTACATGTGGTTTGATGACCATTTCTTCTCCTGTTTAAAACTGGCTCACAGTTGAAGTGTCTGTATCAATAGCAATGTAATTTGATCATCAAATTAAAACAGATGATTGGTATATTCAAGATTCTTTTTTTCCCACCGGAAAGTTATCGAGATTGCACAGAAATGGTTTTTCGAACTTTCAAAAAAGATTCTTTTGGAAACCAGTTACCAAGAAATCGTTTGTAATACTACAAGAAAGTTGTTGTAAAGTTTGTACAAGACATTGCAGGGTTTTTTATATATGAAATACTTTTTTTGTAAACAATACCTAATGTTTCTTGCCGCGTTTACAGAATATAAAAAATAGCTTTTTTTTAATTTTTGGTAATAGTTTATAAAAGTTTATTGAACCACAGAAAAAAATATAAGTGAATATTGAACCAAATGAACTTTAATTGGTGTTATTATTATGAATCGAATCAGTTTATAATTGATTGGTTTACATAAAACGGTGTATAATTGACTTTAATTAATGTAAGTACTAGAACAATACAAAACATAAATGTCCGGGAAAGAATCTGAACCCAGGATTAATTTAAAAAAAAAAATTCTTGCGGTATAGTTTCTTACGTGTAAATGTACAAATTTACAAAGATATGATATTTTATATGATTATTTCAGTTACATTTACAAAATAAATTTACAGTGTGTAATTGTAATGTAAAATTTTCTAGTCCCAAAGAAAGACCCTACATCCACACGAGTGTTGGTGAAAATTAAGCTTTTTGAACCACTGCTTGGCAAAAACATACCCGACTTTCCCCAGCTTAGTTTTGCCTTGGCCCATTCCAGCTGACACTGCAGCTCTCATCGCCATGACAACCACCGTGGCGTTCATCTGAAAATTACAAAAAAAAACACACTCACATGTAAAGAGCGCAAGTAGAGCACACTCGAGGGCAGTACAGGCCAAGTGCTCATCACTCTTCTCATATCAAAGGCGGATCGCCTGTTTTTTTAACCTGGGATGTTAGGGTTCGATACCCGACATTGTAGAACCAAATACACCTGAGACTCACACATCCAACAGCTCTATACTGACAACACAGGCGATGGTGTGGAAAATAACCTTCGCACAGTGGTGTGAATACAAATATATTTGATATATTAATAGCTAATGCGCAGCATCGTTGGTATGCCTCTTTAATTTTTTTTGTAAATTTGAATTATGTACACATATACGAAGCAACTCTATATATCTGTATTTCTTTATCTCTCTCTATCTATATTTATATGTCCCTCTATAAATCTCAATATGTTTCTACATATAAAAGTATATATCTCTATATATTTCTGTATTTCTTTATATATTTCTATACTTATATCTATATACGTATATATATACATATACATATCACTTCATATCACACTAAATCTCTCTATGTACATATTTTTCTATCTATATCTCAATATAGGGTACTCCATGTCGATATCTCTCTCTTCACCTCTTTATATGTCTATATATACATCCCTCGCTCTATCTTTTTCTAAATATATATAACTCAAAGGTGACTGACTGATTGACATAGTGATCTATCAACGCACAGCCCAAACCACTGGACGGATCGGGCTGAAATTTGGCATGCAGGTAGATGTTATGACGTAGGCATCCGCTAAGAAAGAATTTTGATTAATTCTACCCCCAAGGGGATATATATATAAGCGAAATACCACTCACTGACTCACTCATCACGAGATCTCTAAAACTATACACCCGATTGACTTGAAATTTAGCATAGTTACTCATTTTGAGATGTAGACGTCACTAAGAACGGATTCTGCGGAAATCCAATCCCAAGGGGAGTTTCGGGGGCGTAATATATCAAAATTTCCAGTTTTTGGTAGGAAATCACCATGGCAACGGCTGTTGCTTTGTTGATGCTTCATTCGTCTCTATGGCAACGACTATTTCATTGTTAGTGCAGTCATAATCACCATTCAAATATTGCGGTTACTTTATATATCAAATATTGCCCTTTTTTCAAATATATATATTTTACAGACTTTAAACTTCACAGTAATGTTCGTTATGTTACGCAGGGTGACATTTTCCGAAAATTAGATCCCATGGGTGGTTAAAACCAGGCAACAGGGGGTACTTTGTCTGCATGAGAACAAGATTTTGCATTGTTCATGCCTTCTGCGTCTCCATGGCAACGGGCATCGCGCGGCAGTGGCGTACCCACAACGAGGGGCATGTATTATGAGCGGCGCAAGAGTGATCTGCCTGTAGACTGCCGTAGCGAAGTACGGGTACATCAGTTGCACGTTGCGTGCACGAGTCGGAAAACCATCGATGCTATTCATTTTCTCTCCGGTACATTATACAGCATTGTAAGTAATTTTCACTAATTATTTTTTATTTACCATTACTGTAAATGGGATATGTGGCTTAATATTTTTCCATTAGTATAGCCGTGCGAAGCCGGGTCGGGCAGCTAGTCTCTCTGTATGTATATTTCCCTCTCTCTCTGTCTCTTTTTCTGTCTCTATAACTGTATGTCTATATCCTCTTATCTATATCGTTATCTTTATCTTTACAAACAGAAGACGATCATACAAAAATTCATTTATATATTACCAATCTATATTTTTATCTATCCTTTTACCGGTTTCAGGTGTGACAAAGGTATGTAAAAACACGCGCCTATTCGAATGCAATGTTGTACCAAAATTTCAAAGCTAAGTAATTTCGGAGATTCAATATTTCGAACAAACGAACATAAACATTTTTATTGTTATAGATTTGTCAAATTTTTTATTACACTTCCTATTTAGCATGAAACATGAATTAAATCTTTTAAAGAAATTTTAAGATTTGAAATTTTATATTTCTCTCACAAATCTGTGTATTGATTGAAAAACATTTTTTTTAGGGAAACGAAATTTATTTTTGTTGCCATATGTTGGTACCGTATGTGTTTACCAGATACATTGTTCATGCTGCCTTTTTTGGACTGACGTGACATCAAAGCCAGGTGTTTTCACACAAAAATTTGGGACCTGCCGTGTATTCGTCCCTAGTATTTAAGATATGCCCCCGATTTTTCTGCAAGCGGAAAACGTAGCTGACGTCGTCACGAGCAGTTGGGTTTTTCTCCGAGTGATGCCGTCGCAATCACCCATTCTTTCCGACTGTGTTTCATTCCGATTTTATCACTAATCAACATCTGTGATGTCGATACAAGACTGAGCCAAAATAGTTTTATTAAAAAAACTCTGCTATCGCCATTTGCTAATTTCTCTCTCTCTCTCTCTAAAAAAATCATTACAATCATCCCACGCATGTGTACCTGTCCAGGCTACAAAGAAAACGCATAAATTCTATTCGCTGTAAGCTAAAATTCAAAAATTACCACTTCTGTAATCGCTCTGCTGTAGTCTCACGGTAAACCATGAGCCAACGATAGTTCCTGAATAAAAAATTAATAGAATCACTGACAACGCATTTGAAAACGTTAGAACACACACTATTGAACAGAAGACAAATGCCTCTGTAAAATTAGAATTTATAGAATTTATCCTAGAAGTCATTAAACAACCAAATTTTTCTGATCCAATTAAGCTGCTATGAACAGTTATTGACTAGTCGACTTGATCGCAAGAATTTAAGGTTTTATTCCACCCAACTGGGCACACTTAAGGTGTGTGCAGAACTTCAGAAGAACTCATGCAGTTAGGAAACTCTTCGAGATATCTGAGTGGCGTCAGTTTACAAAAAAAAAATTAAGAATAAGCAGAGGGTGGTTAGGTAGTTCTGCCTTCGTATGTCGTTTTTTGACGTGATAACGTCGATGAACGCCGGCTGCACGCACGAAAAAGTGTCACGTTCCGCCTGAGCCGAGCGTGCAATAACCGACCAACCACCGTGCGAGAAAATCTTCTATAATATCAAACAGGTTAAGGCGGGCTTTTTAACTAATTGTTCGTGATTATATTAAAAACAAATTATTTAAATTAAATTTGCAAAAACTGTAAATAGTATTTGAAAATTTGAAAGTAAGCAATTTTTCATCAATGTTTTCTTATGATGTTATCACGTAAAATTATAGTCCGCAAACCGACTTTACAGGCAACCCCCTTTTTTACTATATTTTTAGAACGTGTGTTTCAGAATAATTTTTTAGCAATAACGCTTTCTGTACAGATTCTTGAAAGCACTCAAGGGACTTGCAATTATCCTCCATGTAATGTAATATTTACCGCTCAAATCTTGTAGTTGTCCTGTGCACACGACGAGAAGACTGCGCGCCGGTTCAGAGCCTGGCGCTTAGAGGCGATACCGCGCTCGAAGCACCAGCTAGCGTCGCCCTTAACGTAACGAAGCCGCTGACCGGGTGAGCCCCTTAGTGGGCTCCGAAGAAGATTTTCCGCTGTTTGATCGCGACACATCAGCTTGCGCAGCTGTCGAGGGAAATTTGCTTTTCGATGTCGTCCTCGTTGAATTCCCAAGGATACATACGATCATAACCTCACATAGTCTGATGTGTCGGCTCTTCTGTTTGGAGATCCTGGCTGGTGGGCTAAAGGCCCCGGTTCGGGGAAGATATTATTTCCTGGGTTGAACGGTGGGTGTTTCGTTTCCTTTTCTCTTATTCATTTGGGGGGGGGGTGGGGGGGGGGAGAGAGGAAGCAAAAGCTGACCACTGCAGTATCATCTCGCCTATTGCACTTCAGCCACGCCATTTTCATCAATACTACGTCCATGACTGGGAATTCAAGCCAGCCTACAGGTTAACGAACTCCAAATTAGAGCCATGTATTTTTTTGTGAAAAAGATTGTGAGACCGCTTTCCCGTTAAAAACAAAATGAAATTAAGTTTGTATGCCTAGATAGTGTAAAGTAAAGAATTCTAACGGACTTATTTGTGTAATAAAAGTTATTTTAACATTAAGTCAAACAGAAAACAAGAATAATTATAATTTTCTTAAACTTTAGTGTAAAAATGATATAATGAAATTATAACAAAAAGGAAAAAAAACAGTACTTTCAAGAGACGGGATTTAAACTTTAAATCCGAGATCACGCACTCAAACACAAAGAAAAAAAAGAAAAAAAAACAGTATAATCATCTGTGTTTCGAGCCTGGTTTGAGTTTCCTCAAGGCTCGAGTCTGCTATCGACACTCGAATCACAACAGAGATCTTCGTGCATGAAGCAGAACGCATCTTTAACGGCACGGCCCAACTGGGCAAAGGCTTCTCTTGCAGATCGTAGCCAACTAACAGGAATACGTTTTTGTGATTTAGTGAAATTTGAAATATACCTATATATATTTTTTTTTGCAAAAATTACTTTCCCCTTCACCCTTTCATCAATATCTCCGGCCTATACGTTTCCCCAATAACCCTGATCTCGCCGTCAACGAGTTGTAGAGTGAAAATAAAATGAAAAAAAGTTTCAGGTTTCAGGTTTTGCACGCACTCTAGCTTGAAAGCTTCCCTCCAACCTAGCTTTATATATATATATATATATATATATATATATATATAATTCTACCGAGAAAATAGAGCCTTTGATGGGTGGAAGGGAGTTGGGGTGGGGTAAAGGGGTAGTGAATTGTGAAGGAAGTGTTTTCATGGAAGGAGGGGGTAGGGGAAGGTAGTATGCTCGGACCATGCGAGCGGGGGACATTCATCAGAATTAGAATTCCATCCACGTCGGTGTTTTTTTTTTTTCAGCTTCCCCTCTCGGCGTTCGATTTTCGCAAACGCCTTCTCCCCACTCTTCCTGTGTTCCTGTATTCGCGCGCGTGGAACTACAGGCCCGTGGGGCCTGGATCTTCCTGTAAGCCCGGATTTCACACAGGGAAGGATAACAACTGTGAGAACGTTAACGGGAAGTTAACTTTGATACCCACGACGTGAACGCTAAAAGATTGATAACAATGTAGACGTTACTTCACACTCTTTTGAATCTCCATAAGTTATCGCCTGTGCGAACTTATCAGTGAGAATTTTAACTACACAACTGTTGATATATTTTATCATTATTTATTTTAAATTTACATTAACGTAATTTTGATTGTTTTATATTATAAGAATTTTTTAAACTTATTGTCTTTCGTTATTTATTGTACACATTTTTTATTACTCTGTGTATAATTGGCAACAGTCACAGTAATACAAGGAACTATTTTCAGAATAATTGAGTAATGCTGAAGATGATAGTGGCAATGCAAATGTAAAAGTTGGCATAATCTGCTATTTCAACGCAGTTTCATCTCAGAAAAACAAAAGAGTGTATTAGGTAAAGGCCACGAAAGCTTCCACTCTACTTTATTTCATTACGTTCCTATTTCTTATATGCATTTATAAATTATTTTATCAATAATGACTTGTCTACATATTCCCCAATTAATTAGGTGTTCTCTGTACTTAATTTTAATAGTAAATTTAATAATGTTAATAAAAAAATACAGATTTTTATTTTAAGATAATGGTTTGTGCTGTGTTTTATGTTATTTCGTTCTTGTGATATAATAAGTATTTTGTTTTTTTGTAAAATTTAAATTTGCCGTTTATGTCTTTATATTAATTGATATATTAAGCAATGATATTTTTTTAGTTTTTTCTCTCCCGTATGTTACAGATCTACTTTTGCAATAATACAATTATAGTACCTACCAGCAATATACTTAACTAAATTTAATATTTTAATAACATTTATTTGTGTTACAGGAATAGTTATGTTGCATTCCAATCAATACTTATTATAATATCTTGTAGGACGGAGTATGCATTATACTAATTCTCAGCCAAATTTAAATTTTTTACTCTACACGTGTATTTTGAGAAACTTTTTTATTTACTATATATAAACTTTTGTATACTTTCTAACGTGTCACTCTACTACAGCAAGCCAAAACAGAGTGCTTATTGACACTTTCACACAAACTCAAGTATAAAATTTAAACAAAATATAACTTCACTCTCTAAGAAATAATTTTTCTTAGAATATTCCTATGAAAATATAATTTACATAACTTTATTTACATCTTTTTTCTGACAAAAAAAAATTGAAATTCTTTGAAAAGTAACATTTAATAATTTGATATTTATTTTAATTTTTGTTTGTGTTTATATATTTTTATTCTTGAGTATCACAAATATACATATACGTATTTAGTGACATAAGGTAATATTTAATTTTATTTCTAACATTTCTATGAATGATTTAAGGGTTGCGTGGAAACTGCCCTATTTTACTACAAGTACAAGTGTCGACAAAAACGATCGCAAGCTACAAGAAATGAGGGAATAAAAAGACCTTTAGGTATACTTTTTGACTGGAAAAGTAAGAGGGTTAGTTTTTATCCGCAACACGTCATATACGTGGCAAATAAGTAAAATTCCTCCATTTTTGTTGAAAATGTTGGTTCGAGCACAATAATAACGGTTTTTGGGATTTATTCGTAGTTACTAGGCTCCAAAAGTGTCTAGATTTTATTATTTTTTTAACCAAATACTAAATAAAGTAAAACATATTATTGTTTCTCCTGATATTGGGGAGGATATTTGTTACACTAGTAGTGTGAAGATGATATTTAATAGTATAAAAGAGCGAAATACTGTTTTATATTGTTGAGTAAATATTTATTAGAAGTTTTAAAGTGGTAAATGGTGATAAAAGAGTGCCTCTCAGGTATTATTAATAGTTACATGGTCAAGCAAAGTTAACTGTTAAATGAACAAGTGCGCAACTTAATTACGTGTTTAAGTAGGTAGTCTTACTTCCGTTAATACCAAAAATTTAACGCTTATGAATATTTTAAGTGCTGAAAAATATTTTATTCGTATTTAATGGGTTTACAGACCATACAAAAATTAAAATTATTTAAAAAAAATAATTAATAAAAATCGTTAAGATATTTTTAGAAAAATTAATTAAAATATGGAAAACTCAAAACCTTAATTTGGAATAATATTATCAACATGTGAATGCTTAAAATAATGATTGTATAATTTATCCTTTATTTTTAAATCTGAAATTTTTTTTATCAAAAACTAGAGAGGATTATGCTTTGAAAAGGCCAAATCTGAATTGCGCGCGCCTTTTGTCTTGTAATTTGATGAGCTGCTATTCACATAAAACTTCAAACAATCCCTGCAAAAGCCCGGAATAACGGCTCCCGATGTTCCACGAAGCGCCACCCCCGGGCAAAACATTTTCAAACGCCGCGGCTCTGGGAAGTTCGAGCTCATAACTCGAGATGGAAGAGAGAGAGAGAGAGAGAGAGAGAGAGAGAGAGAGAGAGATTAAAAAAACACATCCCGCGACCTTGGAAAATTCGACCAATAAAACTCCTGGAATTTGCTTAGCCGTTGCGAGCGAAAGATCGTCTCAGGAACGATGGATATATATATATATATTTTTTTTTTTTTCGTTTCTTCCCTCCAACACTAGGTTCAGTCCATTCATTATTCTGGGACGTCTTCGAACTCCGTTGTTTCTTGGTTGAGAAAAGGGGATAAGGGATTGCGATGCGCAAACATTACGCTTTGAGTTTTAATGGGGTGGGGGTGGAGGGGGGAGTTGGGGCCGTATCTTTGTTCGCGGTGTATTTATCGCGGCCTGCGCGAGACAATATCTAGAAGCGGGGGACCGCCAACCATTGTCCGGGTGCGTTAAATGCCCGAAGAACGCCCTCAGGAAGGGCGGTTGTTGGTTTTGGTTATATGGTCGGGGGAGGTAGGGGGGAGGGCACCTCCCACAATGGACCGGAAATATACGCGGCCGGAGGCGATAAAAATGATATTGGGCGCCGCCCACCCCGGAGCCTGGACCAATAGCAACCCGGCGTTGGTAGGGCATAGGCGCGCACCTTCGTGCTCTGCTTCTCGTAAACTCTACCGAAATTGTCCGCGGCAAGGGGTTAAAGGGGTGAGTCCCGTTACAGGTCATCATTTCATTTTTACGTTCAACCCGATCACACTTGCAAACTTTTCGAGTGGCCGAACGTTAACAAAATAAAACATATGTATACTGTGCATGAATAGCTGACAAAATTTATTTTTTAAAAATTTTTTTTGTGCAGTATGGATAAGGAGTACCAAACTTTTTGTGGTTAAAGGAATTGCTGATGGTTACCGATTGGTATGCTATCAAATTCCTTCAGAAAATTTGATTTCATTTTATTCAGCCCTTTTAAAATCATCAAAAATCCTGATAATTTTAAAAGACCAGGTAAAATTAATTTATTTTTTCTTAGACAAATCAAATTCCATCAAATATAATTCAATAAAATTGACTTTAAACGTAAAAATTTGCCGTTTTTTATCCCATTTCATTATCCATGTCCAAAACATTAAAAATGCAAATTTGCCAGCTGTTTATGCAAAAGCTATGCTATGTATATGTATATATATTTTACATTTCTTGAAATTTTAATCACCCAAAATGTCTACAAGTTTAACAGTGTTAAATGAAAAAATATAAAATAATGCCTCGAACGGGACACACCCTCTTAAGTTATAAGAACCAAAAGACTCCTTGTTTTTAACAGTATTCATGCCATAACGCAATTATGGAACATTTAACTTTCTGTTTTGGCCTTTGTTAAGTCCGAGTTCACTCTTTTATTTCAAATCCAATCGCATAGTGTCTTAAAAGTCATTTTTTAAAATAAATTCATTACTAAAATAAAATGACTTCATTAAAAGTAAAGTTGATTAACTTCACACATTTCCCTAAACTAGGTGTTTGTACTTTGATTTTATTAGACGATAGAATATTGTTAAGGAAAAAATACTGTTGAAACCCGGATGACGTCTTTCAATCCCAAAGTTTCTCTCTAACGGCTAATTTTTAGCGGTCAGTTTTGATTCATGTGGGTTTATTCACGAGAAGCAACCGCTACTTACAGGGCTTATTTTTAACATAATTGAAGCCAAAAAAGTAAAGATTTTGGGTTACATTCCTCCTATTATATAGTAATTCTAATTTTTTTTAAACGACAATATCATACCCATTCATAAGTAACCAATGTTGTGTTACCAGATCGGATATATTAAAAGTGAGCATCACAATTATTGTGTTCAGCTTACAGACGGTGTTCAAAAGTTTCCAAACACTTACACACATTTGGCCACAAGTTCATTTACCACAAATAAATATAAGTAATATAAAAACAAAATAATACTTATAAAATTATTAATTCTGTGCATCATCGTTGTCCAAATTTTGTTTTAAAGTTATTTTGACAGCCGGTTTTGTTTGCTGCTGTTATATTGAAGATCAGACGCAGTCTTTGAGACAGCATGGACTGCTCACACAAGCTGCTTAGTAAATAATGTTTTGGCCCAACTTTGAACGATTTTTTTCACAATACATCAGTCCAAAACGTATTCCATGGCGGATAGAGCTGATGCATTGTATTACGTCCTAGATTCATTACAGTTAGTGATTGGTAGATAGGTATTTCATTAATAGAGCGTTTCAGGATTTTATATGCAAATTTAATATTTTGCGTGATATAATTATAAATAACGCGTGTGTTCTTACCCTAACGTTTGTAAAAAAACTCACGTGTATAAACACAGTTTTATCTTACAGTTCTGTTTGCGAGTCATTAACCGATATGTTGACTACATGCATATAAGACCATGGTACAATGCAAAATCTGTTGATGTAATATCGTTCGTGGAAAATAAATTCAATTTTTAATGAATGTGATGCGTCACTACCAATGTCAGTTACTTTAAAACTATTATTGTAAAAAAATTAATTTATTGTTAACTTTTCATAGTTGAATTCAGTTTGTCAGCGATGAGTATTTTAGAACGGTTTCAGGTACCATATAATCTAATAATAAAAATGTTATACTTCTTAACTAATTTAACTGACGAATTTTCAAAATCATTATTTGTAAATTGCCATTGAAATGTACGGACCTTTCTACATCGACATAAATTAATGATTAAGTAATGGTAATAACACTTAAATAAAAACCAGCTCAACATTTGTCAATAATACCAATGTAATTTTCCTTGTACTTATTCGCTGTAAATTTACGCTGACGGATATTATGTACTTTTTCAATGACGTTTGTTGGTAAAACTATAGGGTATAGTGATAAAAATTGGAAATGGAAATTGATTGAATTAAAACTAATTTTACTTTTAATTTTCATATTCGGTTATTTTAAGTGAGATCTCTTGTACAATTTCATCATATATGAACTTCCATGTGACAATGCACAAGATTACTAAAAAATACACAACAATTACTAAAAATTTGTGCAAGTAATTTTTAAAAAAAATTATTGTATGCAATGCAATGATAAAAGTACACTAATATGATCACGTCAAACATTCATAAATCAGGAATGTTTCTGATTTATCTCTGATCGTTCGACTACCGACTGATTAAAGATATCAACTAATTAAATTTTTTACTAGACATCATGTGGTGACATTTCGAATCCAAATTTTAACGGGAGTATGACAGTATCGGAACGAAACCGAACATTGGTCTAAAGTAAGTTATACAATTTTTGATTGAATATAATAAATAATTGCACAAAATTAATATTGCATTAAAAATAATAAACATTTAAAAACCGTTATACTGCATGTTTAAATTATCAATCATTATCTAATAATAAACTATAATTTCAATGCAAACTATTAATTATACTGTCAACCAGAATGCGAGTACATTATTTTAACCTATTGTGAGCTATTTTGCTCAGTGAGGAGCAAGTAGTTTGGATTACAGGCAAAATATGAATAGGGCCTACGTGTGACGCTTTAAGGTATGTCCTAACATAATGATTGTTCAAGTGTGAGTAATCAGCCCCCAATCACTTTCATATCGCAGTGGCACTATATTCAAATAGCTTTATAGAAACACTATCAGTAGATGAAACATAGTTTAAGTACTAATAACATATTTATCTCGTTCTTTGCAACTCCTAAAATTTTACTATTTTAAGTTTTTCACGTAACGAGATAAATGAACACAGTGTTTGTTATTGTTAGTATTTGGACACAATAACCTATGATTAGTGTTTCGCAAATATTTAAACTGCAGACTTACAGCATCTGGGGAGGACAGGTGGTGTCTAGAGGTGCTATTTCCCTTCCTCTTTCTTATAACCTGCACTTACAAGAAATAAAATTACGTTTCATGGGCTAAAATGGGGTGTAATAGGACCTTTAGTGCTACCGTTCTCACAACTTCTAGACCCGCTTTTGCTTTCCATTTTCGTGTTCGCAAATGCAATAAAAAAAATTACCTGATAAAAGAGGACGCGATAATTTAATTAAAATTTACTCAATAGTGAAATAGTATAGATTAAAATCGAATCAACTAGGCTGCAAAATAATCGCAAAATTGGAACTCATTCTACTCCTGCCAGCCGAAACTTCCTTCTTCGCCCCTCAAACCGCCCTGCCGTCCCCCCCCCCCCCCCCGTGACAGTTTCAGTGAACAGTGACTGCAGGCAAACCTAAATATTCATCTACCCCAAGTCAGACGCTTGTAATATTTATTTTTCTGTTGCAAAATTTAAAAAAAAACTCGTTCTGGTTAGGTCTGTTGCATTAATAATAAGTTTAATAATGGAAAAAGTGTAAAATTTGTCACAGAAATAATTAAATTATTTTTCTCTACGTTAGAGTAGGCTTTCGCGTGTCAAAGTCACCTCACCAACAAAATAATCGTTGCTTAGGATGGATCAGTGACACTCAAAATACTCCGAAATCATTAAAATATTTGTTTTTATTGCGAACGCCAATTTGTTTTCCTTGCCTTACAAAAAACAAAGTGTACTTTGCATGTAAAGTCAGGGTAAAGAAGGTACCTAGGTGCGTTTCAGGCCGAAGCCTATACGCCTAGTCATGCTGGGATGAGCCATGCAGGGAAGAGGGTCACATGCATCGTGTGCTTTGTGCAGCGATTGGCCAGCCATGACAGCGATTGTAGCCAAGACTAGCTCCCCTACCTTAAAACTAGACTCAATTATATGTTAAGTTTTGCAAAGGTAATACCTGCATCGACACGGGGCACACACTGTACGCATCCTTAAGTATCGTAGGAGAATACAGGACACAGAGGATAGTCTGGATGAAGAGTTGGTCGGGGAAGGAAAGAGTCTATCGTGTAGAGATAGAGGTACTTTGACGAAAGTTTAAAGTTTTTATTTTGTATCCAGGGACACACGCACCCCTGGTGGTGTGTGGTTCCACTCAACCCCCCTCCTAACACCTCTGCAGTGACGACGAAGTTACACGAAAGAGCGGCGTAATTCGGGGGTCAAAGAAAATTATGCCTCTCCCTTTTGACAGTGTTATGTCATTGGACCATATTCGCTTGCTATGATTACAGAAATGGACTGCAGTTTGTGCGCAAATAGGTATAATCCGGGTAAAAGCAGTAATTTCAACAGTCCACAACGTTTTAAGAGACTGAGCACAGGTGTCACCTAAACAGGCACTGGGGACATCATTCCTTAATTTCAAGTGTGCCCCTTCCAGGGCGTTTCTATTAGGAAGGGTGCTGAACCATCGGCTGAAAAAACCTCCAGCCAGCACCAATAACACATAGAACTGACACACCAATCACAGGCCGGCTGCACCTTCTCAGATCCCAGTCTCCCAGCTTCTTCCAGAGCAGACGAGGATGTGGGCAACAGTTCGCCCGCGTTCAGTAGGGGATACACTCAGCCGATCACAATCACAATCGGGAAAGGTGTTAAGGCTCAGGCTATAACGAGAGGCTGAGGCAACCCATCCCAAAATCATCACCAATAGCGTACTTAGCTGACCTGTAAATTGACTGTGTCCTTGACCCTAAGGTCACAATACTGCTGGTGCCTACCCCGATCCACCACTTTTCTCTAGAACTCCTCAGTCACCCATAGTACCCTATGGTCCTGTGGAGGCCCATCCGACCTCTCTTAGCTGTCCAGGCTAGTGACCGGAGCTGTGAAGTCGCTCAGCAGTCAGCTCTTCACATGCATGGAGAATCCTGAGAGCTTGCTCCAAGTGGATAGGAGCATCACTACCAAGTGCGCGACCTGCATCGACAGAGAAAACTTCAGCGGGGATCAATTCACTTGAAGGATCCGCCCGGAATACCACCAAATTTAAGTGGCACTAACGGATTTAAAACTGTTCGCCTCGCCTGTAACTGTGTGTCGTGAACAAGGCGCTAGCACTGTCGTGCTGGCAGACTGGTTTACTCGCCATCCTCGCCAGCCAGGTGGTACCCGCCTCCTTGTTCCTGGGGTAGCGCCGCTCGGAACGATTCACAACTCGTCGATCCACGGGGACGTGACAACCAGGGCTGGCACGCGGCCAACGGCAACATGGCCATCGACAGCGCGCGGAGTTGAATGGGGAACAGCATTGAACACGCGGTTAACAAGCTTCTGGGTCGCTAGCTCTATGCAGTCAGGTCACAAGTTGCATGTAAGCCCAACGTGTCAAGCCAAATAAATTCATATTTGGGGCCATTCGTAGAGTAACCTCCATTGAATCATTTTAAAAAAATGGGGTTTTCTGTAAAGTCGGTTTAAGGGCGTATGTCCCGTTCCAGGTCATGATTTTAGATTTATATTAATCACTGATCAACTTTTAGACATTTTCAATCTTTTAACTTTCACGAAATGAAAAATATATATAGTTGCATACTTTTTGCATAATTAGCTGCCAAAGTTACATTTTTAACCTTTTTGGGTTGTACAAATAAGGATAATTTAATTTATTGCAGAACTGAAACTTTTTAGGATTAACTGCAATTCCACTGGCTACTTCAAGAAATGGTTTGCATTTCTTTCAGAAAATATTAATTAATTCTAACTGACATTTCAAAATTCTCAAAATTTTTATGATCTTGACAGCCAAGAAACATGAAATGAGTTTTTGTGATAGAAATGCAAACCATTTCTTGAAGTAGCCACTGGCATTGCAGTTAATCCTTAAAAGTTTCAGTTCTGCAATAAATTAAATTCTCCTGTTTTGAACAACCCAAAAAGGTTAAAAATGTTACTTTGGCAGCTAATTATGCAAAAAGTATGCAACTATATATATTTTTCATTTCGTGAAAGTTAAAAGATTGAAAATGTCTAAAAGTTGATCAGTGATTAATATAAATCTATAATCATGACCTGGAACTGGACATACACCCTTAAGGACGATAATTTTACGTGATAACGTCATAAGAAAACATTAATGAAAAATTGTATACTTTTTAATTTTCAAATATTATTTACAGTTTTTGCAACTTTAATTTAAATAATTTGTTTAAATATAATAATGAACAATTAGTTAAAAAGCCCGACATAACCTGTTTGATATTATAGAAGATTTTGCCGTACGGTGGTTGGCCGGTTCTGGCACGCTCGGCTCAGGCGGAACGTGACAATTTTTTGTTCGTGTAGCCGGCGTTCATCGATTTATAAGACGTTATCCCGTCAAAAATATCTATTCGGGAGAAAAAGTTTTAATTTACAGTTTTATTTTACTACAGACCTTCTTTACATTTTCACATAATCGGCATTCAATTTCAAGCACTTTTCGCAATACTGCTACAGTTTCTCTAACCCCCTGCATAGAAGTTCGCCACAAGAAAATTAAATCAGTAGACACGCGTAATTTTTTTTAATTTTTACTGTAATTGTTGACCCATGTTTCTTTAAATCTACCAAAACATGGCATATTGAATGTTACAAAAATAGGTACCCCTCATTTTACGACTCGTGTACGGAGATTGCTTAAATTTATCCCGGATATGTTTACGTGCCTGTAAATAGACTATACTCATTGCGAATATGAAAGTCCATGATGCCTATGGCCAAGATAACCGTTCCATTCTCAGGCGACTAACTTCTATGCAGAGGGGTTGAAGAAATTGAAGCAGTATTATTAAAAAAGTGTTTGGATCTGAATGGCGATTATGTGAAATTGTTTAAGTAAATATCAAGTGAATTAAAATTTTAAATAAAAACTTGTTTTCACAGGTTAATTTTTAAAAATGACCAAAAGGAGATTACTTTAATAATAGCCCTCTTATCTCACTTCATAGAGGAGGATGTTTAATACAGCATGTTTGTTATAACAGCCATGCCGTATAATTGACAATCATTGCAGTTTGATAAGAAACACAAAAGAAGAATTAATTCACCGAAAGTACAAATACATATACAACGGAAAGTAATAAAATGCAATTTAGAAAAAAAAATTATAGTTTAAAAAACATGAAAAAACTCTGTTAAATACTTGGGGAGTGGTAATGAAGTTGAACCTTCTTTTGTTCAAGCGACACTGACTTGTGCTCTACTTTTAGTTTCGCATTTGGCCCGAGACACCCGAACAACAATGTAACTAACTAACTAATGAACTTTGTAAACAATTCTTTGAAGTCGAATAATACTACTTATAATTCTCGTATCTATTTAAACTTTGCAAGTTTATGTAATCCGGATGACTCTCGTTACAACGTAGTTCACTGGTAGCTATTGAAGACTTCCGATATCCATCTCCCGAATCCATTATAATACCCTCGACACTAAGAGTTATTGTATGTGATTGGTTAAAACAAACCAACGGAGAACAACCTTGAGGGGTTTTTCTAGTAGCCGTTGATGAGTTACATTATTCACCTCCCGGCTCCATCTTCAGAACCTCTTTACAAAGCTTAATGTGTGTGACTGGTTAAAATAAACCAAAGGAGCTAAACTCAAAGATTTTACTAGTAGCCATTGATGAGTTACAATATTTTTACCCAAAGACATCATCAGACACTTGTCAATAAGTGTAATATATATATATATGAGACTCGTTAAAACAAACGAAAAGGGCCCAAACTCGAGGGGGTTACTAGTAGCCATTAATGAGTTACACAAATCACCTCACGTTACATCTACAGACACTCTAAATCACGTGTAAGGTATGTGACTCATTAAAAAATCCAAAGGGGCCCAAGAAAAAGGGGTTTAATAATAGCCGTGGTTGATTTCCACTATTCACATCCCTTACAATCATCTGACGTAAGTCACAAGTGTTATGTATGTGGCTTATATAAACAAAGCTAAGGAACCCAAACTCGAGAGATTTCCTAGTAACCATTGATGAGTTACACTATTAAACTTCTTGCTCTATCATCAAATCCTCGTCCTGAGTGTAATGTATGTGATTAGTTAAAACATACTAAAGGAGTCCAAACACAATGGGTTTACTAGCAGCCATTGAAGAGTTACACTATTTAACTTGTGATTCCACCCGCAGACCCTCATCACCAAGTTAAATGTATTTGACTCGTTAAAACAAACCATGGAGCCTAAACTCCAGAGGTTTGCTAGAAGTAATCGAAGAGTTACACTATTTACCTCCTGGCTCCAAAATCAGATCAGTCCGATTGTACCAAATTATTGTATTTTCATCAGAATTACGTATTCTTGTAAAGTTTCAAGTCGATAAGACAATTAGAAGTAAATTAAAATCTAATGCCGAAATCTGTTTACATAGCTCGTTAGTTTTAAGTGAAGCTAATAAAAGCGTGTTAAAAAACCTGTTTGTAATATTTGAATATAGTTTCTTATGTCCCGGTTAACAGTTAACAACAAACGTTCGAACACAACCGAAAAAAAATCCGAATGCGAACGGTTGAATATTCAGAATTTAAGCATGACGGATTAAAAAGTTCTGATGGTAGTCAGAAGTGTAAATAACTAAATAGTTTCATAACTATCATCCTAGTAACAACCAACCACTTGTCGTTAATATTTTAATAATTATGGGATGATATTTTTTATGATGGTGGATATTTTGTTTATATAAATATTATATTATATATTGTATATATTTAAGTATATTTTAGCGTCTCATCAACAGTGGTTTACTTAGCGTTTTTGGACGATAACACGCAAATAAGCAAACAGAAATACTGGAAGGTGAATCGGCTCATTTTGTTTATGGTAATTTTGCGAAATCAAAGAAACCTTTACATCAGAATGCGAGTCTGGTGTTACCATTGCACCATCTTGCTCCGTTTCTTATGCAGAGTGATGGGCAAAATGTTTCCACTACTCTCGGGGCTTATTCCTTACATCTTTTTGAACAAGATATTTCGTATGAATGTTGTTAATATCCCCACTACTAAAAAATTGTAGGTGCATCACAATGAACCACTTATTGCAAATGGGAATGAGTGAAGGACATTGTTTACCAAATGAATGTACAAAAACGTACCTTGAGTGTTGCTACAGCAATAAAAAACAGCCGACAACCACAAAATATGTTTATATTTATTGTCATTCTGTTATAAATTTAAATAATAATTTATTTAACAAGGAAACCATTTTTGTGGCTACTGTAACAATGTTATTTTTTTGATATTTAAAATTAATTAAATTAGAAAATGTACTTTTTTGTTCAAATAAATTTAATTTCATAAAAAGAAATAACTACCATTATTAAAAGTTTAAATAATCAATTTACTACCAATACACAAACGAGCGCACAACTTATCGGATGCACACAACTCATTTCTTTCATTATGACGGATTGAGTGTAACTCAACGTTTTCGCTTTTGGTTTACAACTAAAAGTTTGTTTTTACTCTTTTATAGTATGATTTTACTGAAACGTCTATCCGGTGAATTAAATTACCATCTTAAAAGCTACCTTAAATTTCTTATAAGCCACTAATAAGTTTCTCGAAAATACAAAAAAAAATATTCGTCACTCAGTTTTTGCTTCATTTTCGCGAAAACTTGACGTCCAAATGCCAGTATGTTGCAAATTTTCGTTCAAAAACCTTCGAATTTAGAAATGCCATCTTTTATTCGAAACTTACACTTCTTATTTATAACAACCAGCCACTAAAATTGTAGTTACAATGGTAGATTTCTAAGGTTAAGCGCTAGTCCTTATTTATGCTTAGTTTTATCTACAAAAGCAAATATTTTGCATATAAATTCTATAAAATCAATCTTAAGTAAGAAGCTACTGAAAACAAAATTCGCCCATACATTGAGCCAAACGTTGTCTTATTATATTTTTATGAGAAAATGACACTGAATTTTTCTTTCCTGTGATATCAATTTTGTTGTGGGATAAACGACCAGTGAAATAAGTGAAATAAGTGTGTCAACATTCTTTTACAATGAGATGTTCTAAAGTACCACATTTCTGGCAAGACGTTAACTATTTATGTAAAATAAATTTTTTATAAGAAATCTTCCAGCGTTTTCATAAAAAAAGCCACTAAACAACCGTAATAAAAACTGTATACTTTCATTTTTTTTTCTCTTATCATTTTCAATAGTAAGGAGTTAAGTGTACAGTTTATGAATACATTGGGACTGTACTATTGTAGACACCGAGACAATTAGATGGGAAAGGGACGGTTGCGAAGCCCCATGCTCTAGTTTTCAATTAACTGGTGGATACGTGTGACTTATTATTTGACGGAAGTATGTTGTTATGTGTAGTAATGATCCTCGAAAGTTGAGTGCAATGGTAATAAAAGTAAAGGCCTATGCTATTAAAATATAATACGTAAAACAAAGGCTGCACTTCAGAGTATATCAGTATTACTTAGATAAATTCTAAATAAAGAGATTTCCTTTGAATAAAAAGTGATTTATATTTAAATATTATATTATAACTTACTTCATTTTATTGACTTCTGCGATTATAATTAGTATTTTCGGACAAATTCGCAGAACATAATAGTATTTTCAGCAAGATTAATATTGGGTCTTTTATGTATTTTGTAAAGTTTTTTCTGGAAAGAAAAAAAACTCATATCATACCATAACAGATATATCGTTGAGTTTATAACATTTGGTACGAATTAAGAATTAAATTGTTTTGGCTTCCTCAATCGATCAAGCAATTGAGCTTTTTCTGTAGTTTACTTGCAAAAAAAAAAAATTTTTTTTTTGTGTTTACAAAAGAGGATGAAGTTCTTTGTTCAATCAGATGACGTGCATTAATTGGGTGTACTTCACAGTTAAAATAACAGTATATTTGTGGAATTTTGACCTAAAATGAACGAATATTTCTCAGTAATTACTTATAAGATAGTTTTCTTAAAATTATGTTTAATGTTGTAAACAGGGTTAACAGACTCGTGGAAGGAAATATATTTTTCATGTAGACTTAAAAGTTATGGAGATTTGAAGTTTTGTTTTTAGATACTCTGAAATTATGCTTGTAAGTTTTAAAGAAACTAAACTCAAAACCAGCAACCATACGGAGATATTCGTACATTTACGAACACCACTGTGTAGTTTATAACCATGGTTATTCATTAAGGTAAGGTGAATTTTTACACACTCTACGAAAAGGAACGGTTTGTCTCATCTATAGCCTGCATTTATGATATGCCTAGCCCAACATTTTACCATCGCCAAATCAATACACACTTCAAATATAAACTGGCAAAAAAAAATGCAACCGTTTGTACGTTTTTTGACGGTCTGGACATTTAATGGACATTTTGCCATTTACACTCATTGTTTTTCACTACACTTTTATTCTTCCGGAAAAGAGACTACGGAAAGCATTTTATAAATTAGTATCTCGATGTATTTACGCAAATGTAAATGTGCAACTGCGCGCGAAATGTTCGACAAATTAAACCCCTTCCCTTTTAATAACTGAAAATTATTAATTTTTTTGTTTGTTGAAAGAGGTAATAATAACGCTTAATCCGTTTTAAAATCTGTCTGCTAATCTGGTTGGAAAAATACCCGTTGAAAGCATTTGCCACACACAAGTATTAA
Source organism: Bacillus rossius redtenbacheri (assembly GCF_032445375.1). Taxonomy (NCBI): domain Eukaryota; kingdom Metazoa; phylum Arthropoda; class Insecta; order Phasmatodea; family Bacillidae; genus Bacillus; species Bacillus rossius. Next base: position 39,131,959 of record NC_086341.1, on the reverse strand, counting down.
TATTTATGTAGCATGAATGGTACCAAGAATTAAATTGCTCTTAAATAAAAAAAATAATAATCGCAACTCTGTCTGCAAACTCAGAGCTTTTTAATTGGCCAATAAAAAAACCAGTGTATTTATTTACCATTTTCAAAATTTTAATTTTGTTGGTTTTCATAAACATAAATGAAAAATTACTAATTGTAATTGCTTATTATAAACTCGGTGTTTAAATTGGTTTTAAGTCACCTCAAAGTTGAATAAAAAGATAAACCGCCCGTCTCTATACAGCAAAATAAAAAAATTTTATGTAGTAAATGTTTGGTGTTTAACCAAAGCCAACTGTTTCTGTTCCATATTATTGGGTACATCAATATTTGTTTTGTCATTTCATCGTCTGTCAGTTGGAGGTTTTTTACGTTGCCAGTACATAATTTACATAAACATTTCGTTTTCATTGCTATTAAGTTTTAATCTTGTAATAAATATTTTTTTTCAATATTTTATTCTTTCATACCCGTTAAGAGGGGACTCACACGCCATATTTATTTTAAACTAGCTTATAACTTGCTGCTTCGTTCGTGACATCTTCAGGAAATGCTGATATTGCACCACTGTCAGACATTTTGTGATTAATTCCAATGTTTTAACTTAAAAAAATTGGTTGTCTGTAAAGTCGGTTTACGGACGATAGTTAAACGTGACAACGTCAAAACAAAACATTGATCAAATAATTGTATACATTTATGAATACAATTGAATCATTTTTATTTTAATAATTAAATAATAAATACTTGAAATTTTACTAGTAATCAGATTTTCAAAATGCAAGAATAATTAACCTGTATTGCCAAAAAAAATTTTTGTAATAAGTAATGAAAGCCACATTAACTTTTCACTTTACTTAATAAACAGTCGACGAAACAGTTTACATGTAGATGACTTGTAATTAATTTTCAAAACTGGCGTTAAGCTATAAAGTTTAAATATAATTATGAACAAGTTTTCATATAAATAATCTGTAATCAAATATCTATCATCAATTATATGAATCACCATAATTTTTTAGTCAATTGTAACCTAACCTATTATTACTGCACTCACCGACAGCGTAACGGAACACAGCGTAACGGGACAATGAGTGTAACGGGACACGGCGTAACGGAAAAATGTGCGTAACGAGACACTTTTTCGTGCGTGCAGCCGGCGTTCATCGATTTATTAATTATTAGACGTTGTCATATCAAAAAACCATTGAATATCAGATATATTTATATTTCATTCATAAAAAAAACCATACAAGGTTGACATTTGTAATGTTGTAAAAGGAACCTCGAGAATCAACGCAAAGTGTCCCGTCCGAGGCAGGGTCAGCATGGATGGAGTGGTATGACACTCACAGGAGCCGGCTGCCCTATCCGAGGGAGAATGCTCGAGGGGATATGAGGTGGGGTAGGAATTGCTGCAGGAAATGGGAGTACCCCAAGAAAACCCACACGCCATGGCATCGTCCGCCACATATCCCACTTACGAAAATCCGGGTTCCACTCCGCCGGGAATAGAACCCCGGTCGCCTTGGGTGAGGACATTGGAATGGGGAGGGAGGTGAATATTCTAACCACTTGACCACTGCGCCTCTCACTGATGTAAAAAGTAATTTTGTATAATTTTAAATATAGATTAAATATGCCGTATTTATATCTCTCTTGTTATTGTGTTCGGTGATATATTACCTTGATGAATTAACACATAATTTTTTTTGTTTCATTTTCTGAGATAGCCTATTTTAAAATCTATGAAACAAGATTTTGTATTTAACTTTATTTTGTATTTTGTCATCTATGACATTTCAATTTAAATTTAATTTATTATATGCACAGAATGATTAAAATTAAACTCCCCTTTTTATTTATTACAGACACCTACATTATTTGAAGATTTTTAAAATAATCGCATATTAATTTGAAATGTTTATTACAGGTATCAATTTTCTAAACGTGCGTGTGAGTAGGTTAATACTCATGCTTAGTACTAATAAACCAAATTTCCCCAAAAAAAAAAATATTCGCCCTCTTTATTTACTTTAGTTTATATGATTTTTTTTACAAACCAAAGTTGACTACCTTTTTTCCCCTCTTTTGAAGGTTATTCTTTCTCAGTTCGATATTAATAGTCGCCTTTGGTTTATTGCCTCTTTCGAGATTTGCTTCGGAGAGTAGATTTGTATTATTACACCAACTTATTTGCAACATGAGAACACACGTATCCACTCGTTACTGAGGTTGGATATGTACACATCACTCACGAGCAGTAAAAAACGCTCGCTGATTTAGTTTTTTATTTATTTAAGGTATTTTCATATCGTATCTTATCTTACAACATTAACCATTATCCAATTATAGCCAGCCGAAATGAAAGCAATGGAGAGCCAATGGCCTACGTTCAATAAATCTCTCAGTCTCTTAGTAAAATTTTGCATAGTTATCACGGTTTTCAGTTCTAGGTGATATGTGCCAGATAAACCACTGATACTATTATAACTTAGCGAAAAACTTAACAGTTATATATTGAAGTGCAACTTTTAAGTTTTGAAAAATAAAGTAAAATAAAATTTAAAATCTAAAAACATGTTTTTACTGTTTAATGAACTAAAAAGTACAAAATAATCTTTAAATTTAAGTATTTTTTTCAACAACGACAGAATGAACTATGAATCTATGTAACATAATTTTTAATAAGCTTAAAATATTAATCAAGTAAGGAATAAAACAATTATTTTAAGGAAAAAAGGCGTGAGACACTTGATAACAGTTGTCTTGTTTTATCACTAATGTCTATTCGCTAGGATAGTCATTAGGAGAATGAAAGGCGAAAGTAAAGCACGCTTGATAGTTTTGTTTAAATTTTCTACCACTAATGGCTATTCTTTTAAAAAGATCCATCATGAAAATCAAAGAAGAGTGCACCCAAGCTTTTATTTAATTAAAACTAATTGTATTGTTTATTACTTGATTCTTATTTTAAGCTGATTAAAAAAATTACTTCATACACTTATATGAAACTTAGTTAAAATCTGTTGAAAATTTTAGTGACAAAACAACACAGTTAAGAGAGGTATAGTGTTATATTTGCAGAAATACCCCTTCACTTACAGTAATGTAGGGAAAATAAAAAATAATCGACATGGCGAGTGATGGCAATGGTGACGATGCTGTGAGTACGAGTTATTTTCGCAGCGATGTAGATAAACGTAGGGAGTTGAGTTGGTAAGAAAGCTTTGCGATGAAAACGGAAATAACGCCAGACATCTACTGGTACAGCAGCTGCTATCAATTAATGAAGATCAGCTCGTAGTGGCTCGTCAAGGGTAGGTACTACAGGGATGTCGTACACAGAAAAATATCCTTTAGTTTTAAAAAAAATATTCCTATAGAAACCAGTTGCCAGGAATTAGTTTATAATACTACAAGAAAGGTATAATAAATTTGTATAACATTAGCCAATGGTTATATTTGGTTTTCTAGATAATACTAAGTATTTCTTACTAAAATTGGCGTAATTATTTTTCTTAAAATTTAAGTTATGGTTTATTCAAGCACAGTTTGTTAAGTCTTCGACATATAATCAAATATTAAATAATTCAAATTAATTTTTTTAATGCTTATTACGTGCAAAGATAATGCTAGAAAGCTATTCAGGGAAGTTTTACAAATAACTTCAACTCTTGGAGGTACTGCGACAACAATTTCATAAATGCCCGGGTAAGAATCCAAGCCCAGTGTTGGTTTTATAGTTGTATGGTTGTGTTCATGTAATTGTGCAAGTTTACAATTAATTGTCTGTAATTTCGCATGAATGTTTCTGGTACTAATTACAAAAAAAAAATAGGGTATCAGCCGGCTGCCTTGCCAGAGGTAGACTAGCCCAACCAGCCAGGAGAATAGTGTTGGTATGGATTGTCCACGAACATAAACATTGGAAGCACCCCAACAAACCTACCAGCTTGAGCCAGATTATTAACCGAGGTTTCCTCGACTTGTCAAACATGCCTGGTTCGACCCCACTAGTACACAAGATCTCCACCATGCAAACCTATTTCATACCAACATTAGCAGGGGGAAAAGATACTAGATTTAAAGAACCACCACAAGATTTTTATATTCTATTGTTTTACGTTATTCTGATAATTTTATAATATTGGCACGCTATTTTAAGTAAACAAAAAATTTTAAACCGCTGAACAAACAACACGTGTTAAAAGAAGAAAAGGTAAAACGCTACTTTGGTGCTGGAAACGTTTATGAATTTTAGGCCTCAACTGGCAGTCTCGAAGACAACAATTATCAGAATTGTATTGCTTACACTTTGACTGGTTTATTGATTTACTGTGAAATGTTTACTATTTAAAACATTGCTTTTATGGGAATTAAATTATTTGTTAACTAAACCGTTTATTAGTTAATATTATATTTACTCTTTCAGAGGTTTCTAACTCATGATTTAAAAAAAAACAGAAAGTATTCATTCATTTTATAACTGTTTTATAACAGTTGCAGATAAATATTTCAATTTTTTAATAAACGTTATTTATTATGACAAGAATTTTTTTTTCCATACAATTTTTCTTTCTTTTACTGCCACTGCTGAAGAATTTTATTTATTTGCGTCTGTTCGCGAAAATGAGGCACAAAACAGCTTGACTAACATTGTTGAAAAGAGGAAAAATTTGTTCTCCTGAGCTACAACATTATAAATGTAAAAAACTAATAAAAAACACCGGATGAACAAACTATAACTTTGAAAGTCTTTAAAAATGACTATATCTGGAACGAAAGTGCTAGCAGTAGAGACCCAGGCCGGTAATCGAACCCAGAATCACTGGGGGTCGGGCTGTCCGACCAATCGAGAGAGGACGAACGGCTGAATATGCATGCAAGTGTGTGTGTGTGTGTGTTTCAGTGGATGTGGAAGGGGTAGGTGCTCGCCGAGGGGTGAGAAGGGTGTTGGGGGATGCCAGAACGAGAACTCACCCCCTACCACCCTTCACAACCACCCTCACCCCCATCCACCCCTCGGCTTCCCTTGACCCTAAAAACTTTACCGGCACTTCCGCGAGCCATCGATAGCATGATCGAGCGGTTTCACTCGAAGCGCAGCGGGTAACGGCCCTCAAAATAACTGCCAGCGATGCGAGGGTTCATGTGGGGGGGGGGGGGGGGAGGAGGAATATGCGGAGTTTGAGCAAGAGGTAGGCGGAATTTTCGACTAAGGGGGTGGAGGGAGTGTAGATATTATTTCCCGGGCGAAATAGCGTGGTCACATACGGCAGTTTTGTAGCTGGATGCGGTATCGTTCAGCCAACGATCCCGTCAATGTACACAATGTAAAAAAAATATATTAAAAATTTTCTCACAAATGTTTTGTAAACTTGAGACCCTTATCGCATATTAAACTTGAATCAAGAGCTGACTTGATCAAGCTTGAATCAAGCTGGCACAAGTTTGACCAAAGGTTATATTGTCAAGTTCACGTTAAGCCAGTAAAATAGAGTAGTTTCGTTTGAGCTCATTGCAAGCTTGCGAATGCAAGTCTGTGTCGTTATTATTCGAAGTTATGCTAGAAACAGGCTTGAACAAAGTTCGATACGGCAAGGACACATCAGCAGATCTGCAAGCTCACAGCAAACCAAATTGATAAGTGGAATCTAAATAATTTCTATTATATCTTCACCAACAACTGAATAAATTTTATAATTTATTACACTTGTTTATACTTTATAAAACATATTTTTATATGAACAAGCAAGTGAACTGGAAGTGATTTTCCCAAGTACTGGCTTATAGTGACTAAGCGGTCAGATCACTAATGATTAGAGACCTGCAAAATTCACGGTTTCGATGGCCTTCAGGATAGACTGCACATACCACTGTACACTCGGGCAAAAACCGCAAGTTCATTGGCTGCCGACTTGTAAGTCGTCTCAGCTGGTTTGTCTGTGATTCGATCATTCTTTGGTTGAGGGTTTATAACTGGTTGAGATTCGTCCAGATGAACAGTAAGCCAATAGCAAAATTATCTAAGAGGTATATGTGTTTGAATTCTAGCTTATCACCGAATCAATCCGCGAATTTTGCAGGTCTCTACTAATGATACACGGTTCCATTTTCTGGCAGGTTGGAAGCCGAACTTTTCAAAAATGGGAAATGCTGCAGAGGTTACCGTTAGAGGGTAGGTTTTCTTCGGAGGCCTCGGGTTTTATCTCTTACCGCCAATGCTCCATTCACATCTCCCTCCCACTTGATCTCTCATCTGATAGACCCCAATGTCGAAGAGGCTTATTCCCAAATTGGTTTCAAACTTTTTTTGACACGGAGTTAGTGTACGTATGTTGTGCTGGCTGTGCCCACGAATACGTTGGTGCTGAATGGTTTTAAAGCAAAGCTTAAACAAATAGACTTGCTTCCTGAGGAAAATACGTAAATCATCGTGATTAAGGTAGTTCCTGAATATTTTTTCCCGAGTTGTACGTGGTTAAAAATTTTCACCTTATATCTACGAAGAACGCTGGTTACAAATTATCCATAGATTTTCGTAAATTTACTATCTTCTTACGTTTCCGTGAACTGAAATCACTTACTTTAAAAATGATCCAAATGAATATTCTTAGTATATTAAAAAATATATATATAATTTAAAATTGGTTTATTCTGAAAAAATGAAACACTTATATTGTACACGTGAAGACGAAATACGGCACAGTTTCTACAAAGATATATTTTTTTTTAATTACTAAGAAATATTAGTTTATTTGATGAAAATTATTAGTCGAAAAACCCGTAAAATTACTGTAATTTCTAAAAATGTAGGTTTTGTTCTTCTGATTTATCAAAATCCAGTATAGTAACAAATTATGCAAATAAGTACATCAATTTAGTTTTGCCCTTGTAAATTTTATTACAATCAATGCTACCCGTATTTAAAACAATCGTTGTCAAATGCACGAAATGGTTTTTATCGTGTAATTCTATTTTTTTTTGTTTGTTTAGTTTTTCAAACAGTCACTAGCGTCATCGTGGCGAGCGGCCTCTTGCCCCAGACGCGGGCGATATTACGGTCGTTTTTTGTTTTGTTTGTTTTGTGTTTTTATATTTATAACCGCGCACTTTTGCCCCATCGACGTGCTCTGGAATGCATGCAGTCGTTTGAAAGAAGCAGGTTTCGGTGGCAGGGCCGGGGGGGGATTGGGGGGGTAGTCGGTTTATGCATAGCCATTCGGATCGACTCGAAACGATAAAGCACGGCACTTTCTGATTCACGAAACACATTTGAATGCGTGCGTGGTGGCTTTCGCTAATGGGTCCTTTTGAAGGGGGGGGGGGGGGGGAAAACGGACAAAGACCACCAAAAAAAAAAATAATAATACCGCTGCACTAATTTTTTTTTTCAACGCTCCAATTTTGTAGTTTATTTTGGCGATTAGCGTAACGAACATAAAGAACGTGTTTCACTACCTGCCGTGGTAATTATTTTTATTTGTTCATCATTCTAAACTCATAGCTTACGGTGCATTTGTGCTAATCAATATAATTTTTAATGTTTACGATATTTTTTCAGTCATTTATTGTGTAAATTATGTTTTCCTAATGAATTGTCTGATAAGACTTATAGTGTTTTAATAATTCTATATGATGTGCTGTTTTCATAAAAAAAAGGTCGTATCGTTAAGTGGCATAGTTATATGTTAAGTAATCAAATAACAGTTTTTTTTTTTTCATTTTACGTTTGATAAACCAATTTCGAAATGTGCAACATTTTATTTCGTACCTATATGAAAATTTTCCAGTGTCCCTTAAAATGGAGGGAAATTATGACAATTTTTTTTAAATATAATAAAATTAAAAATAAACATGTCTATGTTTCTTCACAGTGGTTTTCAATCTTTTTAGTTTTACATTATCAAACTTAGTGTTCAAATTTACTATGAGAGTTGTTTTAATTTTTTTGTGTGCATGTAAAGTGGTTTTGAAGTTAAAATAATATAATTTAAATATACTTTAAGGTATGAAGATTAATTTTTATTAAAATTCCAATAATAAATTTACTTTTTAGGTCTTTATATAACCCGAACAGAAAATAAAATTTCGTAGTATAAAAAATATTTTGGCCTCTTAGAATAAGAAGTTGAGTCCGTTATCTAAATTATTTAGTATAATAATTAAAATAAAGTTACTCTCTTAAATGGTAAAGATAATCTTGGAAGAGTATTAGTTACATTGTATTAAAAACATACCAATTTTAAAGGGATACTAGAAAAAATTTGAGTTCTTTGAAATATTTATGGTCTTCTAATTATTTGGGTGTTTTAATGACAAATTTAATAAAATGGCGGAAGTGTAAAATGTGTTCCTAAATGATAGATTTTAATTATATTAACACAAGCCAATTTTTATTTTTATTTTGTTTTGGTTTTACTTCTTTTTTTGTTATAATTGTATTTTTTTTTTTTAATATAATTCGTCTTTCTTGTATTGGTAGGATTCGGATTAGTTTACAGTCCTCCAGCATGACATTTTACGAGTCTATTCAGGGGTGACCACAAGGGGGGGGGGGGGGGTAACGACGCAGACTGCGTCATTAAAATTTCAGGGGGGGGGGGGTGGTTAAGAGACGAGAAAAATGTATATATTATTTACATAATTATAGCTTCTAATGTGAAAATACGTTTCTGGTCCTTTGATAATTGAAAGGGATCTTGTAAATCAAATTGGCAACCCCGCACTTTCCTCAACAAAAGCAGTTTGGCATACGTCGGTTCAGGATGGAAATATTACCTGATATGACCAAAATTATTATTAGAAAATCAGTTTTAATTAATGCAAAATGTGATAAAATATAATACTAAAAAGTATAATATTATAAAATAATTGAGTAAATCATTGAGAAAATGGCATAAAAAATTTCGGGGGGGGGGGGGGGCTCATCATTAGGTTAGGGGGGGGTGAGTCATAGTGTTTGGGGGGGGGGGGTGGGCACCTCTGGTCTATTAGTGCATGTTTCGAAGCCCACCATAACCTTTGCAGTTACAACACTGTCAGAAATTACAATAAATTTACTCAACGAAGAATTATAGAAGTAGTATAGTATAGGAGTAGTATATAGGAATAGGACTCCGGAAACTGATTCATGGATGTGGAGCGTGGCGGCTTCTGCTGCCTTGTAACATACATCTCCGATGACGTAACGGCGGCCATCTTGGATGACATTGACCTTGATATTTGACATTGACCTTCCCCCTTAATTCGTTGGTATCAGTTTCATCAATAGAGAAACGCTAATAATTTGCTTGTTTTTTTTTGTTCTTGTAGAAATCACGTAATACATTTTTTATTTGTAAAAATTGTGTTGTTTTATTTCTCGAATCTGTAATTTTTACGGTTTTTTTTAACTAAAATTAACAATCATCACATTGATAAATTATTGAACTAAGGTGATTGAATCAGCCAGTAAATAAATTGCTGGATTTTTTGATGAATTTTGTAATTAGTTTCGTATTCCTAGCTTAAACTTTTCAGATTTCAAAGATTGCGGCTTAATGTCAAGATGGCGGATGACACAGTAGGTAATAAATTAATACTGCACTCTAACGGAAAAGAATCAAACTAATATGGCGGCAGCACCCTCTATCAGACAAAAACAATATGTTGGCAGCGGCCTCCAGATGGCCACAGTGACGTCATACCGAATAAAGTAATATCTGCCTTGGCATTAGTGGTGGGAGTTCGGTCTACGACGGAAATGTGTAACAGGAAGTAGGGAGAAGCGCGCACCATTAAATTTATTTTTGAAATATCAATAGTACCATCTTGTTAAACCGAAATATAGTTTGGTTTTAAAAAGCGAAAAGGTTTTCTTAGTTATTCCCCAAAACCTATATACTATAGAAGAAAAGGTATCGGTGGTGTTTGGGATATGTATGAGTAGGCAGAGTAAAAGTGAAACATAAATATTAATGGTTTATATAGAACAACAATGTATGGTAGTAAATATATTTATCAATTTAAGGGATTAACACCCTATAATAAAGACCATGTCCATGGTTTTTATAGTATTTTGTGTTAGTGTTTTATTTATGTATAAAGTCTATCTCTCTGTATACGGCACTATGTAGGAGTAATTTCGTGAATGCAACGGAAATGTGTAACAGGAAGCAGGGAGAAGCGAGCGGTGCGGCCTGCAGTTGGCGTGACAGCGAGTGCTAACATTTCCACGGCGTTTGAAAAGAGAGAGAGAGAGGAAGAGAGAAAGAGAAAGAAAACACAGCTGTTGACCTTTCGTTCCGCTAACAGTAGCCTTGAACAGCGCGACGCATTGCCACGTGGCTTTAATAATACCTTATAATTATGTTCTGTGAATTTATAATATAAATTCAATAATTTTATAAATTTTTATACTAAAATAAGCATTGTTACTGCATAGTTTGTGATACAATAGGTTAGATGTAACACATCAGTTGTGAGTACTGAAGACTCTCGTTTATTTTTCATGAGGAAAGAGTGTTTAGGTTTTGGTGGCGTAGACACTGGAATGGGTTTCCTAGACCTCTCGCCCCACATGGGTCTCAGATAACAACATCGTTTTCGTTTCCATCGCCGTTGGCAAAGTTTCCGCTAAGAGCGCCAACGTAAAATAGAAAAGGAGGGGGGGGGGGATTTCTGAGAAAAAATAACATAGTAAAAGAGGTAATAAAATTGCTGATGTAGTCCGAGTGTTGGTGTCAGTGTAGGCTTACCGCTGTCTCAGATGTTCGCAAAAACCACAAGCGTATCATATGGCCGGACTTTTATTGAGCACCCCCTTCCAATGGTATTTTCAACAAAATATCTTGGACAAACGCCCCTGCTATTTTATGCCCGTTCAGAAATGTACAACAGAAAGATAAATACAAAAATACAACGGAGAACATAACATTTCCAGTTATTGTAAATGTTACATACTTGGACATCAAAATTATTTTAGTGAAATTATATTTGGAAATAAAGAAAAAAATTACAGACTTACAAAAACAATATAAACGACGTGACTGTTGCTATTCGAAAAGTGAATACAAACAACATGGAACACTGTGTGTTGTCGAAAAACGTAATATTTAACAATCAATATTGGCTTGTTATCCGCGTGTTTATTTTTTCCATTCTTGAGATATTTCTATGACAACCAGCGTAGACCAGCAAGGGCGTTTGTCCAACATATTATGTTAACTCAATCTTCTCCATTGCTAGTATCGTTCACAGAACCAAAAGGTAGGATTACAGGGTAATTAGCACACAAAAATATGACAGTTAAAGCAACAGAAAAAGATAGGGAAACATTTTGATGGTATAATGTTAGTTTAGTTTTCAATGCTCTGCGTATTTTACTATATAGGCCTATTACTAAAACAATATAAACATCACATTTCAGTATTAATCCATAAGAAATGTGAAGGAAACTAAGTTTCAAAATAAATGTATACTATAAATGAAAATGAAACAATTAATTGTAGGTAATACAAACCACGATGAACTTAAAAAAAATATCATCGTAATATTATTAAGTGACAGACGTTAATGAACCTGCCTAACTTAAATAACAGCAAATTCATTTCAATTTTCTTTTCTAGATTTTTTGCACGTAGTAGTATTTTTATTAATTTATGAAAACAACTGAAACACAAGAGGACAGGTCGGTGTAAATATGAGATATCGTAACACTACCTGATTGGGAGGTGAATACTGCTATTAATTCTTATTGAAAAGAACCAAATTATTTTTGGTTTATGGCTATAAGAAAGCATTGAAGACCGACATATTGAAAAGAGAAAATGCTTTTTTTAGTTTCCGGCCAACGGACCATGCTCCATCTGGAATTATTTCTCCAGTATCTTTGGCCTCAACTGAACCCGCGCCCATGTACAATTTTTTGCCAAATACTTGGAATTTCCGTTGGTTTAATATTAAGGGAAAAAAAAATGTGTAGAGTTAATTATTATTCCTTTAGCGAGTATAAAAAAATTTGGTAAGGTTGGCTTTTGTTTGAAAGATTACATTATCGATTTATTTTAATGAAGTAAACTTTTAATTGGCCCACCTTTATAGATGGGTAAAAAGGAAACTAAATATTTTGTTGCAGTTTGGTTAGTTGTTCATTAAAAATAATAAAATAATATTGGTGCGCTTTGTTCTTTTAATTAAGGTATTAGTAAAACCATATTATAGTTTTTCTTTAACTCTTGGTAAGGAAGGAACGCAAATTTTATCTTTGTTTCAGGTGAAAGATTGGCGCAAAAAGATGCCACCTTGATTTCAACAGCTTTTGATGCCAGAACTATTTACTATAGTATATTTCCTTACATTGGCTTCGTTAAATCATTGCATAGGCTATACGTAAATGGAATGCCCAAAGTTCAAGTTTACCCTGTCTTGTCACTTGTCTTAACGATTGAATTTTTTTTAAAATTTATACAACTAAATTTATACAGATATAAACGAGGTTTCTGTGACTTAAAAAATTAATAATACCTATATGAGTTATTACATAAAAACTTTTCAAACTATTATATGATATTAATGTTTTTATCTGCTCCTCCAGTGCGTTTTAGTTGGCATTTTGGCTGATTTTTTAGCCACTTTCAGTGTAATTTCGTGTGTTTTTTTTTTTGGCTTGGCTACACTGCTGTGATCTTTCTTCTGTGCGGTTTGTGGCCTCCAAGCCGCCCCGGCTTATAGATCCCCGCATCTCGCAAGAGGTCAGAGAGGCGATAATTGCTTCTTCGCCGCACACCTCGTCCTCCGGAAGGCAGGGCAAGAAAGAGATTATAGGTGAAGAAAGAGGGGCAAGGTCGCGAAAGAAAAGGGAAGGAAAGATATAATTTTTTTGCGGCTCTCATTTTCATTGTTTACTTCGAGAAGCTCATTGTTTGCCCCCGTTGGATAGAACGTTCAGAAAATAAAAACTTTATTATCACTAGGACAACAGATTAATTGCCCTATATTATATTTAAAAAAAAAACACGGATAGGTTCTTTGTCCCAATAATTCATTATCGTCGTTCTCAGACCAATTCCAAACGAATACAGAAAACAATAAGAATGCTTATTACCGATTTTTATTTATTTGATACTTGTTGAATACAAATTTTCATTTGCGTGGACTGAATTATTCACACAGATTATTTAGATATAAATCACTGAAAAGTTTTTTGATTGATAAAAGATTTAAAAACTCAAGTTATTCAATGGAAATGTTCATTTAAAGAATTTTAAATAGACTTTGCTAATGTCTGACATTCTTCAAACAAACAGTGTTATAAACTTTGCAAAATGTTTATCAAAGGTAAGCAATATATGTACTGTTCATTCTTGTTGTGTAAAACAAATAACATTTCTTTATAATTTTGTTTTACAAAAAAGGTGCATGAATAATTTTTAATTTAAAAACAAATCACGGGCTAATTAATAACATCATGTTCATTTGGAACGAAAAACATACATGTATTTGGTAAAAAATTAATCATTCAAAAATATTCTAGTAAGAATTTGGCCTTATATTTTTCTACAGATTTATAACAGAAATTTAAATTAATATATTTTACAAAACTGAGGGTTATTTCTTGTAAAACTTTCCAACTTTATGAATATTTTTATACAAATAATAATATTATACGTGCTTTTTAATTTATCCACAAAATAAACTGGGCTGGTAGTCAAAAAATGCATTGTATTGTATATTATAATAAATGGACATTAATCACTGATATTCAATTTTTTTGTGTAAGATTTTAATTTTACATTTGGTCCAACCTTAAGTATGATTACAATAAAATTTTATTATGAAACAGAATTTTAAAATATTAATTTGAATTAAGCCAGTGCTTTGATTCACACAATTTGTGTTTAGTAATGTAAAATGTAAACGCTTAATATATTTTTTACCAGAAATTTTCGTTTATGTAGGTACGTAGTATAGATAATTCGTCAAGCAATATTTTTTAGCATATAGGCAATTTGCAAAAAAAATACCTCTAAGAATAACATGCCTTTTTAGAATAAAAAATGCAAAACATTATCAAAATAATCTCTAAAGCTTTTATAAAAAAAATAAATTTGGTGGCATCAATTTTGCCTTATTTATTTTAGTTATATTAATTTAACAAGAAAATGTAAAACATGTTATTCTTTAAAATTCTATTAACTGATTAATATATTATAATTTTTAGTGTTCCTTTGCACCAATTAAAGAGACCATATGTCTACTACCAGTAACAGTTAAACCATTGGTCACTTATAGCACTATAAATTTCCAATTAAGGTTTTTTTTATTGCTTGAAAGAAAACTACCGCATATAATTAATTTATTATCATTCACCAATTATCCCCTTACTTAACTTTCCATTGTTCTCCAAGGAGTGTATCGTAAGGTGCCCATAACCTGGTTTAGTTCGAACTGTAAATATTTAAATACACTTATTCCACTCTTTCCTTCAACTCCTTAACAACAAACATCCGTCTTGGTTTCACCACAGATAAACCACCCGCGCCATCGGGCGACGTGAGATAAACTACTACTTGCTATCGGAATCCTCACGTCTTCCTAGTTTCCTAGATTAAAGGCAGATCCAAACCATTCGACAAACGACTTGGGGTCTCGTGAGCTTGAGTCATAAGGGGGAAGGAGGGTGGTGTTTGGTCTAACCTGCAACTCTTATCACTGGAGCATCAATTCTTTCGCAGATTCTCTTCGCTTCAGCCTAGACTAGGCTGTTCTAAATATATATATATATTTATTTATTTATGTTACAAAAACCTGTTAAGTGTTCTCATTGCAGGACCAAAATTCAGAGTGATTTCATCATCCTTCCAACAAAATCACACGCTGTAAAATCTTTTTTTGTAAATAGAAGGAAAATGTATTAGTGTAAAATCACAGATGTTTGCAAATTTGTACATTTTCGTGAAAGCAACTGCATCACTACAAAACTGTGTTTGCAATATTAGTGGCTTCTGATTTCTTACCCGGGAATTTATGCTTTGTGTTGTTACAGTTATTTGTAAACCTTTCTCTGAATAACTTTCTAGTAATAACTGCGCTATTTAATATGCACAATAAAACAAAATAAAGTGCAATTATTTTATATTACATTATCTTTACCGGGGTTTAAAATTAATACTTGAGTGAAACATAAATTACAATATAAAATTAGGCGCCAATTTTCGTAAGAAATACTCAGTATTATCTCGAAAAAACGTATTTCATTTATGCAGAAATATCCATAGACATATGTATCACAAAGTTACAATATATTTCTTGTAGTATTAAAAACAATTTATTGGCAAATGGGTTCCAAATGAATGTTTCGTGCAAGTAAAGAATTTTTTTTTTTGTGCATGATTGGGTCAACTCTTCATCCTTACTTTGTTTCCTATTCAGTACATGCCAGAATAACTTTCGTGTAATCGTGAAAGTCTTTTTTTTTTAATAATTTAAAATAAATACTCCCAAGCTATGAACTGAGTGACACATGATTGAGTCAACACGTCACATCGTCCTTTGCCACTGACAGAGTCGTTCAGGACATGGCACGGAAACTAGAGTGCAATAATTAAAGCTAATTGGATGTATTAGGTGTTTTGTTTCAATATTTTTTTTCCTTCAAATGAATCAACGCCGTTACTAATTGCATTTGGTAATCACAGTCATGGGGAATCCATTAAGTTAAAGAACGTGTAATTTTAAAACCTATAAGTCAGAAATTTTTTAAATTTTTCTTGTTGTAACTTATAACTGGGTTTCGTTCTTACAAAAAAAAAGGAGAGATTCTTTCCACATATTAATTTAAATACAATGCACATTATTTAAAAGTGTGTCTGATAGTATGGTTTTAGGTTGACGGGTTCTTGTGCGGTTGAACGAAAGCTGATGATACTCTCTATCATGGACGTGCTGATTAAGGGATCATGGGTCCGCAGCTATCACTAGCCGAGCTACCGTATTGTTGATTTTCAGTAATTGTTCCTGATGTAGACGTCCAGTTGCGGAATTACTGCATTTTATTTATGTATTACGAAAACATTTACTATGGACCAACACAATATCGGCTTATCTTCGTCGTATATTTGCTGCTCTGTCCGGGTTTTGTTTTCTGTCTGTATTTACTGTTATTGTTGGAACTGTCTCGTCGTTCTGTTATTATTTTCTCATGACCAAATTACTTCCACGGAACCATTGTGCTGTCTGATATTTAAGTTTGAATGTGTTCGTCCTTGCTGTCCATAATACCGGTTTAGGTTTATCTTTGGGTTTATCTGTTTGACATAAGCTGATTTAGGCTTGTTTTCTGTTGTTTTATGTTTAAACTTTATTTCTTAATTTGCATTTATGAATTTTTCACGTGACAAACAGTTCTAAACTGAAATGGCACATTTCGAAAAAACCAACGAGCCTATAATTGACAAGTTGAAAAACAATTTTTTTTTTGACGATTATTCAATGGCATTGTGGTGATTTTGTGAACATTTAAGACGAATTCAAATTTACTCCCATGCTCTACCTGGGACTCAAACCCAGAACCCTCGCACCGATTATGTATGCATCGGACTGCACTACGGAAGGCGGCTTGCACTTTGAAAGAGACATACTGTGCCGACAGATCTGACATATTTAGGTATCGTAATTGCAATACGTCCACAGGGATAACAATAAAATTTCCCGAGCGTAAATTTTAATTTGATTAAAGGCGCACACAAACTGCCAGTAAACGCAGCAGCTATAACCACCGAAATATTACAATGCATATAGACTTCGGTTTTAAACCTGCAGGGATACGGTCGAAACTAATCACACTTTTCTTGAACCATTCCCCCCACAGACTCAACAACATTAATTAACCTGCTACTCCGCACAATTGGACATAATTTTTTTTTGAAAAGCTTTCCTGTTGGGGTTTGACTGCATTCGAGCCCTTAACGGTTGGTTTTAACGCCTCCGGCTTAACTTCGGAATTAAAATTTACCACTTTAGCACTCAATTTCGTTTTACGGTTCCGAGTTATCTCGTTTCTACGAGTTAAGCCTCTCGTTAACATTTCTAATGAATAATTTAGTGGTTGGCTGCTTAACCAAAGCACCAGATAGAAAATTTAAACATAGATTTTAAGAAGAATTTTAAAAGTATTGGAAACGAGTATTGGAAGAATGTTAATTAGAAAAGTGTCCACAGTTAAACATAGAAAGAATTTCGGTCAAATTTTAATCTAAATTGTTTATAAATGATGTATCAAAATAAGTAATAAACACCCTTTCTTTTATTTCGTAGTTATAGTGTAAAGGTTTTCTCGGATGGAGCTACATTTATTTTATAATTTTGACGATTTGTGTTTTCCTTTGCCAAATTTTTCAGCGAGCATAGTGCCCATATTAGGGCCAATTAAGTAATAAAAAAACACCAATCATTTTTTTCTCAAAAACATTATGGCATACAATTGGAACAAAATCACATGGTGGATTTTTTTGAGGCGGGCCTACTGACAATGTACGCAAACTATATATACAAAGGACCGCTAAGGGTGGCACATGCTTGCGCATCACACGCTTTTTCGCCTCTAAGCGCTTTACTGTTAAACCTTTTAACCTTGAATTCTACTAGAGTTATTATTTATTATCCACGGATCTTCGTAATTTACGCGTATCTTCGTAAATCTACAGTTGACTCACTTCAAACGTGAACTTACAAGTCTAGCCTTCCGACGTTAACAGAACTTTCAAACACTTGTTCAATCTACAGCAAAAAAATTTTCTTCCTACCTAGTGGGTGTTTTAATTGTTTAAAAATAAACAGAGAACTCAGAAAATGGAATTTCTGTACTATCTAAAAATTACCTCAAACAACGAAAAAAAAAATCCTTTCGTTTATGAGAGGTGATTTATTCTTTGCAAAATCCATAAGTGTTGTCTAATTACTCTCAATTCAGGCACCGAACTGGCTTACAGTCTTCGGGTTTGTAAGTCGCCTCGCTTTTGGGAGTTTCCGATCCTATCACATTTCTATGTTCGAACATCAAAGATGAAGTCTCGCTGTACGTACTTATCCTACTTAAATTAAAGTGTACTAAAATATTTAAATTAAAAAAAAATACAGTTTTACCCTTTTTCCCTCTACCATAAAATATGTTGAAAAACGGAACACTTGAAAAGAAAGTTCCGTTATTTCCTAGTTGCTAATCGTATTTGGAGATCTTTAAAGTACTACCTAACCTCAAGTAAAGGGAGCGTTAACGTCCTAAAATCTGAGAGCCGCAGTGTCGGCCTGCCTAGGCGGTCGTCCACTTTTATAATCTCATAAAAGTCTTAAAATGTTGTTAGTAGAAACATTCACTTAGGAAAAAAAAGGGGGGTTGTCTGTGAAGTCGGTTTACAGACGATAATTTTACGTGCTAACGTCATAAGAAAACATTGAGGAAAAATTGCATACTTTTTTTTTATTTTCAAATATTATTCACAGTTTTTGCAAATTTAATTTAAATCATTTGTTTAAATATAATCACGAACAATTATTTTAAAAAAAAACCGCCTTTACCTTTTTGATATTATAGAAGATTTTCTCGCACGGTGGTTGGCCGGTTCATGCACGCTCGGCTCAGGCGGAACTTGACAATTTTCCGTGCGTGCAGCCGGCGTTCATCGATTTATAAGACGTTATCACGTCAAAAATGTTTTTTTTTTTAATTGCAAATGTCTGGAGAAGAGAAGCCGTCACGCGGGCAGTTCCCAGGGCGGAACCGGAAACGGACGGCCGAAGAGTGTTCGACCAGGAGGAACCCAAAGGTTTGTTGGATGAGGGAGAGGTGGTGGGATCGGTTGGCGGAGGGGTTGCAGAGAGATCGGTGGGGGTGAGTAAAAGACATGGCCTCATTTCTCATTCAGGGGCGCGCCCCAAATTCCAAAACTCCTTTTCAAATCCTCTGCGCGCTTCCCCCTCCAGCATCCCACTCGCCAAGGAAGCCGTCGTTAATCTCCGACGAAAATCCCACGAGGCCATTCGCGCCTCGGGTATAAACCATCCTCTCTCCCCCTCCACACACCCCTCCGCCACCATCCACCAGACTTCCTTCAGGGCGAAACCTTGAAACCCGAACCAAAATACACGTGAAAACTTCCCGCCTTCCTCTTTAATCCCCCTGCGACTGTCACGTCACGGGCGCGGTGTCGGCGTGGACTTAAGAAGGAGTCACAATCGGGAAGGAAGAAAATAAAACAGCATCGTGGAACATGTGTGCACGAGATTATGACCGCCATGTTTACGAACCAGCTGATTCACGACCACGTTCGGTACCATCATGCTCCGCTTCTACACTGTGAAATTTTATTTCTTGTAAATGGAACACAAATATTAACGTAAAATTATAAGACATTTGTAAATTTTTACATTTTCATAAAAAAAAGTACCAAATAGTTTCTAATATTGTGTTTAGATTCTTACCAGAGGGTCATTTTTATACTATTGTGTTGTCCCAGTACCTCCAATAGTTAAAGTTATTTGTAAACCGTTCCCGGAATAGCTTTCCAGTATTAACTGCCCACATTAATAAGCATAATACTTAAAATTCAATCATGTTCCCATGTCTTAAATAGTTATACACGAATGAACGTCAATTAAAATATACATATATGCGCCAATTTTCGTAAGAAATACTATGTATTATCTCGAAATACGTATTTCATATACGCAAACATAACCACAGCCACCTCATGTGTTTTTAAAAGTTACAATATTTTTGTTGCAGTATTACAAACAATTTCTTGGCAACTGGTTTCAAAATAAATAATTTGTTAAAGTACAGAATATTTTTATATTTGAGGGAAAATGTATGTTATTTTATTTCTTATACGGATGCGTGGCGCAACAGCCAATTAGAACAGAGTAGTGCGGCATTTTTGCGGCAGTTGGGAAATTTTCATATTTGTTTATTAGGTATATGGTGGCAAGAAAATTACGATATATTACTTCGCTCAGGTAATTCCTCTATCAAAAATAAATCATGCAAATTACCTGTAAAAAGTGATGTAATAAATAAAACTACACGTTATTTATTTATTTATTATTAAGCTGTGTTTATAAGTTACTGTTCAGGTTTTGCAGAATAATTATATTTCCAAAAATAAAATAATTTTTTTTACGGTCACTACCAATGGATATAAGACACAACACAAATTTTCAATGACTAATTTTTAGTGCATAAGAATTTATTATGAAACTATTGCGCACAGATTATGCTCATAGCCGTGTAACCTTGTGTTTTTATTGTGAATCCTCCTTTACTTCTTCACGTATCGTCATGTATGGTCAGATCTATACACTGTTATAATATATTATTGAGTCTATAGATACTTTTTTTATAGTAGCTGCCAATTAAGATATTTGTTAAACTGAAAATATGACTATGAAGATATTAGTCTATTAAACAGGTGCGCACCTGTGTTTCCGTACCATGTGCGTCTCTGCCTGAGGACGGGAGCAGATAGCAGTTCCCGAAACGTCGCTTGGTTCTGTTTTGGTAAAACTATTGTGTTCGTTTCGTCTTTTTCGTTTTGTCGTGTTTTTTGTCTCGTCTCAACTGTTGTGCTGAATTCTTTTTGGGTTCAATATTTTTGTGCTGTCATCATTTGTGGTTTTTTTTTATCGTTATATTCTGTTTTGGAAAACTATTGTGTTTGTTTCGTCTTTTCGTTTTGTCGTGTTTTGTTTCGTTTCAACCGTTGTGCTGAATTTATTGGGTTCAATATTTCTGTGTCGTCATCATTTGTGTTTTTTTTTTTTCTCTTAGTGCATTTTTCTTTGTTTTGCTTTGTTTTGTTGACCATATTCATGTCACGGAATATTTTGTGGTGTTTATATCCTTGTTGACAACAGCAAATGTTTGCTTAATTTTGTGTTTTTTGTCTTTTTTTGGGTTTTATTTATATATTTCTTTATTTTTTTTTTAGTTTTTCTTCAACAGAAAAAGTTTTTAGCAATGGCGTATGTTCAAAAACTTACATCAAGTCTACATTTGATTGAAATTTAAACAGGAAGATTATTTAAAAATTAAGATATGAATCAGGTGTATAAATCAAGGAAAAACTATAATAGCTGGAAATTTTACCAACCAAAATTTGCTGGCTGCTGATAGATCGATGAATTTCTTTAGATATTTTTATCATCTGAAATTTTTTTTACTAATTGTAAGATATTTTAGAAAATACTTGAACGATTAGGGATTGGCTGCTGCCACATATAAATTTCTGATTTAATTCCACACGACTGGTTCACACGTTTATTGCCCGTTTGTTATTGGCTTGTAATCCTTCAGGAAATGTTAAATAACCAATGATGTAACACGATAGAGTTGACAAGTATTTATAAAACTTTGCTAAATGGTAACGTGAAACTCGAAGGTCCTTAGATAGGACCGCCACACACGCTAGCCTGCGCAGTTACACGTTATTTATGGCACCGACTTAGCATTTGACACGTGGTTCAGCTCATGAGCGTAATCCTTGAGGATTAAAAATGTATTTTGAAGGAAATTTTTAAATACAGATCGCATTGAAACTCAGATGTACACAACGTCACGAAAGTTTATAGGCAAAAGTATGGGCGAAAATCTTTAGGATTCCTATGTAAAGGGGGGGGGGGGGGGGGCGTAAATCGTGTAGATGATACCCGTTTCACAGTTGAAGAAAACAATTGGTCTATATAATCATCGGCCTGTGTAGATAACTCCCTTAAGACTTAAACAACAGCAATATTTGACATGTATTTTGTGGTGTGTTACATAAAAAAAGTCACTGTGCAAATTCCTATTAAATTTTATCTATACCTGCTCAGATATCGATCCTAAACAGTTTAAATACTATGTATTTGTGTTTCGCTATACTCTTCTATGAGACCAGCATTCTGGCCCAACAAGTGAGTCAAAAGATGCCGTATTCGATTCCCTGGATTTGTTTCCCAGTGTACACAATGATGATTCGTCCATCCGTACCTATACTGCCGTCTTGTAATGTCCACATTATTTCATTGCTGGTTTCGTCTGTGTGTCGTTGTGTTGCCCAGGGTTTTTTTTTTTTTGACGTGACAACGTCTAATAAATCTATGAACGCTGGCTGCACGCACGAAAAAGGATTACTCATTGTCCTGTTACGCACATTGTCCCGTTACGCTCATTGCACGCTTGCGCCGCATATATCTCTCTTCCACTCGACTGGGACAACCATCGATTTGACTTTTTCGAGGCACATTAAACTTGAAGCACTCCCATTCGTTTCCTACATTTCCTATCATCGTCCTATCCTTGACAGAATAACACAGATTGGAAGAAGTTAAAAATAGCAAACATGTATAAAAGTTATAGTTAAAATAATCTGTTCGTTAAAGTAATAAACATATTTGAATTAATGAGTGCAAATATAAGTAAATTGATCAATAAAATTGTAGATTTTATTATACTCGTTCTTTGTATCCATACAAAATAGTGACAATTCAATAAAAATTATTCAATTTTATTCATAAAAGTATGCAATCATTTCATCAATGTTTTGTTATGACGTTGTCACGTTAAACTATCGTCCGTAAACCGACTTTACAGACAACCAATTTTTTTTGTAGGTATTTGCTGTTTCTTTTGCGAATGACTCGTCTTTGTCAGTCCGCTGAGTTAGTCTGTGCTGTAATTTTTTTTCCCTGACTAAATTCCTTCAACGGAAGCATCTGCTTTGTCTTGGCATGTTACATTTGAGATCAGCTGATAGTTGCTTTATCTCCGTGTGTATATGTATTCGTATTTGTTGTTCATTATAGAGGTATTTTCTGTGACAGACGGCAATTGCGTGTGTCCGAGGTAGGTATTTTTTTTTTTTTTCAAATCAGTTTTCCTCATAGCAAGAATCATTCAAATAACTTACTGGGTGTTTGGTTGTCCCTTGATCTCCAAACCGCTGAGCGACCCAGCCATGATCAGGAACGTAACTCGATGGGGGGGGGGAGGGGTAGACGGGAGTTGTGCCCTGGGCGCCGCATTTTTGGCCCTTGGGGGGGGGGGGTGCTAAACTGGGAGAGTAATTTTTACTATAGATATTTACTTGAATATCGTAGTTTTTAAACACAAAAAAAAATGTTGAAGGGCAACTGAACTGAATTATTTGAATTATACATATATGTATGTCGACTAAATATTTAAATACCGGTATTTTTCGCGTGCTTTACTAATGGCGATGTATTAAAAATGAAATGCTTGCAAATAAAACAATTTATTTACTATCAAGTTGAATCAAATATATTTGGTGGTGTGGAATTAATATGTAATGGCGATATGGGGTGTTGTCGGGAAAGTTTTTGGTTTGGTTGTTTCTTTTTTTTTTTAAGTGCGGGAGGAGGCGTGCCAAGATGAGTTCTTGCCCCGGGTGATAACGGGTCTAGTTACGCCCTTGGCTATGATAGTCTCAGTTGCGTCACGGCTTCTACGCTGCGGCCCCAACGCTCAGAAATAATCTTAAACCTTTCAGTACATCTGCCCACTGAAGTGGACGATTTATATCTCAATGATACATGGAGTTTATCAAGGATTGAACGTTTGGGTAAAGGTTTAACTACATTGTTGTGGACAACATAGTTTATAGCTGTGAAATAAATCAATTTTATTTTTCTTTTATTAATAATTATAATATAACAATACATTAAAAATTTTAATTTTATCGTCAGATTATTACCACACGAAAAATAGCGAAAAAAATTTAATTACAATAAATAAATTGAAATAAGGTATGCCTTATGAATTTACAAAGCGTGACTAAAGGGGATTTAAGACACATCATCATCATTATTGCAATCACCCTCTTTGACTTATTATACTAGTCAAATAAACCACCTAATGGAATTGGTTTAAATACTTAAGAGAACTACGCACAGTCCCTATTCTCTTTCCGCTATGTATAATTTCATCATTCACGAGTCTGTTGTAGGTTCACTACAAAAAGAATAAGGGTTAATTTCTGTGTCCTTGTTACGCCTATCTCAAACTTTAACACTGTAGAACATTTCAATTATACGCTGTTAGAAATACTTACGTTTCAAAACTATAATAAAAAATATTTTTCCTTGTAGCTCATGTCCAAATTGGCCATGAGTGTACGTTACACTCTGACGATGTTCATTTGTACCTATGACAACCCGGGACAAATGGTCTCCTACCTCAGATATAAACCTTCCCGCATTTTTCTTGACAAAAAAGATATATACCTCCCGCCAAATCCTGTAAGATGCGGGACTGCCTAGGGAGGAGGGTAGGGGAAGTGAAAGGGGAGGGTTGGTAGTGTAGGCCTGGCGCGGCGAGATACGGCGCTATACCTCGGGCGATACAGGTGCTCGGTGGAGAGGGGGAGAAGGCTTCCGATCCGGAAAGCCCTACATAATGGGTAAAGGGGATGGAGGGGGTGGTTAGGAGGGGAGCAATAATTGTCCTGGCTCTTGTGCGGACGTGAGAGTAATATGTCGATATTGGGCTGCCTCTCCTGGCCACGAACTTCCCTCATGACGGCGTCTATAGCTGCTTCCTTTGAGTAGTACAATGTTACAAACGTGCCAAAACTTATAGTTAGGGACCGGAAAAATTCGCGGGTTCAATGACTTGCAGGATGAACTTCATAGTTATACGTACACTCGGTCAAATGCCACCCACTCATTGGCTGCTGTCTTGTGAGATGTCCCAACGTAGCAGCCTGTGATTCAATACAGCTTTGGTCGGGTGTTTCTCATTGGCCCAGAGTCATCCAGGTGAGTTGTGAGCCAATAGCAGAGGCAGCACTGAGGTATAACTATTTGTATTTTAGCCTATCGCGAAATGAATTCGCGAATTTTTCCGGTCTCTACTTATAGTCCTAAAATCATATTTTCGAAGTGAATTCGATGAACGTCTTGTTTCGTACAGGGGGTAGCAACACGAAAATAGGATACGTTGAAACGCCTTCTACGGACGAGCTATACAATCGACGCTAATAATAATACAATCGTAAAGCCCGCTCTGACGGCTACGGGAAAGTTGGCGTCAACTTCCCCTCTCTTCACCCCATTTCACCCACAATGACGTAACGGCGCGGCAACGTTCGCTAAAATACGCAGTAGGCGCGGATAGCGTTCGGTCGCAAGCGAGCTAGCAACGAAAGTACTTGGTCGATTTGCTCCAAACAACTTTCATTCTTTAAGCTAGAGTGTAAACCAATTTTTTTTTGGACGTGATAACGTCTTATAAATCGATGAACGCCGGCTGCACGCACGAAAAAGCATGACTCATTGTCAAGTTCCGCCTGAGCCGAGCTTGAAAGCGAGAGCGCGGAACAAGCGCTAGAGAGGCACGATCGGCCTAAGCGTTGTTTTCGTATGACGTTATATACGTAAAATTATCGTCCGTAAACCGACTTTACAGAAAACCCCCTTTTTTTTCAAATACTTTTAGTTTCGTCAACTTTTACGCAAGCATAGAGGAATAATCCCCAAACAAAAATCGAAGTAAACGGAGAAGAAACGCATGTTATCCATTTCTAACCGGCCACTTAGACTTTCCGATGCAGAGAGATGTCTGCATTATCGATTAAGAAAGAAGCCCATAAAAAAAGAAGCCTTCTTTTCACAGACGAGAGAGCCGTACGCCCGATCGTGCATATTCGTTTTTTTTTTTTTTGTTCATTGTAAAAGGTTAGGTTAGCTACATTATAAATACTTTAAAACATTTTGGACTGTTGAATTTGTTAGGAGAGCTACATTAAAGATACTGTGAAATCATGTAAACGGTTTCCTAGTCCTGGATAGCTACATATTAAAAAGGTTATTTGCTAAGCAACCATAAAATGATTTTACAGTATTTTTAATGAAGCTATACTTACCTAATATAACCAACCATCCACAATGTTTTAAAGTATTTATAATGTAGCTAACCTATCCTAATCGACCGCAAAATTTAATGCCACACCGGTTTATACAATGAGATAGAACGGAAAAAACAGCTAGCATGAACTTCGGGTATGGCTCTCTCGTCTGTGAAATGAAGGCTTCCCCATAAAAACACAACGGAATCTGTCCAGGCGGCCCAGATTGGTTAGCACGCACGACGCAATACGACGCCTCGAGCTGCAGTCGTCTAGCGATAACGCATCGAATATAGAATCAATGGACGTAAACAACCCAGAGGAATCAGAAAATCAGAACAGCGCATTTTCAGAGTTTGAATCCAATTCACGAAACAATATAGTGTTAGTCACCCGAACTTCTACCCACCCCGTTTTTTTTTCTTAATTTTGACGTGATAACGTCTTATAAACCGATGAAAGCCTGCTGCAAGCACGAAAAATTGTCACGTTCCGCCTGAGCCGAGCGTACAAGTACCGGCCAACCACTGTGCGAGAGAATCTTCTATAATATCAAACAGGTTAGGGCGGGCTATTTAAGTAATTGTTCATGATTATATTCAAACAAATTAATTAAATTAAATTTGCAAAAAACTGTAAATAATATTTGAAAATTAAAAAGTATGCAATTTTTTCATCAATGTTTTCTTATGACGTTATCACGTAAAATTATCGTCTGTAAACAGACTTTACAGACAACCCCCTTTTTTTAAAAAAAAAAATTGGTGCTGCATGCATTCAAAGTGGCCCGTCTAGTTCTGTTAGTGAGGCAGGATGATAAGTGCGACAATCGCCGGTGCTTCTAGCGCGGTGTCGCCTCTAAGCGCAAGGCTGTGAACTGGCGCGCAGTCTTCTCGTCGTGCATAGAACAAGTATGATATTTGTGCGGTGTAAATACAAGTCCCTTGAGTGTTTTCAAGAATCTGTACCGAATGTTTCTTGACTCTTCTTAAAATACAGTTTGAAAACAAAATACTAAAACAGAGCTACTCATCAGTAGAGAACTGAAACATTCGCGGATTCAATGACCTCTAGGATAGCCTCCATTATCCTCTGCACTTCTCAAGTAAACACGCGTGTTCATTGGGTGCTAACTTGTGAGGCGTCTCCACTGGGTAGCTGGTGATTCGATGATTCTTTGGTCGATGGTCTCTCACTGGCCCACAGAGATCCAGTTAAACTGTGAACCAATAGCAGAACCAGCAGAACTGTACACTTGCTTGAATTTCAGCCTATCACGAAATGAATCCGCGAATTTTTCTGGTCTCTTCTCATCAGTAGAAACCGGAAAAATTCGCGGGGTTCAATGACCTTCAGGATATACTCCAATATCCACTACACGATCCGATAAATGCCAACTGTTCATTGGCTGCTGACTTGTGAGTCGTCTCGACTGGGTGGCCTGTGATTCGACACTTCTATGAGTGAGGGACTCTAATTGGATCTCAGTCCTCCAGATTAACAGTGAACCAATGGCAGAAACAGCTCTAAGGTATACATATTTTTTTTTAATTTTAGCATAACATGAAATGAATCCGCGAATTTTTCAGTTCTCTACTCATTAGTAGAGACATGCAAAATTCGCGGATTCATTTCGCGATAGGCTAGCATCAAAACAACTATACCTTCGTACCGCTTCTGCGATTGGCCCACATTTTATCCGGGGAACTGTGAGCCAATGGGAAACACTAAACCAAGAAAGTGCCGAATTACGGACAGCCTAGTTGAGACGTCCCACGCGTCAGTAGCCAATGAACAGGTGTCATTTCCGCGAGTATTTAAAGGACTGTGGAGTCTATCCTAGAGGTCAATGAATCCGCGAATTTTGCAGGTCTCTACTCATTAGCTATTGCCGTATTATTCCCTTAATATCTTCACACTGCATGTGTACCCCGAAAGGCGGTATCCGTTATATATTATTTATAAGTTATCTAACAATTTATTTACAAAAACATTTACATTCAAAAACAATACAAGAATTGACATTACATAAATCTGCTGACTGCGAATACTACACGACACATATTTTTAACGTTCCATTTGCATGCAAATTTTTCAAATTAAAAACGAAAAATTTTGCTCGCACTTCAAATTTCGTACTTTTGCTTAACGCGTAAAATTATTGTAACTATTTCGTACCTAATTCAATCGCACACAGAGAAAATTTAGCACGTGTTTTGACATGTCGTACCAATATAATGTGTGTGGAAAGTCATTTTATTAAGAATTTTAGAAGGGTTGGAATGGCTGCAAACAAAACTACAGAAACTTGACGAAATAAAAGTTTTCAGAACAGTTACAATCATACTACCCTCCCCAACATATGTTTTCTTATACGTAACAATGTTTAACATCGCTTATTTTTTTATCTCAGTAATAAATACCGATAACTGACAATAAAAACTCCATCGAATAGCTATTATTCGTGAGAACTGGAGACATACCGGTTTATGACCACGAATAAAACCGATATACTTAAGGTTTTGTTCTTCAATATTGACCCAGGATACGGCTCCTTCACAGAATTTACCATTTAAACTAAGAAGTTTATGTTGCCACCGATTAACCATTTTATTTAAGGTATTTTACATTTGGAATTTTGATTTAGTGAAACACAACTATTAAATATTCTACCCACAAGTGTTTACGAAATAATAACTTAAGTTTTCATATAAACATAATTAAAATGTTTATATATTGTGGGTAGTATTAATCTTACAGCGCATTTTGATAAATTCTTTATTATTATGTTATCGTCATCACAGTTCCTGAGAATAAATATGGAATACAGTACACTCCCGATTATCCGCGAAATTAAGTGGCAGGGCCACCGCGGATAGTGAAAATCGCGGATAATCCG
The DNA here is from genome assembly GCF_032445375.1 of Bacillus rossius redtenbacheri. Lineage (NCBI taxonomy): Eukaryota > Metazoa > Arthropoda > Insecta > Phasmatodea > Bacillidae > Bacillus > Bacillus rossius. The sequence continues at coordinate 39,103,148 of NC_086341.1, read as the reverse complement.
CAAAAGAGCCGAAAATGGGAAACAAAAAAGGAAGCATTAATTTCAGCCCAAAAATCTAAAAATGTATGTACCTACAGTAAAAGTTACTATTAACTGTAATAAATTTTAAATGATGCTAAAATTGTAGTATTTTTCTAAATAATTAACATACAATACATTTCAGTAATGTAAACATAAAAGTGCTCGGTACTTGCTTCCTAACAAGGATACAGGACTGTACGTACTCAGAGGTTTCGTTAGACACTGCGGGAGTTCCGAGAAGGCCTGTGGTGTTTTACTGTATACTGCACACGATACACTCGTCAGTAGAGTTCAAATTTGCTCACTTGTAATAAAATACAGATTTACATATGTTCTGTATTTTTTTCGTAGCATGCGCGGATAATCCGCACCGTGGATCATCCGCCCGAGGATAATAGGAAGTTTACTGTATGCGCAAAAATTGTCAATGTCGTAGTACAAAAACCATATGCCATGCCAATATTATGAGAACTAAGTTGGATTTTGACTATACATGTACGGATTTTAAGAAATTTCTAAAATAAGATAATTTACCTTTAGTTATTGGATTAGTGTTTTTTTACATGCAAACCTTCATAGTTTACTTCAAGTAGCTTATGACTTAAAATTCAGTGAAGTTAAATACACACTACAATATTTTTTTTAAATACTCATGTTATATGTATTATTTTATTTGCTGTTGGTCATCTCTGGTATATTCATAACAAATGTTTCACAAGACTATACCTAATGAGATTTTACTTAGTAAATAAAATGTAATGGAATACTTTAGGCCTACATATAATGATTTGTTTGTCCGTTAAATACATTACAATACATTATAACAATCTTCCTGGATTTAATTTAAGTCAATCTTAAGTATTGTTGGCCCATTTCTAATAAAATTTTCGTTTATTTTGATAATTAACGTCAATATGAAATCCAATATATATTTATATTGCAGTAATTGGTCTACGCTTAGCATAATAAAGAAAATGAGGAAGGCAAGTTAAAATTTGTTCAATATTTCCACGAGTATATACTGCGTGCCCAGATGAGAAAATTTTCCATAGTGTTTGATAACTATTTCCTAGAATATTTCATTAAAAAATATTTATGAAGTCGAGAGAAAATTCATTAAAAGCGAAATGCTAATTTTAAAGTTATTAGCGAGGCTTCAGCACACACAGTGAACAGACATCGCTTCGTGATAAAAATTGGTACCTAACTGACACGCAAACCATCCGTGAATAGTAGGCAGTTAATGGGAGCTAATGAACCTTTTGGGCAGTGCGGCGTCCGACGCGCGGGTAGCAATTGTAATTTGCACAGACGATTTTTATTAACACACACAGGCGAGCCCAGGAGAGCATAGCTCGCATGATTCCGCGCTTTTGTAAACGGCGTCGTTTGAATTAAACGACTTCCCTGCATAACTCGTTATCGCGTGGTTCATTAAGGCGTAATTACTTCCCCCTGGCGGCTATTCGTGGGACGAGCCAACTTCTTCCGCTCTGCACATCACGTGACTTTATTACAACTTCTCCTCTCCGCTTCTGTAGTCTCCACTGTCGCGACTGTCAGCAGTTTCATTAAAACTTCTACAGAAAAAAAAACAATATCATTATTATTATATCCCATATTTGTTACGTGTTCCCAGGGTGAAAATTAATATGAGAATTTTTCGCAAGCACACGAAATGTTTGTGTAGGCTATATGAACCAAAATTATTTATATGATTAAATGAACAATGATGAAATATTAAACAAAACAGAAAAATGTACTCGAAATTTGAAATAGTTTAAACTTATCTAAATAAATTAAATTTTATGGCAAATCTCATAAAATTGACTTTACTTTGATCTTTGTAATTACAAAAAATTTAATTCGCTGATTTATCAATAATTCTCAGAGAATCCCACAACTTTGAACATACATGCACAGAGCAGTCAATCAGTAAAAACCTTTTAGAATAATTTTTTACTTACTTCTGTTCCATTGTTTGAAATCAAGTTGTGGCGTTTCCACCACATTATTTGCTCTAATTATGTTTCTAAGACAAACATATTTATTTATGTATTTATTTTTTTTTGCAGTACAGATTCAAGTGATTTTGTATCAATTTCAATTATTTTTTTTAAGTTAAGAGGTTTATGTACGTTTTTATTTATGGGTGGCCGGTTGGCTAAGGCTGCCAGAGAGTTTTAGCTGTCTCTATAATTTCAGTCAAGTGTAAGCTTGCAATATATAAAATGTTGGCAATAGATATATTAGGTTTTTAGTAACTTTTTATTTGTAATTTTATACTACGTATAAGTATATTGTAGCTTAAAATGTTTGGACTGTTATAAGAAAATAATCGGGCTCAAAAACTTTGTTTTCGCCGATGGCCGTTAGAGTTGACGCCAGTAGTAGTTGACCGCGGCAGTAGACAGTAATGGCTAGAGTCCGGAAAAATTCGCAGATTCATTTCGCGATTGTCTGAAATTCATATACGCATACCTTTCAGCGTATCTTGCTATTGGCTCACTGTTCGTCTGGGCGAATCTTTGGCCAGTGAGAAGCCCTCAACCAAAGAAGTGACGAATCACGGGCAAACCAGTTGAGACGACTCACAAGTCAGCTGCCAACGAACTGGAGTGCCCGAGTGTACAGAGGACTGTGTAGACTATCCTGGAGGTCGTCGAAAATGCGAATTTTACAAGTCCCTAGTGATGGCTGGGTAAGCGAGCTGTTGCAAGTGTGTTTCGGGCCCCGGGTTTATAATAGTTGCGCATGGAATTAAATACATTTACGTGACGTTACGTCCACACGTGGCGTGCTGCGTGAATACAGAACTCCGTGGGCGACCAAGTGAGAGAAGAGTGCTGCGCCGAGCAAGTGAACTATATTGCGCGGATTTCTGCGCGCAGACGCTTCTCGTCTCGAAACAGCCTTACGGCCGAGCCGGTAAGACGCAGCTGCGTGGGCGAGGTGAAAAACTATTGTGTTTGCGTCGTCTTTCCGTTTTGTCGTGTTTTTTTTGTCTATTTTCAACTGTTGTGCTGATTTTTTTTCTTCAATATTTTATTAATATTTTTGTGTTGTCATCATTTGTGGGGGATTTTAGTTCTGTTAGTCCAATTTTTTTTATTTTTTTTTTGTTGACCATATTCCTGTTATGGAATAATATTATATGGTGTTTATATCCTATTGACAACAGCAATTTTTTGCTTAAATTGTGTTTTTGTTTTTGTCTTTTGGGTTTTTTGTAGTTTTTTTCTACAGGCATACATGAGCTTATCAATGACGTATGTCCAAAAACTTACATCTAGTGCTCAGGTAAGAAGCAGAACCGAGGACCAGTAAGTAGAGACCGGAAAAAATCGCGGATTAATTTTGCGATAGGCTAAAATTCGAACAGTTGTATCCCAATGCTTCTTCTGCTATTGGCTCATGACTCATCTGGAGGGCTCTGGGCCAATGAGAGACACTCAACCAAACCTGTAAAGAATCACAGGGCTTCTACTTAGGGACGTTTCAAAAGACAGCAGCCTATGAGTGGGTGACATTTGCCCGAGTTTACGTAGAACTGTGGAGTCCATCCTAGCGGTCATTGAACCCGCGAATTTTTCCGGTCCCTACTAGTAAGTGGCCACGGACTTATATGTTTTTGAATGGTTGTTTGGATCCCGGGGTCGGTAGCACGTTGATTAAATAAACAGATTGAACAAGTAGTGTGTGTTTGGATTCCGTAAAAAAAAAAAAAAAAAAAAAAAAAACTCGCAGTCGAAGCCGGTAGACAAAATGCAATGTTTGAAAGACTTAGCATGAGTGTATTACGTGCATTGGTGAAGTGGTGATAAAGTTGTGGATTTAGTGACATCACGGCCCTTTTGAACTGGTTGGCAGTGCGCTTAACTAACTTAGACATTGCCCATCAGATAACTGTTATCAGGCTTTATTTTAAATAATGTAAAATTTGAAAAGTTTCTTATCATTGTTATTTGAAAGACGTCTGGCAGACATCCATTATTCAATCAATAAATAAATGAGTAATTTTTTGATGATTTTTGTAAGTTTACCGAATTTATGGCTTAATAATTACAAATTCCCAATATGGCGGTCAATATATGTCATCAATGGCTTACTGGAGGCTGGTAGTAGATTAGTTTAAGCCGTTTTTAAGACTTTCCACCATATTTATTTAAACTGATAGTTAAAGGTAAAATAAAATTTATGCATTGAACAGTATAGAAACAAAGAACATGAATCATTTGAATCAATCAGTATATTGATTGCATATTTTTAATGCTTTTTAGAATTTTTACCGAATTTCTAGCTAAATAATCACGAATTGCCAAGATTGCGCTTAAATGTAAAGATGGTGGGCGCCTAAGTAATAAATAATTACTGAACTCTAGCGAGTAAACATTAAACTAAAATGGCGGTATCACACTCTAGCTGAAAAAAACAACAGATTACGGCCTCCAGCAGACGAAAGCATGTTGTCGGATATTATGTCATACTAGCTGGCAATGTATAAATAAATAAATAAATATATATATATTGGCATTAGTGATGGGGGAGAGTAGGGAGAGCGTGCCGACTCTGGAACATAGGCGAGGGGGGAGCGGGGTAATCCGGGGATTATCCCATTTTTTATGGTTTTTTACGCATTTTTTATGGTTTTTTATGTGCAAATCCAGTTTTTATGCGCTAATCCAGTGGCTAATCCGCTAATCCAGTGGCTAATCCGGAGATCCGGAGATCCGCAAATCCGCAAATCCGCAAATCCGCAAATTCGCAAATCCGCAAATTCGCAAATTCGCAAATCCGGAGATCCGCAAATCCGCAAATTCACAAATCCGCCAATCCGCAAATCGCAAATCCGCAAATCCGCCATTTTATATTTCTAGAAATGTCCACCAACTTCGAATCGTGACGTCATGATTTTGTGTCGTCTGCTGGAGGCCGCCATCTTGATTTTTCCTGGTCGCCATCTTGTTTCGTCTGCTGGAGGCCGCCATCTTGATTTTTCCTGGTCGCCATCTTGTTTCGTCTGCTGGAGGCCGCCATCTTGATTTTTCCTGGTCGCCATCTTGTTTCGGCTGCTGGAGGCCGCCATCTTGTGTGATGTCATATAGTTCTGTTGGTCGCCACCAGGTAGCAGCAGGTATTATTTTATTTTAACTAAAATATTTTCAGTGCCGAGGCTGGGATTCGATCCATGGGACGTGAAAACGTCCAGGATGTCGTGGTTACGAGGCGGACGCCTTGACCACTAGACCACGAGACCAATTGGAATATGGTGGAATAAATAATCTATATATGCTACGTACTGACGGCAAGTTTATGATAAATGGGGGAGGGTGTTTTTGCCTTCCTTAATGAATACCTAAGGCGCCACATTTGAAATTAAAAATTATTATACAGCCGCCATCTTTAATTCCAGCACAGACTACCAGATGGCGCCAAATTCAAAAATTAGTTGCCAGAGGCGCCGCCATCTTGGTTCTCAAGTTGGCTGGTAGATGTCGCTAGTATCGCGCGCCAAATTCAAAAATTAGTTGCCAGAGGCGCCGCCATCTTGATTCTCAAGTTGGCTACCAGAGTGTGCCACCGTCGCCATCTTTATTTCATATTTCAGCTGCCAGGGCACAGCACCATTCGATAGGTCGAATGCTAATCGATATATTTACTTTTATTTCATATTTCAGCTGCCAGGGCACAGCACCATTCGATAGATCGAATGCTAATCGATATATTTACTTTTATTTCATATTTCAGCTGCCAGGGCGCAGCACCATTCGATAGGTCGAATGCTAATCGATAAATTTAGTAACAAGTGTTGCTACCAGAGGGCGCGATATTTAAATTTAAAAAATATTACAACCTTTAAACAATTCTCCGCCATCTTGGATTCAACAGCCCCACCATTTTGGAAGCACATGATACACCCAAGGACTCGTTCCAAAACATGCACAGAGTGCACCGAAAAGATTGTTCCCTTACATGCACAGAGTGCACCATATTGAATGATCATGATATGTGTTCCTTTATATGCATCAGAAGCAGGCATAAGAAATTTTTTCTTGTAGGCATACTTTAGTGTTAGCTTTCCTGTAATGCATTTAATAATAGTGTAAGCTCATTATTATTATTTAGTGATAGTGAATTTATAACTATGATGTGTAGTCTCATTCTCTTCATCTCGACGTGGCGGAAGATTCTCTGGAGTGTAAGCTGAAAAAAAAATAAATAAATAAAAACTTGTGTTTGAATTTATAGTGGTATGCTGCTTTCCACATCACCTTAGAGACTATGTCTCAGGAGGTACAGCATTAGATGCGTTAACTCCTTTTTTTTATACATGGCGAGTTTCCCCGAGAGGCCTATTTTCCATGTTTAACAAGGGCGCAAGCATTATGCTTCACCGTCACTCTCTCCCAAGCCGCTGTCCACTCCATCATCTGGCTCCACTTGCTCTTGAGCCTCCATTACAGCTTCAAAGCATGCTATAATACCGTTGTAAAGGTATGTTAGAAACTCGTATTCCTCTGGAAATGCAGCGAACAAATTGATCGCGGAGACCTCTAGATGGTGTACTATCGCATCTATATTCATGCCGATGCAAGCATGAAGCGCATATTCAATGCAATCGCGCATTTCCTCAAAAGCAGCCATGTTCATTATGGAATTGTCAGAGACAGAATGAAGACTATAGTTGACCTGGTCTTGACGGAAAGATGACATGCAACAAAGTTTAACCACATTAGCATTTAAAATCAGGATAGACTGAAATTTACTTTAAATTATTAAACAGACTAGCATTTAAAGAAAACTATCAGATTCACTATCTGAACCGTGTAAATAAGATGAGTGCAATCTCTACATGTTAAACATACCGATGGTTTTATCTCCACATGCGCAGTACAGTAGTGCATGGGTTCTGTCCAACATTCTTAATGTTTTATGGGTGAAGTGGGAGGCAATGAATCGAAGTTGGTTGCCATCTACCCAGTTGGCCACTCCGAGCGGAGGAGGAGTTTGGAGCGCTGTTGTTTTCCTACAACTCGACTCGGAGCAGCAATGCTTATTGAGCGTACCAAGGTATGAGGATAGTACAAAAAAAAAATAAACTGGAAAATTATAAAATAAAAAAAAAAGTTAGAATCTCTTATTATGTGGGGAACTCAGGTTCAGGGATCTAGACGGTAATGTCCCCATGGAAGCGTGCTAATTCCATCATCGGAAATGCTCCGCTTGTCGTCACGTGATGACAACGCCACCTTAGTCACGCGTTCAGTACAAACAATGTGATTTCATGAACGAAAATGATATTGAGTCCCCCAAACCCGTGAAATTGTTTGCAAGCAATCCAGATATTGCTCAAAAAGTAGCGAGCTGAGTACACTGGCCTTCACACCCTTGGCTTTAAGCGTAAAAGCACCATCGTCCATCTTGTATGCATAAAGTTTGGGGCGAAGACCAACATACTCAGTAATGATGCGTCCAGCGGCTTCATCCTTCATGACACCAGTCATGCCGTGGTTGACTGATGGAAACCTTTGAGCATTATCTGGAGCATAATTCGAAGTGTCGAATCGAGAAGCCAAATCGGGGAGAATCGAAGAATACACATCGCGACACTCGATGTGGTACAGAAGAGAATCGGTATCTGAGTAAAGCAGGTGCAGAGATGGAAAGGGAAACTTAACCTGCATATAGTTATAGTGGAAATCATAGAGATGCAATTTGGATAAATCTAAGATGGCCACACCAGTGTAAAGGGGTTTGTTGAAGGTTACCGAACCTTTGGCTAACTCAATGAGGACCAGATTCTCATCGACGATCCGCCTTGCCTTAAATGACGGACGACCTATCAACTCTGCCGCACCATATATGGTATCGTACCGCGAAACCACACGTATGTCACGCTCCCTACGCGGCGACTGCAAAGATTTGCCAAAAACGGAATTATTCATTAATTTATAGAAGGATTTCTCAAAGGGGTTCGCTGCCTGAGCACGGCAATTCAGATTATACCGTACGTACGACGCCATCCAGGATTTTTGTTCAAAGCGCAAAACACGATGAACATTGTCAAGAACGGCCCCGTACGTAAGGTAGTGCTGCAGTGTTTTTGCATGTAAAACATAGTTCTTTCGCGGTTCAAGTGTCAATAAGAGCTTTGACATATTGCCGTTCACCGGTACGCCATTCACGGGTGCAAGCGGCAGGTCTGATAGCCGGTCATGACATTCACGCGGAAAGGATAGATCCACCTCTATAAAACATGAGCAGTCACCATCGGTGTCCATGGTGCTAAAGTTCCAGTTTGCATATTCGAGTTCCTGCACCCACTGGAAGTTGCCCACCGGAAGCTTACCAAGCATCGTATGACCATAGAGAGAATTTACATCGAAATAACAGATGTAGGAAGATGGCAGGCTGGAGTCATAATCGCTCATGTAAACATTGTTAGCCTTCGCATAGCGCCGACTAACGTTGGTGATCCCACCCCGAACAGCATTCTCCAAGAAAAGATAGATATCTGGATCGGTGACTAATTCCAGACACACCTCAGACTTGCTCAACAAACCGTCCCACGCAAGTGATGGGGCCGTAATGTAGTGCGCCGGATCTAAGCCATAGGACTGGCAACAAACTGAACGGAAATTCTCGAACACGTCAGCCAACAAACACGTATCCACCTTCAAATACTGCAACGCGTAATCGTTCAAAGTCTTACAGCGGAAAACATTCCACGCAGATCTAGCGTGAGCATAGTCCCCGTCACTCACGTCAGTCCCACTAAGAGCATTATGAAATGCTTCCCTAGGGGGTAGTGAGGTCGTCTGCAGTTCTGCCATACTAGTGACGAAATCGTATGGGAACACCCCTTTCCTACGAGCTAGATCAAACTGTGCGTCTTCTGGAAACTGGACACGAGTGAGGCTCAGCTGAGCAGGCGAGAGATTACCTGCCAGAGTATCCAGAGATGAAGTTAGGAAGTTAAGGGAGTCAATGAATCTTAAACGCACTGTTCGAGTACCTCCTCTCGCATCATTACCGGTAATCGGTATGTACTTTGTTATGCTCTTGTAACTTTCAAGAGACGTGCCTATAACCCTGACCTCCCCGGGGTTCTCCAAAATGGAGGAACCGTCAGGTTGTGCAATATGACGTGAGACTAATGGTCTCATCAAAAAGTGGGCATCATAATTCTGAAGATTGTGGAAAATAGCCACCAGTTGGTTCTTCTGCAGTCTAAATGCAATATTACACTTAGAATGCGCATAGCCACGAATCTCACCGGTCAGGTGGTCATGGTCCAACACTGACTTGTCACCTAGTGTCTTATTACATATATGGCAATGTGTCTGACTCGCCAACCGCGCAGCAACAGCAGGAGTCTGGGCTTTCATGGGAACGGTCTTAGCATAAATCGCGCACACCCACTTAGTCATATCAATCAAGGTAGAGACCATGTCGGCAACACAATTCTCCCCTTCAAAGTGCGCATATCTGGTAAGCGAAGCATCGTACGAACAAACTAATAAAATGCTACATGCATAAGGCACGTGCTCGTTCACCGTCGTGGTGCTGGAGGCATCGGTCTCTGGTAAACAGGTGGACATCGGTTTCAAGTAGGTCTCTGTATCGCAATAAGCGACAAAGCCCATACGTTCCTTCTTGGATACATTTGTGAACTCGAGCCATTTGGTCTCCTCAGTCGGGAATACTGACCGAACGGCCGTGTGTTGGCTGCACAAATCAGTGTGGGAGTTCAACTTGTCCGCAGTATGGAAATACTGAAGACAGCGGTCGCAAACCCACTTTGTATGTTGATCACGCGAGAGTTGAGAAGAAAGCAAGCGGGACAAATTCTTAATAGTCACGAAATGGAGATGAGCGGGAGCACCAGACGCACGAATAGCTAAAATATTCACATGGCGATCACATCGCATAGAGGTAATGCAAATCGGCTGGATACTTGCATCAGTGGGTTTGTTAAAGTCCTCGTCAATAATCGTTCCCTGATCACTCACGCAAGAATAAATGTTCACGGAAATATTATTGAGACTCTCAAAGATCTTAACCTGATTCAGTGTCATGGGGAACGTCATACCGGTCGTATCAAAAACCTCGAGAGGATTAGGATACGATCCAGTACGAGTAACCATCCCAGCCGCCGGCGTCACACCTGCCATAACGGCATACAGAAAGCACATCTCACGGTCAGTCTCGATGTTTACACAAGCTTTGCGGTTAGACAAAAATGCAGGCAACTTTGTATGCGCGGCCCCCACCGTGAATGGTCGGTATGCAGAGACATGCATGTCGAGATGTTTTACATGACTCAACATCCATCCAGACCCGCGCAAAGCAAACTCACTTACATGCTCCATAAGCACAGAAACTAATGTGAAACTGAAAATTTCTGCTAGGTCCTCACTTAACAAAACAGGGATACTTTTGGAGGCGAAGTGGAAGCTTTCACTGATGGGCCCCTGCACAGGATCCTCCTTAATAAATACCGCGGCCAATGTAAGATAAATTTTGAATGGGCGGAGAACGCCACCCACTACGTCCAGAAAGGGTTCCCTGCACCTGGAGAGAAATCTATTAATGTTGGGGTCGGGCTGGGGAATATCATTCGCGATTCTGGAATCAACAAGTCGACCCTGGAATGCGGAATCTAAAGCGACGGGCTTCAGGCTAGGCAAAGAGGGAGGTGGCGTGTCTTCGATCTCTAGGTTGGATGAATCATCAGCCGACGATAAAATCACTGACTCAAATGATGATGAAGATGAAATCAATGAATCAATAGATGATTCATCGAGCTCAGACATCGAAGGCTCGCTTTCCTCAAATCTAGCACGCTTATTAGAGTATGGAGAAGACATTATTATAAAATGAATTTAAAAAAAATAAAGAAGGATACGCTCAACAAGTTAGAACCTGAAAAATAAATAAAAGATGCTTGCTCTAATATACTGAAACCAACAGCTGTATCATCACTTATTATTTTCCATAATATGTGTAAAAATTTGTATTGAAAAAATAAGTGTAAATATGAAATAATTGTATGTCATGAGAAAACTTCTTGTAATATTTATTTGTGAAGTATTTCAAGTTGTAAATAATGTAGAAATATAAAATGTTTAAGACATGTAAACAATGTGCAAGAAATTAATTATATGTCTGTATATTCTGAGAATGTAGAGAATTATTATTTACATGGAACATACTGTATTGAAAACAAATGTATATCAACTTCATATCACGCTTAATATTGTTTAAAGTTTGACAAAATTTATTTAACTGTTTGCAAGCAAAGAACGAGCTCTGAATGATTGTTGTTTTTATAAATCGTGCATAGCATTCAGTAACAGAATGAAAGATGTATTAAAGAAATATTAAATACACGCATCCCGTTGTAAAAATAATTATGAAAACAAGTTGATTCTCAATCATTAATAAATAAGCGAAAACAGGAATAATATTCAAAGTTATATAATCGCAACAAAAAAAATAGATTTTAGTAATTTTTCCGTGATAATACACAATTTAAGTAATATAAATACATGGATTTAGTTATTGCTTAATTCGACCGTTTTAACGTGTTTATTTATTTAAAATAGTGGACATATTGTTAAATAAGAACTGTAAACACAGTGCGCGAACGTGTTTTAACGAAACGAATGTACTCCATCTCGTGTTGTCAGTCAGAACTGACAGGACACATACCTTATCTGGAGAAGAACGTCTCTCTGCGGAGGAGGTATCGAGGGCTGACGAGGGCTGGCTGCGATCAAATGAGGTTTCCGACCTCTGTGGCAGGTGTATATATATATAAATCTGCGTCGGGCGATGACCTGAATTCTCGCGGAATCGCCTACTCTGTGTGTCGGCTTTAGATGACAGTTATAAACTGAAAATTATTAATTTAAGAAAGTTGAGTAGATTATATTTGGTAAAATCATTTAATAATATGGTGATCATGGAAAACTAGTTAAACTATATGTTTTTTGTTTTAGAAAGTAGATTTTTTACCATTCACTTTTTTTCAGAATTAAAATTTAATTAATGTTTTTTTTATTATAGCTTACTGAAAACATTTTTCTGCAATCGTTGTAATGCATTACAACGATTGCAGAAACTGACAACCAAGTCTGTGACAGCATATAGACACCTCTTAGGTGCGACGACAGTTGTCTGGAAAAACAAATTCCTTTCTCTGAAAATAGAGAGCTTCATCCACGGGCTCTCGCACGTCAACCCGCTGGTCAGCCCAGGAAGGCAGGACGTTTCAATGCTAGCTTTTATTTTATATCAGAGGAATACTTAAATCATAACAATAAATCAGAGGTTACACATTAGTTTTATTGTAGTCAACATACATTTCGTGAACGTGCGGGCGCAGAGACTGATGGATAATTTGAATACATTTTTTTTAAAATTATACTAAACCAGAAAATTATATAATTGAAAAGAGTATTAATAAAAAATACAGTAACCTACACGTTCTTTACTTAAGTTGCAAACAGTTTCGGTAATAAAATATGCATTATGCTTTTAACAATTTATTTTAAAACTTTATGCAAAACTGAAATATTACAAGAAAATCACACATAATGTTTGCATACAAACCTGAACATTTACATACAAAGAGTATTAAAGTGACGATAAAAAAAAGATTTGAATGCTAACTTGAACATTTCCTTACACACAAAGAATATTATATTTACGTATTCAGCTGAAACATTTACATACACAAAGTGACAAAAATTCAATTATACTTTGCTTAATAATTCTAGAAGTAATGAGCGCACTGCTACCCGGGCCATCTCGTCATTTCTTTGTATGGAAGCACTAGACTCTGTTTGAACTCCGACATCTTGACTCACCGGTCCTAAATGACTGAGATCTCTGGTTCGACTCTTGCGAGAGGCAGCAGGCTTTCGCTGTCGTCTGGTGGACTTCGGTGTCGCCTCGGTGATTGGCTCAGCTACAGGTATGATGGATTTTGGCGAATCAGGGCTGATTTGAATGCATTCAGGGATAACCTGAACCGATTGGGTAGCTGTCTGGTTGAATGCGTGTGCGTAGACGTCTTCACTCGTGGCAGGCAGCACTGTATCGTGTCGAAGCATGTTAACAATACATTGTCCATAACCCGAGCAGTTAATTAATTCAAATGGTATGTCTTGAGGTCCTGGGTCGAGTATTTGTTTCGAGTGAAACATGCCGTCACAGCTTTCCGATATGTGTTTTAAATTGTCTTGACTCCACTCGCTGTAATCAACACTGCCTAGACCAGGATTTACACTCACGTATTTCTTGCTTGAATGAAAGTTAGACATCTTGCTTGGCACAGATCCTCACACCGACACAGTTTCAGCTCGACTGTCGACCCAGGAAGCGGCGATCCTATTTAAAAATATATTGCCCATCCGAATGAATAAATTGATTACGAAATTCCATAGAGTAGAGCATCTCGTAGAACAGTCCATTATCTATATCCCCATAGTTGCTTGCTTAGATGCGTCGACACCGAGAATTTGTTTTCTCGTAATAAACAACCTCTCGATAAGGAACACAAATGAGTACTGCAAGGCGTGTCGTGAGGTGGGTTCCACATGCATGTAGCGGGATTATGCCGATAGTGTTTAATTCCGGTACACCATTCGGAGAAAGTACTTTCATAGTCTCTGTCACGGGATGTCTTGAGCTCATCAATAGTACAGGGAAACTTTGCCATTGGATGACTAAGATTTATTACACAGTCTTTATGCTGACAGTCGAAAACAGTCAAGAGAGTCACGGACTTGTATGGTCTATCAGCGTGCCACCTCAGTCGGAAATGAGTATTTTCGCGACAAAGTTCGAAATAAACGTATCGAAGACTACTCAATCCAATATCAAATTCATAGAACTCTACATGAAATTCAACACAGTTCAGACTTGCACGTTTGTAAAGATATCTATTTTCGGTATTGTCAAACAAAGTCGAAGGCTTCATTTCTTTAGATCGTGGATCAGGAGGATAATTAAAATATCTTGTCGCTTCATCCCATGTTAAGATGCTCGGTGCCCACAATTCATCTATTACGGCATCTTCTTGGCTTTGAGTTATATCATGGAATCGCGGTGATAACATGACTGACATAGGTATTGTCTTAGCTCTCAAACTTAAGCGAATGGGGTGAATCGATAAAGTTTACACTGAAGGAAACTACATGTCTCGTAGCAAACACTGTTTTCATAAGTTGCGTAGTGAACATAACCGTCACACTTCTCCTCCCAATGCACAACTGTCTCTGGGTTCGTGCTGCGTCTCAAATCACACCTTACTGCAGAATAATCTGGTTCTGAGGTTATAGTTTCAGTAGCGGCTGCTGCCTTAAGTTCTTCTAAGGTAGTAGGAAATTTACTGTCGGGTCTCAAGTAGTGCACAACACAATCTACCTGATTGCAGGGCGTCTCAATAAAGTCCGGAGCCTCCAGATCGCAATCGGTGCTCCAGTGATGATTGAAGTTGCAGACTATGAGGTGGAACTCTCCATCTCCGGTAAGGTATGCCACACGACGAAAGCCGGGTGACACGTCTGCGTAGCGTGCCGATGGATCGAACGTCATTTTTCTTGAATATATAGTGAGTCTACGCCCGCACGACCGCGAACTGTACGCTGACTGTCGTACCCCGGGACGATGACCTCAATTTATAGCGCCTCCAGTCCAGACATGTTTACCGTTGCTTCGCTTGTTGTTGATTCCATTTCGAGCGCGTCATCCAACATTCCAGGATCGCTGTGTTCTAGCATCCAAGCCCTAAGCAATGCGACGTTACGGCGAGACGATACAGGTCTTATGCTGTCACGATTTTGAGCATACATTATGTCTAATTTTTTGAAAGCCGGGCAGCCATATTCCTCTTGTGCATCCACTATGTGCATGTGTTTGAGACAGTGTTTACCCAACCATCTTTTCTGTTCGCTTCCAGCAACTATTACAGTTCCACTCAAGTGAGTTGTCAAGATGGTGGAAAGACTGTTGTAGGGAAACAATCCGTGTTCCCATTTTAAACTATGAAAATTTTTAGTGAGCCACGCATTACTTCTCCGGTATTTACAACTAATGTCTCTCCACTCAAACGGCGGTTTGAATGTTCGCGTAATTATGTTCCCCTCAGAGTCAGCAATGCTATGTTCCTTGGTAATAAAGCCATACTGAGAGAAAAATCCTTGCAGATTAACATACTTCATGGTGGCTGAGACACGACTGAGCCTCTACTATGCTTAACCCAGTATTTTAACAGCTTTGTCTCGTGTATTATAGGAGACAAGTCTGTCGTGCAATATTATTGCAAATGCTTGTGTTAAGATCGGTAGGTTGTCTGAGCTTGTGATCTCCAACTTGCAATCTATGATATTCGAAGGTATTTTCTCAGCTTGACGGCTTACATCAAACATGAATAACGTAGCCAGTTCCTTAAACTGATGAGGGTCAAGCAAAGGTGCATTCTGCTTTCCATAGTAAGACTCTTGAAAATTTGAATACATATCATATGCGATTAAGTAAAATCCATTGTCGAAGTTTATGTCCAAATCCGTGTATGGATAACTTTCTGAATTCAAGAATAGTTTTATATTCTTTATGTTGCAGTGGTCAAACCTCGATTTATCGGCAGCCATTACATTATGTTTAGCCGATTGAAAGCCGACTATTATGTATCGTGGTTTTTCCATCGAGAAGCTTGTCTTTACTGACCAGCTGACATTTTGTGCTTGTGGCATGCTGGGATATGTTTCAACAGACCAAGATCTAAATGCTATATCTATATTTCTGCCTTTCTCCACAAGCTTAAGCAGTCGCGTGCGTTCCGCTGGAGACACTTGGATGTGTGGTACGGCCCAATCAATAGAGTTTATGGTTAAATTAACTGCTTGAGGCTGCGCACTCGCATCTACGATCGAGTTAATGTACGTATTTTCTAAAACTATAATTAACTCTTGTTTGGAGTTTAGAAGTATACGGTGATAATCCTCAGCAAAGCCGAGGAGATGGATTAGCGGAACACAGATTTCGAAAACACCATCGGCTGTTAGAGGCAAGCTATAGTTTTCCTCGAGACACCATCCCTCCATTTTGCTGATGGCGTATTCATCACGAGTTCGTGAAAGATAATTCTTCACTGTAGATACCACTCCTAGTGATCTGGTCTGATCTATAAGAACGCCGTTCAGTTCAAATCCTATCCGATTGATCATATGTAATACACCATTGTTTATAATCTTTGCATGGTCCGGTTTCCGTCCGTCTGCCTTGACGAGTTTTCCACGTATACGCAAAAAGGATTTTGAGATGTTTGTGTATGCATCATGATTTTGAATCACTATACGGATTTCAGAGTTGGGGGCATAGGGTCCATTTAAGTATGGTTTGTAAATATGCAGTTCAGTTTTTGAAATAGAATCCTCAAATTGTGGTGCTTGCTCGACTTCAAGAACGGTGTTCTCCATGAGGATAAACTCTAAATCCAAGTTTTTTAAGGAATCTCACGTTAACAGATGTTAGCCGCTTGATGTCTCGTCGTCTACTGGATAAGGACACACCTGAACCGCTCCATTTATGCTTAGAAAAATATTTCACTCCCATTGTTTTTTCAAATGCAGTCTTAGAGTTATTTCTTCCTTTCTTAGGTTAACTAAGCGTCCTTCCTGATCGACTATTTGAATGTCGAGCTCCGATATCGATTGAACGGTAACTGGGACATAAATGAGCGTGGTAGGTCGTTCATTTATCTTATATCCCGGAGGTACTATGGGGGAAAATTCATGAATAGTATTGTTTAATTTACCATTCAAGTATGTGTGTCCCACAGCATTGCTTGTAATTCGTATAACATTCACGGGGAATATATTTACAGGATTTGTCGATTCATGCAGCTCACCTGCTTTGTATACTTGAGAAGAAAATCCAAGCATTTCACCTAATGTATTTTTTCCACTAAAATCCACATGTATTTTGTTGCTGAACATTATGCACTGTAAGGTGTTGGGGTTGCCTCGTAATAGAAATGTTGAATCTGCAGGTAGGTTCTGTTTTATGTAAGCTTCCATGTCACTTATTTCATATGCACCTGTTGGTAATTTCATTTCATGATGTTCATTGTTTGCGATGTATCGAAAAACTTGATTATTTTCATCAATGTTCGGTATCGAGTTATATGTTGTCAGATCGATCAATGCCATTGTCCACTCTCCATCCAATTGCAAGGAAGGGAAGTAGTAGGTTCTCATAATCGAGCTCTTCCCAGTTAAAATTAATGTTATTGACATTTTGTCTAGTTTACACTGCGTCTCGCGTTGTGTGTGGTCTCTCTATAAACACTCTGTCGCATATGTGGCTTATGATAACACTAATGCTTCTTATATATTGATACTAAAAATCTTAAGCATAAGTGACCGCAATTCCATGAATGCAACTTTTGTTGCCTGTCATAATTATAGGTTATGTTGCACTTGTTTAAATATCGTATCAGTTCCACTGGTGGAGGCAAGTCTCCGAAGCTATCGTAATATTCAACGTTAGGACCGGTCTTGACATAAGCAGTCCAATGCGTTCCCGGTCCTTTGGATGAGTCTAGATTCAAAATAGCACTTTCATTACGCAATGGTTTCTTAGGTAGCGAATCGCGCATGTATATTTGTCTAAAGTATGGTATTTTCAATTCTTTTATCGCCTTCATTAACTCGAGGTTTGTAAGAGCTCGCTTTGGTAAGTTTTTGATTATCGCTTCCTGCTCCCGCGAATTTTCTTTCTTCTTCTTCCTCTTCGCTTTCCCCCACCACCCGACTGTGGGTAGGGGCGTAGATAAAGTCCTGAACCGTTTTTTGCTGCACGTGCTATTGCTTGCATACGTGCCTGACTCCGGACATCGGAAACAGTTTTAGCAACACCCGCAGCTCCACCAATTAAGCTGCCTAATGCAGCGAGTGCTGGAAATATAAATGGTAATAGACCACCCTTCTTCCCCAGGGCTTTCCTGACAGATTTACGGTTTCTCTTCTTTGATGATGATGAAAATCTTAAACCTGCACCAAGCTTACGTTTCACTCTCATAATCTTGTTAACGGTCCACGCGGATACTCTCTGTCCAAATTTAGTTTCGGGAGACTTTCTAATCTTCTCGGCCGTGTCAGCTAATATTTTATCCGCTTTATGTCTTTCAGCCAAGTTATTACTATTCGCATACACAATATCGTGAAGACGACACGCCTCGTCTAGTGCATTCACACCACGATCACCTCTTGCTAGTCTCTCGGCTAGTCTCGTGCCAGGTCCACAGAAATTGTAGCCCGGAAGATGTGCCTCGAATGGTAGCTTATTTATAACAGAATTAACTAAGCCTGAACCTCTCTTCCGTCTCATACAAGACATATCAATACACTGAGTGGTTTCACTATAAGGATGACTGTTTTATAGTGTTTAGGTTTAGTATTAAGAATGGAGGTTGTTCAACAACAGCTCGCTTTACCAATTTCACTAATTGATGATGATGTGTTTAGTAAAACTGAAGAACGTCATGGATCTCTGTTACCAAATACCATACGGTGTATAGTGTCAGGTCCTTCGAATTCTGGCAAAACTTGTCTTATTCTTTCACTTCTAGAACACCCCAATGGGATACGTTTTGAGAATGTGTATTTATATAGCAAGTCCCTAGAACAACCAAAATATCAACGTTTAGCCCATGTGCTGGAAAATGTCGGGGGAGTGAAATTTTTTAAATTTCGAGAAAATGCTGATGTTTTAGACCCCAGTCAAGCCCTCCCCAACTCTGTGCTAATCTTCGATGATGTTGCTTGTGATAAACAAAGCATTGTTCAAAAGTATTATTCTATGGGGCGACACCACAAGATCGACTGTTTCTACTTGGTACAAACTTATACCCAAACCCGAAAGCAATTAGTGCGAGATAATTGTAATCTAATAATTTTGTTTAAAATGGACGATCTTAATCTAAAACATGTGTTTTCCGACCATGTCGGTACAGATATGAGCTTTGAGAGATTTAAAACTCTTTGCGGTCACTGTTGGAACAGTCCTAATGAGCATGGTTTCATTGTGATAGCTAAAGATTTTCCTCTACATAAAGGGCGTTACAGATGTGGTTTTGATCAGTTTATTGTGATAGGTTCATGAATCATGATGTCAAAGTTCGGTGGTGGTGGACTTAAACGATCGCACGACTCATGCATGACGTTTACTCGTGAAGGGGACTGCGACTTAAGCTGGAAACATTTGAAGAGAGTTGGTGATCCTAAACAAGATGGTGATGCTGCTAATAAGAAGTATGTTGACGCAGTAAGCGGGGCTTTTACACATGCTTTGCATTCGATGACTGATGGTATGACACGACAAGTTACAGATATCAACAGATCACTTACTGTAACAAGAGATGTGCAAGTGGGGATTATGGAGTTCTTGCGCAATATAGAGGCTAAAGAACAGCATTTAATTGCTCAATTAAATGAAAGTCTTTCAGCTGTGTCGACAAAGTTGGGTGATATGTGCACCTCGTTGGAGAGCAGGTTAGATTTATTCGCACAAACATTTATAGAGGAACTAAATGATGCACTAAATGCTAACATGGTTGAGATGGTATTGAAAATTAATGCTGGAATTGTACAACAGCTTTCACAAATGAATCGCACTGTTGGTGTTTTGACGATTACTCCTGATGAATATTCTCGCGGTGTGTTGTCTAAGAAACCTTCACCTCCAAAACCAGCACCTGCAAAAACAGCATCTTCAAAACCAGCACCTCCAAAACCAACACCTCCAAAACCAGCACCTCCAAAACCAGCACCTCCAAAACCATCAAGCTCTAGACATGCCTAGATCACTCACGTATTGATGCTAGTTGTATATAAAAGGGTGATATGCTATCGCTAACTCTGCAGTCATGTCTCTTGAGGCTAGTAAGTTGGAGCGCGTCATAGAAAATGTTCGTGCAAAGTATCTACTTGCCAAACGAGCTCGTTTGGAGAGGGATGCAATTAATGAAGAAATATTCAAGTCTGTTAATTCGCGTTTGGATAAACTTGGACCTACTACATCGCTCGCACAGTCTATCGATACTGTGAAGCAGGATTCTGCGGAAGAAGCTACTGTGAAACAATATTTAGAATCAAGCGACAGTGATGACTCGAACGCTATTCCTTTAAAACATCACGGTGTTCCATATGATGATTCTTTAGGTGGAGTGCAGTCTTATTTGCAGAGCTACAACCTTCGCTCTGGTGATGGAACCTATGGTGTATCTAAACGACATAACCGCTGGTTTTTAGGGGACACGGAAGTATTTTTTCACGATAACAATATGATTCGCGTTAAAGATGAACTAATACAACCTGCTCCTGGTTTATTTGAACTTTTATTTCGCAGAGAGCCGCATACGTACTCGGAATCGGCCCTTAAACAATATGGTAATCTACTAGAGCTTACAAATGCTTATTTTAAAAAGAATGATCCTGCAACAAATCTCTATAAAAGCACGTCACATGCGAAATTTGATATCATTAAGCAACTGTTTCCACATATTGGTTCGCAGCAACGAGGAAGTGGATTGTTACATAAAACATTGGATTTAGGTCGTAAACGAGAGTTCATTTATTGGAATGATCCGAATGAGATAGTAGATCGACTCAGGTTGTTAATGGCCTCGCAGGCTTCTGGCCACACCGGACACAATAACGAAATCCTTTCGATACTTGAAGAGTTACAAGAATCAGGATACATTGCAAAATGAGCGACGCACAGCGTGGGATTGCATACGAGCTTCACCGAGGCAAACGTATTATATTTCCTCGCAGAAGGGTTTTAACATATGGACTCCATGATTTACTACAGATTGATTTGGTAGAAATGATACCATACAGTAAAGTGAACAGTGGTTACAAGTACATCCTGACTGCCATAGATGTGTACAGCAAACGTGCTTATGCAGTTCCAGTTAAACAAAAGACAGGTGTGTTGGTTACTGCTGCCATGAGAAGTATTTTGAAAGAAGCAGGAAGTTTTAAAAGTATTCAAAGTGATGCGGGAACAGAATTTTATAACTCAACTTTCAGAGCTCTTATGAAAAGAAAAAATATTAATCATTATTCCACTCACAGTGAGATTAAAGCAAGTGTGGTAGAGCGGTTTAATAGATCTCTAAAATCGCTGCTTTTTCGCGAGTTTTCAGCTCAAGGAAATTATAAGTGGCTTAAAATTTTACCACAAGTTCTACGTGTCTACAATAACAGATTCCACCGCACCATTGGCATGGCTCCGAATCAAGTGAAGGATGACTCTTTGCTACAAAGTGTTTACAAATATGTAAAGACAATTGACCCTAGAAAACCTAAGGCTCGTGTGGGGGATCATGTACGCGTGTCACGAAACAAGAAAGTTTTTGAAAAGGGGTTTACACCGAATTGGTCTCACGAAGTGTTTAAAGTAACAGCTATGAGGTCCAGCTTTCCGCGTGTGTATAACTTGAGTGATATGGATGGAAATGAAATACAAGCTGTTTTTTATGCTTCAGAAATTCAAATTACAAAATACCCCGATACATACTTGGTAAATAAAATTCATCGAAAGCGTGGTGAAAGATTACAGGTGTCTTGGAAGGGGTTTCCCGATACCGTGAGGACATGGGTAAAGAGAAATGATATGAGAGTTTAAGATTACATATACACATTTTATTTTACCTTATTGCTTGTTCTCAATCGAAGCATATTCTATGGAATCGTTTGTGTGGGCTGTTGTTGAGATTCTATTCCTGCAATGTATTTATAATGTGTGGACTACTTCCTGAACACGACCCAGCACTCTGCAGCTTGGGATCAACAAGCTGTGACGTCAGCCCGCGCTGGGCGCCTCATTGGAATGTGTAGCGCGACATCGGGGTTGTTGTCATCTTTCCGTCAAGACCCGGTCAACTATAGTCTTCATTCTGTCTCTGACAATTCCATAATGAACATGGCTGCTTTTGAGGAAATTCGCGATTGCATTGAATATGCGCTTCATGCTTGCATCAGCATGAATATAGATGCAATAGTACACCATCTAGAGGTCTCCGCGATCAATTTGTTCGCTGCATTTCCAGAGGAATACGAGTTTCTAACATACCTTTACAACGGTATTATAGCATGCCTTGAAGCTGTAATGGAGGCTCAAGAGCAAGTGGAGCCAGATGATGGAGTGGACAGCGGCTTCGGAGAGAGTGACGGTGAAGCATAATGCTTGCGCCCTTGTTAAACATGGAAAATAGGCCTCTCGGGGAAACTCGCCATGTATAAAAAAAAGGAGTTAACGCATCTAATGCTGTACCTCCTGAGACATAGTCTCTAAGGTGATGTGGAAAGCAGCATACCACTATAAATTCAAACACAAGTTTTTATTTATTTATTTTTTTTTTCAGCTTACACTCCAGAGAATCTTCCGCCACGTCGAGATGAAGAGAATGAGACTACACATCATAGTTATAAATTCACTATCACTAAATAATAATAATGAGCTTACACTATTATTAAATGCATTACAGGAAAGCTAACACTCAAGTATGCCTATAAGAAAAAATTTCTTATGCCTGCTTCTGATGCATATAAAGGAACACATATCATGATCATTCAATATGGTGCACTCTGTGCATGTAAGGGAACAATCTTTTCGGTGCACTCTGTGCATGTATTGGAACGAGTCCTTGGGTGTATCACGTGCTTCCAAGATGGTGGGGCTGTTGAATCCAAGATGGCGGAGAATTGTTTAAAGGTTGTAATATTTTTTAAATTTAAATATCGCGCCCTCTGGTAGCAACACTTGTTACTAAATATATCGATTAGCATTCGACCTATCGAATGGTGCTGCGCCCTGGCAGCTGAAATATGAAATAAAAGTAAATATATCGATTAGCATTCGACCTATCGAATGGTGCTGCGCCCTGGCAGCTGAAATATGAAATAAAAGTAAATATATCGATTAGCATTCGATCTATCGAATGGTGCTGTGCCCTGGCAGCTGAAATATGAAATAAAGATGGCGATGGTGGCACACTCTGGTAGCCAACTTGAGAATCATGATGGCGGCGCCTCTGGCAACTAATTTTTGAATTTGCCGCGCGATACTAGCGACATCTACCAGCCAACTTGAGAACCAAGATGGCGGCGCCTCTGACAACTAAATTTTGAATTTGGCGCGCGATACTAGCGACATCTACCAGCCAACTTGAGAACCAAGATGGCGGCGCCTCTGGCAACTAATTTTTGAATTTGGCGCCATCTGGTAGTCTGTGCTGAAATTAAAGATGGCGGCTGTATAATAATTTTAATTTCAAATGTGGCGCCTTAGGTATGCATTAAGGAAGGCAAAAACACCCTCCCCCATTTATTATAAACTTGCCGTCAGTACATAGCATATATAGATTATTTATTCCACCATATTCCAATTGGTCTCGTGGTCTAGTGGTCAAGGCGTCCGCCTCGTAACCACGACATCCTGGACGTTTTCACGTCCCATGGATCGAATCCCAGCCTCGACACTGAAAATATTTTAGTTAAAATAAAATAATACCTGCTGCTACCTGGTGGCGACCAACAGAACTATATGACGTCACACAAGATGGCGGCCTCCAGCAGCCGAAACAAGATGGCGACCAGGAAAAATCAAGATGGCGGCCTCCAGCAGACGAAACAAGATGGCGGCCAGAAGAAATCAAGGTGGCAGCCTCCAGCAGACGAAACAAGATGGCGACCAGGAAAAATCAAGATGGCGGCCTCCAGCAGACGACACAAAATCATGACGTCACGATTCGAAGTTGGTGGAAATTTCTAGAAATATAAAATGGCGGATTTGCGGATTTGCGATTTGCGAATCTGCGGATTTGCGATTTGCGGATCTGCGGATCTGCGAATTTGCGGATTTGCGGATTTGCGAATTTGCGAATTTGCGAATTTGCGGATTTGCGGATTTGCGGATTTGCGGATTTGCGGATTAGCCACTGGATTAGCGCATAAAAAACTGGATTTGCACATAAAAAACCATAAAAAATGCGTAAAAAACCATAAAAAATGGGATAATCCCCGGATTACCCCGCTCCCCCCTCGACTATGTTCCAGAGTCGGCACGCTCTCCCTACTGGGGAGGTAAGTCTACCGGTGGCTTCTGTTGAGAAAGGTTCAGACGCCACTTTTTGCCTTCACCGGTTTCCAACCGAGGACTCCCCGAAGTGCGTTTTTTCATTAATATTTTATTGTAATTTTATTAATTAAAATTTGTTTATAAATTGTAAAAATTTTCCAATTTAAGATAGCGACCATAGCAAAAATTGCAACGATGACGTCAATTCAAAATGTCGGAATGTTCTAGAAAACAATTTGGCGGATGTGAAAATCAAAATGGCGGAATCCAAGATGGCGTATCCAAGATGGCCGCCGGGGTCAAGGTCAAAGTATTAGGTCAAAGGTCCAGGTCATCCAAGATGGTGGCCATGACGTCACAATCCAAGATGGCGGTTGAATCCTCAGATCCTCTCCGGAGACCCAGCCGCCGGACCGGCTTTTATATTCTACTGACCGAGTTTCGTATTATAAAGTATATATTTAAAATGAGAACACATCACTGACAATTACAAAAAGACGCGTTATTTTTTTTGTGTGTTAACGAAATTATTTGTTTTTTGTAATGACCTTTTATAGGGTTGTTAGTTCCAGGAGGAATTTTTTGTAACTACTGAAGTATTTGTTTGATATAACTAGACGATTCTGCTGTCACTACCAAATATTTGGTGAGAAATTATTCAAACATTAAATAGCTTGGTGGTAGGATTTTTTTTTTTTTTTTTTTGTTTTTGCTTGTAATTTTCCATTCCTGAAAAGAGTGGCATAAGAATATGAATTCGTTGGATCCTTTTATATAGGCGGAGCACATGTTTCACGCACATCGGGGCATGTACTAAGCTCATTGGTGTTTCAAATTAAATGGTATAGTAGTGAAACTATCCTGCAATACAATTTGTAAACTTGAATAGTAAAAACATGATAAAGTCGCAATTTGAAAAGGTAAATTGTGTTGGAACAAACATGGAGTCAAATATATTTAAAATATTGCTGGTTCTCATAAGTTCTCATAAGTGGCACTACAATCTAAGTTATTTTCAAAAAAAAAAGTTTTATTCCAAAACATAAATTTGAAAAAATTTAATTGAAACATTTTAAAACACATATTTAAATTTTTTTGTATATGTACGTGTATTTTTTGCTTAAACGACAGAATTCAGTTGTAAATACTTCCTACAAACAACATTATTGAGCTGATACAAAATCTAAGAATTAAAATTACTTTATTCATCATGGCGTCGAATATATGTAATCTAACAATTTCTGATGTCTAGACAGTATAATAAACGCTGCGCTGATTCTATATGTCTATGTTAACTAAACGTTATCAATATTGTAATGCCAGAATTTAAACCTATTTTTAAGTGGTCATTTTTTTCTATGACTACAAATTATAACATAAAAGATAGTCGTATTATTATAAAGTTTTTATTAACTATGCGCGGTGTTGATTCTGCGATGTTCACGAAATCACTATATACGGATTAATCACACCGGTCCGCCATATTTTGAGTATTTCCACAGATGGAAGCACTGACTTTACAAACTTCCGTTCCATTCTCTTTAAATACTCCTACCGAATGCTGTATACCGGGAACTTAGACGTTTACACATAAAAAAAATATATTTGTTTTTGGCGTGATAACGTTTTATAAATCGATGAACGCCGGCTACACGCACGAAAAAGCATGACTCATTGTCACGTTCCTGCCTGAGCTGAGCGTGCAAGAACCGGCCAACCACCGTGCGAGAAAATATTCTATAATTTCAAACAGGCAAAGGTGGGCTTTTTTAACTAATTGTTCGTGATTATATTTAAACAAATTATTTAAATTAAATTTGCAAAGACTGTAAGTATTATTTGAAAATTAAAAAGTTCACAATTTTTCATAAATCTTTTTCTTATGACGTTTTCACGTAAAATTATCGTTCGTAAACCGACTTTACAGACAACCCCCTTTTTTTTTTTAATGGTGGGTTAATTTAAAAACAACATCTGTGCCTACCCCTTCAGTTGTTCTGTTTATATCCGAGAGTCAAGTGCACGTACAGGCGAGGAGGTAATGTAATGAAACGGGACTCTTACGTGAAGCTATGTGGCTCACGGAGGCAATAGAGTCTTTACGCGTCACTGTAACGTTGATGCCTTACGAGCCCGTAAACGTGGGGGCCGCGTATAGCTACTGTCGCAGGGTAGGGGGAGGGGAGTGGAGGGAGTCGGGGTATTGGGGCGATAAAGTGGCTGGCGCGAGTAAATCATTTACTGAGGGGGACTTCGTAAATCTCCGAGAAGGCGTGGTTGTCCGTCGGTAGCCACCGCGGCCAATATATCGCCCCTGGAGAAAATGCGGTTATCTCCGGACCGCGGACCGGGTTTAAGTGTCGGCGCTGGGTTTACGCCCTTACGGTTTGCACTGCCCCGACCCCTTTTCCCCTTACAGACCAACCATCCTCGCTGGCGTTCCAGGTGGAGAGCAGTTGGGAGTGAGTACCTGGTCGCTTGGAACACGTGCGACTGTGTTAAGGGGATGCCTTACATTTTAGGTCATGATTTTATATTTATATCAATCACTGATCAACATTTAGACTTTTTTCCATTGTTTAACTTTCACGAAATGAAATATATATACAGCGCATACTTTCCGCATAATTAGCTGCCAAATTTACATTTTTAACGTTTTTTGGGTTGTACAAATAAGGAGAATTTAAATTATTGCATAACTGAAACATTTTTAGGTTCAACTACAATGTCACTGGCTACTTCACGATACGGTTTGCATTTCTATCACAAACTCTCATTTAATGTTTCTTCGCTGTAAAAATCGTAACAAATTTGAGAATTTTTGAAATTCCGGGTAAAATTAATTAATAGTTTTTGAAAGAAATTCAAACAATTTCTTGAAGTAGCCAGTGGCATTGCAGTTAAACTTAAAAAGTTTCAGTTCTGCAATAAATTACATTCTCATTTGTACAACCCAAAAATATTAAAAATATAACTTTGGTAGCTTATTATGCAAAAATTATGCGCTGTATATATTTTTTATTTCGTGAAAGTTAAAAAATTGAAAAAGTCGACAAGTTTATCTGTAGTTACTGTAAATATAAAATCTTGACCTGAAATGGGAGGCACCCCCTTGAGGGGGTAGTATCCAAAACCATTTTGCTTCTATAACTTCGTGTGTTAGCTCATTCTTAAAAATAAATTCATAATAAACTAACGTAAGAATATTTTTTTAAGTTTTAGAAATTTAACAAGAATTTATTAATTGGTTTTTAAGGAACTTCAAGGCCAATTTCAAATTAATCGTTTGTGTGTAGCCTTTGACATTAACTGTTGAATTTTTTTATATAACATTCGTAATTTAATTTTAAAAATTGTTTTCCCCCACAATCCTATTTTTTAAGGGTTTTAGGGATTTCAATTAAAAATTTTATACAACACGATTACATGCTGTTAGTTCATAAAAATTGACCTTTAAGTTTCTCAAAGTTATTTTAATAACTTTCATAAATTGATAAAGCACTTTATTAACCGTTAACGATGATTATATTATGAATTTATTAAAAATAATAAGCAAAAACACGAAATAATGAAAGCAAATAATTCAGTATACTAACTCGTTAAGGCCCTTCGGTTACTGCTGCGGAAAAGTTTGAACTGCGCCACCTCAATAGCATTGTTTCCTGGTTCTGGGGCAGGCATCGCATTCTTGAATTAAGGCCTTTCCATAGCTGCTTTGGTGAGGTTCAAACTGCAAATATCTTATATACTAGATACCTAGTTGATGACTAGTCTTTAAAACTTAAAGATTGACTCTCACGGAGCGGATGTTATAGATCACCCCCGCATCTTTTATAACAAAAAAATTGGTTGTCTGTAAAGTCGGTTTACGGACGATAGTTTAACGTGACAACGTCATAACTAAACATTGATGAAATGATTGCATACTTTATGAAAAAAATTGAATCATTTTTTTTTTAATAATAAAAGTATAAATACTTGAAATTATACTAGTAATCAGATTTTTAAAATGCAAGAATAATTAACCTTTATTGCCGAAATTGTTGTTGTAATAAGCAATGAAAACCACTTTAACTTTTCACTTCACTTTATAAACAGTCGAGTGGAAGAGAGATAGATGCGTGGCAAGCGTACAATGAGCTTAACGGGACACAGCGTAACGGAACAATGTGTGTAACGGTACACAGGGTAACGGAAAAATGTGCGTAAAGGGACACTTTTTCGTGCGTGCAGCTGGCGTTCATCGATTTATTAGACGTTGTCACGTCAAAAAAATACGCGAACGGAACAGCACCTAATTTATTTTATAGTCAAATATTTGCATGGTATACCCGTTCCTTTTTGCATAAAGAAAGAACATTCCTGTAAGGGGCTGATTGAAAAAACCAATAGGAGGAGATCTCCTCAAGGAATTTATGAAGAGCTCAAATAACTCCAAGTCAAAGACAACTCCATGCTCTGACTAAAACGAGCACAGAAAGGAAAACAAACAAGTTCTGTAATAGGTTTCAAAAGTAAGCAATTTATAAACGTCATCACAAGCACAAGAAAGATCATACAACATCAAAAAACATTATCATACAACAGACAACATTTTATACCTAAGTTTTTACCGGTTCCGTGTGTAGCAGGAGGGGTCATGTGGTTTTTACACTGTTATAAATTACAGACAATCTAACGGATCTGTCAACAAAGAATTTGCCTCAAATAAACGAAGAAATCTTTGTAAATTAAGGTAACTCTAACAACCAAGAAATTTCACCGTATTTCGAATTCCAAGCTCTGATTTCCTAACGCACGCTTGAAAGAAAGAAATTTATTTTTGCAGTAGTTTGACCAATATTCGAATATTTTGATTAAATACCAAGATCATTCTCATGTACTCATTTTTGAAGTATGTGAACTTAGTACCCGTAAATTAAAAAATTTATCCATGGATCATACTCATTGTTTATGAACGAAAGTTTCGCTCGTAATTCGAACTCGTTTCTGGGAAATGGGAATGGAAGGGTCCATGGGTTAAATTGTATTAAAGCTTTCTGGAAAACCCGCCTACTATTAGGAGGGGAAATTGAATTCGGAATAATTATCGCAGTATTATTGTATCTTCTATGTCAAAGCAAGTATAACATACCTTTTAAGATTCCCCTTCACGAGGTTTACTCCTAAATTACTATTAAATAAGCGTTGCAAAGTAACTGTAGGTATTAAAAAATAATAATGTTATTAATTTTTAGGTTATATTGCTACAAAGACTCTATTTTCTTCGTTATTCAAACTATATATCTATATGAGAATATTAATATATTTTATACTCACTCTTTTCTGCACAGTAATCGTATACTTAAGATTTAAAATAAAAATTGAAAAAAAAAACACAATTTGAACACTAATAGGAACAGATATAGTGTTGTCGTTAACACGTCACGTGACCGTGTCGATGACGACTTACATGAATTTGCTCCCTATCCAAACGCTCCCATAGAAGTTTTCACTTCGAAAATGTTGAAATTGTTACGTTAAGAAGATTACACGCTGTCTGTCCGCGTCGCGGAAGCGGCGGTGATCCGTCACGAAGGTGCCTGAGCTGCGCCCTGGCGGAACTGGTGAACTTCTGCCGGCAGTTTCGGCTGGAGTGAAGCAGACCGCCTGGTCCCGCGCCAAGAGTCTCGCGAACTGATAACCTACATTTTCCCCGCTCGCTGTGCTTCCCGGAGCGCGCCCGGGAAACTGGGATCGCGCGCCGGGAAAGTGGGACCGCTCGCCGGGAAACTGGGACCGCTCGCCGGGTAACAGGGATCGCGCGCCGGGAAACTGGGATCGCAATATATTATCGATTTATTATTTCATTACAAAAATTAGAAAGCACTAACTGTTTTGTTCAAAAAAATATTTCCGTACTTAAAAGTGATAAACAGTTTTTGGTTTAAAGTCAACGAAAACATTAAAGAATAAAATTTTATCGTTTGAATGTTAAAAAGGGGGGGGGGGAGGAATAATTCATTCCTTGAAATAATATTTGCAATTGATTTAATAAAATTAGGGTTAAATTTATACAGTGTTTCGATTTTATTTTTATAAGGTTCGCATGTGCGGTTTTCTTTACGTTTATATATTAGTGCTTTTTTGACAAAAGGTTTGCACCCATGATAATTTTTGCTTATAAATGTAAAGTCTTCGCAATTTTTTTTTTTCATAATTAATTTTCCTGTTATATCTATGTTATTTTTTAATTATCTTGTTACATTTGTATTCAAACCAATTTTTATTTTTTTAAAGGCAAAATCATAATAATATAGTTCAGTATGGGACTACAGAGACGAGTTAAGTATCTTCGTCAACTAGTGGGTTGTTTCCAGCCACTGGCGCGAGGGACGCTGCTGTCGCCTTGCGGCCGAGGGGTGTGTTTCCTAAGCGCCACCTCGTTAGGGGTATGTGTGTGTCGGTGAGGCGGGATGATAAGCGCGACGCTCGCTGGTGCTTCTAGCGCGGTGTCTCCTCTGGACTGGCGCGCAGTCTTCTCGTCGTCACAGGACAACTGTGAAATTTGAGCGGTGACCGTAACTTTATACGACCGAGATATGAAGATACAGGTGTAATGCAAGTCCCTTACGTGCTTTCAAGAATCTGTACCGGTTGTTTTACGCCTAATAAATTACTCTGAAAACACGCGTTTCAGCCATTTTAACGCTTCGAAAAAAATACAGTTTAAATACTTAATCCGAAATCAAAAGTAGTTTTCGGCCCTCAGAGAAATCTTGAATGATTTTTCGTAAGCAGACCCTACTGGGATATGACGACGGCGCATCCCACAAACCTCACGCAGACGGGCGCCTACGAGAACTCTGCCAGGTATGGTGTGTGCCAGTTCTGATATGTGCAGGTGGCAGTTCGTGGTGAAAAACCGACGAAAATTTCACTAGCTCTAGCCTATAATTAGAGACCTGAAAAATTCGCGGGTTCATTTCGTGTTATGCTAAAATTCAAATAATTATACCTTGGTGGTGCTTCTGTCATTGGTTCACTGTTAATCTGGAGGACTAAGGGCCAATTAGAGAAACTCACTCATAGAAGTGTCGAATCACAGGCCACCCAGTCGTGACGACTCACAAGTCAGCAGCCAATGAACCGTTGGCTTTTGCCCGAGTGTGTAGAGGATATTGTAGTCTATCCTGGAGGTCATTGAACCCGCGAATTTTTCCGGTCTCTACCTATAATGTGCCGCCAATAAATATATGAAATTAATTTCTTTTTGCTACAAGTTGGACAAATAACTATTTGTCTCTGTGCCCAGTGAAGATGCCAAGTGTTTGGTTTTTAAATACTTTCGGATGTAAATTGTAGGCCCATGGAAGACCCGGACGTTCTGATGGCAAGGTGCTGAAGTTTTTGGGAGATACCCAATCGGATAGCGTTTCGCCCATTTGCGAAACTACAATATTTATTTCTATGTGATTTATATCCGCAGCCATAGAACACACGAGCAG
This sequence comes from Bacillus rossius redtenbacheri, assembly GCF_032445375.1. Taxonomy (NCBI): domain Eukaryota; kingdom Metazoa; phylum Arthropoda; class Insecta; order Phasmatodea; family Bacillidae; genus Bacillus; species Bacillus rossius. The sequence continues at coordinate 39,071,481 of NC_086341.1, read as the reverse complement.
GTACTGCCGTTTACTGACGAGGTAATTTATGTCATTTTTTATTTTGGTTGGCGACGACAAAAAAAATTATGCGTCGTAGTAGTGTTTCTTGTAGTTTCATCTCGCTTCTTCTCGCGATTGCCCGTACTTAATCTGCCCTCTGGACCTTTTTTTTTTCCCTCCCTGAGCATCTTTTTTTTATAAACCACCCACGTAACCTGGTGGCAGTTATGTAAGCTGCCGAAGCTCGAATGTTTGTATGTTAACTACACGCTTTGTCCGTCAGTGCATTATTCAAGATGGCCCCTGTCAGCGATGGTTGTTACTCATCATTATTTTCACTCCTAAAATTTTGCGAATCGTCTCACCGTAGCTGAGGTGGTTATCGGGTGCCTCCAAATGCACTAAATTTCTTCTTCCTCTGTTTTCGGTAAGTCACGAGAGAAAGAGAGAGAGATAGAGAGAGAGCGAGAAATTTAATATTATATTTGTATTGGCAAATTTTTTTTTAAACTCAATTTGTATGTCTGCAAACTTATGTTGCGGGAGGTTCAAGTTTTGGATACTTTTCGAGTTTTGATCTTTTATCTATTCATGACTTGTTGAATCTTCGTCCTTGTCAGCCCGGGGAAGGTGACGCACCACAACGCCGAAATACCACAACGCCGAAATGACAAATTGACCACAACGCCGACAGCTCGAAAACTGCTGTGTACCATAACGCCGAACTATCACAACGCCGAAATACACTAACGCCGAAAAATGTCATTGCAGGACTGACACAAAGGTTTGGTTAGGTTAGACTAGGTTAGGTTAGACTAGGTTATGTTAGACTAGGTTAGGTTAGACTAGGTTAGGTTAGACTAGGTTAGGTTAGACTAGGTTAGGGTAGACTAGGTTAGGTTAGGTTAGGTTAGACTAGGTTAGGCTAGGTTAGGCTAGGATAGGCTAGGTTAAGTTAGGTTAGGTTTTACTACGCTAGGTAAGGTTAGGTTAGGTAAGGTTAGGTTTGATTGTGGTATTTCGGCGTTAAGGTACATTTAAGAAACACACACAAATTCATTCAGTTGTTATTTCGGCGTTGTGATACACAGCAGTTTTCTAGCTGTCGGCGTTGTGGTCAATTTTGACATTCGGCGTTGTGGTATTTCGGCGTTGTGGTAACGACCCCTCGGGGAACATGATTCTACACCGGCGGCTCTTCGTGAGCTTTTGGACTTGAATCAGTCACGGAATTGTCTTATCTCCAGCAAAGTCCGTTCTTTATATTATGAATTATTAATTTTTTTCGTTCGAAAGTTTTGTCACCTAATGCCCGCAAAAGACTTTCATCACCAATATCAAATTATTTAATAACTACTTCGTTTTGTTTACGAAGAAGCTTAATATTATAAAAGTTAAAAACCCTAATACTGATATATTTATTTTAAAACGTTATTTTGCTGTTTAATATATAAATTTAAATAGTAAACTATTGTGTAACATTATTAGCATGTAATTCGGGTGCACCTTAGGTTTTCAATTCTTAACAAATATTTAAAATTGAAAGAAAATATTATAATTATTGTTATAATTATAATGTTGTTGTTCGAACTTTTCTTCGAGGAGGAGTTTCCAAATATATCGCCACAAACAGACAGAAATTCGTATGTTGTTATCATTTATTATTTATAATTCCTCTGGATTATTTTTATTACGATTGATGTGAAGAATTCATTATTCAAGCTGCTTTATTCTTGCACGTTTCCCATCATTACCTTTATTAGAAATATTGCCTAACTAAAATAAATATGTTATTTCTCTAATAATCAACAGTCGTTACATCAGCTTGACTCAGATGTCCGACCATAGTATCGATACATATGTGTTCAAAGCCAACAACCGTTAAGAGTCTTGCAGGTGTGGTGCATAGAAGATGACTTACAAAGATATAATTCTCTATTTATGACCACGATGCTTATTGAGTGTGGCTAGGTAACACTGCCTTATGTGTTTTTTTAACTTAAAATAGACTTACTTCATATTATATTATGGATTTTAATGTGATATCCCTAGTTTATTTGGTCAAATTCTCTTTATAGACAATTTTGATACAGATATTTGTAATTTTTTTCCACTTTCTCTCAGTTCAAATGAATAGTGTCTTTTTTGTAATGGAGACAAGAAAACATTTTTTTTCCACAATAGTTAATATTTTTTATAAAAAAAATTATTTTTCACATGCGGTAAAGTAATTTTGTAATTTTGTTTTTTTAATATCGTTTATTTCTTCATTTTATACTTAAAATTATATACTATTCAATTTGTGGTGAATTTGATTTTACATTTGGTAGAAATGCCTATCATTAATACAAAAAAAAAACATTTTTGTGAGCTCTTTGACGTTGCCAAGTAGGCCACAATACACAATTTTAAGAACGTTTTCCTAAATGTAAAATTTATCTCAATAATGCTATACCCAGGTGAATTGTATCTTCACTGAAGTGGTGTTTTAAGAGTGACCCGCCTTTTTACAGCTTTCATGTCTGGAAACTATTTCGAGTACGTCGTTTGACTAAAGTAAAGTAAAAATAAAATAAAGCGCTTGTTTGCAAAATGCTTCTCCCTACAGCAGCAGCGCCAAACAACGAACTGAAGAGGGTTCGCAGAAGATGAGGACAAAGTGGAAGGGAGAATAATCACTGCAGCCATATGGACGTGATTTGTTGGGGGAATTGGAATCGCGGAATCTGATAACTGGAGCAGTTCTCGGAATATGCGAGAAAAATATATTCGCGACGAAGAATGTTCAGAAGCACGACAGGACGATGAATTGAGTCCTCCGCCCCTTTCAGAATTTTTTGGAATGTTCGAGACTTCTTTTCCGAACAAAACAAGTGCTCTTCTTCACAGAAACGGAACACATTTTTGCATATCATGCGTGTAAATACTGTCGGACATTCTGAAAGATAACAGCTGTTATTCTAAAAGTTTTGTTTCTCTCTTGAAAACTTTTTCACGAAACGTATCTAAGCTTCTTTCAGGCTTAAATTACATATATTATCTGTGAATATAACTGTAAGTATTGTAAAATAAATATATGCCAGTAGGCTACATACTTGTGTGTATTAATTCGTCTATAATCTGTAACACCTTAGACTAATTGTTTCTATATGCATTTTATTATAAATGCATATAATTTAATGTTTTTCTTCACTAGAATATTTTTTGAGTTCGTGCCAAAGTTTTGCAGCACTTTGCCTAATTCGTCTGATAAGATTAATATACTGAATTTTTTTTTCTTCGCCAACCATAATAAAATTTGGCAAATAAAAATAACCTAGCGTCAAGACGTGGGACTACAGAAATATTTTACAGATAAACTGTAGAATTGTTTGCAATATTATTTGGTGTCAAACATGATAAACTTCTTTAGAAATTTATTTTCCATATGTATTGATTTTAATAATTCGAAACGAAAAGAAAGTTATTTTTTGTCAAAATAATATTCCCGTATGAAATGCAGAAATGCATTCTTAATACTGGGCATATTGTCTGTCTGCCTTCTATTGGACTGACGAGAAAACACCGTCAGTTTTTCAAACAAAAATCTTGGAACTGTCCGGTGTATAGTCGCTAGTGTATTTGTGTCCAAGTTCGTTTTTTAATCACAGTGTTGTCGGTGTGACAGAGTACTAGGAGTAAGAACTTTATTAAGTGTTAAGATTATGTAATTAATTAATGGAAGTATTAAGGCATTAAATTACGTCTCTTCGACATCGCGTTCAAGATTGTCGGTAGTTAATGTAAGTTGATACCAATGGGTCCATGGCGGGTTTTTACGAAAAACCTGATAAAATATTGATGTGAATCTCCATTTAAAAAAATTGGTTGTCTGTAAAGTCGGTTTACGGACGATAGTTTAACGTGACAACGTCATAACAAAACATTGATGAAATGATTGATCGAGAAGAAAATGAAATATCACATTCGGCCTGAGACAGCCGTAATAGGTTTTTGCAACCAAACCATTTAGGCATTAAAAATATTATATTCTTTGAGGAAGAAATTTTTTTTAAATTTTCCTATCTTTTGTATGATAAAATCCACCTCTGCATACTTTTATGAATAAAAATTAATCATTTTTATTGAATTATCACTATTTTGTATGGATACAAAAAAGGAGTGAAACGAAATCTACAATTTAATTGATAAATTTACTTTTATTTGCATTCATTAATTGAAATATTTTTATTATTTTTGTAGTGTCGCGCGCGCCGTATTTATTTTTAAAAGTACAAAAATGAAAGTAATATAACGGCCGGGATTCGATCCGTCAATCTTTAGAATTGTAATCAGCGATGCTACCCGCACGGCCACGAGGCCATATTCGAAACAAGTGTAACTTAAGTAGTTAAATGTTATAGCTATATATAATAATTATGTAACTTTAAATTTGGTTATCTATATTAAGTATTATAAAACCTTTTTGGTAGCTAGGTTATACTTGAGAGATAAACTAAACAACGTCTTAATATTTATACGAGGGGGTGGGGGGTCTTTTTAGTAAGAACCGTATTGGAATTCGGCCACTGCAGCGCTGTGGTCGGTATGTATGCCTACATCTTCTGGCAAGCCACAGACGCCATTACGGAAACATTCTACCGTGTTTACGTTTGTTTGCTAGTATTTAAAAATTTTTCCGCCGATTGATAATCCTGCCAACTGTAAAATGCGCGCTGTGATTCGTTATGTTGGTGCTAAAGCCGTGAAAGTGGCTGCAATTCATAGTTAGATCAGTGAAGTGTATGGAAGACAACATTATGACCGATGGAATGGTACGAAAATGGGATAGAGCTTTTGAAGATGACCGCACGAACGTTAATGATGATGAACGAAGTGGGCGACCTTCCGTCATTACTGAAGATTTGCTGCGTAAAGGTTGACGAAAAAGAGAGACAGAACAGATGTTTTATTATATCTTCGTTATCTGACATGCCACTTCATGGATAATGCGATTATTGACGTGACAACCTATAATAAATCGATGAACGCCGGCTGCACGCACGAAAAAGTGTCTCACTACGGATGTCCCACTACGGATGTCCCACTACGGATGTGTCCTGTTTGCTCATTGGCGTATACGCATGCGTGGCATCTCTCTTCATGCTCAATGAACGCATGCGTTACATCTCTCTTCCACTCGATTGGAACAACCATCGATTTGACTTTTCAATCATATTTTCGTCGTTTGAATTATCAATATTATGTAATTTAACGATCTTCCACCGATTTTCAGCACAATCGGTACGGTTATTTAAAAGTAATGTTGAATATTCAAATACGTTTTGAACCAACAATCATGTTTTACAGTTACACATAATAATTTAAATTACACCCGGGATATTTGCACAATGTTTTAAAAAATATTGTAACTTATTATAAATAAGTTTGGTGTATTTGGGATGCGTATTTGTTATAAAATCGTGTTATAAAAACCAAATAATATTATTCCCCTACCGTGAACAATTTTTTTATAAATATGTATAACAAAATCTGAATTTTTTATTTTTTTTTCAATTCTGGCCTAGTTGCCGTTCGGTCAGCATCGCTAATGTCCACTACCAAGTTTGTCGGTTCGAATCCCGGCATCTGCGAAATGATTTTTTTTGTACTTGTAAAAATAAATACAGCGCACGCAACATTTCAAAAGTAATAAAAATATTTGAATTAATGAATGCAAATAAAAGTAAATTTATTAATTAAATTGTACATTTCATTTCAATCCTTTGTATCCATACAAAATAGTGATAATTCAATAAAAAATATTCAATTTTATTCATAAAAGTGTGCAGGGTTAGATTTTATCATACAAAAGATTGAAAAATTAAAAAAAAAATTCTTCCTCAAAGAAAATAATATTTTTAATGCCTAAATGGTTTGGTTGCAAAAACATATTACGGCTCAGTCTCAGGCCGAATATGATATTTCCTTTTCCTCTGGATCAATCATTTCATCAATGTTTTGTTATGACGTTGTCACGTTATACTATCGTCCGTAAACCGACTTTACAGACAACCATTTTTTTTCGACATCAATTAAATTTTATGTTAAGTTATTTGTTGACCAATGTTTTTTTTAAAGAGCACAATTTTTTTTTAAATTTTGTGTTGTGAATATTTTTTGAATCTTAATATTGCTAAGACATGCTTTGGTGTATTGTTCCCAGTATCATGAAGTATCAGAATTATGACAGTTACAATTTAAACTAAACTAAGTATGATGGGAATAAACAAAAAATAACAAACAAAAAATATATTTATTAAATTAATTTTTTTTAAAACTGATGTAGTGTTAATTTATCTTACGAAGTAAAATAAAACGAGAACAATGTTTAATATCAAGACATACCTAAATAGAAAGTTATTTATTAACTACAATAATTTTATATGTATAATTTCCTCCTGTGAGTGACACCAAATTCATCATGCCAAATTTTGGAACTAGGAACAGAACGTTTTTTTTTTTAATTCTTTAAAAATTCAATAGGTTATCATCCTTAAATTTAATTTGAAAAAAGTTTTTTTTTATATTTTTAACATTGATATTTAACATTTATATTTTTATTAATTTTCTGTTTTAATTTTATGTGTTCACATTTTTCTATACCTACTTTCAAGTATTGCGAAATAATTGCTGACTGTTCCAATCTGTGAGTAATCAATGATAATCTGCAGTTACCTCAATCTTGTTGTAATACAGGTTGCAGCAAAGCTAGGAACTAATTAGTTTCAAGTGTATGACAGAAATTGGCGTTCAAGCGTTTAGTATGTAGTCAATCAGAATAAAGATCTAATTATTCATTGAAGCAATCACGGCTGTTTTGGAAGCAAAAGAGAAAGGTTTTTGCAGCGAAATGGGGAAAAAAAATTTCCAAATGAGTTCCACGAATAAAAGTATTCAACTTACGGCACATAACTTTTTTTTTTAAATATTTCTATAACGCTTAAAAATATTAATATTTAAAATAATGCGCATTTTAAACCAAGGTGGAAACAATCTCCTTTTGGGACTGCCTGCAGTCGTATGTAGATTTATAAGCACCCATTTCTTCTGTAATATTCTGTAAAATTCTTAAAAATTCTGGAAACATATGTTTTCCAATATTTCAAAATATTGATTAAACATTAATTAACTCCATGCAGCAAAATGATTCGAATGTTTTTAATTCATTGCATTTAATATTGAATAACTTATAACTCATTACAAACAAAGACTTCTAAGTGAGTTATGAATTTCTTTGACTACTAAACATTACATCTAGAAGGTTTAAAATAAATTTGAATGAATTTTATATTGTACGTATTAAGGACGTTTTCAATTTATTGTTATTTAAAAACATTTTTATTTAACCCCATGCAGTAAAATTTCGTTTCATAACAATTTTTATCAGTTAAAAGTTTTAATGTTTACGACGTTTATAATAAATTAGTATACCTACTAAAGGAAAGACCATTTTTCTTGTCCTTAAAACCTTAATTTATTCACCCATTGCAGTAATAGTTATTTGTATAAACATTTACTTTAGACAAGATTTGAGATAGTAACTAAAATGTTTAAAACAAAATAACAGATTAGATAGTATATATTGCACCGAAGTAAAGCATTTTTTTTTTAATTTCAATCCCTATTTTTCAACCCCTTTCTTTAATGGTTCGTCGTATCAAACACTGTTCAGACAAAAGTTTTGAAAATATTTACAAGTAATATAAGTAATACATTATTATAGGCTAGATAGTTTAACCTAATAAGTGATAGTAGGTATATGTATTTTTTAATTTAACCCCTATTTTTTACACTCTCTACAGAAATGGTTGGTTATATCAAAAATTGTTTTTGGCAAAACAATTACATTATTTTTATTAGGTTCGGAAAAAATTTGAAACAATTATGATAGCGTGCCCATTAAGGGAGTTACAATTTTTTTTTACAACTCAGTGTTTAGAAGTTTTGGTTGGCCGCAACCATATTTTATGTAGACAAAAGTGGTTTGTATTCTCAAGCGAGATATATTAATTTAATATGGATGTATTATTTGTCAAATTAAGGGAGTTATAGTGCTTTTTTTTAAAAAATTCCCCTCTTCCGAGTTGACGATGGTTTTGGTGTCTATGGAGCATAAAACGAAAAACCATGTAAACATTTTTCGGAAGTCGCACCAAGGTAACGGCTATAATGAGTAGTCTGTCTTCGAAATCGTTATACCATTAAGGGGTCGTCCATTAATCACGTGATGTTTTTTTAGCAAATTTTTAACCCCCCCTCCTCCCTAGTGATTTCTGGTGAGGTTTCAGACTCCCCCGCCCCCCCATCAACCAATAAATCACGTGTATTTTTTTGGTACAAAATACTTTTAAAAATTTCAGAATATTATCTTTAAATATAAGTATAATCTAATATACGCATGTATTCGGCGCCAAAATCACAGTCTTACTGGCGACTGGCAAGCCGAGCCGGGCGGGGATATTGTTGCCTGGCTACGGCGAGTCAAGGTCACGCGTCCCTTTTCGGTTTAGTAAAAATCACGCGAAAAAATAAATACACGTGATATCTCTCTACACCCCCCCCCCTCCGCCCTTGTGATATTTCGTGATTTTTCCCGACACCCCCCCCCCCCCCTTTCGAGACTCACGTGATTAATGGACGATCCCTAATGTTGTGACTGAAAATAATTGAAGTGGCAGGTAGTAAAATATTGCGTTCGAATATCATGATGTTAATGGTTGAGAAGAAAGTAATAATGTTTTTACATCTCATCGAGAAGAATAAAAATTTTAAATAAAATAAATTCAATTTGTTACGAATACAAAAATAGAATGATACGAAGAATAATGTCAATATCTTGATTTATTAAAGAAAAATAAGGAATTTACTATCTATTCAGATAAAATGTTTTAAAATATTTCCAGTGCTATACCACGACCTCTAGCACCGTGCTGGATGATTAACATAAAATCTCCTGGAATATCTCCTGAACAAATCCCTTTATTTGTTAGATCAGTAAAATTTACTGCTATTCTTTTATTATCAGTAACTTTTGAAGCAGGAGCTATTGCTGTATTATTAACTTTTAACTTACATAATTTTTTGACCCATTAGGCGTGCTAAGGATCCTATTTTATACCAAGTTTATTTTCAATCTTTTTGCCATATTTTAATTCTACCTGATTTTGGTATGATTTATCTGACATGAAAGAGATAAAAAAAAGTAAGTATTGGGTAACTTAGGTATAATATTTGCACAGCAGCTATTGGATTATGGGTAGAGACCTGCAAAATTCGCGGATTCATTCGGTGATAGGCTAGAATTCAAACACATATACCTCTTAGATAATTTTGCTATTGGCTTACTGTTCATCTGGACGAATCTCAACCAGTTATAAACCCTCAACCAAAGAAGGATCGAATCACAGACAAACCAGCTGAGATGACTTACAAGTCGGCAGCCAATGAACTTGCGTTATTTGCCCGAGTGTACAGGGGTATGTGCAGTCTAACTTGAAGGCCATCGAAACCGCGAATTTTGCAGGTCTCTAATAATTAGGGACCGGAAAAATTCGCGGATTCAATGACCTCTAGGATAGCCTCCATTATCCTCAGCACTTCTCAAGTAAACACGCGTGTTCATTTGGTTACTAAATTGTGAGTCATCTCCACTGGGTAGCTTGTGATTCGACGCTTCTTTGGTCGATAGTCTCTCATTGGCCCAGAGAGCTCCAGGTAAACCGCGAGCCAATAGCAGAACCAGCAGAATTATAAACACGTTTGAATTTCAGCCTATCACGAAATGAATCCGCGAATTTTTCCGGTCTCTACACTGAGAAAAAGGTTTGTTTGAATCAAACAAATATTTGTTTATACATGGCGAAACAAATATTTACTTGGTGGAACAGAATATTTTGTTAGCTTAACCGAACTCGGCAAGTAACAAAAATAATTTCTTACACCTAACCAAATATACATTTGAGTTGACAACATCATTTTGTTGGATCGACAGAATCTTTCCTACTACAAAATATTTGTTTGAATTAACAAAATATATTTATTTCGCCAAATACAAACACATATTTTGTTGAGGCAAACAAACGTTTCCCCCAGTGTACTAATTATGGGTTTAGGGTAGCTGGGAGTGTGGGTGAGCTGGGTGTCGTCGGCAAACGACGCTCTTTTTTTTTCGAAGGGGTGAGGGTTCGGGCGATCGACATGGGACGAACCCCCTCCCCCCCCCCCCCCCCTGACGAGGGGAGTCATGGTGACGTCTCCGACTGCGACCGCAGAAACGGGTTTTCCCACGCAGAGTCGACGACAAGCGGCGTCCATTAGCGGACGGACGGACAATGGCGTCGAGAAGAGTTTGCCTCGCTCTCGCCCGTGTGTGGGCTGGCGACCGCGGCGGGACATGGGAGCGTCGATTCAACCCCTCCACACACCTCCCTTCCACCTAGACCCACCTCCCACCACCCCCCAGCCTACTCGCAAACACCCGTCCCTGCGCGCGCACAAAAGCCCGAGCTCACCCCTTCTCTTATCACGCGGCGCCCCGCCGCCCTCGGAGATAAAACTGGAGGAAGGGCCAGGTGTCGTTCCGCGCCTATCAGCACGACACGGCGTCACACGCCAGGAGCCCCGGACCCAACCCGCGGCTTTTGTCGCCGAGCCCAGATTACACCCACGGGGAGTAAATACAGCATTTCCCTTCCCGCCCGGAAAGAACGTTTCCGCCGGACCCGGAAAAAAAATGTTCAAAACCAACAAACGGCCGAAAATTTATCGTGGTACGTACTCCAACGCAATAAAACTTTCTTTATTTATAACACGTGGAGTTTCTTTTTTTCTTCCTTCAAGTAAGAACCATTTTGAAATCAAAAATAATTTTGTCTTATATCATATGCAATTTATGAAATTGTAGAAGTGACGAGGTGGCCGAGTGGAACAGTCCGCCCCGTGCTCGCGTGGTGAGCGGACGTGTGCGACGCGACGTGTCTCGTGCGCTGTTACTCTCCTGGTTTAGTGCGAGAGCGAGTTAAGTGTCGTGCGGCTTACACGTAACGTATTCTAAAGGCTTCTTACTGACTTTCGCAGGACCATCATGGCGACTTGCCAACCGACCCCACGAGTGAATACCCTTCGCGTGAAGTGTCAAACCAAACCGCTCGCGTTGGACTTACTCCGATGGCTCGACGAGACCCTTGGGCTGCAGGATGACGAAGTGATTGCTGTACAGGTCGACGGACGCCAACGGTGCATCTTTGTGGAGTTGACATCACTACTACACTGCGAGAGGATCATCCGAGAGACCGGCGGAACGTCTCAGATACACGCAGCGAGCGGTGAGTCACTACAAGTAGACATAGAACTGGCGCTAGACAACCTGAAAACCGTCAGGGTCGTAAACATTCCCGTGGAAGTACCAAATGAACGGATTGTTTACTCGCTCACTCCGTACGGAAAGATACACACGTGCGTGGACGAAATGTGGGGGGTGTATCGCAAGTTCAAAGCCAAGACAGGGGTACGAATAGTGAAAATGGAACTCAATCAAAATATTCCCTCACAGCTGGTAGTCGATGGGCATCACGGGTTCGTAGTGTATGACGGACAACTCCAGACCTGCAGTCACTGCTCGCAGGCGGGACACCACCGCGCGGCCTGCCCCACTCTTCCGCGCGAGCGGTCGGGCGCGCCGCGCACGTGGGCGCAGACACTGCAGAGTGGCGCGCAGAGCAGTCGCTCGACAGAACCGCACGAAGTGCGGGACCGGCCCACCACCTCTGGGGCGAGCTTACATCCGCCGGCACAAACTCTGACGTCAGAAGACAGGGAGGAGAGGCCTTATGAGGCGGTCCCACTCAAAACTCTGCTGTCCACCATTACCGCATCACCTCTTGCTCCGACTCAACAGGACATGCCCGCCCCGGATATACGACTCGATACGCCCATTGACATGGAGGATGACGGAATGTCCGAATGCTCACAGGAGGCGCACTCCACCAACCCCCGCTCAGGCAAAAAGTCCGGTGGGCGTGAACGGCCCCCGAGCGGGCGCAAGGACAAAAAGGCCCGTCATGCGAGTCGCAGTCCAAGTCGCGACACCGCCCTACCGGACAGCCCGCGTTCACAACGTAAATATTCACTCCGCATTGCCCAGCATGCGATCGAGCAAATCAAGGGGGGCGCGATCAGCATAACGGAACAGAGTGGGGGAGGGAATGACGTAGCTAGTAGCAAAGACGTAGCGGATGACTAGAGTTTTAACAATTGCCACTGTCAACATTTGTGCAATTGAAGCTCCTTTCAAATTTCATGCTTTACACAGCATTGTACGTGCGCACGCTATCGACGTACTATTTTTACAAGAGTGTGCGCTAGAGCGGCTACCATATTTTGACCAATATAATGTGTACCCCAACATCGGCCCTCAAGGGAGAGGAACCATTGTTGTCACAAAGAACCATCTTGAACTCACGCACATCAGAGCGCACGCATCTGGGAGAATAATCTCTGGCACACTCATAGCGCTCAATCCCTCCAGCGCTACTGGCAGGAGCATCATCGGACAATGTGTGAATGTCTATGCCCCCTCTGGCTCTCAGCGTCGAACAGAACGCCAGGAATTTTTTCGCCAGGAAATCCTTCCATTTATAAGGAATGATGGCACGGGTCTTATTCTAGGTGGAGATTTCAATTGTATAATTACACCCAGTGATCACGTTGGTGGACACTACCCCATTAACACGGCACTGCATGAGCTCGTTACTGCCATTGATGTGGAGGACATGGTCGACATTCTTCAAGTACCCACACCACATTACACCTTTCATGCCTATTCATCTAGTTCGCGCCTAGACAGGTTTTATATGTCCCGCACGCATCGACACAACGCGCGATCATATGATGTGGTGCCAGTGGCTGTCACAGATCATTACATGGTCGTTTGTACTGTGGCTGCTCCGGAGGTTTCACCCACACCTGGGCGTAACTACTGGAGACTACAAACACGCTTGTTGGGTCAAACTGAAGTGGACAATGATTTTCATCGGCGCTGGTCTCATTGGTTGCGATGTAAACAGAGGTACGCGGACACAGCGGATTGGTGGGATGGCTGCGTCAAACCAGGTCTGGCCAAATTATTTAAGCACCATGGCGGGCGTTGTAGACGGGAGCAGGACTCCCTTCTCTATTTGCACGAGAGGGCCCTGCGGGAATTAAGTACGCATCCAACCGCAGTTACCAATCCGAGGGATCAAGCCCGTCGCCTTAAGGAACGGATCATCGCCATACACCGAGCGAACATGGAAAGTCGCATTGTATTCAATAACACCAAGAGTGCGCTACAGCAAGAAAGGCTTAGCATTCACTCCCTCATGCGAGATCGGAAGAGGCGTACACGAAGGCACATCAGCTCGGTTGTGGACGCGAATGGCACGGTCGTAAGGGATTCCACAACCATCCTCGCAGCATTTACAAGTAGTTACGAGGAACTCTATGCGGACCACGACGTTGACTATGATGAAGGGACGTCATTCCTCGATGTGTATGACAGCAGCCTTGACGACATAGCACAGCACCATCTGGAGGCCGACCCAACTGACGAAGAGATCACACACATCGTTCGGAGGGCCCCAAAAACCAAATCCCCTGGTGTGGACGGTATCCCCTACGAATTCTACCAGCACTATTGGCCAACGATTCGAGAGGAATTTTGCGAAATGGCGCGCACGGTCATTCGACGAGGGCGTCTGTGCAGCACGCAAACAGAGGGAATCATTGTGCTCATACCCAAGGTACCACAGCCACGTGAAGTAGCCCACTATAGGCCTATCACGCTTCTGTGTGCTGACTACAAAATCATCGCACGGGTGTATGCCAATCGTATTAAATCAGCGCTGTCTGATGTCATCGGGCCGGACCACCATTGTATTGTGCAGGGGACGTCCATCACACATGGCACTTCTGCGCTCCGCGATGTGCAGCTCCTGGCGCGCACAACGCCGGGCGCTGTCGCCCTCCTGAACATTGATCTTGAGAAGGCTTTTGACCGGGTGCAATGGAGCTTCCTCGACAGGGTGCTCGAGCACCTTTGCTTCCCTCCGACAGTTCGAGCTGTCCTACGCACGTTCCGTGAGAACCTAACCTCGAAGATGTCCATCAATGGTTGTTTTGGTGACAAATTTCCGATTCGCTCCTCTGTCCGACAAGGGTGCCCGCTCTCGATGGTACTTTTCGTCCTTTATATTGAGCCCCTTATAAGGAAATTTAACTCTACTCTCTCAGGACTGAGTATTCAAGGGAATCCTTTAACGTGCATTGGGTATGCAGATGATGTTACGGTCATTGTGCGTAGTGACCATGAACTCACGGCCGCTCATGCTATTCTTGAGGCCTTCCACAAGGCAACGCATGCAAAATGCAACTTCGCGAAAACCAAAGTGTTGAATCTGAAAGCAGCGCCAGATGTGATTGTGCCACAGCATTCATTCGTGTCTACGGATGCGATCAGGACACTTGGAATACTTTTCACGGGTGACATCGGTCATACCATTCAAGAGAACTGGGACGGAGTGGTGCGGAATGTTCGTGGTAGCCTGCTTGAGTCACACCTTAGAAACCTCAACATCATCCAACGTGTATATATCGTTAACATGTACTCCCTTTCACAACTCTGGTACATGGCACAGGTGTTCCCCATGCCAGCTGCGATTGCAGCTCAAATCAGGCAATACATTGGATGGTTTATCTGGAAAGGATTCCTCTTCAAGGTCAGCCGCGATCAGCTGACGATGCCTGTCAGTAAAGGTGGTCTCGGACTCATTGAGCATGAGCAAAAAGCACGAGCCTTGTTCCAGAAATGCGTCATACAACGTGTCTTACAGGGTGGTCGCTCCTCGGCTTTGTACACAGCCGCATGGGGCGCCAGGGAGCGCCTACCCCGACACTACAAGTCCGCCGCCGATCACCTTCGCACGACGATTTCCGAACTTCCCGAAGGTACGCATGTCTCCACAAGACAACTGTATGGTTTCCAGCGACGAGCAACACCCTCTGTGCCGAATATTCAGAATAAGATCCTTTCTTTGCGTTGGCTGAACATATGGAAAAACGTTTCTGATCCTGAATTACCTACTCATCTCCGTGCCGAAGCTTTCACATTTGTCAACGACCTGACACCCACCCTTTATCGCAAGAAACGCATTGCGTTATCCCAGGATGACCACTGCGAACTCTGTGGCTACCGTGACACCGCCCTCCATCGCATATGTGCTTGCTCATTCTCGCGCCCCTTGTGGGAGTGGTGTAAAACCAAACTTTCCAGACTGCTCTGCCTACCTCCACGGGACGTGTGCGCGGACCGCATGTGCTACCTCGACATCACGGCCTTCCCTACCGTGAAGAGGCGGGCGGCTGTGTGGCTGATGGCGAATTTGATAGCTTTTGTGCTCAAAACTCAAGTGCCATACTTCTTGC
The DNA here is from genome assembly GCF_032445375.1 of Bacillus rossius redtenbacheri. NCBI lineage: Eukaryota > Metazoa > Arthropoda > Insecta > Phasmatodea > Bacillidae > Bacillus > Bacillus rossius. The sequence continues at coordinate 39,055,998 of NC_086341.1, read as the reverse complement.
GGGACTTCATATCCCAGCTACGACGTGACAGATGGTCTATGGTTAAAAACAATACGTTAAGAAGGAGGTTTGGACATTACCTTTTCATGTTTTGAAATTTGTACAGATGGTGTGGGACTGTGTTAATCCGCAGGGGCGAGGTATCAGTATCGTGTAACCCATTTGTGCTGACTGTAATCTGATGTGAGCTGTAATGTTATGTAAAAAAAAAAAAAAGAGTGGTTAAGACGTTGGACTGCTAATCCAATGTGCTCTGCACGCGTGGGTTCGAATCCCATCCTCGTCGAAGGACTGTTTTAACTTTAGTCCTTTCTCTAGGTTGAAATTCTTTCTACATGTACAAAACCTACAGAATACACTTGCGAATACGAACCCTAATTAGATATTGACAAACATACTGAAAACCAGAATAATTGATAGCTAACCTGCTTGAAAAAATTGGTTGTCTGTAAAGTCGAAATTACGGACGATAGTTTAACGTGACAACGTCATTAAAAAACATTGATGAAATGATTGCATACTTTTATGAATAAAATTGAATTATTGTTATTGAATTATCAATATTTTGTATGGTTACAAAGAAGGAGTGAAATGAATTATACAATTTAATTGATAAATTTACTTTTATTTGCACTCATTAATTTAAATTTGTTTATTACTTTAACGAACAGATTATTTTAACTATAACATTTATACATGTTTGTTATTTAACTTCTTCCATTCTGTGTTATTCTGTTAAGGATAGGACGATGATAGGAAAAGTAGGAAACGAATGGGAGTGTTTCAAGTTTAATGTGCCTCGAAAAAGTCAAATCGATGGTTGTTCCAATCGAGTGGAAGAGAGATAGATGCGGTGCAAGCGTACAATGAGCGTAACGGGACACAGCGTAACGGGACACTTTTTCGTGCGTGCAACCGGCTTTCATCGATTTATTAGACGTCACGTCAAAAAGAAAAAAAAGAGTCGACTTTTATTAACAATTTTATTTTTATATGAAAGCCGGCCCCTTACTGTACTTTTTTTTTACATATTTTCCATCAATACTAAGGCACTTGTCGTAGCGTATAACCAGCTATGTGGCAGAAAACTTTTATAGTCATTAATAAATGGTTTTATTGAAAGTAAAAATTGTTTTCTTATATTAAATTATATTTGTTGAGATTTATAATGGTGAAATATTTTGAGATACCTAAAATGAAAATTCGTTGCAATTTTTTTGTATGTATTTAATACAAAAAGTTATAGTTGCTAGTCAAATCAGTTGTTTATGAAGATTAAATGAGTTATTTTTTAATCACACAACTAAATTTCTTTAAAAATTAATACTTTTTATGGAGTATTTTTATTGAGTTGGCCAGTCATGTGTTCGGATTTTAGTTTGGAGAAAAAACAAATTACTGTTATCTTTGATAATTCAATTTATTTTTCACAAATGTTTGTAATATTTGAAAATTTTAAACTTAAAATTTTTTAGTTACATTATTTTTATTTGCCTTGAAATAGAAATATCATGCTCTTATTAAATATCCGTTATAATAACTACGTTCCGCCTTATTTTATTGGTATCCTTAATTTTTACTTCACATTTTGCAGTCCTTAATGCAAACAGAAAACCCGTACGCATAATTGAATACAGGAAATTACAGGAACACACTTAAGTGTAACATTTTTTGTACAAGTAATTTAATAATTTATATTTTTTAATATAAGCTCTTTTCATAAACCATTAAGATATACAATTAAATTTGGCCATTTTTATCTCAAAACGTTTGCAAAATAATACGTAATTACCTTTCTATTTACCGAGTGTAGTTTAGTAATCCACATTTACGTCTTCCGGAAAGTTTATACGTAACACTATATTGAATATTTATTTCACCAGCGTAAACCCAAATCTATGAAAAACTTATTGTTGGTTTTATGACATATTAATAGTTGGTATTATTACAATGTATTAAATTTCATTAAAATGTGCGCGATGAATATTCAAAATGCTCTTTCTACAAACTGTGGCACTATGAGGAAAAAAAATGCTCTTTAAGAGGGATAGGATAGTATCTGAAAAAAAACTTCATTTTGGTTTTAAAAATTGTAATGCCATAATAATTCTGCATCGTTTGATAAAAAAATTGCCCCAGTAATGGTAGAGGTATTTATAAGCCATGGCATTTTGTCTGTGACAGTATTATTTCAGTTGTAGTAATTCCCGAAGAATTCATTAAATTATAAACACGGACGACATCTCAGGGAAAACTATTTTTAGCAGATAGTCACTATTAATGTTAGTCAATCCATTAAATTATACTCAATGCTTTAATAAGACAAATAAAAAAAATTGACCTAAATTTTTTAAAACAAGCGTGGTTTATACATTGCCTATAATCACCCACATATTTTAAGTCGGAACAGGCCCCACCATCTTAGATAGGTATTTATGTATAATTCTGATTTTTAACTATTTTCCACCGGATCTTCTGTGCGTATTTACTAAAGTGCTCTAGTCAGTAAACGCTACAAGGAATTACTTTATTATTTAACGCGGTTGACCACAACTACCTACATATCATTATAATCACGCCAATTCACAAGTGTTGACTTAAACTAGTAGCCAAAGCTCGGTCTTATGCCATGTCCGACAAACAAAAATACCACAGAAGCTTTACGAAAATATTGGTAATTGTCATTTAAGACGAGTTGATTTTGAGAGAGTCCAAGTTCCAATAATTGGCTGGTGTGAAATGTATCTGCAATACCATCACATCGCATCAAATCGCTCGTTCGTCTTCATCCACAAAAAGGAGGAATGCAAAACTTTGGGTGAGAAATATTTACGGCTGCGTATGGCCATAACTTATCGCGTTATTTTTGCTTGCAGCTTCTTGCCATTCATAACTCACTTTTTACGCTGCGCCTTCCCTTATGGCCGTTCCAAGTCCGCCATTATTTTCACCTTCCTCCTTCCGTTATAAAACTAACATTTCCTTTCCAGCTAAGCGCGGACTCAGCCAGTGAAATACCTCAATGTTAAAACCATGTGTGAATAATTATTTGTATGTTATGAAAAAAATTCGCCGAAAATTTTAATACCGCTTGATGTTCAAGAAGGAAGTGTGTTGACTAATGAAAGAAAATTGGTTTTAAAATTATATATTGTTTACGATGTCAGTATAAAGACTCAAGAATTAATTAATAAGAAGAATCTTATCCTGGCCATGGTATATCTGTACTGATAATAAAACTATTTGGGGCACATTTTTCCATTGGATAAAAATATGAAAGTAAACTTTAGTTAGTGTCTATATAAATTATCTTTTTATCCTGGCTTAACGTAATTTAATGCCCTTTAATGTTTGTAAGTTATTTGCCTAAGTTGAAAACTACGAGGTCAGTTAATTTTTGATATAACATTTTAAATTTTGAAAAGCGGCTACAAGTGGAGGAACAGCTAATTTCTATTGGCTTTAATAATCTGACACAATTTTTTCAGAAATTTGGTTTTGGGCTGGTAGTTGAAATTCTTGAAGTTTGCTGCATGTATTAAGACGCAAGTAAACTAACGGGGCTTTTGCATCTAGTTCATTACCCGACAAAGCAAAAAAACTGATAGCAAACGTTGTAATTTCTCTGATCAAGAGAAGTATCTGCTTGTAGATTTAGTGGAAGAAAATCTGTACCGAAATGTAAGTTAAATGCTCTTAAATCATGCGCAAAAACTTCATTGCGGTTATTTTTGATGAGTAAAACCGCAAAACAAAATTCTCGTGGTCTAGTCTCTGAAAAGGTTCACTTCTCGTTGCTTACACACGCGAGCTCGGAATATATGCTTAATGAATGTCAAACAACACATTTATAGCATTGTCTTCATGTTGCAAATCGTTGTCTGAAAAATTCTTGTCAAAATGTTTCCAAGTCAAAACATGTATAAGAATCTGTGAGCTCAATTAAGATATAACTATAACTTTCTTAACATGACCTACCAATTCATTCTCAAAACTTTTATCATATAAACACATGTATACAAATCACTTTTCTCAACATAACCTAACTTTTATCCTATAATCATTTAAAAAAATAGCTAAACATTCCACGTTAAACGCTTTTTGGATTTTAAAGAGCATTTTCGTAAACTTTCAGCCTTACAATATTAAAAATTGATGTTATATTTGTTTGTAAACGCGTATGAGTTGAAGTTATAACACTCGTTTTAATGTATAGTTCACAATGATATACAATCACAGGGAAAATTACGGTCGTGAAACAGAAAAATGTCACGAACCAGGTTCAAAGCAGTATTTGAAATAGTATCACGTTTGAACCACAAATGTGAAACTAGCCGTTAGAGGTTAAAAAATGGCTGTTTTTTTTTGTCAAACTGGTTATTTGAACGCAGGGAAAAAGACATATATAAACAGTTCCATTTTAACCACACCCATGACATCAATATCATTAATTTATTATTTGTGATTTTTAAATTAAAGTAACGCTTAAAACTCATTTCTCTAAGAGTTGAGTTCAGAAATGCGGATATTGGTGTTCTTACTTTGTAACAAAGTTATTTTAGATGGTAATGTTTCCTTATTATATTCTTCACAAAATGATTTCAGTTCTATGCTACATCGTGTACATCATTCAAACGAAATGAAAGAAAAACAACATAGGCCTAAGAAAGTAAAAATACCTTTAGGACAAAATTTTGCGAGCTAAGTAAACGTCAACTTAAGGATAGGTTTTTAAAAAAAAATACTAGTTTAAGTATTTACTTACCAGAGTAAGCACCAACACTGGTCCCATGAAGAACCAGATGTAAATGGGCGTAGACAACCAACACCTGTTTGAAAAAAAAAATACATACTAATTATGCATACATTCAACTGATGTAAACTCGTTTGAGTCCATTTCTTATGTTTTATTAGTAGAGACTAGAAAAATTCAGGTATTCATTTTACGTTATGCTAGAATCCAAACCCATTTAACTTAATATTGCTTATGTGATTTGCGTACAGTTTATCTGAAGGACTCGGAGCCAATAAAAAAATGTTCAGTCAAAGAAGTATCGAATCGCAAGCATCCCAGGTAACAGGTCTTACGAGTCAGAAGCCAATGAGCAGGTGGGGGATTGTGTAGTCCATCCTAGAGGTCATTGAAACCGCGAATTATTCCAATACCTGTTTATCAGTTCGTATCCACACAAAACTTTAGTAATATTATCGTATCCATATCTTCATCTCAACGTTCAGACGACTGTGTGTCTATATATATATATATATTAATAGATAGAGACCTGAAAAATTCGCGGATTCAATTCGTAAAATGCTACAATTCAAATAAGTATACCTTAGTGCTGCTTCTGCCATTGGTTCACTGTTAATCTGGAGGACTGAGGGCCAATTAGAGACCCTCACTCATAGAAGTGTCGAATCACAGGCTGCCCAGTCGAGATGACTCACAAGTCAACAGCCAATGAACAGTTTGCATTTGCCCGAGTGTGAAGAGGATATTGGAGTCTATCCTGGAGGTCGTTGAACCCACGAATTTTTCCGGTCTCTATTAATAGATAGAGACCGGAAAAATTCGCGATTTCAATGACCTGTAGGATATACTCCATGATCCTCTATGCATGCGGGAAAATGACATCTGCTCATTGGCTACTGGCTCGTGATACCTACCTGTTAACTGGGACGCTAGTGATTCGATACTTCTTTTGTTAAAGGTTTTTCATTGGCCGAGTGTCATTCAGATAAACGTTTGCCATATCACTGATGCGGTAAAAAGGCAAACGTTTTTGGATTCTAGCCTATCGCGAAAGGAATCCGCGAATTTTTCCGGTCTCTATCTATACTATAATAAAACAGTAGTTTTTTTCTGTCTGTCTGTCTGTTTTTACGCGGTGTTCTACGAAATTACTGTACGAATTTTAATGGGGTTTTCAAGTTAACTTGAGCGTAGCAGTGAAAGAAATATAAGCTTTATTTCATCAAAATCGGCTCAAGGAAAGAAAAGAAATCTTAATTTTATGACATACAATATAATCATTATAAGAAGCCATTAAGTTTTGCTATTGTAAGGAACTAAGTATAGAGTAAGAAAAAATAAAGATCCTGGCAGTTTGTAGTGTCGCCATATTTGTTTCAATTTTCAATACCCTTTTGCAGAAAATCATGTTTCATAGACACATAAATAGTGAGTATGTGTCATTTCTCTATGTCCACGAGGTCTCGCCGTGTCAATTTTCTCCTTGGGGCGATCCCGTCCGCTTTATAAAATAAACAGCTTTTATCGTTGAATGATTTCATGATTTATTTCTGCTCTCACAAAAAAGTTAGTTTTATAGACATCCAATAGGTGTCTCTCTCTCTCTGAAAATCAATCTATGAATCATTACAAATTCATTTCCTTTATTCATATCAGGATCTTTGTTTGTTGTGGTTGCGTGTTTTTCTGGTAATTGTTACAATATGTAAGGTTGTGTTTGGTTGAAAGTTTGTGTTTTATTATTGTGTGATTTTTCGGGTTGGTTTCCATCTCTTCAAGCTGCCAGCAAAGATAAGAAATAATAGCTGAAAGGAATGAGAATGTGAAGTAGGTTTCATTGTTTAATATTCACCAATGTTACACATTATCTATTTTCCAATTCGATACAACCAAAACATTATGTTTAAGTGTTTTATCTTTTGTTTTAAAACTTGAAATCTTCATAGCTGCCGAGTACATGTTGAGAATAAATTCATACGCCTCCTACAACACAATTCAGACAAGGAAATTGATACGAATGACGAAAGAGCAATCAATAGTTGCCTTTGTTCCATTCAAGATATTGTGTTTTCGATTGGGGGCAACTCCGTAGTGAATATGGCCTTCCTGTTCCCTAAATTCTACCCGTTCAACCACGCCTCAATCGCGAATATGTTGCTGAGACTAGCTACAATACTGCAGCATTGACCACCACAGTAAATGACCAGTGTGGTCGTTTCAATCTAGAACAAATTGATATATTTCAAACAGTCATCCGAAGCGTAACTTCATAATGAAGGGAAGCTATTTTTCTTGGACGCCCCCGGTGGTACTGGAAAAACCTTCGTGACAACAGCAATTCTCGCTGAGATCAGGTGACAAGGTAAGATTGCCCTGGCAGTGGCTTCATCAGGAATTGCAGCTACTTTACTCCCTGGTGGAAAAACAGCTCATGCTATTTTAAAAATTCCAATCGATTTAGACACTAATGAATCACCAACATGTTCGATAACAAGAAATTGTGATATGGCAAAAGTGTTACAAGATTGCTCGCTAATCGTTTGGGATGAATGCACGATGGCGAATAAAAAAGCAGTTGAAGCTGCGGACATGACACTACGGGACATTAGGCGCGATGAAAGGCCAATGGGGAATGTCACACTACTGTCTTCTGGAGATTTTCGGCAAACTCTACCAGTTGTATGTCAAGGGACTAGAGCCGATGAAATCAAAGCATCACTGAAGAATTCTTACCTCTGGCCTCGAATAAAAAAAACTGCAACTAACAATTAACATGAGAGCACAGCTGGGTGGTAATTTTCATGCGCAAGAATTTTCCGGTGTTCTATTAAAAGTTAGAGTAGGTGCCTTCCCTGAGCAACACGGTCAGGTGACGCTTCCAGAAATACTTGGCAGAGTCGTATCTTCAGAAGACGAACTCATACGTTCGGTATTCAGGGATCTGTCAAACATACAACATCATGAATATACGTGTGTGAACGTGCCATACTCACTCCAAGAAATGATCAAGCTGCTGCAATCAATGAAAAAATTTTAAACGAATTGAATGGGGCTGAAGTGGTTTACACATCGTTTAACAGCGTCCTTAATCAGGACGATGGCAGTAATTACCCAGTTGAGTTTTTGAGTTCTCTCACTGTAAGTGGTCTTCGTGATCACAAAATTGTTCTCAAAGTCGGTGTTCCAATAATGCTTCTGAGGAACCTTACTCCCCCAAAATTGTGCAATGGAACCCGACTTAAAGTAACTGCTCTACAACGAAATATAATTGAAGCTGAGATTCTTACTGGATGTGGCTCAGGTGAAACTGTTTTCATACCACGCATACCGATCATCCCAAATAACTTCCCTTTCGGGTTCAAGCACACAAAGTTTCCAATAGCAGTTTGTTTCGCGATGACAGTAAAAAAGTCTCAGGCTCAGAGCCTTAAGGCAGCTGGTGTCGACTTAAGATGTGATTGTTTTTCTCAGATGTATGTGGCTTATTCGCGGGTCAGTTATGCAGACAATCTTTACATTCTAGCTCAAGACGAGAAAACAGTAAATGTGGTTTACAAAGAAATTTTATGAAGTGTCTTACCGACATTACATTTGAAAGTAGAAACATATTTACCCAAAATTTAGGTAGTAACATTTTTATTGCAAAGACTAAAATAGAGGTGAGAAAAATTATCATTTGTGAACATAAGAAAACTACTACAACTGTATCAACTTTTATGTTATAATGTTTAAATTTCTAAATGGTGCAAGATAATACAAAATTCCATGCGGAAAAAGTCGTGGGCAGCAGCTACGTATGGTTAGGTATAGGTCTATGCATGCTGATTTTTCATATGCTGCATGGATGCGAATATGTAAGAATAATCTATCTATCTATCTTACTATAGTAAAACAGTAGTTCTTTTTCTGTCTGTCTGTTTGTACGTGGTGTTCTACACAACTACTATACGAATTTTAATGGGGTCTTGCGTATAACAGTCTTTACTTAATTATTTGACTTCAATGCAGTTAACTTATTTCACGTGCAGCAAAGCGGGCAGGTTCGGCTAGTTAATAGATAAAAAAAGAAATGATTCTTTGTATTATGAGCCTAGGTAAAAAATGAATAAAAAAAATTAAATAATAGTAAGTAGATCTTTCTCGGCTTATTTCTGTAAAAGTCAGCCATTTGCTTTTTATGTGACGAACGTGTTTGCGGTTCGCTCAGCTAGAAGTTCGAACTTTGCAGGAGTGAGAGCGTGTGGAAGGTCTGTCCTTCATTGGTCGAAAACTCTGTCTGCGGCGTCAACTACGCCGTCAGCACCCACTCCGGACTGACAACACTGATTACCACTCACGGAATTAAGTGCGAGGGCTGACCACCAGCATCAGAGTAAGTGGCGAGAGACTTAAATACCTCACCGCCACGTTCCACACCGCGTCGGATACACCGTAAATAAGTTTTTTTTATTTCAAAAGACTAATTTTTTTTTTGGAAAGTATTTGCCAAATAATCATCTAATTTATTTTAAATTCCATCATTTGTCACCCATAAATGCCCATAAACGGTTTTGAAATCTTGGTAGGAGGCGCAGAACCGAGTCTCCAAAAACACATAACTTAGGCAAACCCGTCAATAATAATTATAAAAAACAAAAATAAAAAACAAAAGAACAAAATAAAAAAACAATATTTCTGTAAATATATAAATTAAAAGTTAAGCTCAAGAAGCTTGAATTTTCGTGTTACGTATTGTACCACTTTTAACATGTATCATTTCAATTAAATATCTTGGCTACTAGTATTTTGTTGAATAATGTCCCTGAAAAAAAAATTTGATAAGTATGTAGTCACGATAACTTTTTGCTTGAAACTGCAAACAATTATGTTAGGAAGAATATTTGCGTTCAGTATTTTTTTTTTTAACTTAACTCGCTCGAACATTATTGATTCAAGGCATTGGTCAAAATGCGATAGATTGATTTATAAAGAAAACAAATAAATCTTTATATCCGGACTGAAATGCAAATGTCATATATATAAGCCAACACTCAAAATTATAAAAGATAAAACAATATCTTAAATTCTAATTTCAAATTTTTATTCGATTCGCGAATAATTTATTTTTTAAAACAAATAATTAGTTTGGTATCTAAAAGCCCTACAACTTTGTCAGAAAATGTTTGAAAAAATCACTATTCTGTAATATAAAATAATATCATGTATTTTTGATTTCTAAGTGATTACAGTACCAGCTTTAGTAGCATATTTGAAGCATGTAAGAAAATTCAGAGGGAATTTTATTGCGGAGATCAATCATACTGATAAGCAGGGGTAGTGGTAAAAAGATGCGCAAATATAAGATTTGATATGTTATTTTAGAGACCTGCAAAATTCGCGGATTCATTCGGTGATAGGCTAGAATTCAAACACATATAGTACCTCTTAGATAATTTTGCTATTGGCTTACTGTTCATCTGGACGAATCTCAACCAGTTATAAACCCTCAACCAAAGAAGAATCGAATCACAGACAAACCAGCTGAGACGACTTACAAGTTGGCAGCCAATGAACTTGCGTTATTTTCCCGAGTGTACAGGGGTATTTGCAGTCTATCTTGAAGGCCATCGAAACAGCGAATTTTGTAGGTCTCTAGTTATTTGTTTTAAAATTATACGTGATATTTTAGTTAATAAAAACTGTTTTGAAATAACAATGCCAATTTTTTTAAAATCATTTTATACAGAGCTTACGATTATTTTTTTTCTATATTTTAATTCTAAATTTTAAACGTATTTGTTTAAATAATACATGTATTTGTTATTACTCTTTAAGTTATCAAAATGTGGTTAAGTTAACTTAAGAAACTTTAACTGGTAAATCATCTTGAGCCAGACAACATGTTGATCTCTACACAAGTTAAACTAATCACAATTTATTTAAAATATTTTCAATGATTTTATATTTTTTTTGTGCTATTGGCGTGAAACAAACACATGTTTCCTTAGAAAGGTTTGTTATACTGATTACCAAAGTGCAAAATTTTGTTTAATTTTGCTATCAAATAGACGGCTCAAGAGTTAATTGCAGCTTCAAACATATATTAATTTTAAATTAAACGCCTTTGTATCCAGTATGTGTTATTCCAAAAAATATTTAACCCAATTCTCCTTCTTCAAAATATTGTTACTTTGGACTTATGCTATTTCAACTGCAAACCCTTTATTTTTTTGATGTATAAATACAACTCAACAGATTTGTTCAAAATAAATATATTTTAAATATTTTTACTACGAAATTTTAAATATAAAAAATGTTTGAAAAAGAAGTATAATTTTGGTTTTACGAGTAAAGATTTTGTTTTCATTAAATTATACAATCGACTATAAAAACTTATATATTTAAAAAGGCTGCAGAAACACAGTTCATTAGTAATAAAATATGAGACAGTTAAAAATAAAAAATAATGCCTAAAAGAATAACGTAAATACCGTTTGAAATTATTTATAAATATAAAATTGTAATTAAATAATTCATTGTATTCTTACTACTAGATTTCACACAGTTTTTGGCCTTTTAAAGAGGAGTCATATACTAATAAAAATGTTTTTAATATGATGAACCGAACCTTTTCAAACTATGAAAATCAAAATCCAAATTTGTAACATTTGTGTATTAAATTATTTTCGTTCACAAAAATAACTGCAATTTGATTCATAGATTGATTCCTTTTGTACTTCGCAAATAACTCAAACCCGCTGAGATATATGTTGCGGTGTTGAAAAATGACATCTCAACAAAGTCGAGTAGAGAACGTGAGACCGCCTGGTGACATTTCAACCGAGCAAACAAAGTTTCCGTCAGGAATCTGTATAAACTCGCTTGACAAGTCATAACTCACGCAGAATGTCGGCGAGTTTCCTTCATACGTCACTGGGGAAACACCATAGCAGGAAAGAACGAATAAACTCCAATGACAGCTAAATTTTCTGCAGGATAAAAAAAAAAAGAAAAAATTAAACTTGCTCCTAAAATTTCGCTTAGACTCAAGCTGTCAGCAAGACGTATCGGTTTTTCTTTGCCTGCAAGTCGCGATTTTTTAGTTGGCACTCTGTAATTTTTTTGTAAGTTGAATAGACATATTAATGTAGAAGTACAGATAATTTTTAATTTGTAAATTTATACGAAAAATACTGCATCACTATAAATTAGTGTTTGCATTAATACTGTACTCAGATTTTAACTCAGGCATTTAAGTTTTCTGTTGTCCCAGTACCTCCAATAGTTAAAGTCATTTGTAAACCGTTCCCTGTCTACCTTTCCAGTATTCACTGTGCACATTAATAAGCAAAAGAAAACAAAATAAAGTCCAATTATCAAATATTCTGGTAATTTTCCACAATGTAAAATATTACGCTTGAATGAAACACAAATTAAAATATAAAATTATGCGTCAATTTTCATAATAAAGACTACGTATTAGACTAAATATTATCTCGAAAAACGTATTTCATACGTGTAAAAATAACAATAGACATTTGTTACATAAAATTACAATATATTTCTTGTAGTATTACCAACTATGTCATGGCAACTGGTTTCCACAGAAATCTTTTTTTAAAGTACAGAAAAAAAAAATTTCTTTGAACACATTTCATGGACACTTCTTGTAATATTTTTATTTTTATTTTTATAAATTTTAATTTTTTAATATTTAAAATAACATCATTGCTAGTTTAAATCATTAACTAAGCACGTTTTGTGGAAATATGACCCAAACAATACATACTTTTTATGAAGGTTTAATTAGAAATGTGCTGGGTGGGGGCTCAAGCAGAAATATTGGTGTTGTAGATCAGAGTATGGGAGAGACAAGTAAGGCTGGCGGGAATACCGTCTACCGAGCGAGGGGAAGAAACCAATCAGGTGGTGAACACTAGGTTAGACGTGTTAAGGGAGTAGACACCTGTATGATAGTGGCTGTTGAATGGGGAAGAAGCAGGAACCGTAGGAGATGGGAACGAGAGAACAGACATGTGCCTCTCAGCTGGTCAACAGACCACTAAGGCAGGTGGCACAGGAGAAAGTGGAGACGTAATAAACATAGCCATCACAGCAAGGCTTTTACCTAAGGAGGGGGGAGGGGGGGACCGACTAACGTGATTGCTAGGGACCGGAAAAATTCACGGGTTCAATGACCTGTAGGATGAACTCCATAGCTCTACGTACACTCGGTCAAATGTGACCCACTCATTGGCTGCTGTCTTGTGAGACGTCACAACGTAGCAGTCTGTGATTCGATACAGCTTTGGTTGGGTGTTTCTCATTGGCCCAGAGTCATCTAGGTGAGCCAATAACAGAGGCTGCATTGAGGTATAACTATTTGTATTTTAGCCTATCGCGAAATTAATTCGCGAATTTTTCTGGTCTCTAGTGATTGCCGACAGACAGAGAGAGAGAGAGAGAGAGAGAGAGAGAGAGAGTGTATGTGTGTGTGTGTGTGGACCGTCGAACGGTTGGAAGAAGGCCGCTTATTCAGCCAATGAGATGACACGTCCGGGACGTAAACTGGCGATGAGTTACTACGACGTACATTTTCTTCGTGCCGGAAAGCGTAGTCCGGAGATCGAGGTCGTGGTGTCTAAAAGAGGTAGGGGAAAAAGTAAAATGTCCTGCAAAACCACGACGAATAAGGAAAAAAAAAATGGTTTTCTGTAAAGTCGGTTTACGGACGATAGTTTAACGTGTCAACGAAATAACAAAACAATAATGAAATTATTGCATACTTTTATGAATAAAATTGAATTTTTTTTTATTGAATTATCACTATTTTGTATGGATACAAAGGAGTGAAATGAAATCTACAATTTAACTGATAAATTTACTTTTATTTGCACTCATTAATTCAAATATGTTTATTACTTTAACGAACAGATTATTTACTATAACGTTTATACAAAGAAAGAGTGAAATTAAATATACAATCTAATTGATAAATTTACTTTTTTTTGCACTCATTAATTCAAATATGTTTATCACTTTAACGAACAGATTATTTACTATAACGTTTTTACAAAGAAGGAGTGAAATGAAATCTACAATTTAATTGATAAATTTACTTTTATTTGCACTCATTAATTCAAATATGTTTATTACTTTAACGAAGAGATTATTATAACTATAACTTTTATACATGTTTGCTATTTAACTTCTTCCAATATGTGTTATTCTGTTAAGGATAGGACGATTATAGGAAAAGTAGGAAACGAATGGGAGTGTTTCAAGTTTAGTGTGCCTCGAAAAAGTCCAAAAGATGGTTGTTCCAATCGAGTGGAAGAAATATAGATGAGGCGCAAGCGTAAAATGAGCGTAACGGGACAAAGCGTAACGGAACAATGAGCGTAACGGGACACAGCTTTATCTCTGTGGTGGAGGGATGTACTTGAAATATTTGAGTCTCTAGTCAAAATTTTTTAAAATTTTTTTAATTATTCAAATAAATTTTCATTAAAATTTTACATAGTGTTTTACCTCTGTGGCACAGGTATGTACCAGATAATATTGCGTCTGTAAGTCCAACATTAATAATGTTTTTTTTTTTATCGTTTGGACTAAAATTCTTTAATAAGGGACATAGTTTCCCTTGCCTCTGTAGCTCAGGTATGTAGTTAAAAATTCTGTATCTCTTCGTCAAATGTAGTATAGGATAGCCGGTCCGGGGACTGGTTTCTGAGTGTTATGTTGGCGGCGGTGTTTGCTGCCCTGCAGCTTACATCTCCGATGACGTCACGGCGGCCATCTTGGACTCTAAATATCTAAAAAATGACTCATAACTCCTAGAAAGTTCCCTATTTTGAGGGAAAAATTCCAGTTTTAAAGGAAAATATCTTGTTTTAATCCTCAAAAAATCAAAAATTCAAAATTCGTAATACCTTAAAAGATTTTGCCTTTGAAAAAACCCAAATTCCCCATTTAAGAATAAATTCCCTTTGGCAAGCCTCAAATGTGCCTCTGGTAGGTAGCTTTGACCATTTTCTTGAACTTTGCCGTAAACATGAAATCTTTAATTTTCGACCAAAAAATTCCGAAAAAAAAAATCTAAATTTACAAAAAATATCTTACCTAAAAATTGTTTGTTGCTTAATCAATGTTGGTCCTCGGTTTGCTTACCGACAAGAGTAAACTCGTTATTTATTAATAAAAAATTTAAAAATCTTAATTACAATTTAGTTGAAATTAGAATAAATCCTTGCTTTTGTGTTACCTGCCTTTTCGGATTCTGTAATGTTACACTTTCAGTTATAGCCGCCACCTAGAAAATCCGTCTAATTATGCTAGATAAACATGAAAAAATCCAGAATTGATAAAAAAAAATCAATTATAAAAATTGATATCGATAATCTCCACCATTTTGATAATCATCCGCCATATTGAAAAGCAACATTTACTATGCGATTTTAACCGGAACTACTTAATATTTATTAAAAAATGATTAATTAAATTTTAATCAGAAATTAATCCTGGACTCTTCGGTCCGAACAAGGTGAGGTCATTCTATTAAAAATGGCGACGGATCCTTCCTCCATGGGAAACATCGGCTGACTGACCTCCCACCACTAATGCAAAGTATATATATATATATATATATATATATATATGTATATATATATATATATACATATATCGCCAGTTAGTATGACATCACGTCCGCCACCTTGTTTTTATCTGCTGGAGGCCACCATTTTGTATTCGTCTTCTAAAGTGCACTTCCGCTATGTTACTGTAATTTTTTACCACTAAATAGACCAATAATAATTTATTACCGCTATGTCCGCCATCGAGACATTTGGATGCCATAATTATTTAGCTTGAAATTCGGGAAAAATTCAAAAATTCATCAAAAAACACTTATTAATATACTGATTGATTCGATCAGTTCCTGTTGTTGGTTCGGTACTTGATGAATACAAAATTTCGAATTTCGAATTTTTGAATTTTTGAGGTATAAAACGGGAAATTTCCCCTTAAAACTGGAATTAATCCGTCAAAATATTGAAATGTTATAGAAATTTTGAGTCATTTTTAGTTTTTTTTTGAGTCATTTTGAGGAATTTGAGTCCAAGATGGCCGCCGTAACATCATCGGAGATGGCGGTTCCAAGGCAGCAGACACCGACACCGACACCACACCCAGTACTCAGGTCTCGAACTGACCAATACATACTACTTAGGGCATACATTTTGCATACTTAGCAGTCCAAATAATTTTTTTTCTTCAGATTTTTGTGCAGTATGAATAAGGAGAACCAAATACTTTATTTTATGTAGCCTTTCAAAATCATAAATTTTCTGATGATAGTTTAAAGAGGCGTGGTAGAATTATTACTTTGTTTCTGAAATAAATTTAATCATAACACAAAGCAGCAGTAAAATGGCTTTACACTTAAAATCTTTCATTTTAATATTCCATTTAATTTCCTCTATCATTATAGCACAAAAGAAAGTTTAAAAAATTCAACTTTGCCAGCTAATTAAGGTTGAAAGTATGCGATGTAGATATTTTTCATTTTAATGAATTTAAGCCAATCACAAAGTAGGAAATTTTAAACGTGGGGATCGTAAATACAAAATAATGACTTCGAACGGGAATAACAGCATTTTAGTTTTTGTAAACCTAGCGAGTGCGTAGTAGGCCACGACTTGTGAGAAATCGGTTCACAAATGAAATCATACTAATGATTTCAGCCAATTAAATTTCGCGGTGTATCCAACAGTGTCAGTAAGTAACTACAAAATGATTATCCCTTGAAATCTGACCAGCAGTTGGTGCGCACAGGTTTTCAACATAAAAATAAACAAGAGTTGTAAAAAAAAATTTTTATAGCTATTTAAATTTTTCGATAGTGACCCGTAAGTAAGAACATTAATTTTTTTAAACAGGAATTACACCTGAGCATTGTAATATCTCGAAAATGGTTGATAAAAATTGAACAGTTCGCTTGTCCCGTCAAAATGGTTTCCTGCTCTACTCCCATTGGCTGTTGCGCCGTGCTGAGCCGGCGGTCTCGACTCACAGCACAGAACAAAGAGAGAGACAGAAGTGCGACTCATACAGTTGAAACTGAAAACGTCTTTTGCGCGACACGTAACGTTATCTATTGGGTGGGCCACATAACTACCAGAAATAACCTCGAAATAGGGTTTCTAGTTCAAAGTTTAAGGTAAGTAGTGTTAAATTATCTACTTAGAGACGATGTTCTCAGAAAAAGTTATTTCGATTATATATTTTTTTTCCTAGCCTAATTTAAACTAAGTGTGTCTCAGGCCGAAGCCTATACACTTCACCATGAGGGGTTTTAAACATGCAGAACAAGGGTGCATGCATCGTGTGCTTATTTGGGGTTTATTTGCCAGCCATGGCTGCGATAGGCGCAATGGCTGACGCTAGTAGTATAGGAATGTATGTCCTGAAACAGGGTTCAGGGTATGGTGCCGGTGCCGGGGTCCGCCATATTGGATTGTGACGTCACGGCGTTCATCTTGGACAAGAGCAAAGGGACACAGCGTAACGGGACACAGTGTAACGGGACATAACGCAACGGGACAAGTAAATCACGGCGGCCATCTTGGATCCACCATTTTTGATGACGTCATTGTGTTCTAGAAAATTCCGGCGATGTGTTATCCGCCATTTTGAATGATGACGTCACCGTTGAAATTTTTGTTACGGTCGCCAACTTGAAATTTGGACGCCATCTTGAAAAACTTTAATTATTATCCGATTTTAATGAAATAAAATCCAAAATTCATCAAAAAATTAACCTAATAGAATTCTGATTGATTATATCGATCACCGTCCTCGGTTCGAACCCGATGAGTGCAAAAAAAATTAAAAATGGCGACAGGCTCCTTCCTCGCAGTGGCTGCAGGCAGACTAACTCCCACCACTTTTTTTCAAAGCATATATATCGTCAGCTGGTATGACGTCATATCCGCCATCATGAAAATCCGTAATTTTAATGCCAGAGATTCGGGAAAAAATTTAAAAATCATTATAAATAATCAACCTAATTAAATAATAAAAAAATCCTTAAAACCACCGTTGCACTTTTCGTGACGGCCGCCATCTTGAAATCACCCGCTGGAGGTCACCATCTTGTTTTCGTCCGCTAGAGTGTGCTGATACCATGTTAGCAGAATTATCTGGTCACCACACCTTTGACCTTGACCTTGAAATTTTGACCTTGACCTTGAACTTTGACATTGACCTTGAAATTTGTTCTTGACCTTGAACTTTGACCTTGACCTTGAAATTTGACCGTGACCTTGAAATTTTACCTTGAACTTGAAATTTTACTTTGTCCTTGAAATTTGACTTTGTCCTTGTCGACCATCATGGATTCGACATTTTATGTTCAGTACATGCTACCAGGAGCTACCACCTGCTGGAGTACACCATCTTGCGTGTGTGTACTCATATTATAGAGTACATTTCCATCTGGATAATTTTATTCTAACCCGCTACAGTGCAGTAATCATTTATTACCGAGGTGCCCCCGCCTTCTTGAAATTCTGCCGCCATCTTGAAATCATGTAATAATGTAGCTAGAAAAGCGGGAAAAAATCCAAAATTCATTAAATGAATTGGCAATAAATATACTGATTGAATCGATCCGCTCCAGTCCTTGGTTCGATACTCGATCGATGCAATAATGATTAATTTTATGAAAAAAATAATTATTTCAATAAACCATGTTCAACATTCGTAAAGAGACTCTAAATCCTCTACGACCACCATCCTATCAGACATCAAGACCACCATATTGGAAATGCGTAATGTTAATGCTAGAGAATCGGGAAAAAGTTCAAAATTCATTAACTAAATTTGTAATCTATATACTGATTGATTAGATCGACTTAGGTCCTAGGTTCGATCCCTGGCCGATACAAAACAACTTTAATTTTAAAAAAGTACCAGAAAAGTGTAAGGTTCAAGAAATAAAACACCACAAAGTATTTTACAAACATTATATTTATCACACAATTTCTATCCTACTACAGAATCACTTGCGAAAGCCAGCAATCTTATTAACATTTGGCCCTCCATAGACATGCAACGACTACTTCTTAGCTCCAACAGCTCCAAATGCTCCAAACGGCCTCCAAATGGCTCCAACAGCTCCAACAGCCTCCAAATGCTTAACACAGCTCCAAATAGCTCCAAATGTTCCAAACGGCATCCAAATGCTTGACAACTCCAAATGTCTCCAGCAGCTCCAAATGCTCCAAATGCTTCAAAAGGCTCCAATTTCTCCAAATGACTCCAAAAAGCTCCAAATGCTTCAAAAGGCTCCAAATGCTCCAACAGCTCAAAATGGCTCCAACAGCTCCAACAGCTCCAAAGAAGGCTCCAAATGCTCCAACAGCCTCCAAATGCTTAACACACAGCTCCAAATGCTTCAAAAGGCTCCAAATGCTCCAAAAGCCTCCAAATGCTTAAGACAGCTCCAAATGCTCCAAATGGCTCCAACAGCTCCAAATGCTCCAAACGGCCTCCAAATGGCTCCAACAGCTCCAACAGCCTCCAAATGCTTAACACAGCTCCAAATGGCTCCAAATGTTCCAAACGGCCTCCAAATGCTTGACAGCTCCAAATGCTTCAAAAGGCTCCAAATGCTCCAACAGCCTCCAATGCTTAACACACAGCTCCAACAGCCTCCAAATGCTTAAGACAGCTCCAAATGCTCCAAATGGCTCCAACAGCTCCAAATGCCTAAAAGGCTCCAAATGCTACAACAGCCTCCAAATGCTCCAAAGACTCCAAATGCTCAAAAAGGCTCCAAATGCTTCAAAAGGCTTCAATTGCTCCAACAGCTCCATTTTAAATTGGTTCCAACTGATTCCAATTACTTTTCTTATCGAACTTGGCATGATTACTAACATGTCTTTATTAGTATACATTTTGACTGGCAGTGGTATCGTATTTTGCACCTTTAAGTTATAACTTTTATTTAGAAATCAGATTTCGATAAATGGTAGATATTATTTGGAAAGAAAATATATTAATTTATCTTCAAGTTTATACACATACATTTAATTTAAGCCATTAATGTATGTAGCCAGCTTACCTCAGTTCTTTGAGTATGAAGGATATTTCTGTAATGTTCGAATAGTTTCCTGCACAAAGCGATCCATGTAGTAGTCGTAGCCTGTCAACCAATATGTTAGGATCTTCCCATGAGGTATAATCAATATCTTCTGCTGCGTTCATCATCATCCTTGCATGTTTATAATAAATATTATTATCTCTGGTGTCTATCGTTTTAACACCAACCACAAGGTCACTTTCGTCATCGTGCCAGTGATTATCACAAGCTTGATCAGGATAATTTATTTTATTACGACGTTTCCATCGTTTTGGTCTCAAACCACCATCACAGTCTTCGCTCTTGCATGCTTTTGGTGCTTCAGCCTTAGATGTGTCAGCAAAGTCTTCGTTCATGCCAGCTTCTGATGTGTCACCACAGTCTTCAATCATGTCAGCATCACAAACTTGATCAGGATAATTTATTTTATTACGTCGTTTCCATCGTTTTGGTCTCAGACCGCCATCACAGTCTTCGATCTTGCCTGCTTTAGGTGCTTCAGTACAGTACTCAATCATGTCAGCCTCAGATGTGTCACCACAATCTTCAATCATGCCAGCTTCAGATGATTCATCAAAGTCTTCGACCTTGTAAGCTTCAGGTGGTTCTCCATCTTTCACATTTTCATGGATACTAGATATTGGAGTAAATATATTTTCATTTCTAATGTGGTCACAACTTCCTTCGTTTGTTTTAAATTTTAAATTATTATCTTGATCTAGATCAGTAATTTTAGCATTAGCTTTTTCGCCTTCGTTCCTCTTCCGCGATGTTGTAGCCCAGTCTTCGTTATCTTTATTCATCTTAATTGTACAGGTCTTGTAATGTCTATCCAAGTAATATCTTCTACCAAAGGATTTCTGACACTGACTGCAATGAAATAGTTTTTGACAAGGACCCAAATTACACTCGCTTCTCTCATGTCGTTTAGCATTCTTTCTCAAGGTAAAGCATTTGGAGTCTTTGGAGCATTTGGAGGCTGTTGTAGCATTTGGAGCCTTTTGGGGCATTTGGAGCTGTTGGAGCTATTTGGAGCATTTGGAGCTGTCTTAAGCATTTGGAGGCTGTTGGAGCTGTGTGTTAAGCATTGGAGGCTGTTGGAGCATTTGGAGCCTTTTGAAGCATTTGGAGCTGTGTGTTAAGCATTTGGAGCTGTTGGAGTTGTTGGAGCCATTTTGAGCTGTTGGAGCATTTGGAGCCTTTTGAAGCATTTGGAGCTCTCAAGCATTTGGAGCTGCTGGAGACATTTGGAGCTGTCAAACATTTGGAGCCATTTGGAGCTGTGTTAAGCATTTGGAGACTGTTGGAGCTGTTGGAGCCATTTGGAGGCCGTTTGGAGCATTTGGAGCTGTTGGAGCCATTTGGAGCATTTGGAGCTGTCTTTAGCATTTGGAGGCTGTTGGAGCATTTGGAGCCTTTTGAAACATTTGGAGCTGTGTGTTAAGCATTTGGAGGCTGTTGGAGCATTTGGAGCCTTCTTTGGAGCTGTTGGAGTTGTTGGAGCCATTTTGAGCTGTTGGAGCATTTGGAGCCTTTTGAAGTATTTGGAGCTTTTTGGAGTCACTTGGAGCATTTTGAGCCTTTTGAAGCATTTGGAGCTGTCAAGCATTTGGAGCATTTGGAGCTGCTGGAGACATTTGTAGCTGTCAAGCATTTGGAGGCCGTTTGGAACATTTGGAGCCATTTGGAGATGTGTTAAGCATGTGGAGGCTGTTGGAGCTGTTGGAGCCATTTGGAGGCCGTTTGGAGCATTTGGAGAAGTTGGAGCCATTTGGAGCATTTGGAGCTGTTGGAGCTAAGAAGTAGTCGTTGCACGTCTATGCAGGGCTAAATGTTTATAAGATTGCTGGCTTTCGCAAGTGATTCTCTAGTAGGATAGAAATTGTGTAATAAATTTTATGTTTGTAAAATACTTTGTGGTGTTTTATTTCTAGAACCTTACACTTTTCTGGTACTTTTTTAAAATTAAAGTTGCTTTGTATCGGCCAGGGATCGAACCTAGGACCTAAGTCGATCTAATCAATCAGTATATAGATTACAAATTTAGTTAATGAATTTTGAACTTTTTCCCGAATCTCTAGCACTAACATTACGCATTTCCAATATGGTGGTCTTGATGTCTGATAGGATGGTGGTCGTAGAGGATTTAGAGTCTCTTTACGAATGTTGAACATGGTTTATTGAAATTATTATTTTTTCCATAAAATTAATCATTATTGCATCGATCGAGTATCGAACCAAGGACTGGAGCGGATCGATTCAATCAGTATATTTATTGCCAATTCATTTAATGAATTTTGGATTTTTTCCCGCTTTTCTAGCTACATTATTACATGATTTCAAGATGGCGGCAGAATTTCAAGAAGGCGGGGGCACCTCGGTAATAAATTATTACTGCACTGTAGCGGGTTAGAATAAAATTATCCAGATGGAAATGTACTCTATAATATGAGTAAACACACGCAAGATGGTGTACTCCAGCAGGTGGTATCTCCTGGTAGCATGTACTGAACATAAAATGTCGAATCCATGATGGTCGACAAGGACAAAGTCAAATTTCAAGGACAACGTCAAATTTCAAGGTCAAAGTCTAATTTCAAGGTCAAGGTCTAATTTCAAGGTCAAGGTCTATTTTCAAGGTCAAGGTCAGATTTCAAGGTCAAGGTCAAAGTTCAAGGTCAAGGTCCAAATTTCAAGGTCAATGTCAAAGTTCAAGGTCACGGGAAAATTTCAAGGTCAAGGTCAAAGTTCAAGGTCAAGAACAAATTTCAAGGTCAAAGTTCAAGGTCAAGGTCAAATTTCAAGGTCAAGGTCAAAGGTGTGGTGACCAGATAATTCTACTAACATGGTATATGCACACTCTAGCGGACGAAAATAAGATGGTGACCTCCAGCTGGTGATTTCAAGATGGTGGCCATCACGAAAAGTGCAACGGTGGTTTTAAGGATTTTTTTATTATTTAATTAGGTTGATTATTTTTTAATGCTATTTAAATTTTTCCCCGAATCTCTAGCATTAAAATTACGGATTTTCAAGATGGCGGATATGACTTCATACCAGCTGACGATATATATGCTTTGAAAAAAAGTGGTGGGAGTTAGTCTGCCTGCAGCCACTGTGAGGAAGCAGCCTGTCACCATTTTTATTTTCTTTTTGCACTCACCGGGTTCGAACCGAGGACAGTGATCGATATAATCAATCAGAATTCTATTAAGTTAATGTTTTGATGAATTTTGGAATTTTTTCATTAAAATCGGATAATAATTAAAGATTTTCAAGATGGCGTCCAAATTTCAAGATGGCGACCATAACAAAAATTGCAACGGTGACATCATCTTTCAAAATGGCGGATAACACATCGCCGGAATTTTCTAGAACACAATGACGTCATCCAAAATGGCTGATCCAAGATGGCCGCCATGATCTTCTTGTACCGTTACATTATGTCCCGTTACACTGTGTCCCGTTACGCTGTGTCCCATTACGCTCGTCCAAGATGGCCGCCATGACGTCACAATCCAATATGGCGGACCCCGGCACCGGCACCACACCCTGAACCCTGTTTCAGGACATACATTCCTATACTACTGACGCTACTTAGGTTGCCTAAATCTTAAAGCTAACTAAAGTGGCCCAGGTGAAACCTGGTTAGATACAAGGAAAACCCTGGGCCGGGTCATGCGGGGATCAATTATCATGCATTAAACTAGCAAGAAAACCCAAGGACAAGAAGGAAAAAGGCCCAGGTAAGAAGAATTAGGCAGTGCAGACAGAATTAACCATCCAGGACTTGGGTGATTGGGCCTTGCGGTCCGCATTATTCATGTGAGGAACATCTGCGTTATGTTATTTTAACTGTGCGATGAACACTGAAGGGTGCCGCCTACCCGGGCACACATACGGTGTGCAGAGCTTCAGGAAAAACAACTCAAGATATCTGAGTGGGATCTGCTTACGAAAAGCATTTAAGAGTTATCTGAAGGGCCAGAAGGTATTTTTGATTTCGGATTAAGTTTTTAAACTGTAGTTTCAGAAGAGTTAAAATGGCTAAAACGCATGTTTTCAGAGTAATCTTTAGGCGTAAAATAACCAGTACAGATTCTTGACAGCACTTAAGGGACTTGCATTACCCCTTTATCATCATTTCTCGGCCATGTAATGTTACGGTCACCGCTGAGATCTCACAGTTGTGCTGTGACGACGAGAAGACTGCGCGCCAGTCCAGAGGAGACACAGCGCTAGAAGCACCAGCGAGCGTCGCGCCTATCGTCCCGCCTCACTAACACACATACACCCGTGACGAGGTGGGCCCCTTAAAGTTGTTTTGTAATAAAAGGCCATTTTTATATAAATGATTAGAAGATGCAAACATGTCTTATTTGGCACTCCATGAAATATGTAGCTACCAAAATATAGTGAATTATTTCTTTAATCGGTTTGTTAGCCTGATAATGCATTAAGCATTACTTCTCACAACCAATGTATCTATGTTAGCAATACATTGTGGAAGCTGCTATCTAGCGGTGGGGGCAAAAATAACTTCAAAGATCTAGGTGCCAGTTCCTCGACCCAGCGGTGGGGCCCGCAAACTACTTAAAAATATCTGGGTCTCAGTTCCTCGACGAAGCATATAGGCAGCAACCTAATAATAAATTACTTAATATTTCGGTATTGGCTGGCTGGCAGCCTGGCGGTAAACGACAAAATGTCGCCCCCAGAACAACCAGCGCCACCCAAACTAATGCGGACAGCAATGTCCAAGTTCCCGCCGTTTGCTTAGTAGTCCATTTCTACTCTGTCCAACTCTTCTTCCAGTACCATCCTTCTGTTTACTGTAACCAATCTGCTTGTTATTAACGCATGAAATGTTTGCATCCCGCACGAAAGAGCTCAGGGTTTTCCCCTGTGTCTATGCAGGTTTTTACCTGGGCCCAACTTATCTAGTTTATAGTCTAGAATAGTCAGTGAGGGGAGTTAGTCATGGCGCCAATTAATGCCATGGCTGGCCAATCCCTAGAGCCCGAAAAAATCCGCGGATTCATTTCGCGTGTTATGCCAGAATCCAAACGCACGTACCTTCATATTACTTCTGTTATTGGCTCACGGTTTATCTAAAAGAATACGAGCCAATGTAAAACCTTCAACCATACAAGTATCGAATCGGAAGCATCCCAGTTGAAAGGTCTCACAAGTCAGTAGCCAATCAGGAGGTGGCATTTGCCCGAGTTTGTAGGGGATTGTAAAGTCTTATTCTATAGGTCAATGAAACCGCGAAGTTCTCCGGTCTCTACCAATCCCCCTCCTAGAACATGATGCATGTGAGGCGTTTCTGCATGGCTTACACCCTACATGATTGGAGCGTATAGGCTTCGGCCTGAGGCGCACTTAGAGTCTCTCCCTGACCCGGATCCCTCCCCAAACACACTTATTTTTTAGTAGAGACCTGCAAAATTCGCGGATTCATTGACCTCTGGGATAGACTCCACAGTCCTTTAAAAACTCGCGGAAATGACACCTGTTCATTGGCTACTAACGCGTGAGACGTCTCAACTAGGCTGTCCATAATTCGGCACTTTCTTGGTTTAGTGTTTCCCATTGGCTCACAGTTCCCCGGATAAAATGTGGGCCAATCGCAGAAGCGCTACGAAGGTATAGTTGTTTTAATGCTAGCCTATCGCGAAATAAATCGACGAATTTTGCATGTCTCTAGTTATAAGTCAGGTGAGGAACCGGCGACTCACAGCTCGTCGCGGCCGTATGCGCGGTCGCCGCACAGCTGCGCCACCACCTCGGTGAGAGACACGGCCAGCGCCGGGAATCCGAAGCCGAACAGCACGTAGGCGCGCCAGGGCCCGCGGCCCGAGTCGAACACACGCACCACCAGGCGGTACAGGCAGTGGCCCTCCACGCACATCCAGCAGAACGAGGCCAGGAAGAAGTAGTGCAGGCAGGCGGCCACCGCCGAGCACAGCGCCTGCGTCAACACACGCGCACCACCAGGCGGTACAGGCAGTGGCCCTCCACGCACATCCAGCAGAACGAGGCCAGGAAGAAGTAGTGCAGGCAAAAGGCCACCACCGAGCACAGCGCCTGCGTCAACACACGCGCACCACCAGGCGGTACAGGCAGTGGCCCTCCACACACATCCAGCAGAATGAGGCCAGGAAGAAGTAGTGCAGGCAGGCGGCCACCGCCGAGCACAGCGCCTGCGTCAACACACGCGCACCACCAGGCGGTACACGCAGTGGCCCTCCACGCACATCCAGCAGAACGAGGCCAGGAAGAAGTAGTGCAAGCAGGCGGCCACCGCCGAGCACAACGCCTGCGTCAACACACGCGCACCACCAGGCGGTACAGGCA
Source organism: Bacillus rossius redtenbacheri (assembly GCF_032445375.1). Classification (NCBI taxonomy): domain Eukaryota; kingdom Metazoa; phylum Arthropoda; class Insecta; order Phasmatodea; family Bacillidae; genus Bacillus; species Bacillus rossius. The sequence continues at coordinate 39,029,761 of NC_086341.1, read as the reverse complement.
GTGGCCCTCCACGCACATCCAGCAGAACGAGGCCAGGAAGAAGTAGTGCAGGCAGGCGGCCACCGCCGAGCACAGAGCCTGCGTCAACACACGCGCACCACCAGGCGGTACAGGCAGTGGCCCTCCACGCACATCCAGCAGAAAGAGGCCAGCTAGAAGTAGTGCAGGCAGGCGGCCACCGCCGAGCACAGCACCTGCGTCAAAACACGCGCACCACCTGGCGGTACAAGCAGTAGCCTTCCACGCACATCCAGCAGAAAGAGGCCAGGAAGAGTAATGCAGGCAAGCGGCCACCGCCGAGCACAGAGCCTGCGTCAACACACGCGCACCACCAGGCGGTACAGGCAGTGGCCCTCCACGCACATCCAGCAGAAAGAGGCCAGCTAGAAGAAGTGCAGGCAGGCGGCCACCGCCGAGCACAGCTCCTGCGTCAACACACGCGCACCACCAGGCAGTACAGGCAGTGGCCCTACACGCACATCCAACAGAAAGAGGCCAGCTAGAAGAAGTGCAGGCAGGCGGCCACCGCCGAGCACAGCACCTGTGTCAACACACGCGCACCACCAGGCAGTACAGGCAGTGGCCCTACACGCACATCCAGCAGAAAGAGGCCAGCTAGAAGTAGTGCAGGCAGGCGGCCACCGCCGAGCACAGCGCCTGCGTCAACACACGCGCACCACCAGGCGGTACAGGCAGTGGCCCTCTACGCACATCCAGCAGAACGAGGCCAGGAAGAAGTAATGCAAGCAGGCGGCCACCGCCGAGCACAGCGCCTGCGTCAACACACGCGCACCACCAGGCGGTACAGGCAGTGGCCCTCCACGCACATCCAGCAGAACGAGGCCAGGAAGAAGTAGTGCAGGCAGGCGGCCACCGCCGAGCACAGAGCCTGCGTCAACACAGGCGCACCACCAGGCGGTACAGGCAGTGGCCCTCCACGCACATCCAGCAGAAAGAGGCCAGCTAGAAGTAGTGCAGGCAGGCGGCCACCGCCGAGCACAGCACCTGCGTCAAAACACGCGCACCACCTGGCGGTACAGGCAGTAGCCCTCCACGCACATCCAGCAGAAAGAGGCCAGGAAGAAGTAGTGCAGGCAGGCGGCCACCGCCGAGCACAGAGCCTGCGTCAACACACGCGCACCACCAGGCGGTACAGGCAGTGGCCCTCCACGCACATCCAGCAGAAAGAGGCCAGCTAGAAGAAGTGCAGGCAGGCGGCCACCGCCGAGCACAGCACCTGCGTCAACACACGCGCACCACCAGGCAGTACAGGCAGTGGCCCTACACGCACATCCAGCAGAAAGAGGCCAGCTAGAAAAAGTGCAGACAGGCGGCCACCGCCGAGCACAGCACCTGTGTCAACACACGCGCACCACCAGGCAGTACAGGCAGTGGCCCTACACGCACATCCAGCAGAAAGAGGCCAGCTAGAAGTAGTGCAGGCAGGCGGCCACCGCCGAGCACAGCGCCTGCAGCAACACACGCGCACCACCTGGCGGTACAGGCAGTGGCCCTCCACGCACATACAGCAGAAAGAGGCCAGGAAGAATTAGTGCAGGCAGGCGGCCACCACCGAGCACAGCGCCTGTGTTAACACACGCGCACTACCAGGCGGTACAGGCAGTGGCCCTCCACGCACATCCAGCAGAACGAGGCCAGGAAGAAGTAGTGCAGGCAGGCGGCCACCGCCGAGCACAGGACCTGCGTCAACACACGCGCACAACCAGGCGGTACAGGCAGTGGCCCTCCACGCACATACAGCAGAACGAGGCCAGGAAGAAGTAGTGCAGGCAGGCGGCCACCGCCGAGCACAGCATCTGCGTCAACACACGCGCACCACCAGGCGGTACAGGCAGTGGCCCTCCACGCACATCCAGCAGAACGACGCCAGGAAGAAGTAGTGCAGGCAGGCGGCCACCGTCGAGCACAGGGCCTGCGTCAACACACGCGCACCACCAGGCGGTACACGAAGTGGCCCTCCACGCACATCCAGCAGAACGACGCCAGGAAGAAGTAGTGCAGGCAGGCGGCCACCGCCGAGCACAGCGCCTGCGTCAACACACGCGCACCACCAGGCGGTACACGAAGTGGCCCTCCACGCACATTCAGCAGAACGAGGCCAGGAAGAAGTAGTGCAGGCAGGCGGCCACCGCCGAGCACAACATCTGCGTCAACACACGCGCACCACCAGGCGGTACAGGCAGTGGCCCTCCACGCACATCCAGCAGAACGATGCCAGGAAGAAGTAGTGCATGCAGGCGGCCACCGCCGAGCACAGGACCTGCGTCAACACACGCGCACCACCAGGCGGTACAGGCAGTGGCCCTCCACGCACATCCAGCAGAACGAGGCCAGGAAGAAGTAGTGCAGGCAGGCGGCCACCGCCGAGCACAGCGCCTGCGTCAAAACACGCGCATCACCAGGCGGTACAGGCAGTGGCCCTCCACGCACATCCAGCAGAACGAGGCCAGGAAGAAGTAGTGCAGGCAGGCGGCCACCGCCGAGCACAGCATCTGCGTCAACACACGCTCACCACCAGGCGGTACAGGTAGTGGCCCTCCACGCACATCCAGCAGAACGAGGCCAGGAAGAAGTAGTGCAGGCAGGCGGCCACCGCCGAGCACAGCATCTGCGTCAACACACGCGCACCACCAGGCGGTACAGGCAGTGGCCCTCCACGCACATCCAGCAGAACGAGGCCAGGAAGAAGTAGTGCAGGCAGGCGGCCACCGCCGAGCACAGCATCTGCGTCAAGACACGTGCACCACCAGGCGGTACAGGCAGTGGCCCTCCACGCACATCCAGCAGAACGACGCCAGGAAGAAGTAGTGCAGGCAGGCGGCCACCGCCGAGCACAGCGCCTGCGTCAACACACGCGCACCACCAGGCGGTACACGAAGTGGCCCTCCACGCACATCCAGCAGAACGAGGCCAGGAAGAAGTAGTGCAGGCAGGCGGCCACCGCCGAGCACAGCGCCTGCGTCAACACACGCGCACCACCAGGCGGTACACGAAGTGGCCCTCCACGCACGTCCAGCAGAACGACGCCAGGAAGATGTAGTGCAGGCAGGCGGCCACCGCCGAGCACAGCGCCTGCGTCAACACACGCGCACCACCAGGCGGTACACGAAGTGGCCCTCCACGCACATCCAGCAGAACGAGGCCAGGAAGAAGTAGTGCAGGCAGGCGGCCACCGCCGAGCACAGCGCCTGCGTCAACACACGCACACCACCAGGCGGTACAGGCAGTGGCCCTCCACGCACATCCAGCAGACCGAGGCCAGGAAGAAGTAGTGCAGGCAGGCGGCCACCGCCGAGCACAGCTCCTGCGTCAACACACGCGCACCACCAGGCGGTACAGGCAGTTGCCCTACACGCACATCTAGCAGAACGAGGCCAGGAAGAAGTAGTGCAGGCAGGCGGCCACCGCCGAGCACAGAGCCTGCGTCAACACACGCGCACCACCAGGCAGTACAGGCAGTGGCCCTCCACGCACATCCAGCAGAACGAGGCCAGGAAGAAGTAGTGCATGCAGGCGGCCACCGCCGAGCACAGCGCCTGCGTCAACACACGCGCACCAACAGGCGGTACAGGCAGTGACCCTCCACGCACATCCAGCAGAACGAGGCCAGGAAGAAGTAGTGCAGGCAGGCGGCCACCGCCGAGCACAGCGCCTGTGTCAACACACGCGCACCCCAGGCGGTACAGGCAGTGGCCCTACACGCACATCCAGCAGAACGAGGCCAGGAAGAAGTAGTGCAGGTAGGCGGCCACCGCCGAGCACAGCACTTGCGTCAACACACGCGCACCACCAGGCGGTACAGGCAGTGGCCCTACACGCACATCCAGCAGAACGAGGCCAGGAAGAAGTAGTGCAGGCAGGCGGCCACCGCCGAGCACAGCGCCTGCGTCAACACACGCACACCACCAGGCAGTACAGGCAGTGGCCCTCCACGCACATCCAGCAGAACGAGGCCAGGAAGAAGTAGTGCAGGCAGGCGGCCACCGCCGAGCACAGCGCCTGCGTCAACACACGCGCACCACCAGGCGGTACAGGCAGTGGCCCTACACGCACATCCAGCAGAACGAGGCCAGGAAGAAGTAGTGCAGGCAGGCGGCCACCGCCGAGCACAGAGCCTGCGTCAACACACGCGCACCACCAGGCAGTACAGGCAGTGGCCCTCCACGCACATCCAGCAGAACGAGGCCAGGAAGAAGTAGTGCATGCAGGCGGCCACCGCCGAGCACAGCGCCTGCGTCAACACACGCGCACCACCAGGTGGTACAGGCAGTGGCCCTCCAAGCACATCCAGCAGAACGAGGCCAGGAAGAAGTAGTGCAGGCAGGCGGCCACCGCCGAGCACAGCGCCTGCATCAACACACGCGCACCACCAGGCGGTACAGGCAGTGGCCCTACACGCACATCCAGCAGAACGAGGCCAGGAAGAAGTAGTGCAGGCAGGCGGCCACCGCCGAGCACAGCGCCTGCGTCAACACACGCGCACCACCAGGCGGTACAGGCAGTGGCCCTACACGCACATCCAGCAGAACGAGGCCAGGAAGAAGTAGTGCAGGCAGGCGGCCACCGCCGAGCACAGCACCTGCGTCAACACACGCGCACCACCAGGCGGTACAGGCAGTGGCCCTACACGCACATCCAGCAGAACGAGGCCTGGAAGAAGTAGTGCAGGCAGGCGGCCACCACGGAGCACAGCGCCTGCGTCAACACACGCGCACCACCAGGCGGTACAGGCAGTGGCCCTCCAAGCACATCCAGCAGAAAGAGGCCAAGAAGAAGTAGTGCAGAAAGGCGGCCACCGCCGAGCACAGCGCCTGCGTCAACACACGCGCACCACCAGGCGGTACAGGCAGTGGCCCTCCACGCACATCCAGCAGAACGAGGCCAGCAAGAAATAGTGCAGGCAGGCGGCCACCGCCGAGCACGGAGCCTGTGTCAACACACGCGCACCACCAGGCGGTACAGGCAGTGGCCCTCCACGCACATCCAGCAGAACGAGGCCAGGAAGATGTAGTGCATGCAGGCGGCCACCGCCGAGCACAGAGCCTGCGTCAACACACGCGCACCACCAGGCGGTACAGGCAGTGGCCCTCCACGCACATCCAGCAGAAAGAGGCCAGGAAGAAGTAGTGCAGGCAGGCGGCCACCACCGAGCACAGCGCCTGCGTCAACACACGCGCACCACCAGGTGGTACAGGCAGTGGCCCTCCACGCACATCCAGCAGAAAGAGGCCAGGAAGAAGTAGTGAATGCAGGCGGCCACCGCCGAGCACAGAGCCTGCGTCAACACACGCGCACCACCAGGCGGTACAGGCAGTGGCCCTCCACGCACATCCAGCAGAAAGAGGCCAGGAAGAAGTAGTGCAGGCAGGCGGCTACCACCGAGCACAGCGCCTGTGTCAACACACGCGCACTACCAGGCGGTACAGGCAGTGGCCCTCCACGCACATCCAGCAGAACGAGGCCAGGAAGATGTAGTGCATGCAGGCGGCCACCGCCGAGCACAGAGCCTGCGTCAACACACGCGCACCACCAGGCGGTACAGGCAGTGGCCCTCCACGCACATCCAGCAGAAAGAGGCCAGGAAGAAGTGCAGGCAGGCGGCCACCGCCGAGCACAGGACCTGCGTCAACACACGCGCACCACCAGGCGGTACAGGCAGTGGCCCTCCACGCACATCCAGCAGAACGAGGCCAGGAAGAAGTAGTGCAGGTAGGCGGCCACCGCCGAGCACAGCATCTGCGTCAACACACGCGCACCACCAGGCGGTACAGGCAGTGGCCCTCCACGCACATCCAGCAGAACGAGGCCAGGAAGAAGTAGTGCAGGCAGGCGGCCACCGCCGAGCACAGCATCTGCGTTAACACACGCGCACCACCAGGCGGTACAGGCAGTGGCCCTCCACGCACTTCCAGCAGAACGAGGCCAGGAAGAAGTAGTGCAGGCAGGCGGCCACCGCCGAGCACAGCATCTGCGTCAACACACGCGCACCACCAGGCGGTACAGGCAGTGGCCCTCCACGCACATCCAGCAGAACGAGGCCAGGAAGAATTAGTGCAGGCAGGCGGCCACCGCCGAGCACAGGACCTGCGTCAACACACGTGCACAACCAGGCGGTACAGGCAGTGGCCCTCCACGCACATACAGCAGAACGAGGCCAGGAAGAAGTAGTGCAGGCAGGCGGCCACCGCCGAGCACAGCATCTGCGTCAACACACGCGCACCACCAGGCGGTACAGGCAGTGGCCCTCCACGCACATCCAGCAGAACGACGCCAGGAAGAAGTAGTGCAGGCAGGCGGCCACCGTCGAGCACAGGGCCTGCGTCAACACACGCGCACCACCAGGCGGTACACGAAGTGGCCCTCCACGCACATCCAGCAGAACGACGCCAGGAAGAAGTAGTGCAGGCAGGCGGCCACCGCCGAGCACAGCGCCTGCGTCAACACACGCGCACCACCAGGCGGTACACGAAGTGGCCCTCCACGCACATCCAGCAGAACGAGGCCAGGAAGAAGTAGTGCAGGCAGGCGGCCACCGCCGAGCACAGCATCTGCGTCAACACACGCGCACCACCAGGCGGTACAGGCAGTGGCCCTCCACGCACATCCAGCAGAACGAGGCCAGGAAGAAGTAGTGCAGGCAGGCGGCCACCGTCGAGCACAGGGCCTGCGTCAACACACGCGCACCACCAGGCGGTACAGGCAGTGGCCCTCCACGCACATCCAGCAGAACGAGGCCAGGAAGAAGTAGTGCAGGCAGGCGGCCACCGTCGAGCACAGGGCCTGCGTCAACACACGCGCACCACCAGGCGGTACAGGCAGTGGCCCTCCACGCACATCCAGCAGAACGAGGCCAGGAAGAAGTAGTGCAGGCAGGCGGCCACCGTCGAGCACAGGGCCTGCGTCAACACACGCGCACCACCAGGCGGTACAGGCAGTGGCCCTCCACGCACATCCAGCAGAACGAGGCCAGGAAGAAGTAGTGCAGGCAGGCGGCCACCGTCGAGCACAGGGCCTGCGTCAACACACGCGCACCACCAGGCGGTACAGGCAGTGGCCCTCTACGCACATCCAGCAGAACGAGGCCAGCAAGAAGTAGTGCAGGCAGGCGGCCACCGCCGAGCACAGCGCCTGCGTCAACACACGCGCAGTCCGCGGGAAGCCTTCTTTCCCCAGACCCGATCGTGCATCTTCGGGGTTTTTTGACGTGACAACGTCTAATAAATCGATGAACGCCGGCTGCACGCATGAAAATGTGTCCCGTTACACACATTGTCCCGTACCGCTATCACCTGTTACGCTCATTGTTCCGTTACGCTGTGTTCCTTTACGCTGTCGGCGAGTGCAGCAAAAATACGTTATGTTACTATTGACTAAAAAATTATGGTCATTCATATAATTGATGATAGATATTTGATTACAGTTTACTTTTATGAAAACTTGTTCATATTTATATTTAAACTGTATAGCTAAACGCCACCTTTTAAAAATCAATTACAAGTCATCTACACGTGAACTGTTTGGTCGACTGTTTATAAAGTGAGGTGAAAAGTTAATGTGATTCTAATTGCTTATTACAACAACAATTTCTGCAATAAAGGTTTATAAGTATTGCATTTTACAAATCTGATTACTAGTATAATTTCAAGTATTTATTCTTTTATTATTAAAATAAACATGATTCAATTTTATTCATTAAAGTATGCATATCGTTCGTAAACCGACTTTACAGACAACCAATTTTGTTTGTTCATTGTAACTCATAATAACTAATGGTCAAATAAGTTAGGTTAGCTACATTATAAATACTTTAAAATATGTATTGTGGACGGTTGATTTGGTTAGGGTAGCTGCATTAAAGATACTGTGAAATCAAAAATTCAAAAAAGCGAGCATGAACTTTAGGGAACTTCAGGGTGTGGCTTCCTCGTCTGTGAAAAGAAAAGGCTTCCCGCAGTTCACTAGCTCCGTGACGTGTAGAAAATGAGGTACTTATCTCTCGTGCAAAACTCGACATGTCGTCCCCGTCACCAGTAAAAATGCATGTTTTCACGTGTTCTGCGAGTATTTTCTCTGAGGAGAAGAACAACTGCCATCCCAGTACGATACAAAACTCAACATGTCCAAGTCATTTACAAGTATATATGAAGTATTGGTTTTTGTGCAAAAAAAAGGGCCTCAAAACACGTGAAACGTACATTTTTACTGGTGATGGACATGTCAAGTTTTGCACGAAATCTCTTCAAATATGGACGAATAATCAATGTAAAGGCTTTTAAAAAAATATTTTGTACTTTTTACAGGAGAAAACCCTTGGTAACTCAGCTGCTGATTATAGCACTTGTAAAAACCGCAAGGCAGAACTTTGTAAAAAATTGCAAATGCTTCATAGCTCTGTCTTGCAATTTCAAGAGGACTTCGTACTATTGTACTACTATTGTACAAAAAGGTTTTTTTTTATAGTGTAGCGGCTCTGCAAAGTTACAAAAATTTCATCATTTTGCGAAAACCTTTTTTGTTTCGCCTACTATTTACGGTCAGGAATATAAAAAAAAATTATATTGATCAGAACCTGCCCATTTAACGTAAGTTACTTTCTTATTACTTTTACTGCAGAGTTTTAATACTTTCTCCACCCATTTACACAAAATTTAATAGATCAGCTGTTGCCCATTTGTTATATTTATCTACTGCATGTAGTTTTTTACGCCGATTAACAAGACAGCGTTTCGAGATTTCCAAGCTATAATATATCTGTGGTAATGTACACAAAAATGTTCAATATGCAGCTTGCTATCACGTCTAGGATTTGTATGACATAGCTGAGCGTTGACCGACACTGTTTAACATTTTTTTTTAACGGAACTGAAGTAATCTTACAAAATTACAGATATTTTTCTAATTCGTACTTTCACACGAAAGCAACATTATCGCTAAAAAAAATTTACAGTAATAGTGAGTTCATATTTTCCCAGGAATTTATGCTTTTTTTTGTACCAGTATCTTCATTGCTTTGGAGAAATTTGTAAACTGTTCCCTTAATAGCTTTTCAGTATTAACTGCGTACATAAATAAATATAATCAAACAAAAAATCTACCGGTTAAATATTGGATTCTATTTTCTATTCTTTAAAAAAAATAATCTTGTAAGAACATAAATAAAAATTTAAAATTAAGAGCCAATTTTTGTAAGCATAATAAGAGATATCGAGTAATATTTTAAGAACGTATGTCATATACGCAAAAATAACCATAGCAATGTGTTGTACAAATGTACAATATTTTTCTTGTAGTATTACTAACTTTTTTTGACAAAGGATTCCCAAAAAAATTATTTGTAAATGTACAACAAAATTTTTCTATGTATAATAATTTATGGCCTGGGACTTTTTATTATCTACATTATGTATGTTCATGTACACAAAATTAAGTTCATTTCTACCTGCTGTATAATGTCTTTGTTAACGGACAAGATTTGGTTACAACAATACCTTTAAATAACCATAACTGCAATGATTGAGAGCTCAACACTATGTATGGCCATGAGCACAAAACATTTTGTTTGTTTATCAATATCTGCTCACAAACCCATTTTTTTTAAATTTATACTGTGTACGGCCAGGGAAACATATATGATGTTTATAGTACTGCCTCTCAAACCCTTTTATGATTATCGTTTTTAATCTACATATTACCATGCGTAAAAATTTGCATCTATCTTCTGTCTATAAACGCAAGGGCTTATTATATTATTATACTACATGTTGTTTTATACACTGATTTTATATGAATAAACATATTAAACACACACACGCCTCCTTTGGACAAGGCAGCTTTTCAGCATTTCCTATTTCTAATTTGTTTGTGTTAATAGGCACTAAAATTTTAAATATCCAGCTTGTTTTCACTTTCTGGATTTTTTTATGCTAAATTTGAGCATCGAACCAGTATGTGTGCTCATATTGACCTTAAGTTGACATTTAAAGTGATCATTTAGTATTTTTGTGTAAAGCGTAGTATTTAAAGTGAAAGTTTTAAACTTACTTCAGGGAGATTGAAGAACGTCCTGTCTAACATGCTGAGCGTTAAAATGTGAGCGACTAGCAGACACACACACAGATTCTTCCCAATACTGGTTCTTTCACTTTGTATTGACCTGGAACAATAAGAACAACTCAAATTACTAAGTGACTCTTTAATTTAATGTTAATGGAGAAGTGTCAAATACACTATGTTAAAGAGTCCGCCTATCTGGGCACAAATACGGTGTGCAGAGCTTTAGATAAAAATTATGTGATTTTAAAACTGCTCTATTTATCAGGGTAGAGTCTGTTTTTTTACAAAAACGTTTATGACAATGCAGACGGCCGATGAGTATTTCTGTTTCCATATTTCGTTTTTAAACTGTGTTTTAATAAGACTGGACATGGCTTGAACTTGTGTTTTCAGAATTAAGTTTTAAGCCATAAATATCCGGTACAGATCATTGAAAGGTATCTTAAGGACTTTAAAAATTATTTTATGAATATTTTCAGAAATTTACGGAATAATGTCGTTATTGTTTCACATTTATGCATTTTAATATAGGTATAACATGTTTTGATACTATCCTATTGGAACTTTTATACAGACTAAGCATATTTCGCCAATTTCGTAGTTACTTATTTGTAATATTTTTTTTTACAGATGTGCAATGTAAATGAAACCATGTTAATTTGACTAAAGTCATTTTTAACATTTAGTTTCTTGTTTATCAATATTACTTGCAAGATCAATATAATTGTATAAAATGTTAAATGTAATTGTATGAAAGTCATGTAAATGTAAAAAAACAGCCCTCGGCTGAACTGTGTCTCAGCACATAAATAAACAAGTTTAGTTCAAAGTTATCTTTTCCATTGGTTTAAACCACGTATCACTTGCGTAGAAACGGATTCTTCTGCAGGGTCTTCCTCAGAGTCACCACAATTAAAAACAGCATTCAGCATATTTACTTTTAGCCCACGTGACATAGTATAGGTGTAACCACAGGGTATGCACAGGGACCATAGAAAAGTTCTGAAATTAGACACGTATATCTCCTCTCCTGTTGTTTACAAACACCGAGGAGTGAATATAGAAGTAGAGCGTGGGAGAGGTTGCGTAGTACAGAAGTTTAGAGATCAGCATACACCGTGTCTACAAATACCCGACACAAGCTATCACTAATAGTATCAAAACATTCCTGAACAAAAAGATAATCATGGGAATTTGGCTTTTTTTTATTTTACAGCTCTATATCACACAACATTGTGATTTTTTTTCCTTCAGTAATTTATTAAATGACTACATCTAAAAAATTTGCATTTCTTGTTAAAAATATTTTCAACAGATATTTAATTCCCGTTGATATTTAAAAAAAAAAGTGCATAACGGTTGAAAATATTTAAGGCAGAAGAACAAGTGCATGGGATACATCGAGTTAATTTTTTTGAAATAACAATAAATAAACGTAATGACAAAAAAAATTGACATAGCGTGTAAGGCGTTCTTCGAATGTTTTTGCAATCAGGAAGAATGATTAAACATGTATTTTCTTTGCTTCATTGCTGGTTACAACCTATGCCGTATTAAACCTTAATAAATGAAAATAGAAATGAATGTATGAAAAAATAATATTAATATGCAAACAAAAAGAAAATAATCCACTATCTGCTAATGTCAAAAAAAAAAATTGGTTGTCTGTAAAGTCGGTTTACGGACGATAGTTTAACGTGACAACGTCATAACAAAACATTAATGAAATGATTGCATACTTTTATGAATAAAATTGAATAATTTTTATTGAATTATCACTACTTTGTATGCATACAAAGACGTGAAACGAAACATACAATTTAATTAATAAATTTACTTTTATTTGCACTCATTAATACAAATATGTTTATTACTTTAACGAAGATATTATTTTAACCCTAACTTTTATACATGTTTGATATTTAATTTCTTCCAATATGTGTTATTCTGTTAAGGATACGACGATGATAGAAAAAGTAGGAAACGAATGGGAGTGTTTCAAAGTTGATGTGAAGTAAAATGGCTCACCCAGAACCAAAAAGCAGTCAAAAATAATATATTTGCGCCACGGACTCAGTCGCAATGCTAGGAGGTTTAGGTTAGCAAAGAGCAATATAAAATGAGCGTAACGGGACACAGTGAAACGGGACAATGTGCGTAATGGGACACTTTTAAGTGCGTGCAGCCGGCGTTCATCGATTTATTAGACGTTGTCACGTCAAAAAATTTGACAGACTAAAAATGTTATTAAAGGAATTAGTCAAAAATTATTACAGCACGGACGGACATAGTGGACAAACAACGACGAGACAATAACAACAAGGTCAGTAAATAAAGACAAAAGACAACCTCTTAACAACACAGCTATAAACGGAACAACCCCACGATGATACTTAACATATAATGTAGACAACACAATGACAACATAGAGACACTCAAGACGAACCCAGCGATGTGACAAAACAGATATTCTGGACGTCACAACGAAGTTCCTAAGATAACAGTTGTGACGTTTCGGGATTTGAGATCTGTTTCCGTCTTCAGGTACAAACAGACCGAAATCATCTATTGGCATCTTGATCTTGGGAATATGACCAAATATGTTTATAAAACTAGCCACGTTCGTTTCACTGTGATTAAATGCCATTTTGACGCGTTAAATACTTATAACATCCCAAAGTGACTAAAAAATAAATCCCATATAAAATTTTACGTGTTATTTATTCCTTGTTATATCATATATAAGAGCTTTTAATAAATTAGGGACTTGTATATATATATATATATATATATATATATATATTATTCACAGAAATTTTAATAGCAAACGCCTATGATTAGTTGTGGTTTTCACTTATATTCGGTTTTAACAGAATTTGACAGTTCATTTCGATCAAATTTATAATTCAAAATACGTTTATTTAATTAAAATTAAAACAACCTGAACATATAATTGTGTGGTTAATAACAATTCTTGTTAACATCCATATTTCTTTGAAAGCTTCGTTATGTTGAGTGTGTTCAACATCTGGATTGCACTGGTGTCAATTTTAATTAAACCCCCACTCTTTCGCGTGAACAACAGAACAAGCGCTTCGCCTTTCAAATGAAACACGAACAAAAGTGTCCTTCGAGCCGTAGCGTCGTTCTACTCTGTTCCTTTGTAAACTTTCTGCTCCAAAAAACAAATGGTCTGGGAGGGAAAAAAAGGAGAGTGTTTTGTAAAACAGGGAAGCTGGAGAGACTGTCACTGCAAATATTGGAAAAAGGAAATTAAAAGACAATTAAGAAGGATCCAAAGAATATTTCTTGAGTTTCCTGACCTTTTCGTTTTATTTCTGTTACTGAATTGAGGGAAAAAATAAATAAACCAAACAATTATTTCATTACTTTAACACCGAATTCAACTTAAACAATTTAGGATTAATTAAAAGAATAATTTCTCTGCAGGATGAAAATAACTATATTTAACAGTTTAACATAATTATATATTTTCTAATAGTAATATATATTTATTCCCGCGGCTAAGTACCGGGTGTGTAGCCGAAAGCCGGGATTAGCTATCGTCTATTATGACGTCAAAGCCACCATCTTGAATGACCTTAACCCTTATTCACCATATGAGATGACCTTGAACCCAGCCCTCCTATTGTATGAGCTTGACACCCAGCCACCATATTGGATGACCTTTACCACGGCCGCTATCTTAGAGTGACCTACTCTTTAATGTTGCACTTTCTGTTACGTTTGCATTGCCATCGAGACACCCACTCTCAAAAAAATAAAAAATAAACTATAACTATCCTTTATCTTTACAGAATTTTCAAAAAATTAAATAAAAATTAAAGTAGCCCTTATTTACTTTCTTATTTTGGGCTAACCATGCCATTTAAAGTTTACCTTAATATTTCCTTGTTTGTGGCAGGCAGACAGTAATCCACTTCACCTTTCCATGGCAAACATTTCAAATATTTTTTTTTATTTTTTTTCATGTAAAAGTGTTTCAAAACACGTTCGTGCTTTATTATACAATTTCTTAAATATGAAAATTATAACGACTTAAGTAATTGGTTCCACTACGATAAATAAGATTTTTTTTTCAGAATTTACTCTCGTCAAAACATGGGCACTATGCACCTAAATAACCATGATTAATTTAAGCAACCCATGAAAAAAACATTGTCAGACTAGCCGAAATAATTCCTAACCAGCGCAAAGTGTCTTTTCACTGCACAATATCACCCCGATCAGAATTCTTTGCTGGCAACATACACCTCTATACCAACTCAAGAAAAGATTATTATTTTTTCTACTTTTGTCCAATATTTAGTTATACTTCTTTAGGCGCTTTAAAAAAAATTAAATGTAATTTTTATAATGCGCCTGCACCTTGCAAAGGAATTTTCGTATAATTAAAATAACTTCTCAGAAATAAAAATTATATAGGGCCTATGCGCTTTTAAATATTATACCTTAGCGGTTAATATAAAATACTGGTACATATTGTTACGAACGTAAGCAGGGCTGCAGCGTGCAGGTGCAGAGCTAGCTGGCTGACATCAGGTTGCCTCCGCAACATGAGACGTGCCGCGCGCACCTGGGTCGCCGATTCCACTCCTTCCAGCCCTCCGCTCCCCGCGCGGCGCTGTTAGCTTGACATCCGAAACCTGACAGCTGCGGAGTTACGCGAGCCGCCGACACGTGTTGCGAGAGATTTCTGCCGTCGGGTCAGCGCGGAATGACTCGACTGGCCCCAGCCACGCTCGTGAATTCTAGAAAGGCGCCTGGGCCGATATATAAGCCGGGGACGCCGGCCGCAGTCCGTCAGTCGGAGTTCAGTTGGGAGTTCTCCCGTGGCGGAGTTTCCGGGACGATAGTGTCGCGTGTGCGGCGGAGTCTCGAACGAAGTTCCGAGCGAGGCGTCGAGTGGGATCTCGGCAAAGGGAAGTGCGACGGCGGCGGCGGAGTGAGGTGACGGAGTCCCGCGACGGAGGACCACGAGGGGTGCTGTGGCGAGAGTTGCGCCAGAAGGGTGGCCCAGCGAGGTGTGCGGTGTGTAAGAACCGAGTGACTGAAGACACAACATTTTTAAGTGTAATTAATTATTAAGCATTTTAGAGTGATGTAAATATTGAAAATCAATAAATCTGTGTAGTGATAAAATATTTAATTGTGCTATCCTTTTACGAACCCAGTAGTTTTTCCACGACGATTTATTTTTAATAAATCGTAACAATATATTGAAGAACATTTATTAATTGTAGATATTAGGAATAGAAATCGTGTTTATAAACTTTTTTAAGTGTATGTAGTATATATTGGTTCTTCCTACGGAAGGTTCCCGATTGTAGACTTGGAGCTGATATCCGCCATATTGGATTAATTATAACGTCACGGCGGCGATCTTGGGTGACTATGGCTTACTCCTGACATTCAAAATTTACCAAAAATTACCCAAAATGTGTCCAAATTTTCCGAAAATTCGACAAATTTCGCCAAAATATCCAGTTTTTACAACAAAATCCACCAAAAACATTTCCTATTTTAGTCCTTAAAAAAGCCAGAGGCTATAAAATTTCCCATTTACAAGCCCCCAAAGAGCCTCAGATGGGGAGCTTTGACCTTGACCTTGACCTTGACCTCAAACGACACCGGTGCACTGTTCATTACTGCCCCTATCTTGAAAATCCGTAGTTTTCATCCGATTTTAACGGGAAAATTAAAAATGTTTAATTAATAAATGTGTAAAAATAATCATTCTGTCATTTTGATATTCGTTCGCTATCTTTTAAATCCAATTCTTATTACTAGGAATTCGAAAAAAAAATTAAAATTAAAAAAGCATAATTAAATTTTTATAAAATTATTTATAAAAAGGCACTACAAACAAACCTAGCGGCGGTAATCGATTAAATATGGAGAGAGATCATTTTTCCACGGAAGCCACCGGCAGACTGATCTTCCCCCACTAATGGCCAAAGCATATATTACATCAGTCCGTATGACGTAGTAATCGGCTAAGTAATGAATATCTTGTGTTTGAATTTCACCATATAATAAATTATATTGTAAGGGCTGATTACTAACAGGGATTCCCTAAGTGAGCTTAAATCTGAAGAAAATTGTTTGTCTGATTAAGTAAAAATTTACACTTGGAAATTGTTTCCTCAGGAATAACCAGAAGCACTTGGAGATCATCAGCAAAGTCTCGCCAGAAGCACATAGAGAAAACCAACAAAATATTGACACGAATAATAAGGAGCACACGGGAAAAAAAACTAACGCACGTTTTCCGAAATCAATATCAGTGAATCACAAAAAAATAAAAGGATATAAACATAATACTATAAAAAGAAAATATTACAAAAAATTCTGGCTTTCTAACAATCACATTTAATTTCAGGCATTCTATAAAATGATATCTCGATCTTTAAAAAAAATTGATAATTAATATAAAATTTTTATGGAATAAAAATTTTTAAACCAAGTTGGCGTATTCCTTTTACTATCTTTCTCGAGTCTTGGCCTCAAACGCCATTTTTTTTGTTTGTTTTTTTCGCCATTATTTTTTTAATCATGATTTATATAATTTTAACTCGTGACCTCCCTTACATTATGTACATACGCCAGCAAGGGCTTGTGGCCATAAAAAAATGTTTTAATTCAATATTCACCATTGTAAGAATCATTCAAAGAACGTAAATGTTAAATGAGCGCAACAAAATGGGTGTAAAATCAAGTGGAAACAATGGTCAAAAACAAGGAATCATGAAATTACACTACACATGTTAAACATTATGTGTGGCACAAGAACAAATGCATAGAAGGTAAAACGATGAAATTTTAGAAATCGGCCCTTAGATAAATGCAATGAAGGATAGAAAAAAAAGAAGATATTCTCATGCTCAAAGTCAAATTCAATTGTTCTTTAGCAATATTTTATTCTTTGAATAAAAATATTTAAAAAGTGGTTGTCTGTAAAGTCGGTTTACGGACGATAGGTTAAAGTGACATCGTCATAACAAAACATTGATGAAATGATTGCATATCTTTATGAATAAATTGAATCATATTTATTGAATTATCACTATTTGTTATGGATACAAAGAAAAAGTGAAATGAAATCTACAATTTAATTGATAAATTTACTTTTATTTGCACTCATTAATTAAAATATGATTATCACTTTAACGAACAGATTATTTTAATTATAACTTTTATACATCTTTGCTATTTAACTTCTTCCAATCTGTGTTATTCTGTTAAGGATAGGACGATGATAGGAAAAGTAGGAAACGAATGGGAGTGTTTCAAGTTTAATGTGCCTCGAAAAAGTAAAATCGATGGTGGTTCCAATCGAGTGGAAGAGAGATAGATGCCGCGCAAAGCGTACAATGAGCGTAACGGGACAATGAGTCATCCTTTTTCGTGCGTGCAGCTGGCGTTCATCGATTTATTAGACGTCACGTCAAAAAAAAATTATCAGCGTGACGTGTGAGGTCCAGTGGTATGTTTGTGCACGTGGCACGTGCCGAAGAGACTTGAAGACACGGCGTTACCTGCAGCCGTGGAAGACCACCAGGGTCAGCAGGAGACAGACGACGCTGGCGCCGCTGCAGGTCAGAGACAGCACCTGCAAGGTGGACTCCTTCCCCTGGAACAAGGACCAGGAGGTGTGGCTATGAGATCCGCACACGTCAGGCTCACAGCGGAAAGACATTGGTTGTCTGTAAAGTCGGTTTACGGACGATAATTTTACGTGATAACGTCATAACAAAACATTGATGAAAAATTGCATGCTTATAAATTTTCAAATATTATTTACAGTTTTTACAAAATTAATTTAAATAATGTGTTTAAATAAAATCACGATCAATTAGTTAAAAAAGCCCGCCTTAACATGTTTGATATTATACAAGATTTTCTCGCACGGTGGTTTACAGGTTCTTGCACGCCCGGCTCAGGCGGAACGTGACAATGAGCAATGCTTTTTCCGTGCGTGCAGCCGGCGTTCATCGATTTATAAGACTTCATCACGTCAAAAATGTCAAAGCAGTCATGAGGACTGTCGACAGAAGTGAAAACTTAAAACTTTAAAAAAGCATTTTTTTCCTAAACTTCAAATGATATAATTAACAATAATAATAGAAGTAAATATTATTATTAATAATAGAATTAAGAAAATACAAATATAACTTGAAATAATAAATACTAACTTTTTAAAATATGTTTGTGTAACATAAGAAAATATTTTTTGATAAAAATCAGATACTCTTTCGCAATTTTTACGAAAAAATATTATTACACGACAAATTTGTTTCTTTGCGTTAGTAAAATAACTCCTAAAGTACTATAAAATACGCATTGCATAGTAATTGTAGGTATTAAACAAATACATAATGATCTTAATTTTTAGGTTATATAGCTACAAAGACTCCGTTTTTTTCGTTATTCAAACTATATATCTATATGAGAATATTAATATATTTTATACTTACTTTTTACTGCACAGTAATCGTATACTTAAGATTAAAAAAATAATTAATTAAAAAGTAAACATGTGAGAAAATCTTTTAGTACTCGCACAGATGTGTAACATCTAACCCTCGTGAGTTCTCACGTTTCGTATTCACTTATAACACGAAACTAAGACAAGACATTTAACGAATGACTCTTTATAATAATGCCTAGCGTGATAAGTATAAGAATTTTGTATTTTCGACCACATTTCTTGAGGCGAATCACACGTAGTTCCACACCCGCCGCTAGAATTCGCTGCCGAAGCAGCTACGTCGACTATCAAATAGAAAAATGTTAAACTATATAATGAAAAGTATCCGATAAAAGCCAAAAATACTTGAAACACTGACTTGAAACAGATTTTCGACCCAATTTTCGACAAGGAATTTTATTGAAACACTGCCCATCTTGTTAAAAGTTCATTAAAAGGTTAATACTTTAAAGTTAACATTTGTCTTTGTGAACTTTGGTTCGCGCTATTCACCACAGATGTCAGCACCGTGGTTACACATTACCGTTCCACGTGACATATTAAAATACTGCCCTTCTTGTTAAAATTCACAAAACAGTTTATAATATAATGTTTCCCTTTGGCTTTGTGATCTTTGATTTGCGCCAACCTCCACAGATGGCAGCACCGTGGTTACACATTTCTGTTTCATACGACTTTCGTTCTTTCCACGAAATTACTGCTACCTAATGCCGTATACCTAGAGCTAAGAAGTTACACGCCAATAATTTATAGGGGAATCATAGAGGCGCGGTGGTTGCGTGGTCAAAACGCTCGCTTAACACATAAGGTGACATGGGTTTGGTTCCAGGTAAGCTCGATCCCGGATTTTCGGGAGTGGAATACATAAGGGAATATGTTGACGTGTTCTGTGAGTTTTCTCGTGGGACGTACCAATTCATTACGTCACCGCTGCACAATCCACCTCTTCTCACCTCATTTCACCTCATCTCACCTCATATCACTTCATCTCACCTCATCTCACCCCATCTCACCCCATCTCACCTCAACTCACCCCATCTCACCCCATCTCACCCTATCTCACCACACTCCACCTCTTTTCACCTCATCTCACCTCATATCACCTTATATCGCTTCATCTCACCCCATCTCACCTCATCTCACCCTATCTCACCCTATCTCACCTCTTCTCACCACACTCCACCTCATTTCACCGTATCTCACTTCATCTCACCTCATATCACCCCATATCACCCCATCTCACCCCATCTCACCTCTTCTCACCACTCCACCTCATTTCACCTCATCTCACCTCATCTCACCTCATCTCGCTTCATCTCGCCCCATCTCACCCCATCTCACCTCATCTCACCTCATCTCACCCCATCTCACCCTATCTCACCTCTCCTCACCACACTCCACCTCATTCCAAATCATCTCACCTCTTCGTGCTTCATCTCATCTCATCTCACCCCATCTCAACTCAACTCACCCCATCACACCTTATCTGACCTCTTCTCAACACACTCCACCTCATTTCACCTCATCTCTCCTCATCTCGCTTCATCTCACCTTAACTCACCCCATCTCACCCTGTTTCACCTCTTCTCACCACACTCCACCTCATTTCACCTCATCTCACCTCACGCGGGGCGTCAGACATGTTGTAATTCATTGTTCATTTATTCGACGGCAAATCATTATCAATGCCTATGAATGCATTGCATTATGTTTATGTAGCCTATTAGCAGAATCTGTTGCACTATAACTCAATGATAAAATGATATTTGCAGAACTAAAAAAATCAGTCTACTTAAATGCTCAATCACATCTGACATATACAAAAAATAAAATTAAAAACCAATTAATTATAACATATCTTAGTTTTAATATTTATTTAAAAAAATTTATAATGGTTTGATTATTTTAACCGTGAGTATATTTATTGTTAATTAATTAATTTTGTTTGATTAATTATTATTATCCTGGGATGTTATTTTGAAGTTAGTAATTCTCTTTTTAGTTCATGTTTATTTATTTTTTTCTACTTTAATCATATTTCTTATAAATACAAAACGGTAGGTATCTTAAATACTTGGAAATTAAATGAAAGCCAAAAAAATTCCGTCCTGTCATCTTGTTATTAAATTGTATAAATGGTTTTGTTGTGGAATATTATAAATTTTGGTGGTTGAGAATAAAATTCATCGAAGTTGATTTACTTTTTAAAAGTGTATAAGTTTAAGTAAGTATTTCATGCTATAGTAGGGTTTTTGAAAATCTTAATATAACATTTTATGGTGTGGTTATTTCAAAAATACTTATTGTTAGTTAATGTTTATTGATTGATCAATAATTATTGATATCCTGAGCAGTTATTTTTAAGTAAGTAATACATTTGGTAAATCATGTTTATTTAGAAAATTGTCTCCCTTCTCTCTTTCTCTCTCTTTCTTTTTCTCTCTTTCTTTCTTTCTCTCTCTCTCTCTCTCTCTCTCTCTCTCTCTCTCTCTGCTGTTTTATCCCTTAAGATATGCTTACGAGTCGATATTTTAATTGACAAAGTAGTTTCACTTCTATCACATGTACTGAGATGCACGCGCTCTTTTTTCAAATATCTACACAATTTCTAATTTTTATTTTATATGTTTAAATACCTCCCAAAAAAAACAATCATGAATTCTCAACTACAAATAACCATCTTGTTTATAAATTTTCATAAATAATTTTATTTATATATTTTTTCGGGTTTTATTTTCGCTTAAAAATTATTGTATGGCAGCTGCCTCTATACCTCCCGCTTGGATAATCATTTCAAATGAACAATACTAATTAAAATTGTCTCATTGAGGTGAAAAATCAACCACCTTCAAACACAAACATTATATATCAATTGAATGGCATAACCTGATGCAAACAGTCATTAACATAACTAGATCAAAACGCATAAGAGAGGAATCTGTGTAGTTTTTTTTTTAAATTCCAATCACGTCATAGATGAGGAGGATCAATGATGAATAAGTAACTATAACAAAATAAACGAAAAAAATTGTACTATTAAATTATTTTTATAAAAATCGATTGTGAGCATTACTTTAAAATTTCCAACTAGTGCTACTTGCAATTTGTTTCATTTTTCCCCACGTCCCTTGCATACGCTCTTTAAATGTAGCTGTGCAGATGCTGTGCATAAAGTAGCAAGTCATAGTTAGTGAAACAGGAAAGTCCGTAGCTGATAGTATGGAAGCTTTAGCAGCAGTTGTGTTGGAAGCTTTTAGCGGCGCTTTTACTAAACATTCAGTACCTAATGGCTCGCGCGCTTTCATACCACACGTAACTGACGGAAGAGGTTTTGTGTTGTTTTTTTTTTTAGATATTAATGCAAGTAGAAAACCTAAATTCCTTTAAATAAACACACTAGCTTAAACTTATAGTTAACTATGTATAAAAAAAATCTTAGGTTTTATATTAAATTCCACTACAGATACCTATACTTCCCATTAAACTCCTGTTTGCTCGAATAGAACCTAATTGTATCTGCTGTGTTACACTGAAATAAATTTTTGTATATTTTACAAGTAAAATCCTTGGAAACCCTGTTACCAAGGATATTACTTGTAAAACTACAAGGCAGAGCTTTGTACCATGTGCGATTTTGCAAGGCTCTGCCTTGTAGTTTTGCAAGAAATATCCTTGGCAACAGGGTTTCCAAGAATTTCCCTTGTAAAAGTACAAATTTTATTTTAAGAGTGTATTAAAGTTTAATAATTTTGTTCATAATTTTCTGTGATATTAATTTTTTTAAATATAAATTAAGAAGTATTTTTCTCATGAATAAATAATGCGTTTTGCTTCTGTAATTTTTAAAATTATGACTTTTAATTATATATTATTTCACTTTTTATAAAAACTTTATTACAATCAAACAGTCCCTTCTTTTTTTGGGGACGGTTTGGAACCTATTATAATTGAGTATATTTAAATGTTGTTATACGTAACAATAAATTACTTTAAATTAACTAATATTATTTTTCAAGGACAATGTTTTGTGAGAATAAAGTTGATTCAAAAGGAACAGCTACCAGAAACAAACAATATTATTTCAACTATGACACACCACGCTGGTGTCCTATATTCTAAGATAAAATTTGTGCAAAGTATTAGCAGACCCAATCAGTATGTAAATGTTGATCGCACGGATGAAGGTAACAGTTTCAACTCGTCAACGCAGTCTAAGTAATCTTTAAAATATACATTTTATATACTTTTACAGTCAATTACGTCTTTCATTAGGTCAAAAACATTCGTGCAGAATAAACGTTTAGGATAAACGTGAAGAGGCAGTGGGTAAATTCTATAAGAAATATGTGCATTTTCTATAAGTAAGGGTTTCAATTCGAGGAGGCATATTCCCTCTCTTCCGAAGTATAAATAAAGAAAAAAAGAAGTAAGAATCGGAAGTTGGAACAAATTTGCAACCCTTCCTCAAAAACTATAAATGGATATTTTAAATAAATTATTTTACCTTTCGTCACTGTTTATTTTTGTATGTCACAATGAATCCTCCTCTTCCATTAAAGAGGTTGAGTTCAAAATCACCCCTCCCCCCTTTTTTTAAGTTTTAAACTGTAGATGCTCTTGCCATAAATTACATTTTTCATCAAAATCATGATGGATTGTCTTTTAGAATTTTTTTTATTTCCGCGTCATCAACAGGATATCACTCCTAGACTGTATTCGCAGCACACCTTAGCAAATGCAGCCACAATGTAGAGGGCGCATTTCTAATGGATGGATAGCGTCCGAATACTTTACTGCTAGCACTAATGAGCCTGTAGCCCTTTTTGAGTCGCGATATCTACGAATATTCACCAAAACGTAAATAACTACGACCAATTTAAAATATTTAATGTAGCGTTGATGTAATAAATGTTTGCAAACAAAATAAAAATAATGTTTAGAATCTCAAATTATAAAAAAATTATAATTAGTTTTAAATACTTCTATAAGTTTTAATTCACCTTTCGATAATTTTTATTATCGTCTTTATTTGTGTCCTACTCTGACATCTGTCAAAAAAAAAAGAAATGTGAAACTATCACTGTTGTATCTGTGATAGTTATGAGGATAGATTGTATCCCCAGTAAGCATAGTCAGTGGAGTATATAAGAAAAGAGAGTTTACTAATGGGTAATGGGCTTTCTTTGGGTTTTAAATTTAGACATATTTGTCCCAAAAAATTCTTACCTGAATTCTGAGCTATTTATTAAATGGTTAAAACATATTTTTATTAAATAAAATTCCTGGTGTTAACCTTTAAATTTAAGATGGGTCATTCCTCACACTGCAATACTGTATCACTCATTGTGAACTGTTTCATCAAAGAATTGTGGTGAGGTGTTTTCTACCAAGTCACATACTGCATGCCTTGCAGCCATTAGACAAGTCATTTTTAGTACACTGAAAAAAAAATTGGTTTTGAAGAAGTAACACAGGTTGTAATGAAAAACAAGTTAAAGGCGGACTTATTAAATATAGAGTTTGTAAGTTATTTGTAACAGCATGACACAAAGCAGCATCAGTAGATAAGGCTGCTATTGGTTCCAGAGATGGAG
This sequence comes from Bacillus rossius redtenbacheri, assembly GCF_032445375.1. Taxonomy (NCBI): domain Eukaryota; kingdom Metazoa; phylum Arthropoda; class Insecta; order Phasmatodea; family Bacillidae; genus Bacillus; species Bacillus rossius. The sequence goes on along the minus strand of NC_086341.1, from coordinate 39,005,581 downwards.
AGATATCCCCCCTCATTTTTTTCTCAATATCATTTATAGGCTGCATGATTGCCATTTCAGATGCTACGAAAACTTTATAGTCTTCCAAAACAACCCAGCATGAATCCTATCAGTACCAGATGTAACAGTCCCTGTTTCGAAAACATCCTCTTCTTCAGTTCAAACAGGTACTTCAAATCTTCCTACTGATACACATTCTTTTCCAAAACGTCAAAACATTCAAGTAACCATTCTACGTCTACTAAAGTCTTCAACGAAATCACTTCTTTGCTCAAGATGATAACATCAAAGGAAATAAAAGAAATTGGTCGGCATTGGTGCTCAATTAATCGAAATTATAAGAAAGGAAACCAAGGTTTTGAGTAAAAATACATTGAAAGAAGATCTAACTCATCAACACACACATAAAAACAATGATGAACCAAGTGAAGATGGTTATTCGCTTTTTGAGTTCCACAAACATTAGTGCAGAATGCCGGGAAAACTAGTTTGTTACCCAGAAGAAAGCAGACTGGATTAAGTGTTGTAAGAACGAAAAGTTGTTACACGAGACATTTCCTGTCTAACATACGTGATTAGCTGGAACGATTGTGGTAGTGAAAAATGAAGACAAATATATTAATATCCATAAGTACAATTAGGTTATAATATGGAAAAAATATATATGAACAGAAAATATTTTGAAGTGTTTAGTTATATGTTACTGTGCTCTATATCACACTAAAAATTGACTTAGATCATATCACAATATTGTTTTGTATTTAAGTACGAAAATTTTTTTTTTAATTTTTCCAGCCAATTTCAATTTTAATTTTTGTTCTAAGAAAAATTTATTTTATATTAAATTATTTTTTATCTTCCTTTTCATGTTCCTATGTACTACATTAACATATAAATAATATCCGATGTTTTGCTAAATCTTCATATTTGCGCCATTTGACCCAGACCTTGCGCTATCCAACCCAAACGTTGAGAGAGAAATGACGCAAGCCACTAATTTTGAAAACATGCATACATGTTTAATTTGACTCTGTTGTATTTTAACTTTTAAGGAATATTTCATAAATATTAAGAATTAAACTAACAAGTCACGTCAAAATTTTGCAATTATTACGAAAATAAAATTCGCAATGGAAATCAATGCGCGCCAACTCACCCTTGCTGTAGAAGCTGAATGTATATGTGCTCGGAAATAAATTAGCGAAGCGCTGGAGGGCACTTTGAAGCAAACGATACAAACGAACATTTCACATCAACCGTCGTAGTAATGTTCGCAGGCTTTCACGGCCATTGTCTGAAGTAGCTTGGCTTCTGGGTTGTAGCCTTGTCCTTGGAGAATAATTCACCGACTTTCGGTCGACACTGTGTGACGTTAGCTTCGCTCGTCACATATTTGTTTTCTTTGTGACCGCGCTGGTTATGTGAATGCTTACGCATTCTGGTGAGGTGGTTTTGAACTAGCCTTGCCTCGTAGTTCTCTGAATTGTTGTAGGAGGTCTCTGTATGCGGCGCGCTGATAGCGCCACGATGGAGAAATTTTTGTTTGCCGTAGCCAGCTGTTAGTAGGGCTAGGGAAGTAATTTTTTGTGAGGTTTTTGTTGGTATGGCGAGTTGTAATTGAAAATGTTGCGGTTTTTGGGGCGGTCTGTCGAGGATGTAACTTCAACGAGTGGAGTTGAGCCACTGTATACTATGGCAGTATTAAGCAATACGATTTACGAGTGGTGTTTGCGACGAGTGCATGCTAATAGCTATTGCTGAGAATACTATGGCAATCATAAGCATTACAGTTTACGAATAGTTTTTGCGACGAGTTCGTGCTGCTAGCTATTGCAGTGAAACGGGTTGGTGCCTGGTTGTACTTCATTTACGATTACAGCAAACGTGACGAGTTTAATGTAATTCATCGTGGTGGACGGTTACCGCATTTAACCAGGAAGTTCCACTTGGTCTGGCACTGCTGCGTTTTCGGCCAGGTTGCCCTTTTTGAAGCATGTTTTGGAGACCTGCCTTATGTAAGCGTTTTCGTTTACTGTCGACGAGGATTTGAGCTGTTTTCCTTTGCTCATGATGAGCGATGTTGGGCAGCAAAGTAAGTTTTTGGCACTTAGTTTTAGCACCTCCCCGAATTTGGAGTACAATATGTGAGTGAACTTACTAAGACTACCCACAAGTTAAATGAAAAGTGTCACAGTCAGCCATTTATATTTTCAGTAATTTATTATCATTTTCAAGTTTGCCTGTTAGTGAGCCTTGACTATATTGTGTAAGATACAGATATATATTTTAATTTGAGAGCGCTACTAGAGAGAAAGTTAATTTTTTTTATTGAGGAAAAGTAAATAATCAGAGTGACATATTGTTGATGGGTTTTTCGATGGTGCATATGGTAGGCATTAAGATGTGTTCCTACTTTTTTTTGTAGTGAAAAAGAAGTTATATCATGAGGCAGGTATGCGTGTATTTTAAAGTGCTTTACCTTGTATTATTAACAGTTAACCGTTCGTTATAACATGTACCTGAAGCAATTTTTTTTAAAGTTAATTAATATTCTATTATGTATACACGCTAAAGATTTGCTTATCTGAAGGAAGTAATGTTAAAATTAGTTCTGTTAAGATACATGCTGGTACATGATCTTATTTGTGGTAATAGTGATTTTTATTTGATGTTTTACTAATATTGTGAAGTATTTATTATTGCAAGTATTTTACACAGCCTGTACTGTTTATGTATGCACCTTATTATATTTGTATTCTTGGGGGGAGTACAAAGTTATGCTGGCATAACCTGTACTTTATTTGGAGTCTGGTTATTAATAACTGTGAGTTGGCATTGACTCAGTCTGAGGCATGTGGTGTGGCCTGCGACTACCATCTCCAACCCCTCCATACTTTCATTTAATATTTTTGTGCGTTATTATTTTTGGTAAAAGTAATGGATTTATTAAAGTTAATAATTGATTACTATTATAAATGTTCCAACTAATATTTAGTGATCAGTGTAAATTTGCTGTGGAAGCGGTCAATGTAATTGTTGATGAGTAAAGTATTAATTTTGTGGACCAGTACAGGTAATAAATTCACTTTACTTCGACCTAGGATTCTTTCTTTCCATCAGACTGCCCTACTACCTCCCTTTCCGCTTAACGCTGTGGTTAGTGGAGATAACGGTGGTCTCAACTGTAATAGCCATCATCACGGAGCAGTTACCTACTTACCTACCTTCCCAGTAGGTAACTGCTCCCTGATAATGGAGACTGCAAAAGTCGACCGAAACGTCGGTGAATTATTCGCCAAGGGCACGAGTAGGTAACTGCTCCCTGATGATGGCGACTGCAATGTCGACCGAAACGTTGGTGAATTATTCGTCAAGGACACGAGTAGGTAACTGCTCCCTGATGATGGCGAATGCAATTTCGACCAAAACGTCGGTGAATTAGTCGCCAAGGACACGGCTACAACCCAGAAGCCAAGCTACTTCAACCGTCACAGTTTGGGAGCTGTGGATCTCCGACGGGAAGAATGCGCGCGAGTCAAGAGAAGGCAGACAAGCATCGCTCGCTCGTGCTTGCGGACGGCAGTGGGAACGAAGCACGGAGATTGTGCCGAGAACTACCAAAAAAAACGTGCGTGAAGCCTGCGTTACTGCTGGCGAACGCAATTTGGCGCATTTGTTATGGTTTGGGGGTTTTGTGTCGTCGACATGTGGACAATAAAACATTTTTCTTTCTGTAATTCCGACTCTTTCATGTCTCTTTTCTCATCGTCATATGACAGTATCTATTGCTCTCTAGACCCTCATAGTTTGAGTTTCTATCGTATAGTGTATGTGCGCTTCTCTAAACAGAAAACAATTTCTTTACTATTACAAAAGATTCCTTTGGAAACCAGTCACCTATAATTAGCTTGTAATACTTCAAGAAATATTTTGTAACTTTGTACAACACATAGCTGTGGTTATTGACGTGACAACGTCTAATAAATCGATGAAAGCCGGCTGCACGCACGAAAAAGTGTCCCGTCACAAACATTGTTCCGTTACGCTGTGTCCCGTTACTCTCATTATTGCGTTACGCTGTGTCCCGTTACGCTCATTGTTCCGTTACGCTGTGTTCCGTTACGCTGTCGGCGAGTGCAGTAATACTAGGTTATGTTACAATTGACTAAAAAATTATGGTGATTCATATAATTAATGATAAATATTTGAGCAGAGTTTATTTATATGAAAACTTGTTTATAATTATATTTAAACTTTATAGCTAAACGCCAGTTTTTAAAATTAATTACAAGTCATCTACACTTGAACTGTTTCGTCGACTGTTTATAAAGTGAAGTGAAAAGTTAATGTGGTTTTCATTCCTTATTACAACAACAATTTCGGCAATAAAGGTTTATTATTCTTGCACGTTTAAAATCCGATTACTAGTATAATTTCAAGTATTTATTCTTTTATTATTAAAATAAAAATGATTACATTTTATTCATAAAAGTATGCAATCATTTGATCAATGTTTTGTTATGACGTTTTCACGTTAAACTATTGTCCGTAAACCGACTTTACAGAAAACCAATTTTTTTTTGCATGTATTAAATATGTTTCTTAAAATAATACTGAGTATTTCTTACGACAATTTGCGCATTATATGATGATATAATTGAATTTTTCATTCAAGCATATTTTATTTAAATCATGGAAAAGATATTCAAGTATTCAATCATTTGACATTATTTTGTTTTATTATGCTTATTGACGTGCGCTGTATAGGTTTACAAAAAAAATTAATATTGGTGGTACAGGGACAACACAAAACATAAATTCCCGGGTAAGAATCCGAACCCAGTGTTATTGCAAACACTATTTTATAGTGATAGTGTTGTTTCCATTAAAATATACAAAATTAAAAATTTCGGTAATTTCACATAAATATTAATTTTCTATTTACAAAAATAGATAGGAGTCAGTTGTATCCGATCACCGCAAACTTATGTAAGACGTATTTTTACATATTCTGTGTATGATAATTTTATATCACACACCAAATTGGCATAAAATCAGATTTCAAAGAGGGAGAGAGTTGATTTTTCGTCAATACTAAGAAAAACACACACATCTGAGCCCCTGAGTGTTAAAAATTTAGTAACAAGTATTAACTTGTAAAAAAAAGTGTTGCGCCACCATAAATTATTCTTGTCAATATAAACCACACCAATTATTGAATAGTGACAACAACAATTTTGTAATGTGAATTTTATAACACATCAAATTTGGTAAGACAAACAACAATTTTCGTTATAAAAGTAGAAACATTTTCCTCAATAACCGACAAATTGCACACCTAAAAAAATATTGCTTCGACTAGAAAAAATTTGTTTTGGGATAATGGCATACGAAAAATTTAATTAGGAGTTATAAAATACATGTTTTAATGGAAATTTTTGAAACTTTAGGGATGGCTGTATCATTATATTACTTGTAGTTACATAAAATCGTGTTTTATACTATGCTATCAAAAGCTGAGATTTCCTCATAGTTAATATATAGTCACATTGGCGTGAATTATATATATTTCCACGATATAACAAGGCCACAAATAAAGATTAAGCACATATTTTAATAACATAGGCCTACACATTTAAAACATTCCACAGTTGTAAATATTTCAATTTGTTAATTTTTTTTAAACAGTCAGATATGATATATTTTATATGGGTCTGTCTTGCATTGATAGGCGACCGTAATGTTGGCGACAGATTTAGCACAATTCTAATTCACGTTTAAAAACAATACAAGAAAAGGTTAAAATTATTAATTAAAAAAAATAAATTTCTTGTGAAATTCACCAGGAAAAGGTTTCTTCGCGAGATGATAGAGCGCATCTGTGACAGTGAAAATAGGTGCAACTCATGTATGGCGTTTCCTGAGTTGTGGATTTGTAGCTTTGGGAGGGACATGTAATCGTTTGAATGGGGAGAATCTTTTACGCAAGCGCGCGCGAGAATCCCCGCGGCCACGGCGGAAGGTCGTAACTCGAGGCAACAACCCGCAGGTCAAATGGCGCCTCCGATAGGTCAACGGGTCGTGTGGCCAGTCGAACGTGGAGCGGACGCCAGGTGGGGGGGACGCATTATTGCCTGAGGTCGGCGGGATGGGATTTTGGTGGTAGGGGGTTGGGAAGGGGGTGTTATAGGGGGGGGGGGAAATTCCCCAGCATTGATCACGTGATCAAACCACCGTCCACCGTCGGGAAGCCTTCATTTCACAGACGAGAGAGCCACAACCGAAGTTCCCCGAAGTTCATGCTCGCTTTTTTTTTTACCGTACCACAACAGGTGTATTTATTTGGGGGAAACCGTTTGCATGATTTCACAGTATCTTTAATGTAGCTATCTTAACCAAATCAACCGTCTACAATGTTTTAAAGTATTTATGATGTAGCTAACCTTACCTTATTGACTATGAGCTATCATGAGTTGTATATTTATTTACAATGAACAAAACAAAAACCGAAGATGCACGATCGGGCGTTTGGCTCTCTCGTCTGTGAAAAGAAGGCTTCCCTGCACCGTCCACTCGGCAGAGGAGTTCTAGTTGTGTTCGACTTCGGTGGCCCATTGGAATATCCCGGACAGAAAACCACCCGGATTGAGCTCAAATCGTCCACTTGGTCAAGTGTGTGCCAGGGTTTGTGCGACGCTCGCTTGTTGCTTCTAGCGCGGTATCGCCTCTAGGATGTCACAAGAGACGAAACCAAAACGTCTGACTGACACAACTTGGGGAGAGGGATAGAGAAATCTTCCCGCAGACTATGTGCATCGTCTGTCGTGTTAGCTCGCAGGGGATATTCCACCCGAGGCGAAAGGAGTTTTTTTTAAGTGAAAACTTCTTTAGCCGCGTTGAGTCGGGGTTTATTATTTTTTCAAGTCTTTTTCGCTTTTTATCGGGCACATTTCGTTATATAATTTAAAAATTACTGTCTGCTTATCAAACGATTCAATATTCAACGTAGCTAGCTGCTCCGGCAGCGAATTCTAGCGGCGGGTGCGGAAACTACGTGTGATTCACGCAAAGATATGTAGTTAAAAAGACAATTTGCGTATATTATATCACGCTTTGGCATTATTTTAAAGAATTATACTTTAAATTTCGTGTCCGAATTTCGTATTATAGGTTTATTTCAAACAACACGAGAACACGTTGGATTTTCTCTATACCGAGGTTAGATGTTACACATCATCTGTGTTGAGTACATGCTAGTGACGTGTTTGCGCCAGACTGGCGAATCGCAGTGGCCTGTGTACATGTATACACATATACTAGCGGATCCAACACACTTTGTTCTGTTCAAACGTTCTAAATTTGAAAATATTTACAGGAAATTTCCCTGAATCTGATCACAGCACCCTCTGCCGGGTCGAACTGAAATAAAAATAAATATTCGATAACGCGATAACAGCGCTTCCTACCGGATCCAATGTAAAAACATCCAACGTAAAACAACTAAATTTAATTTAATTAAATAAAAATATTATTTATCGGATTGAATTGTGAATCTAAACCATTCTTGAATCCACCTGAACACACACTGTAAAGTGGACCCGACAGACGTTGTCCTAAAATTATATATTTTTCTAAAACTTAACAAAAAATCATAAAAAACATAATAAAAAATTAAAAAATATAAAACTTAAATTTTAAAATGCTTTAAACTTTAATTACTACATGCAATTTTTATTTTATAAATGTTATAATTTATTTTACAAACTTATATTTTTATTTTTAAAGAGGCGTTCAATACGTCATAAGTTGCATAGAATAAAATGAGAACTGACGATTTAAAATTGTAGGTAAAGTTGATTGGTATTGAATGTACGTGTATGCAACATTAAAATTACGAAAAAATAATGTTAATTACTCACTTAAATACTGCACCTCAAAAATTTACAGTGTATATTTTTAATTACACTTTAAAATGTTATTTCAATAAATAATAATATATTCTCAATAAGCAATTCTATTTTAATTTTAATGTAATAACAACAAACCATAAAATCCATCCAAAGATTAACAACACACAAATAAATACATAACACATACATATATATATACTGTAAACCTTGCAACGGAGTCGCAACGAAGCTTCACCATCTCGCCGCCCGCAGCGCTCCTTTCCCCTCTTCCTCCCCTCCATTTTTTGTTCGTCTCCCCTCAACTCCACCCTCATACCCCTCCTCTCGTCCCTCCCCTCTTTTCCGCCACGACTTCAGAGCCTCTATCGGCGCACCTTTTTCGGGCTATATAAACCCCGGGTTTTCGAGTGTTGATCACTGTCTGAACTCACTAGGAGTGATGACGGTCCACCGGGCAACATTAGGATAATTTTGGAGACACTCGGCGAAGCTATGCCCGAATTCATAGCGATAGTTTTCAGGTTTCGGTCTTTATTACGATTCAATCTGGTTAGGCCTCTTTAACGTCAGTCTGTTTCTATTACCCTCTTCGAGTGTCTCGCAGTTGTCAATTTTATAATTAAGCTTAACTTAGGTTCTCTAATGTTCTATGCGCGCGGTTTGACGACCATAGTAGATATTTGTTAAACTGATGTTGATATTGTATGTTACATGTTTTTGTTAGCTTATTCAGAGCCATATGCTCACTATGCTCGAGGACTTTACCTTTTTAGCTTTTATTGATTGCTGCCTGGTGTTTGTTACCTAATTTATAGTTTATGCGCCGTGGCGCGCCGTATCTAGCTACCTGTTTAAAGACTTGCATACGTTCTACTTGGGTTCGTTCGGGCGCAATTACCTCGGTAGCTACCCAGGAGTTCTACTTAATAAATGTTCAAACTAGTGAACCAATGCGACTAAGAATTTATGTGTCTGCATTACAGTACCGACTCACTTACATCTTTTGTCATTTTTATTAATTCTATCGAGCTGTTAAATTCTGTTAACATAAACCTTGACGGGAATGATACTTAAGGTGCCAACACGTAAAGTACTTATTTAATAACTGTAGTAATATGTGATTGAATTTTCATTGAACTATTATTTGTATTTGAGCGATCTATCTATTCATACCATACGCGCATTTATTGTGAATTGTTATGATGTTTACCCACAGTTATGTGTAATAAAAAATTCTATTTTTTCTTAAGTTCTTATATCATTACGACACACCTCTCTTTCGCTATTGGTAATTTCAGAGTACGTTTCTTAATTCTTTTTTTTTATGATTTACAGGAATTTCTTTTTCTATTATTATTATTCTGAGAGTTCTTATTGGAGTGAGGTTGGGAGTACAGTAGGCTTGCTCCAACCTCGCTTCAAGACCTGCGCAACTCTGCTTGTGCGACAGCTGAGGTGTGTGTGTTCTCGTATTTTCCATGGCGGCGAGTGGCTCTGGAGCGGGGATCGGTTGGGTTTACCGTCTCCATAAAGAAGAGCTGACGCAGTATCTCCAAGAAAAAGATCTGCCCGTAGAGGACAGCGACACGGTGGCGGTTCTCCGCTCCCGTCTCATCAACTTCCTTCGGGACATGGGCGAGCCTTCCAAAAGTGGCTCGTCCAGAGTCAATGAGGGGTCAGCAAATCCAGACGTGAGTCCTAATCCAGACCCATTTTCCCAGAAGTTGAACTTTAACGTACTCAACTCATTGCCAACATTAGAGAGCAGTGAGCCCAAACGCGTCCTGGAATTGTTCATACAGGCTGAGAGACTGTGCAAATTAAAGTTGGTGTCCATGCAGTCTCTAATGAAGGGTCGCCTGACCAAATGCAGTGGGGTTTATGTCAATAGGATGACTGAGGCCATTTTGTCCGGCGACGATTTTTATAGCTTTAAGTCTGCAGTGATTCATTCCGTATGCCCACCGCGTATTCTAGACGCTTGCAAGCGTGATTTAATTTTTCGGTTTCAACGACCTGACGAGTCCGTCACGCATTTCATAGATGAGGTTTTGGCCTTTGCAAATATATTGAACTTGGATATAGGGGAGACAGATTTAGTACAATTGGTGTTAATAATGTCGCACCTCATTTTCTTAGCATGTCTAGTATGCTATCTCCTCCAACATCTTACGATAGTTTACGCACCTGGGGTAGCGAGTTAGAAGCGCGCCTGGTTGTGGCGAGTAAATACGAATCGGAGTTCATGATGAAACACACGTCGAACTCTAGTTGTGAAAAATCCACACCCAGTATCACCTCACAGCCGCATTATGCCAATAATAAGGGCGTACAGAACTCTTATAAATCAGGTGTTGCGTTCTCATACTCGTCACCATTTAAACAAAAGGGGAGTGAAGACTACTCCGCTAATAAGGTTGTGTTTTGTGAGGATAATCAGCTGCGCTCACGCGCAGGCCCCCAGACTTCGCCTAGGGTAAGTTCCCCTGCGGGTCGCGCGGCCGCTAAGAGTCAGGCGGTGTCGCGGCCTGCGCGGCAGACACAGGGTGCCTCAACTACTCGCACGCTAGGTGTGCTAGCTGCTGTCTGTTCGGCCATCTAGCTGATAACTGTGACAAGCCTCGTGTAGGATTAAATGAACGACGTTGTTTTACCTGTAAAGGGATATGGCATTATAGGGCTAACTGTCAGGGAAACGACCACTGACAGGGCGGAAAAGAGGTCGCCACTGTCGGTTGCGCAAAAAATCCTCTTCACCTATGCACTTACACTACTTACCTGTTAAGATACAGAATCGTTATTTTACAGCCTTACTGGACACGGGTGCCACTCGCTTGGTAGTGAGCGAGCAGTTCTTGCAAAATATAATAGAGCTATTCCCACATTTAATTTCCCCGCATATGATCACCTCTAACACAGTTGACATTTGTGTCGCAAATGGCGAAATCCTACATGCCAATAAATCAGTGATTATTCACTTCAAGGTGAAACACTTTTCTTGGAGCTGGGAGTTCGTTGTCGTTCCAGGAATTTCTCCTGAGTTTATCCTGGGATTAGATTTTTTGAGTAAGAGCCGAAGTGTGTTAGACATAGGACGTCACGAGCTTCACTTCGATTTTGCTCCAAGTGTGAAAATTCCCTTACGATTTGACTCAGCTTGTAAGATAGTGTTTGAATGTCACGATGTGGATAGGTTGTCCCAATCGGCTGCCATGGAAGAAGTAATCAAAAAATTTCCGGATGTCATTACCACTAAAATTGGCCGCTGTGACATATTACCATATAAATTCTATCTTAAAGATGAAACGCCAGTGCTTAGTAAATACTACAAGGTATCTCCTCCAAAATTACAAGCCATGCGGGACATAATAGACAGGTTAAGTTCAGCAGGTGTAATTTCTCCATATACATCTAATTTTAGTACCCCCACCTTTTTAGTACGCAAAAAAGACGGTGTAAGTTGGCGCATGGCGCATAATTATATTCCATTGAACAAAAAGATTGCCTATTGTGCCATTGCACATTTGTAGTAATGCGCATGCTCACTTTATCTATTTTATAGTTATTGTTTTTATTTTTTTTTGTATAGCAAACTGGGAGCCATAATTTTTTTTTATTCTTGAATTTGTAAATCATCTTGTAACCAACAATTTCAGCATAATTTATATTTATAAAAGCACAAGTTTCTGTGTTAAAATTTTTATATTAGTTTTATAACAAAATAATTTTACTTCTGTCCATAATGAATGTTGATTTGGGAAATCGCACTATAGTGTAACTCTATTTGTTTTACATGTGCAGTCTTTCATGTCTCAACTCTATGGTCTTCTTCAGTTGCACAAAATAATACGTCTTTTTTTTTGGAGCATGTCGGCCATGATGTAACTGTTCCTTAGCTTCGGCCGTTTCTTAATCTCTTGACATCAATGTCTTAATTAATTCTCCGTACACCGCAAGTGGTGAGTAAAATCGCATATTCCTTCAAGAATATGTGGAAATGATATTTTGTTCAATTATCTTATTTTGTAAAACATTTATGTACAGTGTGTGTGCGGAAGGCGTGGGTGGCCATGGGCGCGATTCCTTCGTGACACACAACTTCTTCGTCACCTGAGTCATGGTGCTCCTCAGTGCCTGATGCAGCTCGTCTAATCAGGAAAGATCTTCTTTGTTACTTTCTGCATGCAGAAGAGCAACCATGAGCCACCATATACCAAAAGATAAAATTTTAACCTAACATTTTCGGCATTGTTTTGGACTAATAATTAATTTTTTTTTACTTAACCTATGTAATTTTTAACCTATGTAATTCTTAACATCAAAATCAATGTGCTTAACTTAAATATCTAAAGGGGCCCCTTATCTTAACATTCATTTTTACTATAAGTATGACTGTATACTCATCAATTGATATTAAACTTGTTATTATTATTTAAATTAAAAGAATTTAAAGAAAAGAAAATATAAGGAACAGAGAAACGATATTGCTGTATTCATTTAACTAAAACCACTGTTTGTATTAATTTTGACTATTATATATATTTAACTATTTTATCCTGTAATATGGCCTACCCAGTCGGCTCAAGGTTCTCATTATTTTCTACACGCCTAACAAGGCACCATTGAGCCCGTTCCCCATGCTTTCACTGCTGACCTCTGTACCTCCTTGGTATTTGGCCAGGTTGAGGTGAAGAGGGCGGCAGACTATGAGGACGTATATCCGATGCCTACTATTGAAAGTGCCTTGCAACATTTAGGAAAAGCTAATTTTTACTCAGTCATTGATTTGAACCAAAGCTTTCATCAGTGTTTACTTGATCCATCTTGCAGAAAATATACCGCCTTCTCTACTCCATTCGGCCACTACGAGTTTAATCGCGTGCCAATGGGAGTTAGCTTCGGCAGCCAAGCTATGAGTAGAATACTTGATCACATTCTGGCCGACTTAAAATATAATTATGTATTTAACTACATTGATGACATAATTATTTATAGCAATAGTTTTCAGGATCACATCGAGCATGTAACCGAAGTTCTATCCCGATTGCGATCCGCGAATCTTACTGTAAATCCAAAAAAGGTGGAACTAGGGCAGACTTCAGTCAAATTCTTAGGTTTTATGATCTCGCAAGGCAAATTAATTATGGATCCCGATAAGATTACTCCTATTGCTCAATTTCCGCGCCCTATTAATCTAAAAGGAGTTCAATCTTTTTTAGGTATGTTAGGTTATTTTTCCAGGTTTATAGAAAATTTTGCAGCTATTAGTGCACCCCTAAACCAATTACGCAAAAAAGAATGTTTCGTTTCACTGGAGCCAAGAGCAGGAAGATGCCTTTCGAAAATTAAAAAAGTGCATGATCTCTCCTCCGGTACTGATATTACCAGATTTTGATAAGAGGTTTTCCGTTCAAGTAGACGCGTCTTCCATAGCCTTAGGGGCAGTGCTTGGGCACCTAGATAACGGTAAAATACAGCCCATAGCCTTTGCTAGCCGATCCTTATCCGAGTCAGAACTCCGGCTTAGCGTTTACGAAAAAGAGGCTCTAGCATGTCTGTTCGGTCTAGAGAAGTTCGAAAGCTACCTGGACGCACGCGAATTCGACTTATATACAGATAATAGAGCATTAAGCTGGCTTTTCAATCATCCCCATCAGTTAGGGAAGCTAGGTCAGTGGATTTTGAGACTGTCACGATTTCGTTTCTTATTACATCATATACCGGGTAAAGAAAACATTATAGCTGACTCATTATCACGCATGTTCAACCCTGATGATTTTGAGCCTATGAATACTAAACCAGAAAAAACATTATCCGAATTCCTAGGGGCTTTCAAACTTCAACCAGTCATATTTCAACATCAAAAGGTGTCAGGAGCATGATTCGGCATGTCAGAAAATTCTGAAAGATTTAAAAACAAATAAACAGATACCATATATTCAGGAGCAGGGCATAATTTATTTTACCGGGACTTCGGGTAGGGCACGTAAGGCAGTTGTATCTGAACAATTAAGGCCTATGGTATTAGCATATTTTCATGGATCAGTGGTAGGAGCTCATTTAGGGATTGACAAGACGTATCGTCAGATAGCAGCACATTTATTTTGGCCTGATCTTAGATCTGATGTTCAACAGTATGTACGTGCTTGCGCCGATTGCCAGCTATCCAAACCCCCTCATAATTCTAAAGTCGGTTTGTATGCCGCCGACCCTCCAGTAGCTCCTTGGCAGGTAATCCACATTGACATCTTTGGCCCCCTCACACGCTCCAAAAAAGGGTAATATTTGTATCTTGGTAGTTTTGGATATATTTTCTAAATTTGTCATACTTTTACCGATGAAAAACATGAAAGCTGACTCCATCGTGAAAGCCCTTACTGACCAGGTTTTCAAGGTGTTAGGCCCCCCTTGCGTGATAGTTTCTGATAATGCTCCCTACTTCCATTCGGGAGTGTAAAAAATTTTCTCTTTGAATGGGCAGTTAAGGCAGTGTGCAGTTCACCTTATTTTCCACAGGGAAACATGGTAGAGAGAGTTAATAAAGTCTTTTAATGTCTTTTTATCGAGGGGATCAGACACAGTGGGACACTGACATAGCCTTCATAAATATTGGATTAAATTCAGCCTTCCACTCAGCCACCGGCTATCCTCCTAGCCTCCTCTTCCTTGGGCGTGAGCTCTCTCATCCCCTCCTAAACCAGTGGGGCTTACCCCCCATTGATTCTGCACTGGACGCTAACGGTCTTGATGAACTTTTAGATTCCGCATCTTGAAATTTCCAGAAAGCCAGATCAGAGGTTGAAAGAAAGTATAACTGCAACAGAGCCGCTCCACGGTATGAAGAAAGGGACACTGTTTTGTGCAGAAGCTATCAATTACCAAAGTTATCAGCACAGTTAAACACTAAACTTCTGGCCCCGTTTGATGGCCCATTTGTTATTGAGAAGTTCTTAGGAAACAATACTGTACTCTTAAGGTCTACTAAATTTAAGCATAGGCGGCGCAAGGCACATGTTTCTCAACTTAAGCCATTTGTTACCTAGTATATTTGCCAAGCGCCTTCAATTTAGATGTATTATTGTGATATGATGATATTCTATTCTAGTCTATATTCTTAGACATTGGGCCAAGCATTTTCAGTGATTTGAGTGTGTGTGGGCTAGGGTAGTGTCTTAGGATGTTATATTTGTTGGTTTCGTTTTGTTCGGTGTGTGCGGCTTCCTTTCCCTTTACAGTTTGGCGCGCCATCCCCTTACCCACCCTCACGCTGCGGCCGCCGTCATCATTCTACACTTCGATCTCCGCATCTTCGGACTTCAGGGAGACGTCCCTGTTCTTCGGCCTCTCCTCCCTTATGCTGAGTCATTCCTGATTGAGGACCTGCTGGCGCTCTGTACCTGTGCCTGCATTTTCGACGTGTGGAGTCTCCCAACGCACTTCCCAGGGGACAAGAGTCTTGGACGCTGCGTCGAGTGTGTTCTTTGAGCATCTCCGAAGACCCAGGATCATTCTCTTTATACAAGGACAGTGTGGGTGAGCCTTACTCTTCGAGCTGCTTGGACAACTGACCCTGCGGACAACTAACGACGTGTTTCCTTCATGTGGAGTAGAGACCATCATGAGACTGTCTGCAACCTAGTCAGAGCCTCATGTTTCGACATTATAGAAGTCCAGAACTGTCATCATACCCCGAGTGGGTCATCCGGATTTCTTCTGTGCGCAGATGTGGACAGCTGGTTCATTGGACCTCTCGGTAGGGACCGCTAAGGGAGGGGGAAGTTGCAACGGAGTCGCAACGAAGCTTCACCATCTCGCCGCCCGCAGCGCTCCTTTCCCCTCTTCCTCCCCTCCATTTTTTGTTCATCTCCCCTCAACTCCACCCTCATACCCCTCCTCTCGTCCCTCCCCTCTTTTCCGCCACGACTTCAGAGCCTCTATCGGCGCACCTTTTTCGGGCTATATAAACCCCGGGTTTTCGAGTGTTGATCACTGTCTGAACTCACTAGGAGTGATGACGGTCCACCGGGCAACATTAGGATAATTTTGGAGACACTCGGCGAAGCTATGCCCGAATTCATAGCGATAGTTTTCAGGTTTCGGTCTTTATTACGATTCAATCTGGTTAGGCCTCTTTAACGTCAGTCTGTTTCTATTACACTCTTCGAGTGTCTCGCAGTTGTCAATTTTATAACTAAGCTTAACTTAGGTTCTCTAATGTTCTATGCGCGCGGTTTGACGACCATAGTAGATATTTGTTAAACTGATGTTGATATTCTATGTTACATGTTTTTGTTAGCTTATTCAGAGCCATATGCTCACTATGCTCGAGGACTTTACCTTTTTAGCTTTTATTGATTGCTGCCTGGTGTTTGTTACCTAATTTATAGTTTATGCGCCGTGGCGCGCCGTATCTAGCTACCTGTTTAAAGACTTGCATACGTTCTACTTGGGTTCGTTCGGGCGCAATTACCTCGGTAGCTACCCAGGAGTTCTACTTAGTAAATGTTCAAACTAGTGAGACCAATGCGACTAAGAATTTATGTGTCTGCATTACAGTACCGACTCACTTACATCTTTTGTCATTTTTATTAATTCTATCGAGCTGTTAAATTCTGTTAACATAAACCTTGACGGGAATGATACTTAAGGTGCCAACACGTAAAGTACTTATTTAATAACTGTAGTAATATGTGATTGAACTTTTATTGAACGATTATTTGTATTTGAGCGAGCTTATAAACATGTACCTATTTATTCATACCATACGCGCATTTATTGTGAATTGTTATGTTTATTCACAGTTATGTGTAATAAAAAATTCTATTTTTTCTTAAGTTCTTATATCATTACGACACGCCTCTCTTTCGCTATTGGTAATCTCAGAGTACGTTTCTTAATTCTTTTTTTTTTATGATTTACAGGAATTTCTTTCTGTATTATTATTATTCTGAGAGTTCTTATTGGAGTGAGGTTGGGAGTACAGTAGGCTTGCTCCAACCTCGCTTCAACCTAAACCATTCAAAGATCAACAACAATTTATAAATAAAAATTAATTAAATAAACATTTTCCAGTGGACTAAATTGTGAATCTAAACCATCCTCGAATCCCCGTGAACTCACACAAAAAATTTCATCAAAATCAGTCCAGACGTCTAGGAGGAGTTCAGTGACATACACACGCACACAAGAAATATATATATAAAGATACACTAATACATTGTATATACTCGACTGTATCGTGTGCGTGTTGGACTATTTTTTTTAGGATGGGTAAAATCTTGTGAGTTCGAATCACCGACATGCTGTAGTAGCAGTAAGTGAAGTTAATTTTACCACGTGAATACATGACCTAGGTATGACATCACTGGTAAGCCATAGCTAGGTAATGAATTTTTACGTAATTTTGACATAGGCCTACCACTGATATATGTTGTGACTAAAACATGATGTAAGGATAAATGATATCATGCTTACATCGTACTGATATCATACCGAAATCATTTTCTTACGTACATTTGATGTAGAAATGATGTCATATTACACGTTTAACAACAAAGTTTTAAGTTTTTACTTCTGTTGACAGTCTCCATGACTGACAATTTTTTTTTCTTTACCGACGGCGCATTTACGGCGAAACCCGCCGTGATCGATCACTGGGGAAATCCGACCTCTGTTCCGGTCGCACGATAACCTCGAACCAGCATCTGCATGTTCTTGGAGAGTGTATGTACTTGACGGGGCGAACATTTTCAAAAAAAGGGGGGTTGTCTGTAAAGTCGGTTTACGGACGACAATTTTACGTGATAACGTCATAAGAAAACATTGATGAAAAATTGTACATTTTTTAATTTTCAAATATTATTTACAGTTTTTGCAAATTTAATTTAAATAAATTGTTTAAATATAATCACGAACGATTAATTATAGAAATAAACTGAAATCAAATATATGTTAATAAAAATTGTTAATTTTAAATGACGAAATTGGACAAATATATCAATTTTTTTTAAATTTTTGCTTTTAAAAAGCCCGCCTTAACCTGTTCGATATTACAGAAGATGTTCTCGCACGGTGGTTGGCCGGTTCTTGCACGCTCGGTCCAGGCGGAACGTGACAATGAGTCATTCTTTTTCGTGCGTGCAGCCGGCGTTCATCGATTTATAAGACGTTATCGCGTGAAAAAAATGTCCGAAGCCAGCAAACTTGGCCGTATGCGAGATTGCACGTGCGAGCACTAGTGTCATTTACAATTGTTATCCATGAAAAAGTTAAACTTACCTATGGAGGTTACGCCTAATACGTCTGTCACTTGTACTGTGGAAACGTTAAGTAAAACATTGCAAGGAATGTAGAACGTTTGTTTACCTGTGTTGTTCATGATTAAATAATTGAATGTAAACATCAAATATGTATTGATATTATGAAATAAAATTTTGTCGAACTGGTATCTCGGGTGGAAAAAATGTAAATATTCACACTGGAAATTTTTTCATAAATGTAAGGTCATTATCTGAACGCCTTTAAGTATGCATAGTGCTGCGATTTGAGTGCGTTGCATACTTGCTAGGAGTTGACTGAAACTGTATCCTTCCTCGTAATTAACTGAGGCATTATGTTTGCCGGTTAGGAAAAGGGTGTAAATTGATAGGCCTAATGAGTACGGAAAAAGCAATAAACATAACCTTTGCACGTAATCTACATAGTGCTGCAGTAATGTCAGTGTTTTCGCAGACTTTGTTCGATTTAAATAGAGCGATATACTTCCTAGTGGTTGACTGATTCAGCCTGTGAAAAAATGGTGATCAATGTTATAGCAAATATATACTTACATATATACAAATATATAATATACTAATATATAATTAATATTATTTATTAAATAAATATATTAATAAATATTAAAAATTAAATTATTAATCTTAATATATATAAATCTCGTGTCACAATGTTTGTCCTCAATGGACTCCTAAACCACTTAACCGATTTCGATGAAAATTGGCATTTATGTGTAATTTTTTACAACTTGAGAGATAGGATAGTATTTATTTCGATTAATGGTCTTAATAATTTATAATTAATAATAAACTGATTATCAATGTTGATTGGTGTTTAAGCCCGGGAAACAGTGGTTACTTTTGTCTCCATGACAACGTTGCATGCTCGAGTCGGGAAACCATCGGTGCTATTCGTTTTTTCACAAAGCATTGTATTAAGTTTTTGTCAAAATTAATTAATTTTCATTTTATTTCATTTATTATAACTGTAAATAAGAGATTTGGTCTCATTTTTCCCCCCATTAATACAACCGTGCGAAGCCGGGTCGGGCAGCTAGTATTAATAAATATATATTAATTATATATAATTAATAATAATTATATATAAATATATTTGTACAAATGTACAAATATACTAATATACCATAAATTGACGCTCATGAGGTGCATACCCGTGACATACCACCGACATCTGTTGTGACTAAAATATTATGTAAGGATAAATGATATCATGCTGACATCGTACTGATATAATACCAAAATCATTTTCTAACGTACATTTTCCGTAGAAATTATGTCATATTACACATTTAAAAACAAAGTTTTATGTTTTTTTTTACTTTTGTTGACAGTCCCCATGACTGTCTATCATTTTTTCTTGCACAGTGCTGTACCAACTACAGTAAATTAGCACTGCACAGGCCGCAACGTGCCATGGGCTGGCTGCTACTTTCCGAGTGCATTCAATCATCAGTTCGTGTATTGGTTCGTCGGTTCGGTCACGCTGCTGCCGACGTGAAGAGAGAGAGACACAGACGTGGTGACGGGGAAACAGGCGTGATCGATCGGTAACTAAATGACGAGCCACGAGAGAGATTGAGAAGGGGGGGGGGGGGTTGATCGTTGGAAGGGGAGGGGAGGTTGGCGCCCGTTCGCGGATTGCGGTGTTGCCTGCGACCGGAGCCATCAGCGCTGATGAAGATACGCGTTACTTGTTGAAATGGGCCAGAGGAGAGGTTGTTGTTGATGTGAGTGTTTCGTTGCGCATGCGGTGGCGGTGAATCTGCGCGTTTAAGGGGGTGCTTTCCCATATCAGGTCAAGATTTCATACTTACAGTCATTACAGATAAACTTCTAGACTTTTTCAATTTTTTAACTTTCACGAAATGAAAAAAATATATGCAGCGCATACTTTTTGCATAATTAGCTGCCAAAGTTACATTTTTTAAATGTTTTTGGGTTGTACAAATAAGAATAATTTAATTTATTGAAGAACTGAACCTTTTTTAGGTTTAACTTCAATGCTACTGGCTACTTCAAGAAATGGTTTGATTTTATTTCAAAAAATATTAATTAATTTTACCTGGCATATAAAAATTCTCAAATTTGTTACGATTTTGACAACCAAGAAACATGAAATGAGTTTTTATGATAGAAATGCAATCCATATCGAAGCCGGTAGACATAATGCAAATATTGGAAGACTTAGCACGAGTGTATTGCGTGCATTGGTGAAGCGTCGATAAAGTTGCGGAGTTAGTGATGTTACGATCCTTTTGAACTGGTTGGCAGTGCGCTTAACGAACTTAGATTTTGCCCGGCACAGATCTCTTATCGGTTTTTTTAAGAGAAAGTAAAGTTTGTAATTTTTCTTAGCATTTTAAATTACTTTAGTAGAAAGACATCTTGCAGTAATAAAGTAGGGAGCTCCCAGAATTTTGAGATTTTTCCTTAGTATTGTTTTTATGTGCTTATTTATAAATATTATATTTTATCGTAATATTATTTTAATGTGAAATGGAAGCGTGGTCAAGATGGAAAAGAATTTACGTGTATGTAGCAGATAATATTTTATATGCTATGAGTATAGACCTGAAAAATTCGCGTATTCATTGACCTCTAGGATAGACTCCACATTCCTTTAAATACTCGCGGAAATGACACCTGTTCATTGGCTACTGACGCGTGAGACGTCTCAACTAGGCTGTCCGTAATTCGGCACTATCTTGGTTTTGTGTTTCCCATTGGCTCACAGTTCCCCGGATAAAATGTGGGCCAACCGCAGAAGCGGTACGAAGATATAGTTGTTTTGATGCTAGCCTATCGCGAAATGAATCCGTGAATTTTGCATGTCTCTAGCTATGATCCTTGTAATCATAGCCTTTATTTACCTTTTTTATTGTTTTGTGTACATAATTTTTATGAATGTATATATATTAATATATATTTATTAGGAAACCTGTCTTAGATCTGTTATTTCTGCGTTTGAAAATAAGTTTTTTTATTGAGTTTAGAGTTTGATAAAAATATAAGAAATCAGTCTAAAAATAAAGTGTAAAAAAGTCATTAATCTTTTCTGGACTGCTGCTTCAAACAAACCTAACCTACCTTGCCTTTTGCAAAGTATATTTTTTGAGTAATTTTAAATTGTAAAAGTTTTTTTTTTTTAGCCTTTACCCTGATTGGATGGGTCTTAAGTCAGAATTTTTCACGATTTAAATATTTTTTGGTATCAGACATGTTGTACAAAATAGACGCAAACTCGGATCGGTTTTTTGAGTTGTCTCCATTTACTCTGGAGCAGTGAAAAGGAAAAAAATAATATTCTGAAAAAGTAAAGAAAATTTTAAAAAATAGTTTTAAATCCTAGATACATATAAGTAATTTAATGAATGCAGTAAATATCTCACACATTAATAATGTTCTTTAAGACTCACAGAGATACTTCACTAAAAAAATAATTCAAAATAAAGACCATATATTATGCAGCAAGTTCAAATTTTGTTATAAAGTTAATAAGATAAAATTAAATGGTATCGACCTGGTTTTTTTATTGACCGTAGAGTCAAACATAAAGATAATTAAACAAACTATATATTCCGTGCTCTATATCCTTAATATCAAGAGAGAGAATTCCCTCGCATTAATATTTTCCTTTAATATGAACAGAGAGCTCTAAAAAATTATTAAATAAAATTATATATTTGACACTATTTTTAAGATTAATTTTGCCCAAACCCGCACTTATCCACAACATCTACAAACGTCTAAATTAAAAAATATATATATCTGCACGATAGCCCGTGAGTAACAAAATTATTTTTTTTTTTTCTAAAACAAAAATCATTAGGTTAGTGTGCTTAAAAATTTTTATCCACCGAAATTTTAATACCACTATGGGGCCCTTGAAATAAAAATAGACCCACAGTTATTAAAACAACTATATTTTATAATTGTTAAGGTGTCATTAACCTGAAAGAAGAAAATAACTGATTTTGTTATTATTCGTGCTGTTCAAAATATTGTTTGTCAAACAAAGCAAAACTAGTATTTATGGCTTATGATAATTAAAATATACCAAATCAAAAAAAAATCAAAGGTATTTTTGATAATAAAAATTATTTTTGGTTTTGCAGTGATAAAAACTGTTATCTAAAGACCACAACTATTAATTAGTGTATACTACTATGTAAATTGATTTTCTTTATAACATTTTGTCAGCTTTAATGGTCACAAAACAGTTTGTTACACACACACACACAAAATTGTTTTTATGTGCGTGTGGGTCTCACACAACGTGAGCATACACAATACAAAGAACAACAGAGGCTAAATTTAAACATAATAAATTCATAATTAAAACTTTCCACTCCTATGCCAAGCCGCCGACAACAATGAAACAAGTGGCGACCCACGCAGCAATCAAGCCGTTACGTTTAAAGGCGGTTCATAGTGCATTCTCCCTGTTGAAGTGTTCGATAAGTCGCCGAGATAATCTTTGGGATGTATAATCCGCATCATCAGCTTAACTTATCAGCAGGGACCGGAAAAATTCGCGGGTTCAATGACCTCCAGGATAGACTCCAATATCCTCTACATACTTGGGCAAATGCCAACTGTTCATTGGCTGCTGACTTGTGAGTCGTCTCGACTGGGTGGCCTGTGATTCGACACTTCTATGAGTGAGGGTCTCTAATTGGCCCTTAGTCCTCCAAATTAACAGTGAAACAATGACAGAAGCAGCACTAAGGTATAATTATTTGAATTTTAGCATAACACGAAATGAACCCGCGAATTTTTCAGGTTTCTACTTATCAGCAGGGACCGGAAAAATTCGTGGTGTCATTGACCTCTAGGATAGACTCCACAATCCCCTACATACCCGGGTAAATACCACCTGCTCATTGGCTATTGACTTGTAAGACCTGTCAACTGGGGATGCTTCCGATTCGATACTTCTATGGTTGAAGGTTTTGCATTGGCTGGAAGTCCTTCAGATAAACTGTGAGCCAACAACAGAAGTAATATGATGGTACATGTATTTGGATTCTAGCATAACGCGAAATGAACCCGCGATTTCTAACCGGTCTCTACTTATCAGTAGGACCATGTATTCCCCCCCCCCCCCGAAATAATCTGAAAGCTCGTTAGACTGCAAAAAGGTATGCCCGCGCCTGAGGTTTCTTCCTTATGATTGGCATCCATCTGCAAGAGAAGCCATCGCTAGAGACCGGAAAAATTCGCGATTTCAATGAACTGTAGGATATACTCCATGATCCTCTATGCATGCGGGAAAATGACATCTGCTCATTGGCTACTGACTCGTGATACCTGTTAACTGGGACGCTATTGATTCGATACTTCTTTTGTTAAAGGTTTTTCATTGGCCGAGTGTCATTCATATAAACTGTTGCCCAACCACTGATGCGGTAAAAAGGCAAACGTTTTTGGATTCTAGCTTATCGCGAAAGGAATCCGCGAATTTTTCCGGTCTCTAGCCATCGCCTTATTTGGCCGGGCCAATCAGGACGCGATTGTTTCCAAACTGGATGTATGTGATCGTGTACCATCATAAAACACGTACCTGAAAGAAACACAACGAATCATGAAATCACAGATGAGCTACATTTTTATAATTCTCAACTATTCTCGGAGTATTATTGCGGGAAATAAATGTCCTCGCCTATAAACCCTCGATTGGAGAAGAAAACAGTGATGATCAAAACACATTATGAGCTGCGTTTCTGCATAAAATATTAATAGGCTAATAATTTTTCATATTTCACTTACGAAGAATACTGCTAACAAATAAGCCAACTATTTTCATAAATATATTCGTAAATTTATGCCCAATAATTTTGCTATATTTTTATCATGAGCTCACAATTATAAGTGTATTATGAAACGAAAAAAACTTTTTTTAGAATACTAAATTAAATAATCTGCCTTCTCCAAGTTCATTTTTACATTTTTTTACAACAGAGACTCAGAAGTCGAAATCCGAGTGTGTGTTCTACGAATATCCATTTATATTGAACTACGAATAATCCTGCGTTTATTTTTGGTACATTTTTCATTGAAAAGTCCATTCAATTTACTGAAGTTTTTTTTACAGTTTGCAAATAGTTAAAGTCAATTTTTCAAAGATAAAAAAAAATATTTATAACTTCATAAAATGTCTGCAGAAAAAAACATTTTTGTTTGTAAAGAAGAAATACAGCAAAAAAAATAGGTGCCGTTTTGGGTTGAGTACGTGTTTTTAGAGTTTTACGTTTTACAAGGCAATTAATTTGAAACTTAGTTACCAAAGTGTTTTATTATCGTGCTATATTTTGAACTTAATTGTCTAACATCTTTATGTGGGACGTACTTAAAAACGTTTATTTTGTAACACTGTAAAGGGCATAATTTGGGATAACGCAATAAAAATTTTATTCATATCTATCATTACTGAAATGTATTATTCAGAAATAAAATGTAAAATTTACTGTGCTACATCTGTAGATTTATAAGTATACATATATATTGGTAAATATTTTCTACATAAATTCCTTGTTAGATTAAAATTCTATGCATTTAATTATAGTTTAAGGACATATTTTTTATAATTTTTGAAAATGTGGACTTTTTTCAGGCTCAGCATATCGTTGAACTTAATGCCTGAATTTGAGATGGTTAGGCTTAATTGAGTAATAATACCAATGATACGTTCAATTCGAAATTTTCTTCAATAAATTCTTACAATGTTCTGAACAGTTTCAAACATTCTCAGACCTGTGATGTATGCACCGCATCTTAACGACGGCTACATTTCAAAAATTTACATTAAAAATCAAAGATTAAATTGTAAATTCCATTTTGTTTTTATCTCTTTCCCATTGAACATTTATCATATATATTACACGTTTACATCACCTCAAGGTTCTGCTACCTATAATCATAGAGCTAACGAAATAGAATAGTGGTCTCAGTCTCTACCTTTACACTTTATTTATGTGACATTACAAAAAAAAACCGTCGATATTCAAAAATAAAATATAACTTTTATCTGCATATGTTAAAAATCACATCTTGTTATCATATAGATGTTTGTAATATTTTTATTATTCACAGAGTTGTTGCAAAATTCTTTCATATATTAAAGAGAATATAAAAACTCTGTGGCTTTTAAAGTATTTTTTTTAATAGGTTGAAACGACATGACTTTATTTCAATTAGTAACACAATTTGCACAATTTCACGTCTTTGTGAACTTCATACGAATCCTTACACTTTTTCTCCTACCTACGTCCATTTTAACTTTACCTAAAAAAATAGATTTGTAAGGTATAAATTCTATTATCACTGACAAAACAAATTTAACGTCTTTTTTAATCTGAATAGCACCAGGCGATGAGTTTACAGTGATTTAATTAAAAACAGTAAGCTCCAGGGACGGCGAAATTAGTGGATGTCAGTTTCAGAGTTCCGGAATGAAAATAAAAAAGCTAAAAAGAATGGTTATTAACATAATTTGTCACTGTCCTAACTACCACTAATGAAACGAAAGATCTGTAAAATTATATGTATCAACGCAAAAAATAACAAAACCTTTTTTTCTTACCAAAATATAATTTGCAAAAAAAAAAAAAATCATGCAGCATATAAAACAGCATGACGGTAGAACACTAGTATGTTACGAGGACTCGGGTTTTACGTAGAACTAAAAAACAAAAGAACAGTTTTGTGACCCCAACAACGTTTTTTTTTGTTTCTATATGTATCTCGCTTCGTGGTTGCAAAAAAAAAATTAAATCTGGTTAAAACAATACCTTTTATTAGCGACAGGAATGATTTTTTTTTTTCGGTTTTCCAATAAATCAACTTTGTAAACGCTGCACAGAGAGAAAGTTGTGTTTGAGACAAAACAAATGTTTGTCTTCATTGTGCGAGAGACAATGAAAAACCATAACAAAATCAACTCGCAACGGCTGAGGATTCAGAATCAGCTTCTGGGCCAATCAAAACATAATCATAATTCTTACACGAGAAATTTCGATGACTTTCAATTTGTCCTTCCCATATGCGTCAGCCTCTTCTACGATAAATGTTTACCACTCTTTCCTTGCATATCCTTGCTGTGCCCAAAATATTCTTCTGTGCTCTAACTTGTGTTTTGCTTAAAAGGTAAGACCATGACCAGGTTATAGAAACCACACAAGAGAGTACAACGAGTTGAATAAAGTTATATGAAACTCACTTAAAAATTACCCACGACGCAAGCAAGCATCGTCTAACTTTAAACTTCTTGTTTATCAAACTTGCGTTTCCGCCTCCCTGTATTAGAAGTAAAGTGATACGAAAAAACTTTTAGATGTGGAAGTTGTGTCTATCATGCGCATCATGTTGGCATTTTTTTAAACTATCGCACAATAAAAATTAATTACGAATTTAAATAAAATTATTGCACGGGAATTCCATACGTTTTCGTGAAATATAAATTATTACGTAATAAAGTCCCTTGAAGGGATTTATTTTTTTACTGTTTTACAATTTTCAGGTTGTAGGGTTGGTGCGTGTTTTTTTCTCTATAAAGTACCATAGTTTTCTTGCGGTTCATACGTGTTACGTCATTTCGTTCTTACGTTTTGTAAACCCAGTCTGAGAGACTTGAGTGTCGCGGTTGTGAGGTGAGGATCGCGGGATAATAAACCAAACCACCCGACATCACTCAATTTAAGATCTTTGAGTGACGTCATCGTGTTTCGAAGGCCAGCTAAAATTTTGGATTGCCCGTTACATTAAAGGGGCCAGCCTACCTGACCACACACATTGCGTGCACAGTTTCAGAGGAACACACGTGTACTGAAAACCGCTCAAAATGTTCGAATGTTTTTTGTTTTTTTTTGCGAAAAATCATTTAAGAATGCAATGAGGGCGTACGTTCAGTTCTGTTTCCGCAGCCTAATTCGGTTGAAAAACGTATTTTTTTGGATTTTTAAAAGGGCTGAAACGCTTTTTTTTTACCGAAAAGAAAAATTTTAGACATAAAACTCCCGGTAAAAATATTTTTGAAAGTACCCAAGGCACTTACAGTCAGGGGAACAAATCTGTAGGATATGCAATGATTGGGGGCCGCAAAAATTTCCAAAAGGGGATTTTGCGCTTGGTTTTAAACTGATACAAGTCAGCACTGGATATGGGTGCTTGTATGTTGTGGACTGTCCATATTTTGGTCTGTTTGCATAAAATAAGCAGAAAAATCTTTAAAATATACAGAAAATATATACAAATACAGAAAATACACAATACATAGTTTTTACGTTCAAGTTTATCCACCCTGTTTAAAAGTCACGAATTTTCAAGCACAAGCGAGCCCCTTTAGTGAGAATTCCTTAATTCCAGCTTACCCCCCCCCCCCCTCCGGGCAGGTCTTTGACCATGCTTACAATACCAGTCTATCTTAATGTATCTGCCATCCTATATTATGGTTACCACTCAAGTCTTACAGTTTCCCTGTGCGCTGGGAGACGACTGCGCGCCAGTTCAGAGGAGACACCGCGCTGGAAGAAACAGCGATAATCGCACTTCTCACACGACCTCACCAACACAGATGCGCCTCTGACTAGGCGGGCCCCATAAGCCTCAGCGCATAGTCTTTTTACGTGCAATAACTATTTAATTAACTTCAAGAGGAAGGTTGTATGGTTGTGGCGCGATGGTATGTGTCGGCCTCCGTAGCATAGTCGGCAACGCACCGGGATGCGGTGCGGGGGCTCTGGGTTCGAATCCCGGGTAAGACATGGTTGTAATTTGTGTTGTCCTTATCGTCTACTTGGCGCTTACCCATGCACCAACAATTACAATTACAATTACAATTCCCCAACGACGCGGGGTTGCATACAAAACATTACGGGGGGACGGTGATTGGCACATTGATGACTGTCAAACTTACCGGTGCGTGTGCCCATTATCAATTAAAAAAAAAGATGGTACGGCACATAACCCGCGTTTATTAGGACGTGGGTTCAAACCATGCTCGAGCCACACTAAATTCAGCTTTTCGTCGCGTCACTGAAATCACTCTAGTCAAATGGCCTTTTCATTTTTCGTAAGCCATTGCTGATTCCTAAGAGACCTTCATAATAATCATTATTTTGTGGCATTACCCAGAAAATATTTTTATTTTAAATATATACCTTTAGAAACCAGTTGCCAAGAAATATTTTGTAACACTACAAGAAAATATTATAAAAATGTAGAACACATTCTTATGATTGTGTTAAATAAGTTTTTTAAAACAATTTTGAATATTTCTTATCGCATTTGAAAAAAAATTGGTACATAATTTTCAATTTGAATTCATTTTTTATGTAAATAAATTAAAAAATTGGAAAAATAATGCTAACCGATATTCAAAACCTAGACGGTATTTTGTTTGATTGTGCCTGTTGATGTGCGCAGTTAATAATGGAAAGCTGTTCGTGTAACAATTTACAAATAACCTTAACTAATGTAGGTTCTGGGACAAACGAATCATAAATGCCCGGGCAAGAATAAGAACCCACTATTACAGAGAACATTCGTGTAGCGATATCATTATTTTCATGTAAATTTACATATTATTAAACATCTGTAATTTTACGTAATAATTTCAGTTTATTTACACAAGATTCTTTCAGAACTCGCCCGAGATGTGTAACATCTAACCTCGGTAACGAGCAAATTAATGTGTTCTCATGTTGCAAATATACTTGTAATACAAAACTCGGGCACGAAATATAACGTGTATATATATATATATTAATGCCAAACGTGATGAATGTACACGCAAATTGTGTTTTCATCTTTATTTCTGGACGCGAATCACACGTAGTTTCCGCACCCGCCGCTAGAATTCGTTGTCGGAGAAGCTACTTTGACTATCGAATTATTCGATCTGCAGAGCGAAAATGTTAACTATATACTGAAGAGGCTCCGATAAAAGCGAACATGAATTGAAAAAATACTTAACCCCGATTTTGGACCTAATTTTCGACAAGAATTTAATTTAAAATACTTCCCATTCTGTTAAAATTTATTGAACCGTTAAAACGAAAAAGTTTTACTTTGTTTCTTGTAAAATTGGTTTCGTGTCATCCGCCACAGATGGCAGCACCATGTTTACGCATTTCCGTTACATGTGACTTCCGTTCCATTCACGAAACTACTTCCACCTAATGCAGTTAACCGAGAGTTAATAAGGTACCCCTATAAAAATTACATTGCAGAATGAACTTTACACGGACACAAATAAGTCAGTGTCTGTTGTTCGCCATGTGCTGCCACATCTTACTCACCACCCGGGTCGTATGTAATTGGTCCTTTTTAATTCTGTAACGTTGCCATTGGTAAATTGTCCTTCGGGGCGTGTTACAAATACTTCTTACACACTTTATCTTAATCCAACATCGAGGTCGCACGCAATCTGCTATGTCAATATGAACTCTCAAAAATAAATTATGTTGTTATCCCTGAAGTATCCATATTTTATAACATTAATAAAGATCAAAAATTACACAAAAAATTATAAAAAATTATAAAATATATAAACACTGGTATTAATCATTTATAAAAAAAATAATAGACCCTTGTATCTGCACCTTGTAGTTTCTCGTCGACAATATCCTTGCTTTCGACTATCCGTTAACGGGATATAATCTTTCATTATTTTGCTTATAATTTTTCGCGTGTTACTAATGGTTTAAAGTTATTTATAATACAAGAATACTTATTTGCACAAATAAATTTTAATAAATTAATATAAATTTTTTTAAATTTATATTTTAATCACAGCAAGAAATTGGATCATAAAATCATGTGGTATTCTGATTTCAAATAACGTTCTTATCTAATAGTATTAAACTAGCTATTATATACATATACTAGCTGCAGTACCCAGCGTTGCCCGGGCTGAACACAGGGTGAAGAAAAACTGTTTAGAGATCAGATGTAGATAGTAATTGTCTTCTTAATTTGAATGTCAAGTGTGCAAAATCATTTATATCACTTTCAGATCCCGACAGACGTTGTTCTGCCAGTTTATAGTTATTTACTTGGTCTGTATGTAATCTAGACTCTATAAAGCAATATAGAAAATAACTGAAAAATAAGGGATTACTAATATTGAAAAGATTCCATTATCTAGGTAATGCTCGGCATGCATTGCAATGCCTCATTCAGTTTTGTTTTGTAATATGTTTGAAGTAGTTACACATATACAAATAATCTATCCATGTCTCTAAATATATATTTATCTCTATCTACATCTAAAGTCCTATATCTATGTATCTCTCTATCTGTATTTATCTCTTTATATGTACATATATACTTCACACTATCTCTATGTATTCTATATGAGGGTACTGATTGCTTCGTTGTTAATATCACACGGATTTTTTTTACTTCTATGGGAAAATTAAGAATGATAAGGCATCTAGTGCGTGGCAACAATGTTAATAGGCAATAGGAAATAAACTTTTAGCGTCTGCGGCATTGTCAACACACACTTCGTACGTGTACTGCATGTTGTATCTAACCCCCTCCAACACATTTGATTCTAAATTGGACTTTTAGTAAGGATCCCTAATGTTATTGATAATATAATATAACCTATAGCCTTCCTCGATAAATGTACTATCCAACACTGAAAGAATTTTTCAAATCGGACAAGTGGTTCCTGAGATAAGCGCGTTCAAACAAACATACAAACAAACTCTTCAGCTTTATAATATTAGTATAGATAATAGCATCTCGGAAAAGGTTCTAACTATTTGTAACAAAATTTATATTTAGTTAATGTTTTGCTTTTCAAGTTTAACTAAATAGGTTTCTTCCTTGCAAAACCATGAATTAAAAATTAATAATAAAAATAGGGCTTCTTAAAACATTTTGGAACTAATGGTTCCAAGATTTTGGGAAAACCAATTTAGATTATTTTAAAAGTAGTTTATATTGTATTTATTTTCTTAGTTTTTATATTGTTAATGTTAATATAGGTGTATGAAATAAATTTTTACGTTCAAAACAGGCCGTTGGCTGAACTGTGCTTGAGTTCATAAACAAATATTAATAATTAATAACTTTTTAACGTTGAATAATGGCTAAAAGATAAGTTGTTTTTAAAGTGATGTCACTGCTGTTTCCTCTCTTTCTCTTGGCATTACTCCACCCCATCAATTAACAAGATTTATGCCTCCCCACCACCAGAAGGTTGGAACAGTGAAGATGAGAAAGGAGTTGGCCTGTGTTAACTTTTCCGTGTTAATAATTCAATCAAACGAAAACGATTTCTTACCGCTATTTCCCATCTGAAAAAAAATTAGGTAAAATTCAAATAGCTATTTTTTTAAAATGTTTTTAAATACTTTTTTTAGAAATATTCACAAAACAATAAACAAAATAACGATTTTTACTAGGGAATTCCCTGTAAGCCATTAAGATATATTTCAGTATTAGCCTTTATTTGCTACATAACTGCTGAAAGACCCACACTAAAGATGATTTATACAACTTCAGTTTGCTTCGTTTACCATTTGCTTACCAGAGCGTCTTCAGCCTCAGAACAGACGTCATGATTTACGCACCAGATTGTTTTGGTGACAAGTTTCTAACCGGAGTGACTTCAACTTTACGAAGAAAAAAAAAACACCCACTCCATAGACTAAAAAATCACCCCCCTTTCCCACCCTTCAAGCCAGAAATGTTGTACTTCTTGTTGAACGTTTGCACACATGACATCCAAAATACAAGGAAAATCACTGTTCGACATAAAATTTAGGAAAAAAGTGTAAGGTCACTGCCTACATGAGAATTTGGAAAACCGCCCCATCCCCCCTTTTACATCCCTTGAAGAATAATGTTGGTACATATACATAAAATTAAGCACAATAAATGATAAAAACAATAGGAAATTTATTGATTTGTCTGATTTCTAAATAGCAACCCCCAATCTTTCCTGTCCACACGAGGTTTTAGAGACCAGCCTGTTCCCCTTTCCCAACCCTTAAAACAGGTTATTGGTATTTCGTTGTGACATTTTGCACACTTGAAGTTAAAATTAAGAGTAAAATAACTGCGTCCGATTAAAAAAAAAATCTTACAATATATCGAAAAAAACTTCCCTTATTCATCTTACTACACCTAAATTAATATTATGGACTTCTTGATGAAATTTTTGTAAACTTCACTTTCAAACTAAGAGAAAATTAACTGTCTTCTTTTAATTGAAATTTACTCTCTTCAAATTATCTATATGACATTTCGAGAAACCACCCATGTCTACCATTCCCTTTACTTAAAGTGTAGTACTGGTACTGGTACGCAAACATGAAGTTCAAAAAAAAAGAAAATAACTGTCTGCATATTATTTTCTTTATAGGTTTATTGAATAATTTATATGTGTAATACCTACACATTCGCATGGCCCCCCCTCCCCCCGGGGTGCCTTTTATAAATAATTTTTCACTCGATGATGAAAATTTTCTCTCTTGATGTTAAAAATATGGCTTCATGAAGATTGGAAATAACTTCCCTCATTTCACTTTACATTCGCTTAAAGCAGATTTTTTGCTCTTCTTGGTGAAATTTTGAACAGGCGCACGTTCTATGGCCCTGTGAACTGTGGGCGGTACTCACCACGTACTCGTGCACGTCCATGAGCACGGCGAAGGTGGACAGGTGGTCGCAGGCACACGTGGTGTGGTTATCTGTGAACTTGAGGACGGCGGTACTCACCACGTACTCGTGCACGTCCATGAGCACGGCGAAGGTGGACAGGTGGTCGCAGGCACACGTGGTGTGGGTGTCTGTGAACTTGAGGACGGCGGTACTCACCACGTACTCGTGCACGTCCATGAGCACGGCGAAGGTGGACAGGTGGTCGCAGGCGCACGTGGTGTGGGTGTCTGTGAACTGCAGGACGGCGGTACTCACCACGTACTCGTGAACGTCCATGAGCACGGCGAAGGTGGACAGGTGGTCGCAGGCGCACGTGGTGTGGGTGTCTGTGAACTGCAGGACGGCGGTACTCACCACGTACTCGTGCACGTCCATGAGCACGGCGAAGGTGGACAGATGGTCGCAGGCGCACGTGGTGTGGGTGTCTGTGAACTGCAGGACGGCGGTACTCACCACGTACTCGTGAACGTCCATGAGCACGGCGAAGGTGGACAGGTGGTCGCAGGCGCACGTGGTGTGGGTGTCTGTGAACTGCAGGACGGCGGTACTCACCACGTACTCGTGCACGTCCATGAGCACGGCAAAGGTGGACAGGTGGTCGCAGGCGCACGTGGTGTGTGTGTCTGTGAACTTGAGAACGGCGGTACTCACCACGTACTCGTGCACGTCCATGATCACGGCGAAGGTGAACAGATGGTCGCAGGCGCACGTGGTGTGGGTGTCTGTGAACTGCAGGACGGCGGTACTCACCACGTACTCGTGCACGTCCATGAGCACGGCGAAGGTGGACAGATGGTCGCAGGCGCACGTGGTGTGGGTGTCTGTGAACTTGAGGACGGCGGTACTCACCACGTACTCGTGCACGTCCATGAGCACGGCGAAGGTGGACAGGTGGTCGCAGGCGCACGTGGTGTGGGTGTCTGTGATCTTGAAGACGGCGGTACTCACCACGTACTCGTGCACGTCCATGAGCACGGCGAAGGTGGACAGATGGTCGCAGGCGCACGTGGTGTGGGTGTCTGTGAACTTGAGGACGGCGGTACTCACCACGTACTCGTGCACGTCCATGAGCACGGCGAAGGTGGACAGATGGTCGCAGGCGCACGTGGTGTGGGTGTCTGTGAACTTGAGGACGGCGGTACTCACCACGTACTCGTGCACGTCCATGAGCACGGCGAAGGTGGACAGGTGGTCGCAGGCGCACGTGGTGTGGTTGTCTGTGAACTTGAGGACGGCGGTACTCACCACGTACTCGTGCACGTCCATGAGCACGGCGAAGGTGGACAGGTGGTCGCAGGCACACGTGGTGTGGGTGTCTGTGAGCTGCAGGACGGCGGTACTCACCACGTACTTGTGCAAGTCCATGAGCACGGCAAAGGTGGACAGGTGGTCGCAGGCGCACGTGGTGTGGGTGTCTGTGAACTGCAGGACGGCGGTACTCACCACGTACTCGTGCACGTCCATGAGCACGGCGAAGGTGGACAGATGGTCGCAGGCGCACGTGGTGTGGGTGTCTGTGAACTGCAGGACGGCGGTACTCACCACGTACTCGTGCACGTCCATGAGCACGGCGAAGGTGGACAGATGGTCGCAGGCGCACGTGGTGTGGGTGTCTGTGAACTGCAGGACGGCGGTACTCACCACGTACTCGTGCACGTCCATGAGCACGGCGAAGGTGGACAGATGGTCGCAGGCGCACGTGGTGTGGGTGTCTGTGAACTGCAGGACGGCGGTACTCACCACGTACTCGTGCACGTCCATGAGCACGGCGAAGGTGGACAGGTGGTCGCAGGCGCACGTGGTGTGTGTGTCTGTGAACTGCAGGACGGCGGTACTCACCACGTACTCGTGCACGTCCATGAGCACGGCGAAGGTGGACAGATGGTCGCAGGCGCACGTGGTGTGGGTGTCTGTGAACTGCAGGACGGCGGTACTCACCACGTACTCGTGCACGTCCATGAGCACGGCGAAGGTGGACAGGTGGTCGCAGGCGCACGTGGTGTGGGTGTCTGTGACCTGCAGGACGGCGGTACTCACCACGTACTCGTGCACGTCCATGAGCACGGCGAAGGTGGACAGATGGTCGCAGGCGCACGTGGTGTGGGTGTCTGTGAACTGCAGGACGGCGGTACTCACCACGTACTCGTGCACGTCCATGAGCACGGCGAAGGTGGACAGGTGGTCGCAGGCGTACGTGGTGTGTGTGTCTGTGAACTTGAGGACGGCGGTACTCACCACGTACTCGTGCACGTCCATGAGCACGGCAAAGGTGGACAGATGGTCGCAGGCGCACGTGGTGTGGGTGTCTGTGAACTGCAGGATGGCGGTACTCACCACGTACTCGTGCACGTCCATGAGCACGGCGAAGGTGGACAGATGGTCGCAGGCGCACGTGGTGTGGGTGTCTGTGAACTTGAGGACGGCGGTACTCACCACGTACTCGTGCACGTCCATGAGCACGGCGAAGGTGGACAGATGGTCGCAGGCGCACGTGGTGTGGGTGTCTGTGAACTTGAGGACGGCGGTACTCACCACGTACTCGTGCACGTCCATGAGCACGGCGAAGGTGGACAGATGGTCGCAGGCGCACGTGGTGTGGGTGTCTGTGAACTGCAGGATGGCGGTACTCACCACGTACTCGTGCACGTCCATGAGCACGGCGAAGGTGGACAGGTGGTCGCAGGCGCACGTGGTGTGGGTGTCTGTGAACTTGAGGACGGCGGTACTCACCACGTACTCGTGCACGTCCATGAGCACGGCGAAGGTGGACAGGTGGTCGCAGGCGTACGTGGTGTGTGTGTCTGTGAACTTGAGGACGGCGGTACTCACCACGTACTCGTGCACGTCCATGAGCACGGCAAAGGTGGACAGATGGTCGCAGGCGCACGTGGTGTGGGTGTCTGTGAACTGCAGGATGGCGGTACTCACCACGTACTCGTGCACGTCCATGAGCACGGCGAAGGTGGACAGATGGTCGCAGGCGCACGTGGTGTGGGTGTCTGTGAACTTGAGGACGGCGGTACTCACCACGTACTCGTGCACGTCCATGAGCACGGCGAAGGTGGACAGATGGTCGCAGGCGCACGTGGTGTGGGTGTCTGTGAACTTGAGGACGGCGGTACTCACCACGTACTCGTGCACGTCCATGAGCACGGCGAAGGTGGACAGATGGTCGCAGGCGCACGTTGTGTGGGTGTCTGTGAACTGCAGGATGGCGGTACTCACCACGTACTCGTGCACGTCCATGAGCACGGCGAAGGTGGACAGGTGGTCGCAGGCGCACGTGGTGTGGGTGTCTGTGAACTTGAGGACGGCGGTACTCACCACGTACTCGTGCACGTCCATGAGCACGGCGAAGGTGGACAGATGGTCGCAGGCGCACGTGGTGTGGGTGTCTGTGAACTTGAGGACGGCGGTACTCACCACGTACTCGTGCACGTCCATGAGCACGGCGAAGGTGGACAGATGGTCGCAGGCGCACGTGGTGTGGGTGTCTGTGAACTGCAGGATGGCGGTACTCACCACGTACTCGTGCACGTCCATGAGCACGGCGAAGGTGGACAGGTGGTCGCAGGCGCACGTGGTGTGTGTGTCTGTGAACTTGAGGACGGCGGTACTCACCACGTACTCGTGCACGTCCATGAGCACGGCGAAGGTGGACAGGTGGTCGCAGGCGCACGTGGTGTGTGTGTCTGTGAACTTGAGGACGGCGGTACTCACCACGTACTCGTGCACGTCCATGAGCACGGCGAAGGTGGACAGATGGTCGCAGGCGCACGTGGTGTGGGTGTCTGTGAACTGCAGGACGGCGGTACTCACCACGTACTCGTGCACGTCCATGAGCACGGCGAAGGTGGACAGATGGTCGCAGGCGCACGTGGTGTGGGTGTCTGTGAACTGCAGGACGGCGGTACTCACCACGTACTTGTGCACGTCCATGAGCACGGCGAAGGTGGACAGGTGGTCGCAGGCGCACGTGGTGTGTGTGTCTGTGAACTTGAGGACGGCGGTACTCACCACGTACTCGTGCACGTCCATGAGCACGGCGAAGGTGGACAGATGGTCGCAGGCGCACGTGGTGTGGGTGTCTGTGAACTGCAGGATGGCGGTACTCACCACGTACTCGTGCACGTCCATGAGCACGGCGAAGGTGGACAGATGGTCGCAGGCGCACGTGGTGTGGGTGTCTGTGAACTTGAGGACGGCGGTACTCACCACGTACTCGTGCACGTCCATGAGCACGGCGAAGGTGGACAGATGGTCGCAGGCGCACGTGGTGTGGGTGTCTGTGAACTTGAGGACGGCGGTCTTCACCACGTACTCGTGCACGTCCATGAGCACGGCGAAGGTGGACAGGTGGTCGCAGGCTCCACGTGGTGTGGGTGTCTGTGAACTGCAGGACGGCGGTACTCACCACGTACTCGTGCACGTCCATGAGCACGGCGAAGGTGGACAGGTGGTCGCAGGCGCACGTGGTGTGTGTGTCTGTGAACTTGAGGACGGCGGTACTCACCACGTACTCGTGCACGTCCATGAGCACGGCGAAGGTGGACCGTTGGTCGCAGGCGCACGTGGTGTGGGTGTCTGTGAACTGCAGGACGGCGGTACTCACCACGTACTCGTGCACGTCCATGAGCACGGCGAAGGTGGACAGATGGTCGCAGGCGCACGTGGTGTGGGTGTCTGTGAACTGCAGGACGGCGGTACTTACCACGTACTCGTGCACGTCCATGAGCACGGCGAAGGTGGACAGGTGGTCGCAGGCGCACGTGGTGTGGGTGTCTGTGAACTTGAGGACGGCGGTACTCACCACGTACTCGTGCACGTCCATGAGCACGGCGAAGGTGGACAGGTGGTCGCAGGCGCACGTGGTGTGTGTGTCTGTGAACTTGAGGACGGCGGTACTCACCACGTACTCGTGCACGTCCATGAGCACGGCGAAGGTGGACAGGTGGTCGCAGGCGCACGTGGTGTGGGTGTCTGTGAACTGCAGGACGGCGGTACTCACCACGTACTCGTGCACGTCCATGAGCACGGCGAAGGTGGACAGATGGTCGCAGGCGCACGTGGTGTGGGTGTCTGTGAACTGCAGGACGGCGGTACTCACCACGTACTCGTGCACGTCCATGAGCACGGCGAAGGTGGACAGGTGGTCGCAGGCGCACGTGGTGTGGGTGTCTGTGAACTGCAGGACGGCGGTACTCACCACGTACTCGTGCACGTCCATGAGCACGGCGAAGGTGGACAGATGGTCGCAGGCGCACGTGGTGTGGGTGTCTGTGAACTGCAGGACGGCGGTACTCACCACGTACTCGTGCACGTCCATGAGCACGGCGAAGGTGGACAGATAGTCGCAGGCGCACGTGGTGTGGGTGTCTGTGAACTTGAGGACGGCGGTACTCACCACGTACTCGTGCACGTCCATGAGCACGGCGAAGGTGGACAGGTGGTCGCAGGCGCACGTGGTGTGGGTGTCTGTGAACTGCAGGACGGCGGTACTCACCACGTACTCGTGCACGTCCATGAGCACGGCGAAGGTGGACAGATGGTCGCAGGCGCACGTGGTGTGGGTGTCTGTGAACTGCAGGACGGCGGTACTCACCACGTACTCGTGCACGTCCATGAGCACGGCGAAGGTGGACAGATGGTCGCAGGCGCACGTGGTGTGGGTGTCTGTGAACTGCAGGACGGCGGTACTCACCACGTACTCGTGCACGTCCATGAACACGGCGAAGGTGGACAGGTGGTCGCAGGCGCACGTGGAGTGGGTGTCTGTGAACTTGTGGACGGCGGTACTCACCACGTACTCGTGCACGTCCATGAGCACGGCGAAGGTGGACAGGTGGTCGCAGGCGTACGTGGTGTGTGTGTCTGTGAACTTGAGGACGGCGGTACTCACCACGTACTCGTGCACGTCCATGAGCACGGCGAAGGTGGACAGATGGTCGCAGGCGCACGTGGTGTGGGTGTCTGTGAACTTGAGGACGGCGGTACTCACCACGTACTCGTGCACGTCCATGAG
Source organism: Bacillus rossius redtenbacheri (assembly GCF_032445375.1). Classification (NCBI taxonomy): domain Eukaryota; kingdom Metazoa; phylum Arthropoda; class Insecta; order Phasmatodea; family Bacillidae; genus Bacillus; species Bacillus rossius. The sequence goes on along the minus strand of NC_086341.1, from coordinate 38,966,678 downwards.
CACGGCGAAGGTGGACAGATGGTCGCAGGCGCACGTGGTGTGGGTGTCTGTGAACTTGAGGACGGCGGTACTCACCACGTACTCGTGCACGTCCATGAGCACGGCGAAGGTGGACAGATGGTCGCAGGCGCACGTTGTGTGGGTGTCTGTGAACTGCAGGATGGCGGTACTCACCACGTACTCGTGCACGTCCATGAGCACGGCGAAGGTGGACAGGTGGTCGCAGGCGCACGTGGTGTGGGTGTCTGTGAACTTGAGGACGGCGGTACTCACCACGTACTCGTGCACGTCCATGAGCACGGCGAAGGTGGACAGATGGTCGCAGGCGCACGTGGTGTGGGTGTCTGTGAACTTGAGGACGGCGGTACTCACCACGTACTCGTGCACGTCCATGAGCACGTCGAAGGTGGACAGATGGTCGCAGGCGCACGTGGTGTGGGTGTCTGTGAACTGCAGGATGGCGGTACTCACCACGTACTCGTGCACGTCCATGAGCACGGCGAAGGTGGACAGGTGGTCGCAGGCGCACGTGGTGTGTGTGTCTGTGAACTTGAGGACGGCGGTACTCACCACGTACTCGTGCACGTCCATGAGCACGGCGAAGGTGGACAGGTGGTCGCAGGCGCACGTGGTGTGTGTGTCTGTGCACTTGAGGACGGCGGTACTCACCACGTACTCGTGCACGTCCATGAGCACGGCGAAGGTGGACAGATGGTCGCAGGCGCACGTGGTGTGGGTGTCTGTGAACTGCAGGACGGCGGTACTCACCACGTACTCGTGCACGTCCATGAGCACGGCGAAGGTGGACAGATGGTCGCAGGCGCACGTGGTGTGGGTGTCTGTGAACTGCAGGACGGCGGTACTCACCACGTACTCGTGCACGTCCATGAGCACGGCGAAGGTGGACAGGTGGTCGCAGGCGCACGTGGTGTGTGTGTCTGTGAACTTGAGGACGGCGGTACTCACCACGTACTCGTGCACGTCCATGAGCACGGCGAAGGTGGACAGATGGTCGCAGGCGCACGTGGTGTGGGTGTCTGTGAACTTGAGGACGGCGGTACTCACCACGTACTCGTGCACGTCCATGAGCACGGCGAAGGTGGACAGATGGTCGCAGGCGCACGTGGTGTGGGTGTCTGTGAACTGCAGGATGGCGGTACTCACCACGTACTCGTGCACGTCCATGAGCACGGCGAAGGTGGACAGATGGTCGCAGGCGCACGTGGTGTGGGTGTCTGTGAACTTGAGGACGGCGGTACTCACCACGTACTCGTGCACGTCCATGAGCACGGCGAAGGTGGACAGATGGTCGCAGGCGCACGTGGTGTGGGTGTCTGTGAACTTGAGGACGGCGGTACTCACCACGTACTCGTGCACGTCCATGAGCACGGCGAAGGTGGACAGGTGGTCGCAGGCTCCACGTGGTGTGGGTGTCTGTGAACTGCAGGACGGCGGTACTCACCACGTACTCGTGCACGTCCATGAGCACGGCGAAGGTGGACAGGTGGTCGCAGGCGCACGTGGTGTGTGTGTCTGTGAACTTGAGGACGGCGGTACTCACCACGTACTCGTGCACGTCCATGAGCACGGCGAAGGTGGACCGTTGGTCGCAGGCGCACGTGGTGTGGGTGTCTGTGAACTGCAGGACGGCGGTACTCACCACGTACTCGTGCACGTCCATGAGCACGGCGAAGGTGGACAGATGGTCGCAGGCGCACGTGGTGTGGGTGTCTGTGAACTTGAGGACGGCGGTACTCACCACGTACTCGTGCACGTCCATGAGCACGGCGAAGGTGGACAGGTGGTCGCAGGCGCACGTGGTGTGTGTGTCTGTGAACTTGAGGACGGCGGTACTCACCACGTACTCGTGCACGTCCATGAGCACGGCGAAGGTGGACAGGTGGTCGCAGGCGCACGTGGTGTGGGTGTCTGTGAACTGCAGGACGGCGGTACTCACCACGTACTCGTGCACGTCCATGAGCACGGCGAAGGTGGACAGATGGTCGCAGGCGCACGTGGTGTGGGTGTCTGTGAACTGCAGGACGGCGGTACTCACCACGTACTCGTGCACGTCCATGAGCACGGCGAAGGTGGACAGGTGGTCGCAGGCGCACGTGGTGTGGGTGTCTGTGAACTGCAGGACGGCGGTACTCACCACGTACTCGTGCACGTCCATGAGCACGGCGAAGGTGGACAGATGGTCGCAGGCGCACGTGGTGTGGGTGTCTGTGAACTGCAGGACGGCGGTACTCACCACGTACTCGTGCACGTCCATGAGCACGGCGAAGGTGGACAGATAGTCGCAGGCGCACGTGGTGTGGGTGTCTGTGAACTTGAGGACGGCGGTACTCACCACGTACTCGTGCACGTCCATGAGCACGGCGAAGGTGGACAGATAGTCGCAGGCGCACGTGGTGTGGGTGTCTGTGAACTTGAGGACGGCGGTACTCACCACGTACTCGTGCACGTCCATGAGCACGGCGAAGGTGGACAGATGGTCGCAGGCGCACGTGGTGTGGGTGTCTGTGAACTGCAGGACGGCGGTACTCACCACGTACTCGTGCACGTCCATGAGCACGGCGAAGGTGGACAGATGGTCGCAGGCGCACGTGGTGTGGGTGTCTGTGAACTGCAGGACGGCGGTACTCACCACGTACTCGTGCACGTCCATGAACACGGCGAAGGTGGACAGGTGGTCGCAGGCGCACGTGGAGTGGGTGTCTGTGAACTTGTGGACGGCGGTACTCACCACGTACTCGTGCACGTCCATGAGCACGGCGAAGGTGGACAGGTGGTCGCAGGCGCACGTGGTGTGGGTGTCTGTGCTGCTGAGGACGCGACAGCCCCAGTCGTCCCACTCTCCCGTCTCCCTGGTGACACACAGCACACACCGCCTTCTGTCAACGATTCCTTCAATGGGGAAATGTTATTTAATATAATTTCATGCACTGGCACCATTGCAGTATTGCACTGTTTTCCGTGGAAAAAAAAATTCAAGAACGCAAATTAAGAAGAAAAAATTAAAACATAAACCTACAAAAATAAATCATGTTATCAGCATTATATAAAGTACTGATATTATTTGTAAATTTGAGGTGTACGTAAAGTATCATTTTTTGATAATTATTTTAAAAAATTGACTTTCTGTTAAAATGGTTTTTCTCTGGCTTTTTTGTGGAACACATATAGCACCAAGTTATTCCAAATACTAGAATTTGGCCCTCCCTCTCGGTTAAGATGATGTATTTATTCCTGGTAATATAAGGTATTATCAGATTGACAACCTTGTGCCTTTATTGGAAAGGCCTTCAGTTTGTCAGTCTGTCTGTGCCTGATGACGTGAACAGATTCCAGTTCTCGAAACGTCCCAACTGTTTGGTCATAGGAAATTTACTGTGTTCATCGGTGTTGTCCATAATATCTGTTATCTTCATCGTAGTGTTTGTAGGTATATTTGCTGCGTTGTTCGAGGTTTAGTTTTCTGCCTGCATTTAATTTTTTTTTTGATGGAACTGTTTCGCCGTTGCTAACCCACTGTGTTTGGCTGTGTTTTTATTAAATATTTTCTTGGCTATATTCCTTCCGCGGAATTCTTGTTCTCTCATATATTTTAGTTTGAATGTGTTCGTCTGTGCTGTCATTGTGTTGTAAATAATATTTGTTTTATAAATCGTTGGGTTTATCTGTTTGACGTATCTTATTTGGACTTGTTCTTTGTGGGTTTACGCTTACATTTTTATTACTTCTTTTTGCGTTCTTTAATTTTTCCACGACAAAAAGTGCAGTACTGCAATGGCTTTATGTCCAAGAAATTGTATTAAACATGGCACATTCTTGAATATTCTCATCTCAATGGGGGATGAAGACCTGGCCATCTTACAATTCCAAATATTTTAGTACCACTTGCAGTAAAGCTACCATGTTATTTTTTGACATAGCATATGACTAAGCTTTGGCTACATTTTGAAGTCAACACTTGTGAACTGGTGTGATTGTCATGATAGCTGCAGTCACCCGTGTGAACTATTAAGTTATTTTCTCGTGGCGCTTAGAAACTAGTGCCTGTTTGCAACAAGATATAGACCTGGGGGATATGGTTTATGCTTTTAAATGCGAATAATTAGGATGAATAGTTCGAAATTAGACTTATGGCAAAAGGATGGAAAAATTGAAGATGGCAGGGACTAATCAACCTTAAAATCAATTATAATACTGATTAAAAATCATCCAGAGATCTTCGTAAGCATACGGATCCTGAGTTCTTACTTTGAACATGAACGAAAAGAGTGAGTTTTGAAGAGTGAGCGAAATCTTCAACACTTATTGAGAAATTCTTACAGAAAAACTAGGTGCGGCTACAAAACTTTGCTCTTTCATCAATGTCCATGTTTAATATTGTAACGTGTGTGTAAACCAGTACGGAAAGGATAGCTCAGTTAAAAAGCTAGAGTTTTATTTACACTTTTTAAATGTGATGTCCACAAGGTAATCACGCTTTTAATACGTCCACTATTCACTCTCCCCACTGGAGCTCGGCTCGAAAGTTGCTCCCTATACTACTCGTCTCTTACACCGTCGAAGGGTCGCGTCATCAAAATCTCCGACTCAACACTCAAGTCTGCGAGAAAACCGGTGTTCTAGTTACGACACTTCACGCAGAAGGTTCTGGAAACGTGCCGAACCATCCAAGGAGGTGGAGTGGCGCCGGTAGTCGGGTTGCTGCAGAGAGGCGGGAGCTGCCTGCATGGCGCCTAGAGAATTCGTTCTTAAACCGACATTTCTCATCTCAGGATTTCAGGATTGCATACAGATAATCCAGGGATCCCGGGTTTTCGAATGGCAAATAAAAACATACAAAAATTATTTAAAAATCAGTTTTTTTAATTGTTATTTTACTAACAAAATAATAATTTTCATTAATGTTTTCTTATGACGTTATCACGTAAAATTACCGTCCGTAAACCAAATTTACAGACAACCCCCTTTTTTTTCAGTGTATAAACTGTGTTAATTGCGGATAGTAATGTGTTGTGGGTTTGTAATTTTTGACGGCACAGAACAACGGCCAATCACGTGAGCCCTGCCGGCCTGCGACCACAGCGTCACAGCATGTAGCGACAAGAGACGTTTCGTCCAATCAGCTTTCAGAATTGGTATCAGCACGTAGCGTCACGTCCGAGGACCGCCCAAATTTAGCAGGGTGCTAAACGGTACAAGACAAAATATAACATTTTGAAAACTGTTATTATCTAAAATATCCATACTAAATTCTTAAATTCTTCCAGTAATAGAAACCATTTGTTCCACTTTGTTATTTAAAAAAATTTAAATACTTCCTAATAATATTATAAACGCAAAAGTTTGTAAGAATGGATGGATGGATGTTTGTTACTCTTTCACGTAAAAACTACTGAATGGATTTGAATGAAATTTGGCCTACAGCTAGCTTATAACCTGGATTAACACATAGACCCCATATTAATATGAAATCCCATCCCTAAGGGAGTGAAAAAGTGATAATTTCATTTTATAACAGAAAAAGTCATAGGTCATAGACATACAAATAGTGGGTGAGTGTCTTTTCTCTATGTCTGACACACGATCGTACACATAGTAAGGTCTGGAAAATTAATATTTTTCTCCTTGGTGAGACCAGTCCGCTTAGTAGAGCTCGCAGCGGCTAGCGCAAATAACAGTTTTGTTCTTAACTTCGTCAATAGATAGAGTTGCCTTGAATTTTAAACGCACCATCGTTTGATGCGTTTATCATGTCTTTAATTTTCGTTTGTTTGTGCCGTATGCGTTCCTATACCATTCATCCGATTGCGATAAAATTTTGGTGATTTGTTATGCGCATGCCCATGAAGGTTACTGAGACGGTACAACTATTTTTCAATAGTTGGAGCACGAATCGTGTCAAAAAAAATGTGTTTTTTTTTTTTCATTTTATATAGCGGCACTTCGTCTGTTTTTGTTGTATAAGTGCGCACGCATGACACAATTTATTTCAATATAAAAGAGAGATATAGTGATATATATAGAGTGAGATAGAGACGGAGATATAAGTTGAGATAGAGCGAGGTATAGAGAATGAAATAGGTTAGATAAAGAGATATACCTATAGATGTATACAGCTATATAGAGACTTAAATATAGAAGATATAGAGATAGTGGGAAATATATATGTAGATATAAAGAGATAAATAGAGATAGAGAGTTACATAGATGTATAAAGATGTAGATAGAGATAAATATATATAGATGGATAGATGATTTGTATATGTGGAACTACTTCAAACATATTACAAAACAAAACTGAATGAAGCATTGCAATGCAGGCCGAGCATTAGCTAGATAATGGAATCTTTTCAATATTAGTAATCTCTTATTCTTCAGCTTTTTTCTATAGTGCTTTATAAAGTCTAAATTACATACATACCAGGTAAATAACTATAAACTGGCAGAACGTCTGTCGGGATCTGAAAGTGATATAAATTAATTTTCACACTTGACATTCAAATTAAGAAGACAATTACTTACTACACCCTGTGTTCAGCCCGGGCAACGCCGGATGTTGCAGATATTTTCCAATATATTGGAATAGCTACAAGCAAAGCATGTTGTGAATTTTAATGTACCTTCGCATACGGATTTTACTTACGTCAAAATAATTTTCCAAATAAAAGATAATTTTTTTCAATTAAATCTAACAGCTTTGCTAATTATTGTATAATTTTTATAGACAAACATCCTTTAAAATATTTATTTTTGTTCACACTTCTATATTCACCGGAGATGAGGCAGTGATGGCGAATGGTGCTATCTTGCGGCAGACGCACCAACCATCTGCTCGTTACAGCGCAATCGATTAAGGTGATTTTTTAACGTCGTTTCCACCCAGAAAATAAAAATTCAACCTTAAATATTTCTTCTGTGCTGTAACCATGGTTTGCAAACACGAGGTTTATTTCATCTGAGTCCTGAATATCATAACACCCTAAAATTTTCAGCGTAACGTTTAAAAGTTGATAAACATATCAGTTAATGGGCCGCGAACACATGATATCCGATCACGGTACCTTGACACGTGCACAAAATTAAAAAAATATATATACATAATATAAAACTGGAATTTTATATATTTAAAGTCATTTTGACTGGCTACTGTGTGATACAGTTTGATTAACCACAAAAACACAAATAATAAAATTTTTAAATCCGTTTAATATCCTCATTATAATTCTTATAATTTTTAAATGGCATTTTTTTTAATTTAAACCATACCACGAATTAGTTATCAGTATTGCCTTTTAATACAAAAAAAATCAGTTATCTATTCAATTTAGTTAGCCTTATCCATGCAGCACAAATGTGTTAAATATTCTACTGTGTCAACTAATTTAAAAAGTGAGCTATATATATATATATATATATATATATATATATATATATATATATATATATACTGAATTTCGGCCACTGAAACGTCAACGAGTTTAACAGTGTTAAACTTATTATAAAATAATTACCTGGAACGGGACGTACTCTTTAAGCTCTGAACACCTTCAAGCATGTTTGTGAGACGTCTGTAATTGGGCCACAATTGTTTCGTCGCGCTTTCTATTTTTTTTTTAAACTGTAACAAATCAACGGCCTCTAGACGGTTGAATCACACTGGGGTCATTCAAGAGGCGAATGGCTTTTTTTTTTTTTTTTTCGAGGAAAACAAGCCAATTAACCAAGGATAGACGAAATAAAATACAAACAAATCTGTCCCGCAGGTCATTGAACCCATCAGATTTCCCAGGATCTTCAGTCACGTGACTCGCCTCTTCAACAACGCGAATCAGGTTCGATTACTCTAATCCGGATTCTTCGCAAGAGGTAAATGTGCCTGTTTTCCCCGTGTGCTGGTGTGGTTTTATATTGGTACTCCCACTTTCTCCCATCCATTCATTTCTCCGACGTTCTTTTCTCACCTGACTGCCAATTAAATCAACTTCTATGACCTCTAAGCACGACCTAGATAAACGTATGCAATATTTTTTTCATAATAAAGGAAAAACGGTGCTTTTCAAGTGAGATTACTTTCTTAAAAAAACTCTTACTTATTGAACCGAGACTTTCAATCTGTACACTCTGTATAATCCGGGAAGTAATTTGTGCCAAATAACAGCACACAATTTTGAGCTGACGATGGTTTTGGGATTTAGGGACTATGAAACAAAAAAAAAAGATATTTAGCTGTGTTATGGATACGGCTGTCTGTTGTACGTGAATACGTGTACGTAACAGGTAATATTTTCTATACAAAATATATAATACGCTATTTTATGTATGTTATAATCATTTTTGAACACTAAGAAGTCGCGTATAGGCCGACATTTTATATTTTTGATTATATGTTTTTATTTTAACACCATATATATCAACTATTGCTATTTTACACTTATGTTTTATATATGCAATCGATAGATTTTGACGAGAGCTGACGATTGAACTCCAAGTCAAAAGTTATACTAAATGGAAATCTCGAAACGCAGCAAAATGACCTCAAAATGGGGTCGCTTCCCCCTCCACCGCGCGCGATGAGTCACAGTCCTCACTTAGCGTAACGAATTCTTTGATCCTTTAGCTATCCAGCGGTGTAATTAAATTTTGAATGGAGATGATAGATATGTAGTTGCAACACCAAACTATATCCCCAGATGTTGTTATCATTCATTATTTTTTAATTGCCTCCCACTATGGAAGAAATTTTAAAGACGTATTCACGTCAAAAAAATTAAGATGAGTGGCCGCCACACGCGTTGAAAGTGATACTTCACTCTTAAATAATTTACTTGAACGATAAAACTGAACAATAACGCACACAACATACCAAATGCCATGTCTCCGTAGAGCGGTGGTATTCTGGACAAGTGTGTCTCGCCGCGTAACGGAAAGTGCAGCGCTACACCGACGCTGGCCCGAGATATTCGCGAGAGCCACACCACCGAGAGTTGCACTTTTCGTTACGCTCCGATGACGTCATCGCCTCCACTTACCCCCACCACTGCTACAGCACGTCTCAGCCTTAGATTGCCGTGACGGGCATTTACCCTCTCATTGCTATGCACGATATCTGCCTGTCCTTGCTTCAATGCGCTATGTTGCCAGATATGAGCCACAGAGCATAAACGTTTCTGGACACAACTTTGTATTGCAATAAAAATGTATTAAAATGTACCTGAAACTTTTTTTTTTTAATTTTAAATTTATGAATGAGAAATTTTGGAATACACATTAATATCGTATTTACAAATAATTGAAAGGCGCCAATTTAATTTTAATTGTATTTGTCAAAAAAGTAAGAAATTAATATATTAAAAATTGTCGCTCTCTTGAGCACATTTAATAATTTTATCGAATGCCTTGTTTTTCACAGCGACCGACTGCAACAAATAGTTTCTCCTGTGGAATAATAATTGGTGTAAGCATTTAAATTTTGATTTTATCAGAATGACTGATTAAATACTGTCACAAATTTATGGATCAAATAAATCAACAAATAAAAATATTGATTTTTTTAAAAACGTATTATAATAAAAAATTTCTACAAAAAACAGTTTTTAATTTTAACTAGACAGATAGAATTAATGTAGCAACAGTGGTACCCTGTACTGCAATCTATGCATGGGACAGACTGCATAGTGTCCATAAAAGAATGACCCAGTTTCAATTATATATCATAATAGTTTAATTTAGACTATTTGCGAAACATCATACATCAAACAGAAGGTAAACTAACCTTGTTTTTCTTACAAATGTTCAATGAGTGCATCTTTAGTTACCAGGCACGCATCCAACCTAAAGTACAATAATTCATTCTTCCCACACGTTGGTTAACACTTCTGGAGTAATGGAATAATGGAAGCAATAGCCTTTTCAATTCTGTGTCTCAACTCTGGAAAATCATTAGTTAGCGGCGGAACGTAGACACGATGTTTCGTAAAGCACCAAAAGGAAAAAAAAATATCGTGTCTCTATGTCGCGTAAACGTGGAGGCCAGCGAAAAAAAAAAATGGTTGCCTGTAAGGTCGGTTTACGGACGATAGTTTAAAGTGACAATGTCATAACAAAAGATTAATGTAATGATTGCATACTTTTATGAATAAAATTGAATCATTTTTATCGAATTATCACTATTTTGTATGGATACAAAGAAGGAGTGAAATGAAATGTACAATTTAATTGATAAATTTACTTTTATTGCACTCACTAATTCAAATATGTTTATTACTTTAACGAACAGATTATTTTAACTATAACTTTTATGCATGTTTGCTATTTAACTTCTTCCAATCTGTGTTATTCTGTTTAGGATAGGACGATGATAGGAAAAGTAGGAAAAGAATGGGAGTGTTTCAAGTTTAATGTGCCTCGAAGAAGTCAAATCGATGGTTGTTTCAATCGAGTGGAAGAGAGATAGATGCGGCGCAAGCGTACAATGAGCGTAACGGGATACATCGTAACGGGACAATGTGCGTAACGGGACACTTTTTCGTGTGTGCAGCCGGCGTTCATCGATTTATTAGACGTTGTCACGTCAAAAAGAGCTCTGTCGTCTCTACCAACGGTTATGTACAAGGACGTTCAACCTCTCTCTTACAAAAGAGATTCTAACAGAGAAAGGCTCCATCCTGTTTCCGAATAAAGTTTACAGGTTCATCCTCTAAATATCGCACATTTTTACGTAGGTTGGCGCTGTAAGGGAGAGAAAACAACAAAGCAGTACCCGGGCATGTGCTTAACAAAATTTTGAATTTTGAGTTACTCTTTGATTGTGAACTTGAACGGAAACTCTGCAACGCTTACATTCAACTGGGACGTTATTGCAGGAGTGTTGACCAAAGTGCGTGAAGTAATGGCCTTCAGGTTGGACGCGTGCCGTGTAACTGAAAGGTGCACTCATTGAACATTTGTAAGAAGAACGTAAGACATGGTGTGGGACTGCACGTGGTGAAAGGGACAGGGGAAGCCTTCTTTTCACAGACAAGAGAGCCAAACGCCAGATCGTTCATCTTCGGTTTCTTTTGTTCATTGTAAATAAATATGGTGGTGTCGATAAAAGGATACTAATGGTCATTTAGGTTATGTTAGCTACATTATATATACTTTAAAACATTGTGGACGGTTGATTTGGTTAGGAAAGCTACATTAAAGATACGGAAAAAAAAAAATTGGTTGTCTGTAAAGTCGGTTTACGGAAGATAGTTTAACGTGACAACGTCATAACAAAACATTAATGAAATAATTGCTTACACAATGAATAAAATAGAATCATTTTTATTTTAATAATAAAAGAATAAATACTTGAAATTATACTAGTAATCAGATTTTTAAAATGCAAGAAAATTTAACCTTCATTGCCGAAATTGTTGTTGTAATAAGCAATTAAAACCAAGTTAACTTTTCACTTCACTTTATAAACAGTCGACGAAACAGTTCACGTGTTGATGACATGTAATTAATTAATTTAAAAACTGGCGTTTAGTTATAAAGTTTAAATATAATTATTAACAAGTTTTCATGTAAAAAAATGGTAACCAAATATCTATCATCAATTATATGAATCACCATAATTTTTCAGTCAATTGTAACATAACCTATTATTACTGCACTCGCCGACAGCGTAACGGGACAATGTGCGTAACGGGACAATGTGCGTAACGGGACACTTTTTCGTGCGTGCAGCCGGCGTTCATCGATTTATTGGACGTTGTCACGTCAAAAAAAGCATGAACTTCGGGGCTCTCTCGTCTGTGAAAGGAAGGCTTCCCAGGGGAGAAGGCTCACCCCAGCGAGGAGTTCCAGTAGACGCACTTGGCCGAGCCGCGCACGGCGGTGGGGGTCTCGCCCTCGAACAGGCGCCGGCGGATCTGCGGCTGCTCCGGGCCGCGCGCCTCCAGGGAGTGTCGCAGCACCAGCACCACGGCGCCGGACCCGGGGGTCGCCGTCGTCGCCTGGGCCGGCGTCTCGCCTCGAGCGGCGTCGTGCAGGCTGAAGCTCACCACCGGCGAGTTCACCCTCGTCAGCTCGCCGCTGTCGTTCCCGTCCGGGCTGCGGCACAGGCACTCGCTGCGAGTGTGCTAGCCCGAACACCCGGCCTTGCCCGGGCTTCGGGATAACGCACTAAGAGTGTGCTAGCCCGAACACCCGGCCTTGCCCGGGCTTCGGGATAACGCACTAAGAGTGTGCTAGCCCGAACACCCGGCCTTATCCGGGCTTCGGGATAACGCACTAAGAGTGTGCTAGCCCGAACACCCGGCCTTGCCCGGGCTTCGGGATAACGCACTAAGAGTGTGCTAGCCCGAACACCCGGCCTTGCCCGGGCTTCGGGATAACGCACTAAGAGTGTGCTAGCCCGAACACCCGGCCTTGCCCGGGCTTCGGGATAACGCACTAAGAGTGTGCTAGCCCGAACACCCGGCCTTGCCCGGGCTTCGGGATAACGCACTAAGAGTGTGCTAGCCCGAACACCCGGCCTTGCCCGGGCTTCGGGATAACGCACTAAGGGCCGGTTTCACCAAGCGAAATTATCTCGATAAAGTAATGAATTATCCAGATTAACTGAATATCCCGTTTCACCACACCGAATATCTCGATCTTTTAGTGTTATCGAGATAAAATATTTTAACCACCGATTTTCGTGGTTAAAGTCTTATTATCGAGATAATATTGTAAAACGAAGTGACGAGAGGATATTTTAAAAATTGTAATGGCTCGAGGCATGTACAATTTGATTTTTGAAGATGAAAGTGATGAAGAAGATGCCATTGTTCGTCGGCCACGATGGATGCGAGATAGAAGCGATTATTTTGAAATGTATGATGAAGAAGACTTTAAAATACATTTTCGCCTTTCAAAACAGTCGACTATGTTTGTTTTGGAACTTATAGAAAATCAACTACAGTTTCCCGAAAAGTAAGTTTATATTAATATTATTTCCTAATGTTAATTGTTTCTGTAGAATAATAAATATGTATATGAAATCATAGACAAGTAAAATAAAACTCATTTATACGAACATTACATTACAACCTTCAACATACTTTTTTCGTCTTTCACAGGAATATGTCAGTGTCGCCAATGAACCAACTGCTGGCTACACTTCGATTTTATGCTACAGGCTGTAACCAGCTAACCATTGGGGATTATGCTGGCTTTAGTAAACCCACAGCTCACCGAATAATACATAGGGTTAGCTCCGCAATTGCATCTCTTCGACCGCAGTTCATTAAATTCCCAGAGACGATGGAAGAACTGAATTTAGCACAAAGGGATTTCTATGCAATTGCTAAATTTCCCAGGGCTATTGGTGCTATGGATTGCACTCATGTAAAAATCCAGTCACCAGGTTGGTTTAAACACTGATTTTATGCTACCTTTTTATTAAACATTGCAATCCACATACAAGCTTGTTTTATGTTTGTTGCAGGTGGAAACAATGCAGAATTCTACCGTAACAGAAAAGGTTACTTCTCTGTGAATGTGCAAGTAATTTGTAATACAAAATTGGAAATTACAGATATTGTTGCACGATGGCCTGGTTCCTCACATGATAGTACCATATTCAACAATAGCAACAGAAGGGCATGTTTTGAGAGAGGGGAGTATGGTGATTCTGTACTACTTGTTGATGCGGGCTATGCTTGTAGGTCATATCTAATGCCTCCATTAGATAATCCCAGAAGTCCACAGGAACACTTATTTAATGAGTCGCAAATTAGGTCAAGAAATCCTGTAGAGCGAACATTCGGTTGCTGGAAGCGACGTTTCCCAGTCTTATCTTTAGGATTGAGAGTGTCATTAGAACATTCGTTTGCCATCATTGTAGCGACTGGGGTGCTGCATAATATCCTGCGACAAACTGGGGAAGAACTCCCTCCAGACGACCCTAACCTCAATCTCCACCTCCCTTGGCAACAGTTGCTTGAGGAAGGAAATGTACAGCAGAACAACGAAAATGCAAACAGAAGGCCCAGATATGACAGTGTCAGGCATTTACTGATTGAAAACTATTTCAGGAGGTAAATGAAATTTACATATACCTATAATTAAATACCTATATATGTGTGTGTGTTGTAATACTTATTTAAGATACGATTATTTATCACTCTGTGTATTTTCAGTTTGTTGTAGGTCATACTGATCTATATGTCACACAGAGATGCCATCAACTTGAAGATTTGCTGGTGAAAATAACTACATATAGCAATATGTATGGAATATTTTAATACATTTGCATTGAACAACTGCTTAGATCATACAAAATAATGTGACATAAGCGAACATGTATTATCTTTTATATAATTCTTAACATTTGTACTTGAAACTGTTTGTTAATAGGCACAATGAATATCACTTTGTAAATATACATGTAATATATAACAATTATGTCATGATAGTTGAGCAAATGTTTAATACATAAGAACAATTAAATTACTGCAAATGTTCTAGTTCTTTCTTTATTTTCAAGATTTGTAAAGATAAAAGTTCAGTTTGCAGCTTTTCCTGCTTTACTTTTTCTCGTTCTTGTTGTAACCGCAGTTCCCAGATTTCTTTCATAACTTCTTTTTCCTCGATTGCATGTTTTTTTGCAAGTTCAATTAGTTCGATTTTTGCTGCATTGACAGCACTTACTTCTGTCACTTTGGTGGCCGGGGTTGGTCGCCGCTTGCTAGTAAAGGGAGATTGCACTGAAGCATTTCCCCTACTGCTAGGAGGCATTGCCTTCCCACTACTTGCACTGCATGAATCAGTAGTATTGGTCTGCACTGTGTTTGTGATAGCCGAGTTGTTATTGGAGTGTCGAAGGGCAGAACACACAGGACTGCTGAGCATGGCTGGAGTATAATGCGTCCAGTCGCCATTTGGAAGAGTTACCTGTGGAAAAATTAAATTTGAACATTATGTGAGAGAAATAAAGTTAACACAGTGCATAGGCTATAGCTATACATGATTAATAAGCATAACTATGCACAGTGACACATCCATTAGGTTTTCTCAAAATAAAGTGTAGGCCTACTAACTGTCTCTGCCGTCTCCACGAAAGAAACATCCACTTCTGCTCCGACATCCAGTTGAATGCTGTCATCCTCATCAGTAGGCCTATTTGATGCATCAAATGGTAATATTATTGCATCTGAATCTGAATCGAAGGGATTCTTGGCACCATTGATAGTCGGTTTGATTAGGCTCTGCACTCTCTCACAAATGGGATCCTTACTAACTGTTTTTGAAGGACCTCCACCTGAAAAAATACAGAATTAATTTAGTTATGTGGTGTATATTTCATATCCACTGGTGGTATAGTGCGAAGTGTCTTCTTGACAGTGCAAAGGTTATAGTTCTGATTCCAACTCCACCCAAGATACCTCTTTAATATATTACAATTAATTCAAGTAACTAAAAAAATTGTTATTGCACATGTTTACAATTCGTAAAATTGCATTATGGATAAAAATGCATACAATATTTATTGCTGTACCTAAATATAATGTACCAGGATATACAGACAAAAAATATATTACCTGTTCCAGTTAATACTTGAACTCGTTGATCAGCAGAAGTCTTTCGCGTGTGCTTTTTGAGATTCTCCCACACCGCTTTTAAATTTTCTGCAGTCCTGTGATGTTCTCCAGACATACAATTGAAAGTATCTGCAAGTATTTGCCACTGCTTCATTTTTTGTTGCTGTGAAACACCATCTGTTTTTTTATTTTCAATGATATTGAAATGTTCAGTTACTAAATCTAAAAGAATGTATTTCTCCTGCTGCGATGTATTTTTATTTCTCTGCTTCTTTGACAAATTACAGCCTTGGCTCGCCATAGTAGCCTACGAAATTTCTAGCCAAACTTTGATAACGAAAGGTGTTTACAAACAGAAAATCGCGATAATTTCAGAAGATCGAGTTAAACTTATCTCGATTTTCTCAGAGAAAGATAATATGTGGTGAAACACATATAACTTTATCGAGATAGAAATGGAAGATTAACTTTTTATCTCGATAACATCATCGGGATTTTCAACTCGACTGGTGAAACCGGCCCTAAGAGTGTGCTAGCCCGAACACCCGGCCTTGCCCGGGCTTCGGGATAACGCACTAAGAGTGTGCTAGCCCGAACACCCGGCCTTATCCGGGCTTCGGGATAACGCTCTAAGGGCCGGTTTCACCAGTCGAGTTGAAAATCCCGATGATGTTATCGAGATAAAAAGTTAATCTTCCATTTCTATCTCGATAAAGTTATATGTGTTTCACCACATATTATCTTTCTCTGAGAAAATCGAGATAAGTTTAACTCGATCTTCTGAAATTATCGCGATTTTCTGTTTGTAAACACCTTTCGTTATCAAAGTTTGGCTAGAAATTTCGTAGGCTACTATGGCGAGCCAAGGCTGTAATTTGTCAAAGAAGCAGAGAAATAAAAATACATCGCAGCAGGAGAAATACATTCTTT
This sequence comes from Bacillus rossius redtenbacheri, assembly GCF_032445375.1. NCBI lineage: Eukaryota > Metazoa > Arthropoda > Insecta > Phasmatodea > Bacillidae > Bacillus > Bacillus rossius. Next base: position 38,950,173 of record NC_086341.1, on the reverse strand, counting down.
TAGATTTAGTAACTGAACATTTCAATATCATTGAAAATAAAAAAACAGATGGTGTTTCACAGCAACAAAAAATTAAGCAGTGGCAAATACTTGCAGATACTTTCAATTTTATGTCTGGAGAACATCACAGGACTGCAGAAAATTTAAAAGCGGTGTGGGAGAATCTCAAAAAGCACACGCGAAAGACTTCTGCTGATCAACGAGTTCAAGTATTAACTGGAACAGGTAATATATTTTTTGTCTGTATATCCTGGTACATTATATTTAGGTACAGCAATAAATATTGTATGCATTTTTATCCATAATGCAATTTTACGAATTGTAAACATGTGCAATAACAATTTTTTTAGTTACTTGAATTAATTGTAATATATTAAAGAGGTATCTTGGGTGGAGTTGGAATCAGAACTATAACCTTTGCACTGTCAAGAAGACACTTCGCACTATACCACCAGTGGATATGAAATATACACCACATAACTAAATTAATTCTGTATTTTTTCAGGTGGAGGTCCTTCAAAAACAGTTAGTAAGGATCCCATTTGTGAGAGAGTGCAGAGCCTAATCAAACCGACTATCGATGGTGCCAAGAATCCCTTCGATTCAGATTCAGATGCAATAATATTACCATTTGATGCATCAAATAGGCCTACTGATGAGGATGACAGCATTCAACTGGATGTCGGAGCAGAAGTGGATGTTTCTTTCGTGGAGACGGCAGAGACAGTTAGTAGGCCTACACTTTATTTTGAGAAAACCTAATGGATGTGTCACTGTGCATAGTTATGCTTATTAATCATGTATAGCTATAGCCTATGCACTGTGTTAACTTTATTTCTCTCACATAATGTTCAAATTTAATTTTTCCACAGGTAACTCTTCCAAATGGCGACTGGACGCATTATACTCCAGCCATGCTCAGCAGTCCTGTGTGTTCTGCCCTTCGACACTCCAATAACAACTCGGCTATCACAAACACAGTGCAGACCAATACTACTGATTCATGCAGTGCAAGTAGTGGGAAGGCAATGCCTCCTAGCAGTAGGGGAAATGCTTCAGTGCAATCTCCCTTTACTAGCAAGCGGCGACCAACCCCGGCCACCAAAGTGAAAGAAGTAAGTGCTGTCAATGCAGCAAAAATCGAACTAATTGAACTTGCAAAAAAACATGCAATCGAGGAAAAAGAAGTTATGAAAGAAATCTGGGAACTGCGGTTACAACAAGAACGAGAAAAAGTAAAGCAGGAAAAGCTGCAAACTGAAATTTTATCTTTACAAATCTTGAAAATAAAGAAAGAACTAGAACATTTGCAGTAATTTAATTGTTCTTATGTATTAAACATTTGCTCAACTATCATGACATAATTGTTATATATTACATGTATATTTACAAAGTGATATTCATTGTGCCTATTAACAAACAGTTTCAAGTACAAATGTTAAGAATTATATAAAAGATAATACATGTTCGCTTATGTCACATTATTTTGTATGATCTAAGCAGTTGTACAATGCAAATGTATTAAAATATTCCATACATCTTGCTATATGTAGTTATTTTCACCAGCAAATCTTCAAGTTGATGGCATCTCTGTGTGACATATAGATCAGTATGACCTACAACAAACTGAAAATACACAGAGTGATAAATAATCGTATCTTAAATAAGTATTACAACACACACACATATATAGGTATTTAATTATAGGTATATGTAAATTTCATTTACCTCCTGAAATAGTTTTCAATCAGTAAATGCCTGACACTGTCATATCTGGGCCTTCTGTTTGCATTTTCGTTGTTCTGCTGTACATTTCCTTCCTCAAGCAACTGTTGCCAAGGGAGGTGGAGATTGAGGTTAGGGTCGTCTGGAGGGAGTTCTTCCCCAGTTTGTCGCAGGATATTATGCAGCACCCCAGTCGCTACAATGATGGCAAACGAATGTTCTAATGACACTCTCAATCCTAAAGATAAGACTGGGAAACGTCGCTTCCAGCAACCGAATGTTCGCTCTACAGGATTTCTTGACCTAATTTGCGACTCATTAAATAGGTGTTCCTGTGGACTTCTGGGATTATCTAATGGAGGCATTAGATATGACCTACAAGCATAGCCCGCATCAACAAGTAGTACAGAATCACCATACTCCCCTCTCTCAAAACATGCCCTTCTGTTGCTATTGTTGAATATGGTACTATCATGTGAGGAACCAGGCCATCGTGCAACAATATCTGTAATTTCCAATTTTGTATTACAAATTACTTGCACATTCACAGAGAAGTAACCTTTTCTGTTACGGTAGAATTCTGCATTGTTTCCACCTGCAACAAACATAAAACAAGCTTGTATGTGGATTGCAATGTTTAATAAAAAGGTAGCATAAAATCAGTGTTTAAACCAACCTGGTGACTGGATTTTTACATGAGTGCAATCCATAGCACCAATAGCCCTGGGAAATTTAGCAATTGCATAGAAATCCCTTTGTGCTAAATTCAGTTCTTCCATCGTCTCTGGGAATTTAATGAACTGCGGTCGAAGAGATGCAATTGCGGAGCTAACCCTATGTATTATTCGGTGAGCTGTGGGTTTACTAAAGCCAGCATAATCCCCAATGGTTAGCTGGTTACAGCCTGTAGCATAAAATCGAAGTGTAGCCAGCAGTTGGTTCATTGGCGACACTGACATATTCCTGTGAAAGACGAAAAAAGTATGTTGAAGGTTGTAATGTAATGTTCGTATAAATGAGTTTTATTTTACTTGTCTATGATTTCATATACATATTTATTATTCTACAGAAACAATTAACATTAGGAAATAATATTAATATAAACTTACTTTTCGGGAAACTGTAGTTGATTTTCTATAAGTTCCAAAACAAACATAGTCGACTGTTTTGAAAGGCGAAAATGTATTTTAAAGTCTTCTTCATCATACATTTCAAAATAATCGCTTCTATCTCGCATCCATCGTGGCCGACGAACAATGGCATCTTCTTCATCACTTTCATCTTCAAAAATCAAATTGTACATGCCTCGAGCCATTACAATTTTTAAAATCTCCTCTCGTCACTTCGTTTTACAATATTATCTCGATAATAAGACTTTAACCACGAAAATCGGTGGTTAAAATATTTTATCTCGATAACACTAAAAGATCGAGATATTCGGTGTGGTGAAACGGGATATTCAGTTAATCTGGATAATTCATTACTTTATCGAGATAATTTCGCTTGGTGAAACCGGCCCTAAGAGTGTGGTAGCCCGAACACCCGGCCTTATCCGGGCTTCGGGATAACGCACTAAGAGTGTGCTAGCCCGAACACCCGGCCTTGCCCGGGCTTCGGGATAACGCACTAAGAGTGTGCTAGCCCGAACACCCGGCCTTGCCCGGGCTTCGGGATAACGCACTAAGAGTGTGCTAGCCCGAACACCCGGCCTTGCCCGGGCTTCGGGATAACGCACTAAGAGTGTGCTAGCCCGAACACCCGGCCTTGCCCGGGCTTCGGGATAACGCACTAAGAGTGTGCTAGCCCGAACACCCGGCCTTGCCCGGGCTTCGGGATAACGCACTAAGAGTGTGCTAGCCCGAACACCCGGCCTTGCCCGGGCTTCGGGATAACGCACTAAGAGTGTGCTAGCCCGAACACCCGGCCTTGCCCGGGCTTCGGGATAACGCACTAAGAGTGTGCTAGCCCGAACACCCGGCCTTATCCGGGCTTCGGGATCACGCACTAAGAGTGTGCTAGCCCAAACACCCGGCCTTATCCGGGCTTCGGGATCACGCACTAAGAGTGTACTAGCCCAAATACCCTGCCTTATCCGGGATTCGGGATAACGCACTTAGAGTGCATTAGCTCGAGTATCCGGCGCTGCCTGGGTTAAATACTTCACAATACAAGGAAGTATGTATGACATACACTTGTTGAATGGAAAAATTCAATTTTTAAGTCTCGTTGATTGAACAATCTCTGTGCTTTAAGACTATACAACCAGGACACCAGTCTCGTGACCGTGTGTTTGGTCATGAGACGTTTAATATTTTTAATTCTACATTGGAAAAACGTTAAGGATATTTGAGTTAAAACACATTACCTTACCCGATGTTACCACGTGGACACAACATCATCACAAGTCATGCACGGGCTACTGCTGGGTGTGGGCAAACTCCAACCAAAAAATTCAGGTGGTTCCTTCCAAAACAGTTTCAAACTCAAAGGTATACACTGAGATCTTAGTAAGAAGAAGAATACCGCCGCAAGACTCACATGTGAATCGATTGTTTGTACTACAAAGAATAACCTTCTAGATCATTCTATTATAGTCTCCGGTTTTCTGTTTCTTCCCAGACAAGTGAGAGGCATGGGTCGGAAATAGGGTGAGAAATTTAGGGTGTATAAGCTGGTGATTTGGGCAGTTAGTTATGGAGCTGCAGGACCATCACTAGACTCGCCATGGATCTTTGACATCGCATATACGCACACAAAGAGAGAGAGAGAAAAAAAAGAATAGATTGAGACGATGCGTGTTTTTGGAGAGATATGTATTGATCCAGTAGAATAGATTCTAAGTGCATATTTTTTTTGTATTCTTGCTGCATTATGTCGGATTTTTCTGAAGTTGTTTGTACGATGCACCTTGTTGAGTTAGTGTTTGAATCAGGGTGCTCGTGATGCAAGATTGGTGCCTTAAACTGTTCGGGGCCATATTTCTTTCAGAAGGATTTCAATAGCTCTCCAAGACCTAATATTTTCATAATTTTCCAAGTACATAATGTTTGTTTTCAGGATATTTGTTTCGAATATCCTAAAGAACGTTGTGTAATAAATTAATTATTCTAGTATTATAAAATGAGGTAAAGTAACTTTTGGGATATTTTTCCTGTACCTGAATCAAAGAGATTTATATCAATTTTTGTATATATTTATATGACTGTGGTTATGGAGCACATTTTTTCTGTTATTAGAATTTTGTACAGATATCATGTGATTAATCAGAATAAGAGCATCACTGAATGAACTTTGTCTTAATGTTCTGCTACCTTCAAAGTATTCAACATTTAGGTTAGCTTTCCTTTTTGGTTTTCTTATATGCAGGTTAGGCCTCATCCGGGCAAGCAATTTGTAACTAACCTTGGGCTTCAGATAAAGACTCAATAAATCAATAAGTAAAAATAAGGCCTTAGAAGAATCAACCCACAAACCAAAAACACAACAATTACCTCAGAGGTGCCCAGACGTCGTACAAAGGAATTTACTTATAACCTTCTAGTAACTCTTGGAGGCTATGTGGAGCGAGGATGAATTTATAAACTAGGCATCTTAGTTTAGATGAAAAAAATAAATTTAGGAAATAATCTAATTTTTATTATAATAAATAATGGTGCCGAAATGGCGCATTATCGGCACGAAGTTTACCTTGTGTATCGAAACCTTGGTAAATAGAGTGGTGCTTGAGTGGGGATTTGGGACCATATAGGACTGGCCTCAGTCTTCAGGTTCATTTTTTTTGGGAATGCAGGTAAAGCCAAGATACTTTCTGACGGACGCACCAAAAGATAGCGCGTTTAATAATTCAAAGCAACGCAATCTATTGACGAAGTTCTAAGCTGAACGGTTATTATCGCATTAATTCACTGGCGGCCGCGAGCTCCACTAAGAGGATGGGTTTCGCCAAGGAGAAGGATAATAAGTTTTCAGTCCTTACTATATGACCCTGTGGCGGACATAGTGAAATGACACAAACTCACTGTTTGTGTGTCTATGACCTACCTTCTGTGATGTTCTATTATAAAACTGAATTTACCCTTTTTTCAGTCCCTTAAGGATGGAATGCCATAATTTCATGTTTTCTACGTCACTATCCGTCACATAAACTATATATTTATGCAAAAATCATGTCGATCTGTAGCTTTTCTTTCTGCGTGAAAGGACAAAGAGACAAAAACACTTTCGCACTTATGATATTAGTAGAGATTTGCAACATGAGAACCCTAGTCTTTGCTCGTTACCGAGGTTTGATGTTACACATCTCTGGCGAGAACTCTAATACTTGTTCGCTTTTTTTTAATGAGCTACGACCAATACTATTAGTCGAAATTTTAGCACACACGATCAAGCACGGGCCGCCTTCCAATACTTGTATGCACTCCCGCACCCGATAAGCTACATAAATAAAGCACAGATAACTGACATATTGTGCTACTTCTATCCATGAAGGAGGTGACACCCAGTAACACAAGCTGGTATGATGTGATAGAACACCTCACGGGTAGGCAACCAGGATAGCGTGAGGTTTTGAAGTTCGGAAGTACAGTAATATTAATCGCAGCTTATTGAGCAAAGTAAAACGTGAGCAAGCATTCCAGTACTCGCCAGAGATGCGTAACGTATAACCTCAGTAACGAACAAATTAATGGGATACCTACCATGTGGCAAATACACTTATACGGAACTAGGACACGAAATTTAAGAAAGAATTATTTAAAGTAAATCGAGCATGATTTGTGTTTTCAACTACATTTATGGACGCAAATCACGCGTAGTTTCCGCACCCGCTGCTAGAACTGGCTGCCGGAGCAGCTATGTCATGGGTCGTTACCACAACGCCGAAATAACACAACTCCAAACGTACAATAACGCCAGTAGTATATAACAGGGGCTCCGAGATCAGGCGCCAGGCGCTGGAGCCAAGAGCCGACTCCGCCATCTTGGATTTGTGACGTCATGGCGGCAAAAATTCCTCAAAATTCCTCAAAAATGACTCAAAATGACTCAAAAATTCCCGTTTCAAGAAAAAATTTCCCGTTTTCGAAGGAAAAATTCCCGTTTCGAGGGAAAATTTCCCGTTTTATTCCGTAAAAATCCCAGCGGCTAGAAATGTCCTGATAGAGGCTTAAGCATCCTTAACTCAAGCCTCAGTTAAGCCTCTATCAGGACTTGACCTTGACCTTTGACCTTGACCTTGACCCCGACAGCCAATTTTGGATCCGCCATTTTGGATGACGTCATTGTTTTCTCGAAAATTCCGGCGATGTGTGTACCGCCATTTTGGATGATGACGTCACCATTGCAATTTTCGTTACGTCCGCCATCTTGTAAATATGCAATTTTTATGTTAGAAAATCGGAAAAATTTTTAAAAATCATTAAAAAAAATATTTAATCGAATATATAATAAAAATCTCAAAAACCACTGTTGCAGTTAAGGTTACGGTCGCCATCTTGGATTATAAAAATGTTGCATATTTCGTTACACCCGCCATCTTGGTTGAGTACTATACCATCGTTACACTTTATGTTACGACCACCATATTGGATCCTATTAATGTTCCAATTATCGTTATGGTCACCATCTTAAAATTTAGATGCCATCTTGAAAATCTATAATTTTAATGCTAGAGATTCGGGAAAAAATTAAAAAATCATTAAAAAAATTAACTAATCGAATTAAATAATAAAAAATCCTTAAAACAACCGTTGCACTTTTTCGTGACGGCTGCCATCTTGAAATCACCCGCTGGAGGTCACCATCTTCTTTCGTCCACTAGAGTGTACTGATACCATGTTGGTATAATTATCTGGTCACCATACATTTGTCCTCAACTGTTGACATTGAACTTTGACCTTGACCTTGAACTTTGCCCTTGACCTTAAAATTGAACCTTGATGTTTAAATTTGACCTTGACCTTGAACTTTGACCTTCACCTTGAAATTTGACCTTGACCTTGAAATTTGACCTTGACCTTGAAATTTGACCTTGACATGAAATTTGACTTTGTCCTTGAAATTTGACTTTGTCCTTGAAATTTGACTTTGTCCTTGTCGACCATCATGGATCCGACATCTTATGTTCAGTACATGCTACCAGGAGCTACCACCTGCCGGAGTACACCATCTTGTGTGTGTACTTGTATTATGGAGTACATTTCCATCTGGATAATTTTATTCTAACCCGCTACAGTGCAGTAATCATTTATTACCGAGGTGCCCCCGCCATGTTGAAATTCGACCGCCATCTTGAAATCATGTAATAATGTAGCTAGAAAAGCGAGAAAAAATCCAAAATTCATTAAATAAATCACTCATTAGCTTACATATTGATTCGACCCGCTCCAGTTTTTGGTTCGATCCCTGAATGATGCAAAACATTTAATTATATATAAAAAAAAATATTCAATAAACCATGTTCAAAATTCTTAAAGAGATTTTAATCCTCTACTACCAGCATCCTATCAGACATCAAGACCACCATATTGGAAATTCGTAATTGTAATGCTAGAGATTCGGAAAAAAGTTCAAAATTCATTAAATAAATTTGTAATCTATATACTGATTGATTAGATCGACTAAGGTCCTTGGTTCGATCCCTGGCCGATACAAATCAACTTTAATTTTAAAAAAGTACCAGAAAAGTGTAAGGTTCGAGAAATAAAACACCTCAAAGTCTTTAACAAACATAATATTATTTACACAATTTCTATCCTACTACAGAATCACTTGCGAAAGCCAGCAATCTTATAAACATTTAGCCCTGCATAGACGTGCAACGACTACTTCTTAGCACCAAATGGCTCCAAATGCTCCAAACGGCCTTCAAATGGCTCCAACAGCTCCAACAATCTCCAAATGCTTGACAGCTCCAAATGGCTTCAAATGCTTCAAAAGGCTCCAAATGCTCCAACAGCTCCAAAAAAACGCTCCAAATGCTCCAATAGCCTCCAAATGCTTAACACAGCTCCAAATGGCTCCAAATGCTTAACACAGCTCCAAATGGCTCCAAATGCTCCAAACGAGCTCCAAATGGCTCCAACTGCCTCCAAATTCTTAACACAGCTCCAAATGGCTCCAAATGCTCCAAACGACCTCCAAATTCTTGACAGCCTCCAAATGCTTGACAGCTCCAAATGGCTCCAAATGCTCCAAACGGCTCCAAATGTCTCCAAAAGGCTCCAAATGCTTCAAAAGGCACCAAATGCTCCAACAGCTCAAAAAAAAAGGCTCCAAATGCTTGACAGCTCCAAATGGCTCCAAATGCTCCAAACGGCTCCAAATGCTCCAAACGGCCTCCAAATGGCACCAACAGCCTCCAAATGCTTAACACAGCTCCAAATGGCTCCAAATGCTCCAAAACGTCCTCCAAATGGCTCCAAATGCTCCAAACGGCTCCAAATGTCTCCAAAACGCTCCAAATGCTTCAAAAGGCACCAAATGCTCCAACAGCTCCAAAAAAAATGCTCCAAATGCTTGACAGCTCCAAATGGCTCCAAATGCTCCAAACGGCTCCAAATGCTCCAAATGGCCTCCAAATGGCACCAACAGCCTCCAAATGCTTAACACAGCTCCAAATGGCTCCAAATGCTCCAAACGGCCTCCAATTGCTTAACAGCTCCAAATTCTCCAAATGGCTCCAAATGCTCCAAATGGCTCGAACAGCTCCAAAAGGCTCCAAAGGCTTCAAAAGGCTCCAGTTGTTCCAAGAGCTCCATCATCAATTGGTTCCAACTGATTCCAATTACTTTTCTTATCAAACTTGGCATGATTACTAACATGTCTTTATTAGTATACATTTTGACTGGCAGTGGTAACGTATTTTGCACCTTTAAGTTATAAGTTTTATTTAGAAATCAGATTTCGATAAATGGTAGATTCCATTTGGAAAGAAAATATATTAATTTATTTTCGAGTTTATACACATACATTTAATTTAAGCCATTATTGTATGTAGCCAGCTTCCCTCCGTTCTTTGAGTATGAAGGATATTTCTTTAATGTTCGAATAGTATCCTGCACAAAGCGATCCATGTAGTAGTCGTAGCCTGTCAACCAATATGTAAGGATATTCCCATGAGGTATAATCAATTTCTTCTGCTGCGTTCATCATCCTTGCATGTTTATAATAAATATTATTATCTCTGGTGTCTTTCGTTTTAACACCAACCTCAAGGTCACTTTCGTCATCGTGCCAGTGATTATCACAAGCTTGATCAGGATAATTTATTTTATTACGACGTTTCCATCGTTTTGGTCTCAAACCACCATCACAGTCTTCGCTCTTGCATGCTTTTGGTGCTTCAGCACAGTACTCAATCATGTCAGCCTTAGATGTGTCAGCACAGTCTTCGTTCATGCCAGCTTCTGATGTGTCACCACAGTCTTCAATCATGTCAGCACCACAAACTTGATCAGGATAATTTATTTTATTACGTCGTTTCCATCGTTTATGTCTCAGACCGCCATCACAGTCTTCGATCTTGCCTGCTTTAGGTGTTTCAGTACAGTACTCAATCATGTCAACCTCAGATGTGTCACCACAATCTTCAATAATGCCCGCTTCAGATGATTCATCAAATTCTTCGACCTTGTAAGCTTCAGATGGTTCTCCATCTTTCTCATTTTCATGGAGACGACTAGATATTGGAGTAAATATATTTTCATTTCTAATGTGGTTACAACTTCCTTCGTTTGTTTTAAATTTTAAATTATAATCTTGATATAGATCAGTAATTTTAGCATTAGCTTTTTCGCCTTCGTTCCTCTTCCGCGATGTTGTAGCCCAGTCTTCGTTATCTTTATTCATCTTAATTGTACAGGTCTTGTAATGTCTATCCAAGTAATATCTTCTACCAAAGGATTTCTGACACTGACTGCAATGAAATGGTTTTTGACAAGGACCCAAATTACACTCGCTTCTCTCATGTCGTTTAGCATTCTTTCTCAAGGTAAACACCTTGCTACAGTATCTACAGTGATGACGTTTCGATACATCAACAAATCCCGAATCAGGATTCATATTAGTTACTGAGACTAATGCCAGATGCAAACTTAGAGTTTTAAATTAGATATATTACTTAAATAGAATATTTTAATTATTTCATCAGCGAGAATTAATTTATCTCATTCAAAGGTACTTGTTGCAAGTAGTTCTGCTTTTCAACAACAGATGTCGCCACATGTTACTTGCAGGTAAATAATATTTAGTTCTTTTATGCGGGATGCGGGATGCATACAATTCTGGCTTGTACTAGAACTATATCTTTGTTCAACAATGAGAAGTTCACAAGCTAGCAGAATCTTAATGTATTTTTTTATTTTATTTTTTAAATTTTTTATTAATTTGTTTTTATTTTTTATTATTATTTTTTCCTGAAATTTTAAGATATCAAAGAAAACTTGTGGCGGTTTTCTACGTGTGCTTTGATTATTCTTGTCAATATTTTGGCGGTTTCCTCCGTGTGCTTCCGTTTATTCTTGACAGTATTATGGTGGATTACTCCGTGTGCTCCTGATTATTATTGACAATATTTTGATGGTTTTCTCTGGGTGCTTCTGATTATTCCTGACTAGACATCTGATGGTTTTCTCCGAGTGCTTCTGGTTACTGATGAGGTATTTATCTCTGCATGAAGGATTTTTTTACTTAATGAAGCATGTCATTTTTTATTCAAGGTTGCATATAATTAGTGAACTTCTGCTACTTAATCATCACTTAAATATTTTAAACAGGTGTAAATTTAAAAAAAATATTTCATTACTCAGTCAAATTATCTCTGAGAAATCTAAGAAGCACTAACAGGATGGACGAACTTCCTTCTCCTTGGAGTCTAGCGAAGCCATCGTTCTATTGCGATCGTTAGTGAGCATCCCGCATCCCGCATAAAAGAACTAAATATTATTTACCTGCAAGTAACATGTGGCGACATCTGTTGTTGAAAAGCAGAACTACTTGCAACAAGTATCTTTGAATGAGATAAATTAATTCTCGCTGATGAAATAATTAAAATATTCTATTTAAGTAATATATCTAATTTAAAACTCTTAGTTTGCATCTGGCATTAGTCTCAGTAACTAATATGAATCCTGATTCGGGATTTGTTGATGTATCGAAACATCATCACTGTAGATACTGTAGCAAGGTGTTTACCTTGAGAAAGAATGCTAAACGACATGAGAGAAGCGAGTGTAATTTGGGTCCTTGTCAAAAACCATTTCATTGCAGTCAGTGTCAGAAATCCTTTGGTAGAAGATATTACTTGGATAGACATTACAAGACCTGTACAATTAAGATGAATAAAGATAACGAAGACTGGGCTACAACATCGCGGAAGAGGAACGAAGGCGAAAAAGCTAATGCTAAAATTACTGATCTAGATCAAGATAATAATTTAAAATTTAAAACAAACGAAGGAAGTTGTAACCACATTAGAAATGAAAATATATTTACTCCAATATCTAGTCGTCTCCATGAAAATGAGAAAGATGGAGAACCATCTGAAGCTTACAAGGTCGAAGACTTTGATGAATCATCTGAAGCGGGCATGATTGAAGATTGTGGTGACACATCTGAGGTTGATATGATTGAGTACTGTACTGAAGCACCTAAAGCAGGCAAGATCGAAGAAGTGATGGCGGTCTGAACCAAAACGATGGAAACGACGTAATAAAATAAATTATCCTAATCAAGTTTGTGGTGCTGACATGATTGAAGACTGTGGTGACACATCAGAAGCTGGCATGAACGAAGACTGTGCTGACACATCTAAGGCTGACATGATTGAGTACTGTGCTGAAGCACCAAAAGCATGCAAGAGCGAAGACTGTGATGGAGGTTTGAGACCAAAACGATGGAAACGTCGTAATAAAATAAATTATCCTGATCAAGCTTGTGATAAACACTGGCACGATGACGAAAGTGACCTTGAGGTTGGTGTTAAAACGAAAGACACCAGAGATAATAATATTTATTATACACATGCAAGGATGATGAACGCAGCAGAAGAAATTGATTATACCTCATGGGAAGATCCTAACATATTGGTTGACAGGCTACGACTACTACATGGATTGCTTTGTGCAGGATACTATTCGAACATTAAAGAAATATCCTTCATACTCAAAGAACTGAGGGAAGCTGGCTACATACAATAATGGCTTAAATTAAATGTATGTGTATAAACTCGAAGATAAATTAATATATTTTCTTTCCAATAGGAATCTACCATTTATCGAAAACTGATTTCTAAATAAAACTTATAACTTAAAGGTGCAAAATACGTTACCACTGCCAGTCAAAATGTATACTAATAAAGACATGTTAGTAATCATGCCAAGTTCGATAAGAAAAGTAATTGGAATCAGTTGGAACCGATTTATGATGGAGCTCTTGGAACAATTGGAGCCTTTTGAAGCATTTGGAGCCTTTTGGAGCTGTTGGAGCCATTTGAAGCATTTGGAGCCATTTGGAGCATTTGGAGCTGTCAAGCATTTGGAGGCCGTTTGGAGCATTTGGAGCCATTTGGAGCCGTGTTAAGAATTTGGAGGCCGTTTGGAGCATTTGGAGCCAATTGGAGCATTTGGAGCCATTTGGAGCGTTTGGAGCCATTTAGAGCTGTCAAGCATTTGGAGGCTGTCAAGAATTTGGAGGTCTTTTGGAGCATTTGGAGCCATTTGGAGCTGTGTTAAGAATTTGGAGGCAGTTGGAGCCATTTGGAGCTCGTTTGGAGCATTTGGAGCCATTTGGAGCTGTGTTAAGCATTTGGAGGCTATTGGAGCATTTGGAGCCTTTTTTTTGGAGCTGTTGGAGCATTTGGAGCCTTTTGAAGCATTTGGAGCCATTTGGAGCTAAGAAGTAGTCGTTGCACGTCTTTGCAGGGCTAAATGTTTATAAGATTGCTGGCTTTTGCAAGTGATTCTGTAGTAGGATAGAAATTGTGTAATAAATATTATGTTTGTAAAAGACTTTGAGGTGTTTTTTTTCTCGAACCTTACACTTTTCTGGTACTTTTTTTAAATTAAAGTTGATTTGTATCGGCCAGGGATCGAACCAAGGACCCTAGTCGATCTAATCAATCAGTATATAGATTACAAATTTATTTAATGAATTTTGAACTTTTTCCCGAATCTCTAGCATTACAATTACGAATTTCCAATATGGTGGTCTTGATGTCTGATAGGATGATGGTGGTAGAGGATTAAAATCTCTTTAAGAATTTTGAATATGGTTTATTGAAATTATTATTTTTTATATAAAATTAAATGTTTTGCATCATTCAGGGATCGAACCAAAAACTGGAGCGGGTCGAATCAATATGTAAGCTAATGAGTGATTTATTTAATGAATTTTGGATTTTTTCTCGCTTTTCTAGCTACATTATTACATGATTTCAAGATGGCGGTCGAATTTCAAGATGGCGGGGGCACCTCGGTAATAAATGATTACTGCACTGTAGCATGTTAGAATAAAATTATCCAGATGGAAATGTACTCCATAATACAAGTACACACACAAGATGGTGTACTCCGGCAGGTGGTAGCTCCTGGTAGCATGTACTGAACATAAAATGTCGGATCCATGATGGTCGACAAGGACAAAGTCAAATTTCAAGGACAAAGTCAAATTTCAATGTCAAGGTCAAATTTCAAGGTCAAGGTCAAAGTTCAAGGTCAAGGTCAAATTTCAACATCAAGGTCCAATTTCAAGGTCAAGGGCAAAGTTCAAGGTCAAGGTCAAAGTTCAAGGTCAAGGTCAAAGTTCAATGTCAACAGTTGAGGACAAAGGTATGGTGACCAGATAATTATACCAACATGGTATCAGCACACTCAAGTGGACGAAAACAAGATGTTGACCTCCAGCGGGTGATTTCAAGATGGCAGCCGTCTCGAAAAAGTGCAACGGTGGTTTTAAGGATTTTTTATTATTTAATTCGATTAGTTAATTTTTTTAATGATTTTTAAAATTTTGCCCGAATCTCTAGCATTAAAATTATGGATTTTCAAGATGGCATCTAAATTTTAAGATGGCGACCATAACGATAATTGGAACATTAATAGGATCCAATATGGTGGTCGTAACATAAAGTGTAACGATGGTATAGTACTCAACCAAGATGGCGGGTGTAACGAAATATGCAACATTTATGTAATCCAAGATGGCGACCGTAACGATAACTGCAACAGTGGTTTTTAAGATTTTTATTATATATTCGATTAAATAATTTTTTTAATGATTTTTAAAAATTTTACCGATTTTCTAACATAAAAATTGGATTTACAAGATGGCGGACGTAACGAAAATTGCAACGGTGACGTCATCATCCAAAATGGCGGAACACACATCGCCGGAATTTTCGAGAAAACAATGACGTCATCCAAAATGGCGGATCCAAAATTGGCTGTCGGGGTCAAGGTCAAGGTCAAAGGTCAAGGTCAAGTCCTGATAGAGGCTTAACTGAGGCTTGAGTTAAGGATGCTTAAGCCTCTATCAGGACATTTCTAGCCGCTGGGATTTTTACGGAATAAAACGGGAAATTTTCCCTCGAAACGGGAATTTTTCCTTCGAAACGGGAAATTTTTTCTTAAAACGGGAATTTTTGAGTCATTTTGAGTCATTTTTGAGGAATTTTGAGGAATTTTTGCCGCCGTGACGTCACAAATCAAAGATGGCGGAGTCGGCTCTCGGCTCCAGCGCCTGGCGCCTGATCTCGGAGCCCCTATTATATACTACTAACGCCGAATACCAAATTAACCGCAACGCCGACATCTAGAAAACTGCTGTGTACCACAACGCCAAAATACAGTAACGCCGAAAAATGTTGCTGCGCGTTTGGGGGGGGGGGGGGGGGGGGGGCACAGGAGCAAAATGAAAAACAATTGAATAAATTTGTGTAATAACCTTACATAACCTAACCTTTGTAGCAGTCCTGCAATGATAAGTGACTACTGCGTGGTATGGTTTTAAATTCCTTCAGAAATATAAATTTATTTTATAAAGCCTTTAAAATCATAAAATTTCTAATGATTTTAAAAGGCCAGATAAAACTAAATAATTCTTTTCAGAACTAAATTAAACCATTTCACATAGAATTCAGTAAAATTGACTTTAAAATCAAAATAGTAACGATTTTTTTATTCCAATTAATTCTTACCATCCATACTGCAAAAATACGTTAAAAATGAAACTTTTTCTTTTAGATCATGCAGAAAGGGTGTGATTTACATACTGTTTTCATTTTTTGAAAGTTCAGTCACTCAAAAAGTAAATACTAATAATGACTTGGAACGGGATTTACACCAATAAAATAAATTATTCACGAGTCTTCACGCAATGAAATCGTAAAGGGTTGAGGTAAAGTAGGTAGTATGTACATGCAGTCATGAAACAGGTTTCTATATACTTATTGATTTTTCTTGGCAGATAATAGTCAGTGGATCTCAAACATGACTTAAGTTTGCTGGATCTCTGTCATAATAATAATTTTAGAAGATTTAGCAAAGAGTTATCAAAAAATTAATCTTAGAAATTGCCTGTAATATGTGATAAATAAGACAATTTTTTAAATCTTTTTTTTATGTCCTATAAGTTGAGAAAATTTCAAGCACATCTTACCAACTGACAGTTTGAAACATGCAATGATTCATTG
Organism: Bacillus rossius redtenbacheri; assembly: GCF_032445375.1. Classification (NCBI taxonomy): domain Eukaryota; kingdom Metazoa; phylum Arthropoda; class Insecta; order Phasmatodea; family Bacillidae; genus Bacillus; species Bacillus rossius. Next base: position 38,933,762 of record NC_086341.1, on the reverse strand, counting down.
CAAAATGTTGTATCAATAATAACGGGAAAAATCTAGCATTTATTGACATTTAATCTCTGTTTTTATTGTGTAAAAAATCTTTAAATGTTTTCAAATATATTTCTTTTATATTCCGTGCATTCATTTACACATTTAAATAGAAGATTAAAAACGACATGAAGAAGGCTTTGATGAACTGAAAAATTACGGATGATACACTACCAACGTTAAGCTAATTTAATTGCTCAGCTCTGCTGAAGTTTATTTATTTATTTATTTTATTTTATACACGAATAAAATTCAGCACTAGGCCGGTTTGCAATTTACTCGTGTTATTACATTACATTATCAAAAATAAAACACTATTACACTGAATATTGGGGCCACACTATTGAATAAAATAAATTAAAGAAGCTTAATGAATAATATAAATTAAGAAAAACAAAAACACTAAAAACTATTCCAAAAAATCACTTGGAAAAATAAATCGTGCATGTTATAAAAGGTTAGACTGAGGCGTTTGCCACGCCTCCATTAACTTTACTTTTATTATTTGTTTGTTTTAACGTCCTTTTAATTTGGTAATTAATTATATAATATGTTATGATAGATTGTTTGGCACTTGGTTCATTTTCGTCTTGAAGATCGATTAAAACAAAAGCATTACGGACATTCGCGGCGCTGCGCTTGTGTGTGTTTCCGCGAGCCAACACCGCGCGGCGCTGAGCCTTATGACGTCATGGTGACGCGTTAACCTGCGACGGGCTGCGGCTGGCGAGCGGAGAGACGGTGCTGGCGGCTGGTGGAGTCGACTTCGGCTCGCGGGTGCAGGCGTGTTGCGCCGCTGCTAAAATGGAAAGGCTGTTCCATTCACCTACGCATCGACGAGTGCCCAGCCCGGGTTATCGTCCACCATGCTGCGCAACTACAAGTAAGCCTCGACGCAACCGCTATTAACAGCCGGACACCGGGTTGGTTTTTCAAGGAAAAACAATGAGCAGAGAGACTTGACTGATCATAAACTCAAATTCATTATCTTGCTAGTTTCTTGAATCGTAATGTGGCGAAATAAACTCTACTTCTCCTTTTTACGCTACGTGAGAATTTACGTAAACTGCAAGCCAGACTTAACACATTGCTGTGGTGCGGGATGTGAGACTCGCATAATTACGTCGAAGCGAGAGTCCGGTTTGACCAAAACATTGGGAATTGTGCCTAAACAACAGTTATAGACAATTACGTCATCCAGGATTGTAAATCAACGGACCTGTTAGGGAAAAACTAATGCTTTCTAAATATTTGTATAATTACCCGTAATATAGTGTTTATAATATGTGATTACTTTAGATGTCCTTTTCTTTAATGCGAGATCTAGATCTTCTGCAGATTTGTGTAAATGGTTCTGTATTTCAATGTACCAAGCCGATGCCAAGCGGAAATATTAAATAGTTAACAGGCAGTGATGTTTTCAATTATTATCCAGGTCATTCTTTTTTGCCTAGGGACCGTACTTCTCACTGCATTTAGTTGGTACTCCCTTCTGCGATCTCCGACTTTAAACTCGAGCGCCTTAAGTAAGGCCTCAAGACTAAAAAAAAATTATTGAGCAAACAAACGTGCAGCGACGCGGAATAAACCCAGCAAGTAATCACCGCGGTCAATGATTTCTCCCGCCCCGTCTGAGCGTAGGGTCGACTTATGATTCGGTTGATTGCGATGTGAACTTTGCACGCCCAGCTGTCCCTGGGGGAAAATGGGAAGCAATTATTCCCGCCAGCGGCTGTTATTTGTTCAAGCCAATGTCACCGGCCGTGGTGATCCGGTGGAGTGTTCAGTCTCTATATCTCTATCCATCTATCTATATCCATCTATCTCTATCCATATATCTCCTTCGACACGAACAGCCGGATGGGTGTCGCCGATAAGGAAGGCGACGCGATATTTCCATTCCAGCGAGCAATTGTTTGAACTTCCGTCCCAGATTTCCATCCGACTGAGCTTCCGTCCCAAACTGATCTGCCCTTCGAACCGTCTATTTTTCCTTCCCTTATCATCTCATGGATTTTCCCCACGTCTGGAGTGACAAAATACTGCAGGTTTTCTGATTATTTCTTTGACTACTGTTATAGATATCGTTACAAAAAAACTTTTATTCAAGTAAGAGATACTATTTTTGAACTATCTTTTAAAATTTTATTTTAGAGGTTATCATAATTTTTACTTGTATAGTATATAATAACAATTACGAAAATACCTTAATGTGTACATGATATTCAGCTAGCTAGTAAATATACTTTGAAAATATTATTTCTATATGTAGCTACTTTTAAATTTAAAAATGTAATATGGTAAAAAAACGCACACTAATGGGACTGGTTTTAATGCCATAAATATTTTCAAAAAACTATATTTTCTAAACATTTTTCTTGAAAACTGTAAAACCATAAAATAAATTTTATAACCACATAATATCTTACAACACCAAGTACTTAAAAGAGTTTACGCAAAATTTGTAAGTTTTTGTGCAAGTGCGTTTAAGGGAAGAAAGACGGCGTAGATGCTGCTGTAGATAGTGTAAGTTTAGAAGATATAATTTTGTCTTTAATAAAAAAAATGTTTGTGGGTAACATTGCGAATTTCTAGATATGTATAATTTGAAAATAAGCCATTATAATTTGCGTCATAAACGGCTCTTCATCAAAAAATGTAAAGTGTAATATGCACCTTATAGAGAATCAGATATTTTAAACCTTATTTATGGGGAGGTGCGAAAGTTCCTAACGCCCGCCATCAACTACAGATGCTACCCGCAACTCAGTTCTGCTTTACGGGAAGCCTAAGTTTCCTTCTGCAGGCGCAATGGAAACGGAGCCGCTTATTTATTACCCCATTAAAGTTTTCCAGCCTTATTTTCGTAAAGGAGTGACTTCAATTTTTTTTTCATTTGCCACTGATGTATTTCCTAAACATAAAAATTAAAATTTATTTATTAAATAACGACGTGTTAGTCTGGTAACAATAAAAATTGTGCAAGCAAACTAAAGTTTAGTCATACATAGCTAATGATACAACAGAATCATATTATAATAAAAACAAACAACCACGCAACATTAGCAGCGCTTCTATGCCGAAAAAAAGGACTCATAAAGCAAATAAATAACGCTGGGAATTGTTTACATTCAGCTTTATGTTTTGCTCTAATGAGCGATCGCTTGGTGGTAATGGCGTAATATACGTTAACCTTCGATCAATTGCGAACATATCCGAAGTTCGCTGCTTGCTCTTGAAATTTCTTGGTCGGAATAAAAAAGAAATAAATTTTATAGTATCATACTGGAACGGAACAGATCACGCCACATTCAAAAGATCCCATGTATTAAATTGTTTCAAAGCTTTTTCATTCTCTCCTTCCCATTCTTTCCAAAGCCCCAGATATTTCTCGGAATAGGGAAATATTGTGTATTGCGTACCTTCATAATCAAAGGCTTAAAAAGCAAATGTACTACAATTATGTTACGGCACTTTAAGTTCTATACAACAACATAATATTGTTACATTATTCATAAAATCATAATCTTACGTTTATTATGAGTATCATATGCTTTTCTATCCGATAGGCCATTTTTCCTAGCAATATATATATAACTACTCCCTTATTGTACTAAAGTGCTTTGGAAACCATTATATTTATATTTATGTCTTGCTCTAGAAAACACAGACTCGTAGGGGGGAGGGGTTTATCAAATTGCCAATGTTCGTAAACAAAGACCAAAAACTAGCAAACGATGAATATTTCTCATCTATTACGAATTAAAATAAAAAGCTTTTCCTTATCAGTGTCACTAGCAGAAAGCTGTCACTGATCTCTGAAATTTATTATTATTTTATATATTTCAATGTCCACTCCCCGTCACTCTTCACAAAGTCCTCCTCGATAACTTCCCCGTGCTTGCAACACTCCCTCCACTTTTCCACATTGTAGCCCGTCTGCTCAGTAACTTGTCCACAATGTAGCCTGGCTGCTCAGTAACTTGTCCACAATGTAGCCCGGCTGCTCAGTAACTTATCAAATGTAGCCCGGCTGCTCAGTAACTTGTCCACGATGTAGCCCGGCTGCTCAGTAACTTGTCCACAATGTAGCCCGGCTGCTCAGTAACTTGTCCACAATGTAGCCCGGCTGCTCAGTAACTTGTCCACAATGTAGCCCGGCTGCTCAGTAACTTGTCCACAATGTAGCCCAGCTGCTCAGTAACTTGTTCACAATGTAGCCCGGCTGCTCAGTAACTTGTCCACAATGTAGCCCGGCTGCTCAGTAACTTGTCCACGATGTAGCCCGGCTGCTCAGTAACTTGTCCACAATGTATCCCGGCTGCTCAGTAACTTGTCCACAATGTAGCCCGGCTGCTCAGTAACTTGTCCACAATGTAGCCCGGCTGCTCAGTAACTTGTCCACAATGTCGCCCGGCTGCTCAGTAACTTGTCCACAATGTAGCCCGGCTGCTCAGTAACTTGTCCACAATGTAGCCTGGCTGCTCAGTAACTTGTCCACAATGTAGCCCGGCTGCTCAGTAACTTGTCCACAATGTAGCCCGGCTGCTCAGTAACTTTTCTACAATGTAGCCCGGCTGCTCAGTAACTTGTCCACAATGTAGCTTGGTTGCTCAGTAACTTGTCCACAATGTAGCCTGGTCGCTCAGTAACTTATCCACAATGTAGCCTGGCTGCTCAGTAACTTGTCAACAATGTAGCCTGACTGCTCAGTAACTCGTCCGAATTGTTTTTTTATCATTCATCTGATTTAGTTTTTGATAAATAGTGCTAAGATCGGCATCATATAAAAACAGACGAATGACATACTGGAAACGTTTTTTAATGAATGCGTCCATTTAAGTTTAATTGGATGTTGGCGCACTATATTTATTCACGCCATTGCTGTAGATAATGCTATATTGTTGCTTCTCAGCCAGTTTTGAATGTCTTGTTATAGGAACTATAATGCAAGTTTTTTTTGTTTAACTGAACATTGTGATAACTAGCGATGTCCAGTGCTGCGAAACATTTTCCATAAAAGCTGGACAACACATTGACGACAGCGTAAGTAGGCTTCTTTAAACGAAACAGACACGACGTTTCGGTAACTGACATATGCTGCCATCATCAGGCACAATCTGTTTTGTTTCATCGTTGGGTTTGTATTTTTGTCTTTTATTGTCCTAGGTTTTTGTTTATGTGTCCCGTCATTGTGAGCTCACTGTGTTCACGTTATTTTTAGTAATATTTTTGACGTGACAACGTCTACTAAATCGATGAACGCCGGCTGCACGCACGAAAAAGTGTCCCGTCACGCACATTGTCCCACTACGGATGTCCCACTACGGATGTGTCCTTTTATGCTCATTGTACGCATGCGTGGCATCTCTCTTCCACTCGATTGGATCAACCATCGACTTGACTTTTCAATCATATTTTCGTCATTTGAATTAATAATATTATGTAATTTAACGATTGTCCACCGATTTTCAGCACAATCGGTACGGTTATTAATTTCCCGCCTACCACTTTAATAAATAAACATGGCGGACTACATACGATTTTAAAACTTCCACAACACAACACAAAAATTGTATAAATATGTATATATAACATCTGAAACAATTGTTTCCAATATAGCCTCGTGGCCGTGCGGTTAGCATCGCTGACTACCAATCCAAAGGTTGACGGATCGAATCCCGGCCGCTTAAATACTTTCATTTATTTACTTGTTAAAATAAATACGGCGCGCGCGACACTATAAAAGTAATAAATATATTTGAATTAATGAATTTAAATAAAAGTAAATTTATTAATTAAACTGTAGATTTCATTTCACTCCTTCTTTGTATCCATACAAAATAGTGATAAATCAATAAAAATGATTGAATTTTATTCATAAAAGTATGCAGAGGTAGATTTTATCATACAAAAGATAGAAAAATTTTAAAAAAAAATTTCTTCCTCAAAGAATTTAATTTTTTTAATGCCTAGATGGTTTGGTTGTAAAAACCTATTACGGCTCAGTCTCAGGCCGAATATGATATTTCATTTTCTTCTGGATCAATCATTTCATCAATGTTTTGTTATGACGTTGTCTCGTAAAACTATCGTCCGTAAACCTACTTTACAGACAACCAATTTTTTTTTGTGACTAATTTCTTCCAAGAAATTCTGTGATGTTATATTCAATTAATATTTGACATCAACTTATTTGTAATTGTATTTTGTGTGTTTATTTATTCATTTTTTACCGTTATTGAGTTATGTGACATACAGTGTAAATCAACAATTAAATATGTCCACAAAAAGTTGGAAATCATTCTTTGCCATTCCAAGAATCATTAAAGAACGTAAGCTAGGTAAAAGTCGAGAGGTTATTCAGGACGGTTTATAAGTAAGAGTGGATGAAGGAAAGTTTTGAAGCGAAAACCATGCAGAAGATATCAGTTATTACGGTAGTTGAGATTTCTCTTATCGCTATGACCATCGTGGGCTATTAAATTTTCCTCCGCCACTGCAATGACGTATCTGAGAAAGGTTTTCTTTCTCTTATACTAAAAATTTTAAAGGTTCCGTCGCGTATCTTAATTGTTTTAGAGTAAAGTTGAAATTGGGCAAAAGCAGTAAATAAGTAATATTGCAGTTGACTTTTGAAGCTGTGCTGTGTCGAATTGAAAGCTTGAATTGACGTTTCATTCTGAATTACAGCAGGCATCTTCATTGTTAAAACTCAAATAAAAGTTGCATGGTGGCAGCTGTATGTATATACATACACATACACATTCCAAGGGTCTTCTTCAGGTAGCCAATCACGAGAAGTCTCCTCCTGTTGGTTTTATAGTTAAAGAATCTGAAGAGAGTATTTAAGCAGAAGCCATGTTTCATAAAGATTTCTGTTTTTTAGTCATCATACAATATTTTCGAGTAATGTGTTCAGGGTAGTAATTGCATTGAAAAAAATAGATATTATTACTAGTATACCTCGTAGTAGGTATTTTTCATCGTCGTTGTTTGGAAATTAATATCGTTTCGGTTATTGTAAAACTATCATCAAGTTTATTTTTTTCCAGGAAGAGCAAGTATGCACACATAATTATTTTGTGTTCAACAGATCTGATCGGTCATTGAAGTTTCTCATCAGTCACATTTGAACTAGGTTCATGAGCCTTAGCGAAACCTCATCTCATTGTCATCCTGGAAGTTGGAGTCAATAGTGCAAGGTTTATCTAGTGAATTAGTATCGTTACAGTTAAAGATGTAAAAGATGGTAAAAAAAATCTCCTTCAATTTTTCAATTTTTCTTGTCAGTTATCACTTCGTTCTATTCGCATACCTTTCCCAATAAACTCCATACCTAAATTTTATATACTAACTACTCCCGCACCTTTAAATGTCACAGTGTGGAAGAAAGTCAGCGCATGAAAGTACAAAAAAATTTTTTTAAAGATTTTATTTATTTATTTTAATTGTAAAAACAATTGTTTTCATAAATTAAATAAACATGTACGGTGGAAAACCCTAAAAGAAATTTTTGCTTAATATCTTAAGATTATAATAGGTCATATTATATAGTACTTATATTTGAACAAAATTGTTCATTGTGCTGCTATTCCTTAATTCTAAAACCATATCATTTTCACGGAAGATTTTATAGTGTAAACGTAGTGTTTTTTTTCACCATAGATTATTACTCCAAAATAAATTTTTAATGGTAATTGGGGGTGGATGAAAAATAAAAAACAACGTTACTCATTCACGACTGTACCTAACTTGTAACTACATACAAAGAAAAAAAAAATTCTACAAACATCACACAGTTGTGTTCAAATTGGTCAAAAACTTTGATATTATTTCTAAGATAATAAATTGGAAACACAGAGAGATCTACTATTAAAACGATTTATAGTAACCTGAGTTTAATTTTATTAATAAAACTCAGGCTATCCCAAAGAAAAACTTTCTCCTTTTAAGCATTTGCGTACAAGCATAACTACTCGTTTTTATAAAGAGCCATTTCCAAAAAAAGAATTTTCAGTTAAATAAAACACGCTACTTCAAAATTCTTTAGCTTCAGAGAGGAAGGCTTTCATGAAAGTATTGATATTTCACACCAGAACGCTGCAAAGCCCTTGACAAATTCAAAACAATCTTCAAAGTAAATTAAATTCTTACTGTCTCGGGTGTAGCGTTGTTCGTATATAATTTAGTTCTTGAAACATTATTCCTCAGCGTCTGACCTGAATTGTTTCGGGGGAGGTCTGAAGAAATTAATTAATTCCGTAGCTAAGCCATTTGGTTAGAATTAGAATTTTTAAATAAAGTAAATTAATATTTAGGTTAAAAGGCAGTAACGCTTAAAATAAAGATGTTAAAAATTAGTCAAGTTAGCTGAAAATATTTCAATGGATTTTCACCAAGCTGTTTTAAATATTTTAACTAATGGAAAAAATTATGATTGCAGGAATCAAACTTAAAACTGTCATCTTTCTTATCATTTAATACTGCTATATTTTTTTCAGGAAATAAATTTTTACTCTCGTATGACTTTACGTAAGCAGCATTGTTAAGACATAAAATAAAAACTACTTCTAAATACTGAATGTGGTCAATTTACGTTTGTCAATTTCTTCTAGAAAAGCGCATGCCAAAGAAATTTGGTGAGATATTTTTGTTTTTAATTGTAATTTGTCGTTTGTTGGATGAAAATTATATCACACAGAAAGCTTGTTGATGTAGTCACTATTCCTACATACAGGCATCATAATTGCGACATCATAATTGAGTGTGCATGAATCTAATTACTAAAATTAGGTACGTTTAATAAATTTTATTCACAATAATTTTATATACTTAATGAAAATTTATTCATTTGCTATCAAGAAATAGATTTTTGAATACCATATTTCAACTGCAATATATTTTTTTAGCTGTATTCAGTTCTGACTATTACGTTAAATTGTTTTGACGCCATGTTTGTTCCAAAACAGTTTTTTTTTGTTTATTGTCACATTGTCACATGATATTTTTGCATTTGCAACTCAAATCCCCTTTAAGCTACCTTTCAGGGTTTCCTTAGTAACCAGCGACACATCGACGATAGGGTGGAAATTGTTTTTGATGAGAAGTTATTATTTGAGCATTTGTTTAATCTAAGTGTTTAACTTCATCCCAAGCTGGTGGATAGGTTTTTAGTGACACGAAATATATGTAAGGGACACGTCACAAGTGGTGATGATGGGAAAAAATTTTCAAGCTGACGAGGTTTAAGGTAAAAAAGCATATTGTACGATGATTTCCCCGCGGGCCTTCAAGTCGCGGAAAAATTGCAAGTGATTCTTTCAGTACTCGGCCATAAATGTGTAACATCTGACCTCCGTAATGAGCAAATTCGTGTGTTCTCATGTTGCAAATATACTTATAATACGAAACTCGGACACGAAATTCAACGTGTAATTATTTAGAATAACGCCGAGTGTAACGAATAGGGTCGTTACCACAACGCCGAAACACCACAACGCCGAACGTACAATAACGCCGAATACCATTGCGCTGAATGCCAAATTGACCGCAACGCCGACAGCTAGAAAACTGCTGTGTACCACAACGCCGAAATACAGTAACGCCGAAAAATGTTGCGTCGGGGAGGGGGGGGGGCCGCAGGAGCAAACTGAAAAACAACTGAATGAATTTGTGTGTGTTTCTTAAATGTATCTTAACGCCGAAATACCACAACTTAACCTAACCTAGGCCAGCCTAACCTAGCCTAACCTAACCTTACCTTACCTAACCTAACCTTTGTGGCAGTCCTGCAATGGCATTTTTCGGCGTTAATGTATTACGGCGTTGTGGTAATTCGGCGTTGTGGTACACAGCAGTTTTCTAGCTTTCGGCGTTGTAGTCATTTTGGCATTCGGCGTTATGGTTTTCGGCGTTATTCTACGTTCGGCCTTGTGGTGCGTCCCCTGACAATATACGTAAGTTCTGTTTTCAACCACATTTCTGGACGCGAATCATACGTAGCTTCCTCGCCCGCCGCTAGAATTCGCTGCTGGAGCAGCTACGTGAACAAACCAATAATTCCATTTGTAGACCGAGATTTTACACCGTCATAAAATAAAACATTCCGATAAATTTCGAAAAAGACTTGAAAAAAAAACCATACCCCAGGTTTGGACCTGTTTTTTAAAAAATGAAAATTCTTAAAAAACTGACAATTTTGTTAACAAAAATAATTGTTTTTTTTTTTCAATAAGGCACTCGCTGTAAATTTATTGGTAAATGGAACAGAAATATTAATATAAAATTAAAGATATTTGTGTGTTTGTACATTTACTTGAAAACAACTTATCACTACAAAATAGTGTTCACAGTAATACTGGGTTCGGATTCTTAATCGGGCATTTATATTTTGTGTTGTCCCAATACCTCCAATAAGTAAAACTATTTGTTAAACGTTCCCTGAATAGTTCTCCGGTTTAAATTCGCTCATTAATATGCATAATACCTCTAAATAAAGTCAAATTAACATTGTATTATCTATTTAATGTTTAAAATATTTATGCTCGAATGAAGGATTAACTAAAATATATAAATTATTCACCAATAAAATAATAATTTTTATCTTAAAAAAAATTATTTCATATATGTAAAAATAAATATAGTCATGTGTTTTACAAAGTAACACTACCTTTCTTGTAGTGTTTTTAATTATTTCTTGGCAACTGGTAACCAAAGGAATCTTTTGTAAAAGCAGAGAATTTTTTCTCTGCCATTTCTGTAGCTCTTTGCCTTCTTAAATTAACAGCATCCTTTATCGGTGTCAATCTGCCTTTGTACACACTCTCCTCACACATGCCAATAAAAAATCCGTCATGTATTTTCAACAAATATGGCATAACTCAAATGTTTTAGGCCTATCTGTGGTAGGCTACCCATTTTCCCAAATGTCACATGCGAACCATTAAATTAGGTTTGCGTACTGACAACCACACGGAGTTTTTCACACGAACAACTTACATAACAACAGTGACAAAAGGATAAGCTGAACATTGGCACTTACTTTGTAAAATTTCCTATAAAAGTGACAGATAGAAAATGAGGTGAATAATAGCTTAAGCTAAAGGTTTCGTTTAAATACGATTTTTGGACACACTACATAGCTGTTTTTTACCGCTTGCCACGGAAAAAAACCACAACAAAGCAAAATAAGAAATTAAAATTGAAAAAAAAGTGCGAAACTGAAATCGGGCTTGTCCAAAAAAAAAAAGTTGTATTAAATCCTAATTTCCCGTTATGTTAATCATTTAAATAACGTATCTAAAGGATTTGGTCAATAAAATTAGTAATACGAAAAATACTTCAACTTTGTCCGTGTGTTCATAAAAATGTTTCAAATGAATTTTCTTCGTTGCAAGAATTGTTCACGAGGGAGGTATCTCCCACTTTGTTTCTCGTTGAGGCGCTGCTCTGTAAAACCGCCCTGGTTGTGAGAACTGTTGTTCTGTCCAAGGAGGAGGAGGGGGGGGGGGTGAAGCGGACCCGCCCGCCGGCACGTGACAGAGCTGACGATGAAGGGTGCTGCAATGGTCAGGGGAGGGGTGAGAGCAGCTGCACGGGAGGAAACCCCCCGCCGATGGCGCCGGACAGGCGTAATTACAGGCACGTCGTCGGCACGTGGCGTCGCGTCGCTGTCCGTGCACGGACACACACGCCCGAGCACACGGACACACACGCCCGAGCGCACGGACACACGCTCGCAGGGCTTCCGGCGCGGCTGAGCTTGGCGCGCGCTGATAACCACGTCGCCAGCACGTTTCACAAGGATATCTCCAAAAAAAAAAAAGGGGGGGGTGTTGTCTGTAAAGTCGGTTTACGGACGATAGTTTAACGTGACGTCATGACAAAACATTTATGAAATGATTGCATACTTTTATGAATAAAATTGGATCATTTTTATTTTAATGATAAAAGAATAAATACTTAAAAATATACTAGTAATCAGATTTTTTAAATACAAGAATAGTTAAGCTTTATTGACGAAATTGTTGTTGTAATAAGCAATGAAAACCACATTTACTTTTCGTTTAAATATAACTATGAACAAGTTTTCATATAAATAAACTGTAATCAAATATCTAACATAACCTATTATTACTGCACTCGCCGACAGATGCTACTTTCTTTAATAATAAAAGAATAAATACTTGAAATTATACTACTAATCAGATTTTTAAAATGCAAGAATAATTAACCTTTACTGCCGAAATTGTTGTTGTAATTAGCAATGAAAACCACATTAACTTTTCACTTCACATTATAACCATTCGACGTGTAGATGTAAGTTGTGTGCTGCCGAAGTCTTTCTCTTCCTCGGACGCATAGGCCAATCGAGTGGAAGAGAGATAGATGCGACGCAAGCGTACAATGAGCTTAACGAGACACAGCGTAACGGAACAATGTGCGTACCGGGACACTTTTTCGTGCGTGCAGCCGGCGTTCATCGATTTATTAGACGTTGTAACGTCAAAAAAGGGGGTTGTCTGAAAAGTCGTTTTACAGACGATAATTTTCGTGATAACGTCATAGGAAAACATTGATAAAAAAATTGTATACTTTTTTTTTTAATTTTCAAATATTATTTACAGTTTTTATTTTCAAATTTAATTTAAATAATTTGTTTAATATAATCACGAACAATTAGTTATAAAGCCCGCCTTAACCTGTTTGATATTTTACAAGATTTTCTCACACGGTGGTTGGCCGGTTCTTGCACGCTCGGTTCAGGCGGAACGTGACAATTGTTTTCGTGCGTGCAGCCGGCGTTCATCGATTTATAAGACGTTATCACGTCAAAAACATGGGTGGGGCTGTGTCATGGACCCGGCCGTGTGTTGCACGTGTATACGTGTACGTTACAGGTAATGCTTTCTATACGAGATATAAAATACGATAAGAAGTCATCATTCACTTGCATAATTCCAACCGCCCCAGCTGCAGATGTACTGGCACCGCCGTTGATCCGCTCGGCCGCATTCATTATTTTACGTTCCCGGCACTGCTTCACTCGGTCATGTGGTGTTGTATTGGTAGCATTCGATTGCTTTTGGGAAGCCCTTTCCAACCATATACGATCTCTGTATTAGGATTTGGCTTTTTGAGGCGTATAGGCCAACATAATTTTTTTTTATTTTTTTTTTATTTTACACCATATATATTTATTGTAACTATTTTACACTAATGTGTTATATGTGCAATTGATAGATTTTGACGAGAGCTAACGATTGAAACTCAAACGAACGTCGTATCCTATCCGAGTCAAAAGTTACACGAAATGGAAATTTCGAAACGAAGCAAAATGACCTAAAAATGGCGGCGCTTCCCCCTCCACAACGCGCGTTGCGTCACAGTCCTCACATAGAGTTACGAACTCTTTGATCTTTTTGCTATCCAGTGGTGCAATTTAATTTTTGGATGCAAATGATAGATGTGTAGCTGCAACATCAAAAAACTGTATACCGCGATTTTGTTAACATTCGTTTTTTGAATTGTCTCCCACAATGGAAGCAATTTTAAAGACGTATTCACGTCAAAAAAAAAGCCAGTGACGTATAACCTCTAACCCCGGTAATGGGAAAATTCGTGTGCACAAGATATCCGTGGAAGGAATTTAGTCATGAAAAAAATAACAGCGCAGACAAACACAGTGGGCTAGCAACGACCAGACAGTTTCAACAAGAGCGGTAAATGCAGACAGACAACAAACCTGGTCAACGCAGTAAACATACGAACGAATTGATGAAACTAAACAGGTATTACGTTCAACACAACCATGACGGCACTTCATATGACAAAAGTTTTGACGTTTTGGGAATTGGCATCTGTACAAAAAAATGTATGTATGCAAATACTATATAACTTATACGACCTATCTATAAAATTTATCAATAATACAAAAACATATTTTAAAGATTACAGTGCAATAATAACTAAATAAATATGTTATAAGCACTTTAGAAGAAACTTCAAAAATAAAGAAATGCACAATTTTTAGGGCTTTCAGGAATTTGAAATACATGCTTCACACAGGTTTACTCTTGTGTATATTTTTACACTGATTTTCAAAGTTTTAACTAAATTAATTAAATTTTTAATGAGGAAAATCTTTGTCGTTTCCCACATGCCAAATAAATGCAGCACTAAAGATTGCCCAAGGGAGAAAAGCATTGTACTTTTCATTACGCTCCAAATGTTAAAAATGTTTAATTAAAAATCATTATTAATATATAGAATATAATTGATAATATTTTTAAAAAAAAAATTAAAGTAAAAAAAAAATAAAAAATTTTATATGTAGCATCTTAGCTATCGGTATACGACATATGGTAGGAGTAATATCGTGAATAGAACGGCAGTCATGTGGGACTGAAATATTTAACCACTGCGTTGTCGTCTGTGGCAGATGGTACAATACGTTAGAAAAGCCGAAGGGAGACTTACAATATTAACTGTTTAATGAATTTAAACAAAATTACTAGTATTATAATCAAATTCCTTTTCAATAAAAATCCTTGCCCAAAACCTGGGTTTTGTAAAAACTATTTTATTCAAGCATTTTTCGCTTTTTCGTTGCTGTTTGATTTTAAAATTTTGGTCCACATTTTGAGTGATTCGATAGTCGACGTAACTGCTCCGGCAAACAAACTCAAGTGACGTTGGGTGCGAAAACTACGTGTTATTCGCGACAATAATTGTAGCAGAAAACGCAATTTTGCGTGTATTTTTAACGCTCGGTATTATTTCAAAGAATTCTAAGATTAACTCTGCGTCCGAGTTTCGTGTTACAAGTTTATTTGTAGCACGAGAACACACGAATTTGTTCGTTACCGCTGTTATGCTGTTACACATCTCTGTGCGAGTACTGAGAGGCTCGCTAACTTGGTTTATTTTACCAAATCATAAACGTCGTTATTGGTGGGTCGTTACCACAACGCCGAAATACCACAACGCCGAATGTCAAAATTGACCACAACGCCGACAGCCAGAAAACTGCTGTGTACCACAACGCCGAAATAACAACTGAATGAATTTGTGTGTGTTTCTTAAATGTACCTTAACGCCGAAATACCACAATCAAACCTAACCTTACCTAACCTAACCTAGCATAATATAACCTAACCTAACTTAACCTAGCCTATCCTAGCCTAGCCTAATCTAGCCTAACCTAACCTAGTTTAACCTAACCCAGTCTAACCTTACCTAGTCTAACCTTACCTAGTCTAACCTAACCTAGTCTAACCTAACCTAGTCTAACCCAACCTTTGTGGCAGTCCTGCAATGACATTTTTCGGCGTTAGTGTATTTCGACATTATGGTTATTTTGGCGTTGTGGTGCGTCCCAGTTATATTATAGGTTGATGTTGATGAAGTGTGTTGCTGACCTGCTGAAGGCGGGCGGGAAGAGGAAGTCGACGGGCAGGCCGCTGATGATGACCCCCACGCTGCACGGCCGGCTCACGCCACTGAGCGCCTCGCGCGACAACACCACGTGCGACCCCTGGGCGCCTGGCTCTGAGGGGAAGCGCACCGCCTCGCCCGGTGACGTGACCTGCACCTCCATGAGCAGGTCGCCCACCAGGTGGCCGGCGCGGTAGTCGCCCCCCGGGTCCTCCTGGGTGGCCACCGCCGCCAGCGAGAAGCCCACCTCGTCCGAGAGGTTCAGCAGCCGCGCGCCCAGCTGCCCGCGCTCCGGCTGTCCCGGCAACCACGAGTACATCCACAACATGTGCATCCGCAACAAGTACATCCACAACAAGTACATCCGCAACAAGTACATCCACAACAAGTACATCCACAACAAGTACATCCACAACAAGTACATCCGCAACAAGTACATCCGCAACAAGTACATCCACAACAAGTACATCCACAACAAGTACATCCGCAACAAGTACATCCGCAACAAGTACATCCACAACAAGTACATCCGCAACAAGTGCATCCACAACAAGTACATCCACAACAAGTGCATCCGCAACAAGTACATCCGCAACAAGTACATCCGCAACAAGTACATCCACAACAAGTACATCCGCAACAAGTACATCCGCAACAAGTACATCTGCAACAAGTACATCCGCAACAAGTACATCCGCAACAAGTACATCCGCAACAAGTACATCCGCAACAAGTACATCCACAACAAGTACATCCACAACAAGTACATCCGCAACAAGTACATCCACAACAAGTACATCCGCAACAAGTACATCCGCAACAAGTACATCCGTAACAAGTACATCCGCAACAAGTAGATCCGCAACAAGTACATCCACAACAAGTACATCCACAACAAGTACATCCGCAACAAGTACATCCGCAACAAGTACATCCACAACAAGTACATCCGCAACAAGTGCATCCGCAACAAGTACATCCACAACAAGTGCATCCGCAACAAGTACATCCGCAACAAGTACATCCGCAACAAGTACATCCACAACAAGTACATCCACAACAAGTACATCCGCAACAAGTACATCCGCAACAAGTACATCTGCAACAAGTACATCCGCAACAAGTACATCCGCAACAAGTACATCCATAACAAGTACATCCGCAACGAGGACATCCACAACAAGTACATCCACAACAAGTAAAACCAAAACAAGTTCATCCACAACAAGCACGTCCACAACAAGTACATCCACAAAAAGTACATCCACAACAAGTACATCCACATCAAGTTCATCCACATCAAGTTCATCCACATCAAGTACATCGACAACTAGACAACAACATACACTTCGTGAACTCCGTCCACTTGAAAGCCCATAGCATGTCTAGTCAACAGCGTGGTCTATAACTACTATGTAGACTATGTATATTACATGTACAACGAGGGTGATAGCAAGACAGTGAGATATACAAACAATGTTATACACTATGTGAACTCCGACTACTTCAAGGCCTGGCTTTTAAGCTGCGTGGTAGATAAACAACTGCATTTATTATGTATATTATATATACAACAAGGGTGTTAGCAAGGCAGTGAGGTATAAAAAAATATTTACACTATGTCAACACCGTCTAATTCAAGACTGTATTGCTACAAAATAGTGTCCGCAGTGTCAGTGGGCTCAGATTATTATACGGGCATTTTATGTTTTGTGTTGTCCCAGTACCTTCAACAGTAAAAGTTACTTATAAACACTTGCCTGAATAGCTTTCCAGTATTAACTACGCACATTTATAAGCATAATAAAACAAAACAATACCAAATTATATTTTTCATTTTTTATTATGCTTGAATGAAACATCAATTAAAATGAATATGTATAGTTAAAATGTTTATTTTTTCTTTAGCAATATACGTTGACTTGCCGATTGGCTTTACACGATGTTGGGTAAAATATAGGCATAGATTTAACGGATGGGAAGGAATGCCAAAAAAAAATGCTATTCCTGTTGAGAACCGCATGTCCGGAAACGCAAACCTACAAAGTCACAAGCGCGCGAACAGTGGCACGCAAATTTGAATTACGTCACGCTGAAGGGTTTCACTCCACTGTATTGGAGGACGAGCGATGGCAGAGGATGTGAAGTTCAAATGCGACGAGTCTTTAGAGTTAGCCGTGCGTAGGAGCAAGCAGCAGTCACACTGCCGTGCTAAGGCCGTTTGTTATATCTGTAACCGTAGCATCCTACTCAGCAACTGTCAACGCTGTGCTAGTAGCTGATAACCAAATGTGGAAGAAAAAAAATAGTTGTTTGTAAAGTCGGTTTACGGAAGATAGTTTTACGTGACAACGTCATAACAAAACATTGATGAAATGGTGGCATACTTTTATGAATAAAATTGAATCATTTTTATTGAATTATCACTATTTTATATGGATACAAAGAAGGAGTGAAATTAAATCTACAATTTAATTGATAAATTTATTTTTATTTGCACTCATTAATTCTAATACTTTTATTACTTTAACGAACAGATTATTTTAACTATAACTTTTATACATGTTTTTTTATTTAACTTATTCCAATTTGTGTTATTCTGTTAAGGATAGGACGATGACAAGAAATGTAGGAAACGAATGGGAGTGTTTCAAGTTTAATTTGCCTCGAAAAAGTCAAATCGATGGTTGTTCCAATCAAGTGGAATAGAGATAGATGCGGCGCAAGCGTACAATGAGCGTAACGGCACACAGTGTAACGGGACACTTTTTCGTGCGTGCAGCCGGCGTTCATCGATTTATTAGACGTTGTCATGTCAAAAGAATCTGAACCAACATTCACGGCGCTATACGCCAGACTGCTAACTCTACGGGTGGTGTTCCAAGACGTTCGGGTAAGGTAGCGAATAAGCACTGCCTTGTTGGGACACAACCGTAACCAAACCTGAGGCCGTGTTCCAGAACATGTCCAAACCGAATACCAGTATGGAAACAAACCAGCAAACGTTTAAATAAACAGTGACCAGCGCTATGAACTGTTTTCAAAGACCTCTAGCGGATGTTTCGCAAACATAGATGCAATTATTACGGCAAAAAAAAACGAGAGATGGCAGCACCATCGCACAAAAATAGTAAAGCATTTTTAATTTTCTCAAGTACTTTTAAAATTGTAATTATTATTTTTTCTATTAAAGTATACAAAATGTATTCTAGGATAGTTTCGCGAACATAAAGTTTCATTAACCACACCAACACGCTTTATACGTCCAACTTTGACCACAAAAATTAATATTTACGAGTTAATGGTGCAAGACGCTGGTACACCGCCTGGACTAAATCAACGAAAAAGTGAGCTCTGCGCATGCGCGGAATATGGGCAATAGATCGACAACGGATAGGACACCAAAATCCGTTCCCTAAGAATAAGGGATTGTCCGTGTCCTATCTTGCACTAGGAGTACGGTTAGGGCACAGTTGTAGCGTGTTCAACACCTGAACCCTTATAATTTGTGTCTTGAAATACCAGCCTAAACGTCTCAGCCCTCTCTTGGTCTTCCACTCACAGGAGCTCTGGAACTCCACTGTCTTGCGTTTTCTCAGCCGGTGGAGCAAATTCAAATTTACGCACTTACGTACGCGTCTTTAACTTTGCACGTTTGAGTTTACGGGCGTATGTTCTGCAAAAAAAAATTGCTTGTTCTAACATTCCCTTCCATCCGTTAAATTTATGCCCCGAAATTTCCGAACATTCTGTACAACGGGTTGAAATAAAAACACTTCGAAAAATTATTACCCATTAAAACTTTGCTAAATAAAGTTTGCTTTTATTGAATTTTATTCTGAGAAATTCGATACATGCGATAAGTTTCGTATATAGTGAAAATATGGCTGCATGTTTTATTTTATTATGAAACTTTATTTTCAGTGGTTTGAAGTTGGCAATACCTTGGTAAACATATGTTTAGTAATTCGCAGTAATCATTTCATTGGAAAAAATGTAGTGTATAAAATTTCACTGTGCATACAAGTTTGAGAGTAACTGTTTTTAGCCACTGTAACTTCCACGTTGTATTTCAATGTGCTTTCAACGTACGCCAAAACAAATGATCCTACAAGGGCTGCTTTACCAAAGATATTGTCTGTTTCCGCATGGAGCAAGTTTTCTCAAAGTGAAGCCAACGAAACCGCATACTTTCCAAGCCACGCGTGGAAAATTGTTTTTTTGATGTGTAACATCTTATCCCTCGGTATATGGCATTTTGTAGGAGTATTTTCGTGAATTTAATGGAAGTCGCATGGAACGGAAATGTGTAACATCCGTGCTGCCATATGTGGCGGATGGCAAAAACCAAAGTTCATAATACTAAAGAGGATCCTTATATTATTAACCGTTTAATCAATTTTAACAAGATGGTCAGCATTTTAACCAAATTCCTTGTAGAAATTCAAGTCCGAATGCGGGTTTTATAATTTTATCGTCTTTTTTCACTTTTATCGTAGCCGTCCCCTTTCATAGTTTAACATTTTGCTCTGCTAATCGAATGTTTCGATAGATAAAATGGCTGCTCTGACAACGAATTCTAGCGGCGGGTGCGGAAACTGCGTGTGATTCGCGTGCATAAATTTAGTTGAAAACACAATTTGCGCACGTTTATCACGCTCGGCATTATTTCAAAGAATTCTACGTACAATTTCGTGTCGGATTTCGTTTTATAATTGGCCCTCTCCCGATGACTCCGAACCACCCCGCGGTGCTGTTATACCTAGGAAACACTCATACCTTAGATACACTCATGCCTTAGAAACACTCATACCTTAGAAACACTCATGCCTTAGAAACACTCAAGACATAATTTTCAACGTAATGCCTGTTCTAAATTTTATGGTTTAGCTTGTGAGTGTTCTAGGTCACGTGGGTTGGCATTGTGTGCGTCTGAGTTCCGTGTTTCCAAGTGTAGTGTCCCAGGACTACCCGAGTTCTTACTACGGTAAACGTCTAGACGAGGGCCTGGTTCTGTTATCATGTAGTGCAGAGCACCGTTTAGTGTGTGCTCATTCAGAGATAACAAGAAATATGCGTGATAACACACCTTAAAATATTCCGTTATTTCGGCAAGTTTTATTTAGAGGTGTAAAAGTAACGAAAAAAAGCGTACCCGTATATATGCGTTACTATAACAATTAGTACTCGTTACTATCGTATCGTTACGTTACTCGTTACTTCTGATACCACATAACATGCTATGTTATGTTGCAGCAACGAATCGAGTCATATTGCGTACGCGTACAGTATGACGTCTCGTAAATAATAATAAATAGAATACAAACAATTAACAATATTTGATAATTAACAGTTTTTGTTAACCAAGAAATAATTAAATCTCATTAGAGCGGCTTTATTATATTATCTCTTTTAAGATAAGAACAAAAAAAAGTGAAAAACGCGATAATTAAAAAAAACATAAATATTTCTAATTTGAAAAAAAATACTTTCTTACGTTGTTTCTGTTTCAATCTCAAACTTTGTCTACACACACAATACCTTTAATAAACAGTAAAAAACTTGGACGACGAATTTCCAAATTATACTTTTCTTAATAAACATACATCGTTCTTTGTAACGTTCATTCATCATATATATCCGCGCAGGCGTAAAACATACGAAAAATGCGAGTAACGAAATGCATTCGTGTGTAACGTTTCGTTACTCGTTACTAGATGGCGCTCCCGTTACTCAGTGCCTAATACATACGGTTTGCTGCAGCTCTAGTTTTATTAGATAATACGTAAAACATGTAAGAGCGTGCTTGCAAAATGCACAAAAATTCAGTTACAAAAAAGTAACGTATTAAATACGTAAGAAAAAATAAAGTTAAAAAACACGTAGGTTCAATATTTTAATAGAAAGAGCTAGTACTAGAGTTGCAAATGCAAATTCTTAAGCAAGGCTTTTAAAAAGATTTACACAATATGAACAAATATCTTAACTTTGTGCAAGCTTTTAATTACATGTTAATACTCAGACAGCTAAACACGTCAAAGAGATACTAAACAAGGACTATAACGCATGTATGAAATGCGTTTTCCAGCTTCAAACAGTTTAACATCTTACACAATTACGACGCACGCATGCGTTCAAGGTCATCAAACAACTATTGCCGTACCGCGGCACGCAACTAACAAATTTATTTCCTAATGGCTAAAACATTTAAAGCATACACGGGGCAGCCAAGCTCCCGGAGTAAAATATGTTAGAAAACATTAGATATTAGCAAACTTGACACGAAACAGAGTCGCTTAAGCTATTTGCATGGAACCCTCTTTGTTTCTTTACAAGCAACTATGAACTAGCTTGAGTCCTTTGAGGCTCATTGCTATGACTGTATGTGGATCAGGAAGGGCGTAAGACCGTACTTTCGTTCTTGTTTTGGCCATTAATCCCTTCTCTGGTTCAGAATGAAACGTCAAATACATGCGTGTTAAATGGGCACGACTAGGCCCGCAACAGGCACCAAAAGCCTACACAGAAAATTAAATGATGAAAGCAATACAGTATAAGGTCTCAAAAGGATTTACGTAAAGAAATTTTAAAGAAAACACAATTAAAACATACCGTAACTACAGGCGTCCGGAAAACGCCCAAAACTTGGTCTCGTTGGTCGACATCAGAGCAAAGTTACATTACAACTTACAATCACAGTAATTAAGCTTTTGAATTTATACGATGGCGCTCCCAAATAAAGACAGAGAAAAAACACGTGAGGTACAACTACGTTACTTTTCTGCAGCCATAGTGCAACACAGACACAAACGACCACGCATGATAACTTTAACAAATGAGAACTTCAAACAGAAACATATGCCATCCATGCAAAGCCCGAAGTTCCCGTTTCGCACAAGTAATTATATACCGCGACAGTGACCTTGACTAATGCAAAATACAAGATTCTGACCTGAAAAAGGCGGAGGTCTCGCCGACACCCGTATTTATGCATAAAGCTGGAGCTTCTGCGCATGCGTCGACAGAAGAGGGGCGAAAAAATGAACAAAAAAACGTGACGTCACAGCAGAGAGACGGGAAATGAGGGGGGGCGGCCGGCGCGCGTGGTAACGTCTTCACAAGTTATTACAGTTCAAAAATCTGTGTGTCTAAGTTGTAGAAGTTCAAAGTTATGATTTTCTAAGTTGTGTGTTTCTAAAGCACATTCTTCTAAGTTATGACACTTCTAAGATGTGTGTTTCTAAGTTACTGTTTTCTAAGTTCTCATTTATAACCGTTATAATCTTTGTGGGTTATTATAGAAAGTTTAAAGTTATGGGTGTTCTAAGCTGTGTGATTCTAGGTTAAGTATATCTAAGTTATGATCATTCTAACTTATAACGGTTCTTAGTTATGTGGATTATTTTCGAGAATACTAAGTTGTGGCTGTTCTGAGATGTGTGTTTCTTATTTATGATCTCTCTGATATATAGCGGTTATAAGTTATGTGGATTTTTACTAGAATTCTAAGTTATGACAGTTAAAAACAATATGCTTCTAAGTTATGACAATTCTAAGTGCATTATTTCTAAGTTATTACAATTCTAAGTAGATTATTTATAAGTTTTGGCTGTTCTAAGTAGCGTGTTTCTAAGGGGCGACTGAAATGCTGCCCCTTGGAAGGGCAGCCCTTCAGGATTTTTCTGGCAATGGTTTGTTTGTACAGAGAATGGAAGGGCAGGGCAGCCCATCCAATTTCTGAAAACATGTTTCTTTAAGTGTTTAAATAATCCTGAAAACTTGCCCCTTGGAAGGGCAGCCCATCAGGATTTTAATGACAGTAGTGTTTTTGAAAGGTTGTCTGAATTGTTGCCCCTTTGAAGGGCAGCACTTCAGGATTTTTCTGACAGTGGTTAGTTTGTAAAGTGACCTAACCTAATCTAACCTAACCACTGTCAGAAAAATCCTGAAGGGCTGCCCATCCAAGGGGCAACATTTCAGGCAACCTTTCAAAAACACTTCTGTCAGAAAATTCCTGAAGGGCTGCCCTTCCAAGGGTCAACAATTCAGACAAACTTTCAAAAACACCACTGTCAGAAAAATCCTGATGGGCTGCCCTTCCAAGGGGCAACAATTTAGGATTATAAAATTACGAAAATAGACACATTTTAAGCAGTCGCTTTACAAACTAACCACTGTCAGAAAAATCCTGAAGGGCTGCCCTTCCAAGGGGCAAGTTTTCAGGATTATTTAATCACTTAAAGAAATATGTTTTCAGAAATTGTATGGGATGCCCTTCCAGTCGCTGTACAAACAAACCATTGCCAGAAAAATCCTGAAGGGCTGTCCTTCCAAGGGGCAACAATTCAGCTCCCCCGTTTCTAAGCTATGGTCGTTCAAATGTCTAACAGTTGCAGTTCGGAGAGTTCTAAGTGGTGGTTGACTCATGACTCACGGGCTCGAGCTGCAGCCACGAGGTGTCCGAGTGCAGCAGGTGGCCGAGCGCCGAGGCCACGCGCCAAGTGAAGGCGCTGCTCTCGTTCAGCCTGCCGCCGCCGCCGCCAGGGGCGCCCTGGTCGCCGGTCTGGTTGGCGTGCAGCGCGCACGAGGCGTTCAGCACCTCCAGCAGGTCCGGGATCTCGTGGCCGAAGAACGACTCGTTCACGGCCAGCTGCTGCACCATCTGCACGATGTCCGTGGCAGGCACGTTCTGGGCCACCTGCAAGCGGGCACGCCGCTCACTGAACCCGAGTCAGACCCGCCGCTCACCGACCCCGAGTCAGATCCGCCGTTCACCGACCCCGAGTCTGACCCGCCGTTCATAGACCCCGAGTCAGTCCCGCAGCTAATCGACCCCGAGTCAGACCCGCCGTTCACTGACCCCGAGTCAGACCCGCCATTCACCGACCCCGAGTGAGACCCGCCGTTCACTGACCCCGAGTCAGACCCGCCGCTCACCGACCCCGAGTGAGACCCGCCGTTCATTGACCCCGAGTCAGACCCGCCGTTCACCGACCCCGAGTCAGACCCGCTGTTCACCGACCCCGAGTCAGACCCGCCGTTCATCAACCCCGAGTCAGACCCACCGTTATCCAACCCCGTCAGACCCGCCGTTCACAGACCCCGAGTCAGTCCCGCCGTTCACAGACCCCGACCAGACCCGCCGTTCACAAACCCTGAGTCAGACCCACCGTTCACCGACCTCTAGTCAGACCCCCCGTTCACCGACCCCGAGTCAGACCCGCTGTTCACAGACCCCGAGTCAGACCCGCTGTTCACCGACCCCGAGTCAGACCCGCTGTTCACCGACCCCGAGTCAGACCAGTCGTTCACTGAACCCGAGTTAGACCTGCCGTTCACCGACCACGAGTCAGACCCGCAGCTAATCGACCCCGAGTCAGATATTACTAGCCATGTTTGTTTGCGTTTTAAAATACGTGAAAATGTTTTTCAAGTATAAGAACAACTAGGTTTCTGTATTACTTTGTAGTGTGTATTTATTTTAATCTAATTTCTAATTTGTTCTTGGATCTTTTTTTAAAATTAAATTGTTAAGTAACCGTGAGGTTCAATCTCATTGGTTGCCGGTTTTTACGTTTCCGTGTCTTTGTAGAACAGTTTCAGAAAAAGGTGGTTGTCTGTAAAGTCGGTTTACGGACGATAATTAGCCTATACGTGATAACGTCATAAGAAAACATTGATGAAAAATCGCATACTTTTTAATTTTCCAATTTTATTTACAGTTTTTGCAAATTTAATTTTAATAATTTTTTTTTTAAATATAATCACGAACAATTAGTTAAAAAGCCCGCCTTAATCTGTTTTATATTATAGAAGATTTTCTCGCACGGTGGTTGGCCGGTTCTTGCACGCTCGGCTCAGGCGGAACGTCACAATGTGACATGCTTTTTAGTGCGTGCAGCCGGCGTTCATCGATTAATAAGACGTTATCACGTCAAAAAATTTCGGCCGCGTCCCGACACAGTATGCCCCAATTCGTTTAAGTTAAATATCCGTACATGAGGCAAAGTTGAAGAGGTAACTTATTAGAACCTAACTAAAAGTGCAACACTAAGGAGTTGGCCGCTAGATTACGTAAACAACGAGAGGGAATAACGAATAAAGTAGAAAGTCAGACAACTGAAAGAACATTATCAGGATATTCGACGCCATGTTTTGTTACAAATTGTCAACTCCAGTGTGAACCTTTTTTTGTTTTATGGTTCGAATGGATTACTCAAATATGAAGATTCTTTTCTAAAGCGAGTGGCTTGGGTAAGCTGTTGTAAAAGTAAAAGTTATGTAAATGTCTAGTAGGTCGTGACTAAAATGAACAGTTGGTTGGATCAGGTGTGTTACATTAATAGTGCGTAAAACCAGTAGTTTTTCAATGATATCGATTCTAAAATAAAAGTTACGTCATGTAAGGTCAGTGGGTTTTAAAATACTCTAAATTCATAAAAATAATGATACTCATAGAAATTTTTGAGGTGTAAACATCTTAGCTCTTGAAATACAGCATTTGGTAGGAGTAATTTGTGAATGAAACTGAAGTCAATTGTTTTGGTTCGAACAAAATAGGTATCAAAAAATGGCATCGCACCAAATGACTTCTTACGGGAAGTCAGTGTAGCAGCTGGGAATCGAATGCTGAAGTGTCCGAAACTGGCCAGAAATTTTCCTGAATGTTCTGGAAACATTCAGTATGTTATAGATAATATTTCCATAATTTTGGAGAATATTCTTTAATGTTCCATAATGTTATATAATCTTAAAGAAGGTTTGAAAATGTTCTAGCATGTTCCGGAATATTTCATTATCCTCCGGAATGTTCCATATGTTCTAGATGGTTAAATGATGTTCTAGAATGTCCCAGAAGGCCTTCGAAGAGTCTTTCTATTCCGGTTTGATACCAGCTGGCTAGTTTTGTCCGAGCAAAGCGAGAGTAACTCCAGCTAGTAGTGCATAAAATTAGACGTTTTATTAAATATGAGACCTTCAAAATACTCCGAAATCCTGAAAATGTATGGAATATTGCCAACCGCAAAATTGCGCGAGCAGCGGATTTTGATAACGTTCGAGAACTGACCCGGGATAAGTGAAACCTAGGCTTCCCGGCTGGATCAAGCATGCCGCAAAGAAACGTCACATTTTTTTTCAGAGTGGTAAGAAGACTCGTCTCCTCGTCAAACCTATAATTTTTTTTTGTTTGTGGGAAACGTGACGGAAGTTTTCGTTGATTTTCTCGTGGCACTCCCATTTCCTTCTTTCAAATCACTCCATCGTTGCACAATATTATTTTCACATCTCGTCTGCTCCTTAGGATCTCTATGACGAAATGTTAAATCGTAGTTCATCTACATTCATATTCTTGAAAAAAGTTATAAAAATTTGATCAGACCATTCCTTAATAATTTTTTTTTGTATTATATGATTGGTTTGGAAAAAAAATTTTTTTAATATGACAAAGACAATGTGTAAGACAAACCTGCGTTTCAGACAATGTTCAGAACGGAAACATTTATTCGGAAAATTTTCCCACTTACATCTGTTACTGTTAAAACAAAAGTTTAGAATGACATGTTTACCGTTTTCTGTTTGCTACATTTTACAGAACTACATAAACCGTTGCCCTTTCTCTGCTAGTTTTTTTTTTTTTTTTTCGAGTATACAGCACTTCAAATGAAATGTTTGTCGTTTAATACCGTTCCTAACACGTGGACGGTAACTCGAAAGAACTTGGACTTTTAGAATAAAAAATGCCATGTTGCCATTCGAGGCTCGGACATTCTGTTTGAATTTTTTTTTTTTTTTTCATCTCCGGCCGCCGAAAGGTTTGAAAATTCTGGTGGGCGCGCGAGGAAGTTCTTTGAGTCCTTATCGAGTGCCATTGAAAAAGACCTACCCACGACCCATTCGTCCAACTTCTATCGACAACCCCTCTTTTCTCCGAGACCACCCCCCGCCCTTGCTAGTTTATGCCGCGCGCGCCACTGGACGTCAAACGAAGCAAGAGGGGTGGAGTGGGGAGGGGGACTCCACTGCGCACGTAATCTGCTTGATGCACGCAATAGCGTTGGGCCTGTTTGCCGTGGAGGGGGAGGGGGGAATGACGTCACGTGGGCGGGTAAGAGAAACAAATTAAATGGATTTCTCGTCAAGTCGGTCGCGTAAAACCAACGCCGCACACCCTTCTGTCCCCTTTCCAAACTCCCCCCCCCCCTCTCCACTGACCCAGCTGTGGTGACCCTAGCCGCGGTACAGTCCAATTAAATAAAACGCGGGCGCTGGTGTACCGGGTTCGTTGCGGTAGCCAGCTGCCGCCAGCAGGGATGTTTTTTATCACGCTGACGTAAACATTTCACTGGAGTGAAGTCCGCACAGCCGCATGTTAATATACCGCCAGGACACTCACATATCAACTTGCGTGTCAACCAAACAAACAGCTCGTCAATAGCTATTTTTTATCCTCAAAAACAGTGGTCGAATAAAAGTGGCCACCACAAAAAAACAATTTTAAAAAATTTAAACGGAATTCCAATATATATATATATATATATTTTTATGTTCAGGAAACAAAAAAACGAACGGTTCCAGAGCTACATGAATTTTAAGTGGTCATTGTACCCGCAAAATGTTATGTTCGCACGTTATATTTTAAACTTTTAAAAAATATTTTTTTGACATTTATAACAAACATACAATGGTTCACTTTACAGGAGGAAGGGGGGGGGGTTATTATTATATGTACCAATCACGCCCTTTTAACTTTAATATTCTTGTCATCCTGGGTGGATGGTACTTGGTTTCATGTTCAGATAGAATAAAACTATATATAAATACGAGGGTTATTTTTTTTTCAACCTCCGATCGGCTCTAATAAAAAAACGGGAATGAATTGGGAAATTATTTTAATGTCAAAAGAAACGTACATCTTTACTCTATTTTTCCACATAATCACCGTGCAGATTGAGGCATTTGTCGTACCCATGCAACAGCTTTCCAATACCCTCTGCATAAAATGATGCCTCCTGCCTATTCAGCCACGTTTTAACAGTGCTCTGCAGTTCATCATTGGTGTTGAAGCGTTGTCCTCCAAGCCACTTTTTCAACGTGGGGAAAAGGTGATAGTCACTCGGTGCCAAATCCGGACTGTAAGGAGGGTGATCAAACACTTCCCATCTTCAACTGAGGTGTGAGTTGGCCACTCCATATGGTTGGTGTAAGGGGGTTAAAACTACGAGACGTGTCGATTCGTGTACGAGCGATTAGGGTATCGATTAATGGGCATGCCATGGAGAAATGAAACTGTAATCACACTGCAGGGCACTGTTAAAACGTGGCTGAATAGGCAGGAGGCATCATTTTATGTAGAGGGTATTGGAAAGCTGGTGCATCGGTACGACAAATCCCTCAATCTGCACGGTGATTATGTGGAAAAATAGAGTAAAGATGTACGTTTCTTTTGACATTAAAATAATTTCCCAATTCATTCCCGTTTTTTTTATTACAGCCGATCGTAGGTTGAAAAAAAATAACCCTCGTATATATATTATAATTGGTAAATTGTGCTGGAATAGCAACACAAATAAATGACTTTATTAAACTGTATACTATATTATACTGTTTATCTTTCCCGAAAGAAAGAAATAATTACGTTTGCAAAAATTTGCTTTCTTAAAAATGTTTTAAGTTTCAAAGCTTCAAGGCAAGGATTCTCAGCAGCAAGGAGGTAATTCGACGAACACATAATGACGTCAGTTAACAGCTTTAATTAATGTCGCGGGCAGGTCGTGTCGTGAATGTTTTGGTTCCATCACGGAACTCATGTAGCCGATGGGGAATTGTGGCCGAAGTGAAAAGGAGGGGAGGGGGGAATAAGTGTTGAACGGTAATAATCTCCCCCATTTTACGGCCATTAGCAGCTTGAGTCGCTGTTATCGCGTGTTGGTAGCTGGTGGAATCCGGGGTCGACAGTTTAATACTCTTGCTGTGATAGGCGGAGGAGGATGGATGGAAAACAGAACCTACGGCGTGGGAGGATGGGGTTTTTGAAGTTCCTTCCGTGGTCAGTTTGTGATGATCCGAGTTTGCTTGAGTGGGTTTTTGATACGTGACTTCATAGCTCTCGGTAAACGCCATTAGGTGGGAGTTATTCCGTAAATGCAACGGAATTAAACACCGAAATGTGTAACAAACAGTGCTGTTATCTATGGCTATGGCTCGGACCAAAGATTACAAAGCTAAGCATATAAACTTTTTATTAATAACTGTTTGATGAATTTTAACAATTAGAAATTATTTTAATAAAATTCCTTGACGAAAATCGTGGCATAGAATTATTCAAGTTTTTTTTTCTCTCGCTTTCATCGGAGCAGTTTCTTTATACATTTTAAAATTTCGGTGTGCAAATCGAATGATTCTATAACCGACGTAGCTGCTCAGGCAGCGAATTCTAGCGGTGGGTGTGGGAACTACGTGTGATTCGCGTCTGGAAATGTGGTTGTAAACACAGTTTGCGAATATTCATCACGTTCGGAATTATTTTAAATAATATTAACGCAAAATTTTGTATTATTAGTGTATTTTGAACAGGAGGACACATGAATGTGGTCATTTCCGAGGTTATATGTTGCACTTAGCTGGCAAGTACTGAGGGAATCGCTCACTTATTTTTTAATCCCTCTCTCTCATTGATCGGGACGTATTCAACAAATGTTACAACACCACCAGTTTTAAACTGGTCTAAAGAGGGATGTGGGATGAGGAAGGCTAGGGGGCAACAGGTCTCTAGTTTCGTGTGTTTCGCACTTTTCACCTGCCTGGCAGGATTCCCGTATGTTAGTCATGGTGTCTTTCAACTAACACGACTAATTACATTTCCAAGCACGTTCAGATTTAATTCCCTTGACATCCCTGTAACCGTCTGGCCGCTGTAGGCTCTGTGTACTCCACCCGATGCCTGAACTAGCCATTGCGTCTTTCAATCAACACAACTAATTACATTTCCAAGCACATTCAGGTTTAATTCCCTTAACATCCCTGTAAAAGTCTGGTCGCTGTAGGCTCTATGTACTACACCCGATGCATGTACTAGACGCACAGCGAACCGCGGTAATGCTAGATGCCCTGCAGACTCTTAACGTCCTGTTTGCTTAACGCATTTCCTATAAGTCCTGTTCATGACTACCCAGCAAAGCGCTGTCACCGGCATGACGTCAGAGCGATCCAAACATCTCGCTTCCTGGCTGAACACAAGTCTCCTTTGCACCATCGTGGATTTGGCAACGCCTCAGAGGACGTGTTATCGTTCCGAAGTTATTCTCACGCTTAGATTGCAGTACAAAGCACTGTTGCCAAATTGGTATCACACGAACATTAAAATGCTTAATCGTTATACCATCTGTAATGAAGGTGATTTTTAATTTTGTTAATTTTACTATTTGTGTATTTTTCTAAATCTATAAAATAGTGTATTTTAACAGTATTATTAGAGTTGTATACATTATAAAAAAAATATCAACTATAAACACAAATTATTATTTAACATAAATTATTGGTAGCAGTCATTCAGTATTAATAATACATCATCGTATTAATTATTTGCTATGCTAACACAGCGCAAAGATTTTTAATATTCAATGATACATAATTATTTGATGACTAAAATGTTTTTGAAACTATTATGTATTTTTTCCCTTACGTTTCTTTGGTAGTAAGAATTGAAAATTTTAATATTATATTCTTGATTAAATAAACATTGAAAATGTATTTCCAAAATTCCCAATACAAATTTTTCTTGAAAAATAATAAATTTAAAAGTACATTTAAAATTATTAGCATTACATTTTATGGTGGTGTCTAAAAATGTTCTGCTCTTTGGGTATATGTAGCAACAGAGCGAACTGAAAAAAGGACAGTAAAAACGAAAAAGACTTGGAAAAAAAAAAGGTTGTCTATAAAGTCGGTTTACGGACGATAATTTTACGCGATAACGTCATAAGAAAACATCAATGAAAAACTGCATACATTTTTTTAATTTTTAATTATTATTTAAAGCTTTTTTGCAATTTAAATTTATAAAAATTTGTTTCAATATAATCACGAACAATTAGTTTTAAAAAAAACCGCCTCAACCTGTTTGATATTAGGTATAGAAGATTTTAATCGCACGGCGGGTTAGGCCGGTTCTGACACGCTCGGCTCAGGCGGAACGTGAAAAAAAAAATTCGTGCATGCAGCCGTCGTTCATCGATTTATAGGACGTCAAAAAAAAAAATACTGACCCCTGGATGTGCACCTGATGTTCTACAAGAAATGTTATGAGATGCTTGGTGGTGGTGGTGGGGGGAAGGGAGTGTGGGTGTGTGAGGGGTACCATGTCCTTGGCCTGCTCGATCCAGCGGTGGTGGCACTCGCCGTAGTCGGGCTGCCGGCCCCAGAAGTGCGCGCCGTGGCTGCAGTACCACCACGCGAAGCCCAGTTCCCCCGCCGGGCAGCGGCGCCGGCGGTACATGCCGCAGGGAGACGTCCACTCCAGGCCGTACAGGTCCCTCTGGCGGCAGTGGCCGAAGCAGCGCGCCGGGTGCTCGGGTCTCGGGGGCGGCGGGGGCGGCGGGGGCGGGTGCCTCGTGGTGCCGCCGCCTCCCCGGGAGAGCGCGCCCGCCTCGCAGGCCGCGTGCGACGGCGGCGCCGCCCCCGAGGCCGCCACCAGCTCCCAGCTCAGCTCCGCCCCTGGAGGCACACCAGGGGGAGGAGATATGTTTGGGAATTTACAGGTAATCCAATATGTAATGTGATGTCGCAAACCATGAGGTAATCCAAGATGTCACGAGATGTCTCAAACTAGAGGTAATCCAAGATTTCACGTGATGTCGCAAACCAGAGGTAATCGAAGATGTCATGTGATGTCGCAAACCATCAGGTATTCCAAGATATCACGTGATGTCGCAAACCAGAGGTAATCCAAGATGTCACGTGATGTCGCAAACCAGATGTAATCCAAGATGTCATGTGATGTCGCAAACCATCAGGTAATCCAAGATGTCACGTGATGTCGCAAACCATGAGGTAATCCAAGATGTTATGTGATGTCGCAAACCATCAAGTAATCCAATATGTAATGTGATGTCGCAAACCAGAGGTAATCCAAGATATAGTGTGTGATGTCTTAAACCCGAGGTAATCCAATATGTCGTGTGTGATGTCATAAACCAGAGGTAATCCAAGATTTCACTTGACGTCGCAAACCAGAGGTAATCCAAGATGTCATGTGATGTCGCAAACCATCAGGTGATCCAATATGTAATGTGATGTCGCAAACCAGAGGTAATCAAAGATATCGTGTATGATGTCGTAAACCAGAGGTAATCCAATATGTCGTGTGTGATGTCATAAACCAGAGGTAATCCAAGATGTCACTTGACATCGCAAACCAGAGGTAATCCAAGATGTCACGTGATGTCTCAAACCATCAAGTAATCTAAGATGCCATGTGATGTCGCAAACCATGAGGTAATCCAAGATGTCATGTGATGTCGCAAACCATGAGGTAATCCAAGATGTCACTTGATGTCGGAAACCATGAGGTAATCCAAGATTTCACGTGATGTCGCAAACCAGAGGTAATCCAAGATTTCACGTGATGTCGCAAACCAGAGGTAATCCAAGATGTCACGTGATGTCGCAAACCAGAGGTAATCCAAGATGTCACTTGACGTCGCAAACCAGAGGTAATCCAAGATGTCACGTGATGTCTCAAACCAGAGGTAATCCAAGATGTCACGTGATGTCGCAAACCAGAGGTAAACCAAGATGTCATGTGATGTCGCAAACAAGAGATAATCCAAGATGTCACGTGATGTCTCAAACCAGAGGTAATCCAAGATGTCACGTGATGTCGCAAACCATCAGGTAATCCAAGATGTCACGTGATGTCTCAAACCAGAGGTTATCCAAGATGTCACTTGATGCTGCAAACCAGAGGTAATCCAAGATGTCATGTGATGTCGCAAACCATCAGGTAATCCAAGATGCCATGTGATGTCGCAAACCATGAGGTAATCCAAGATGTCATGTGATGTCGCAAACCATAAAGTAATCCAAGATGTCACTTGATGTCGAAAACCATGAGGTAATCCAAGATGTCATGTGATGTCGCAAACCATCAAGTAATCCAATATGTAATGTGATGTCGCAAACCAGAGGTAATCCAAGATATCGTGTGTGATGTCTTAAACCAGAGGTAATCCAATATGTCGTGTGTGATGTCATAAACCAGAGGTAATCCAAGATTTCACTTGACGTCGCAAACCAGAGGTAATCCAAGATGTCATGTGATGTCGCAAACCATCAGGTAATCCAAGATGTCACGTGATGTCGCAAACCAGAGTTAATCCAAGATGTCATGTGATGTCGCAAACCATCAGGTAATCCAATATGTAATGTGATGTCTCAAACCAGAGGTAATCCAAGATATCGTGTGTGATGTCGTAAACCAGTGGTAATCCAAGGTGTCACTTGATGTCGCAAACCATGAGGTAATCCAAGATGTCACGTGATGTCTTAAACCATGAGGTAATCCAAGATGTCATGTGATGTCGCAAACCATCAAGTAATCCAATATGTAATGTGATGTCGCAAACCAGAGGTAATCCAAGATATCGTGTGTGATGTCGTAAACCAGTGGTAATCCAAGGTGTCGTGTGTGTTGTTGTAAACCAGAGGTAATCCATTATGTAATGCAATGTCGCAAACCCCACTGATGTTTATCTGATGTTTTTCGTTCAAGTACCGTTCAAATACTGCAACCTGTACTGAAATATTCGTGTATAATATTATATTGAATGTTTTTTTTTTGTTTCTGAAACTTTCGATGTCGTTTTAAAGCATTCTTGCACTGATTGGGTGTTTGATATGGATAAAAAAAAAGTGAATCGTCAAGAGCAGAATCATTTTTATTTAAACCGTTATGTATTTAGTTTCTACAATATTTTTTTTTACTTTCTCATGGTATGTTTTATTCTATAAATTTAATTAATTTAATAATATTTGGTTGTGTTTGAGATGTTAAAATTATTATTTTATCTTTAGTAAATGACTGCCTTTGTTTATGACCAATATAAAAAATACATTACTATTTATAACAATTGAAAAACAAGTTCAATGTCAATTTTGTTAGTTATTTTATAAGTTAATCAAGGCGATAATAAATTAAAATTAAATATAACTTTTTTTTCTTTCGATTGGTTCTCAATATCATTGATTTAATACATATATTTGGGTGACTAATGTAATAATATTTTTTTAAATTAAACAATGATGTTGGAATGAAAATGGAAAAGGAGTTGAATTTTATAACATTTTCTTTTACCAAATGGTCTTTCTCTAATGCACTCGTTTTTTGTTTTTAAAGTATTTTTATTCTGCTTGATTGTTTATGTTTACTTATGAATCTTAGCGCACCTTCCAACGAGTAGTAATTATTGCAATGGAAAACATTTTTTGAAATCATTATTTTGTACAAATATCATTGCTGGTTTGCACTTTATGTCATAGAGAATACCCGAAGAACGGACAGAGAAAGATGAATACACTTAGGAAATAAGCCAAAATTGTCTTATGTAAAATTCTTAATGTAAAGACAGCACAGAAAATTACGTGTAATATCACAGCACCGACGAATACTTTGCACTGAGAGCCACGAGACAAATGCCACAAAAACCATTAATACAGAAAAACAACAACTTTGGACAACACAGCGACAGACGGAGAAACCCAACGATGATAAACAGCTCATGTGAACAACACACTGGTAATACAGCGGTGCACATGCGAAGCCAGCAATGAAATTAAGCAGGTATTCTAATGACACAATGATGACAGCACAGACGAAAACAAATAGGCTTTCCAAGTCAAAAAAAAAGTTGCGAGGTTTCGGGAACTGACTAGTTGAATATTCAGCTCCACAATCCCTTGCCTTTATGGACTGGATTTGGACTCGCCTCAAAAGCAATATGCTCGTTAAGAAAGCTGGGGCCTTGAAACATTATTACGTAACTATTGACTACTGCAAAGTACTCAAACTTATATTAAACAGATCTAGCTTCAGAAAATGTGTAAAAATAATTTTAAAGTATTGTCATAAATGTTTAAGAGAATAATACCGTTTATTTGTTTAAATTAATATATTTTAGTGTTTTAAAAAAAAAGATGATTAGTTAAAACACGAAAATTCAAAATAATGTGAAATTTTTTAAAATAATATTTTTTTTCCTGTTCGAATTATGTATATATCTTTTTTGTTTTCTAAAGGAAATTTGATTATTTATAGTTATAAGTCTAAGGCTTTATTATCTATGACCTGATGTTTAATTAGAAGCCGATAATAGATATAATTTCAAGGTTTTTTAAAAGAACTAAGAAAAAAACTTTTCTAATAAAAACGCTAATTCTTTCATTAATTTTGTCTTATTTATAACTATTTAAAATTTTAAATAAATACGTTTATTTTTTTCTTTAATTCACAATCGCTGTCAAAATATTAATAAGCTTGAGAATTTTGAAATGCCAGGTAAAATTAATTAATATTTTCTGAAAGAAATTCAAACCATTTCTTGAAGTAGCCAGTGGCATTTCAGTAGAACCTAAAAAGTTTCAGTTCTACAATAAAATAAATTCTCCTTATTTGTACAACCCAAAAACCTTTAAAAAATGTAACTTTGGCAGATAATTATGCAAAAAGTATGCGCTTTATATATATTTTTTTTATTTCGTGAAAATTAAACAATTGAAAAACTCTACAAGCTTGTATGTAATTACTGTAAATATAAAACCTTGACCCGTTAACTCGGCGCCTGCGAGCGCGAGCGCCGGGAGATGCGCGAGTGTTGGTCGCAGTAGCAGCTCGCTGGCTCACCTGCGCGCTCCCCTGCGCTGATGACGTAGTGCGCGGGCGCCCGGCAGCCGGCGCCACCGGTCACATGCAGAGTCCCGCCGTCCACGTCCTTGTTCCAGCCGAGCCACGAGTCCGACTCGTTGCAGCTGCAGCAGTGGCGCACTCCCGCCGTCAGGACGCTGCCGTCCACTCCTGTCAGCAACAAGTCAGGAGGCAATCAATCAGCAAAATTTCAGGAGGCAGTCAATCAGAAAATAGTCAGGAGGCAATCAATCAGCAAAAAGGTCAGGAGGCAATCAATCAGCAAAAAGTCAGGATGGACTCAATTACACTTAAGTCAGGAGGCAATTAACCAGCAAAATGTCAGGAAGCAATCAATCAGAAAAAAGTCAGGAGGCAATCAATCAGCAAAACGTCAGTAGGCAATCAATCACCAATAAGTCAGGAGCCAATCAATCAGCAAAAAGGCAGGAGGCAATCAATCAGCAAAAAGTCAGGAGGCAATCAATCAGCAAAACGTCAGTAGGCAATCAATCACCAATAAGTCAGGAGCCAATCAATCAGCAAAAAGGCAGGAGGCAATCAATCAGCAAAAAGGCAGGAGGCAATCAATCAGCAAAAAGGCAGGAGGCAATCAATCTGCAAAAAGTCAGGAGGCAATCAATCAGCAAAAAGGCAGGAGGCAATCAATCAGCAAAACGTCAGGAGGTAATTAATTACCAATAAGTCAGGAGCCAATCAATCATTTTACCTGGTTTGCAAACGCTCACCAAGCACACTGTAACTGGTGGTTTTCTACTGGGAACCGTGGGTTTATCAAAAAAATTGCCGTACTCAGAAAAAAAATATCTGTACTTCCACAATATATTCCTTTGGATACCAATTGCCGAGAAATAGTTTGTAGTGTTACAAGAAAGTTACAGTAACTTTGTACACCACTTGGAAATACGTTCTTAGAGATAATACCGAGTATTTATTACAAATATTGTTACATAACTTTATATTTTGATTGATGTTTCATTCAATCAAAAAATTTTAAACCATTATTCGAAAATTCCCACTTTATTTTGTATTTGTTATGCCTATTAATGTATACCATTAATACTGCATATCTATTCAGGGAAAGTTTAAAAACGTTTTTAACTTTTTTAGGTGCTGGACAGAGCAAAGCATAAATGCCCGGATAAGAATCCGAACCCATTATCATTGCAAACACTGTTTTGTAGTGATGCAATATTTTTCATGTAAGTGTACCAATTTACAAATATCTTTAATTTTACATGAATATTTCTGTTCCATTTACAAAAACATTTACAGTGTATTTACTCTTCCATAGCAAAATCATGTACAAACAAGTAAATACGTACTGTAGTTATGTAAAATCGTGGAGTTATTAGCCTATGGAGTAGACGCATGTTCAAAAGCTGAAGTCACGCTGGTATGTAATTGGTTAGCTAAACAGAAGAATGTAAGAATGTAAGAATCTTGTGGATAAAACTCAGCAGGAAGTATCGTGAAAATCCCATTATGATTTCAACAACACATCACAAAGGAATAGAAGTTAAATTTCATTAGAACAAAAAAATTGTTTTGCTATCCATATTATAAAGAGGGATGGGTGATCTTGCTCATTAATTTTAACTTCCAATGTTGCAACTAAATCCTTTTTTTTTTAAATTATTTCACACAATTTAATTTACTTGTAGATATTTATTAGATTAGTTATCGGATTAAGGATCGAATTTCCATATTATCTTTTTTATCATCATTACTATTATTAAAGGTCTCTTTATGAAATTGCAATACAGTAACTCTCTTGAATTCTTTGTTCTGTTACAAAATTTTGTACATATATTTAGCAATTGTAATAAAAAGGCTGTAAAAATTACGCAGGTGTTGGTAACTGTATTCACTTGCGCGACTTTTTACATCTATGATGTTACACTTAGTGAATATTTGTTGGAAATATTTGTGGCAGAACAAAAATTTCAATGGAGGTATCGAGTTAAAGTTTTAGATAACTTTAAATAACAGCTTTAAATAACAGCAATGACGAAAAATTTAAAAAAAACATGGCGATTGAGACCTAGTTTTAAGACATAATAAATTTACCCAAATCATTACGTGTGTCTCGAACCTGGAAGTCCTTGCATCGAAAGTTCGTAGACGATCTTTGTGGCACACCCGCCTGTTTGATTGTTTACTGTGTCGCAGAACCGGTGAGCTCCCCCTACTCACCTGCATCGAAAGCCAGTATTCATCAACTGTGCCATAATGATCGTCTACGAACTTAGAGCACCGCCAAAACCGTGTCCTTAATAATATTTTTTTTTTCAAGTTGTACTTGTATAGGCTTGCTGAGGATGAAATTTGTGCAAACGACGTAAGACGCACGAACCATGCAACATAAATTCAACCGAATGAAGTCCAATGTGCATGCGCGTTTTGTCCAGTTATGTTTGAACGCAAGATATACAAGATATAAAACGCAGCGCGTGGTTTATTTTTAAAGTAAAGAAAGTTTCAGAAAGAAAATAAA
The DNA here is from genome assembly GCF_032445375.1 of Bacillus rossius redtenbacheri. Classification (NCBI taxonomy): domain Eukaryota; kingdom Metazoa; phylum Arthropoda; class Insecta; order Phasmatodea; family Bacillidae; genus Bacillus; species Bacillus rossius. The sequence continues at coordinate 38,894,883 of NC_086341.1, read as the reverse complement.
TTGAAAATACACGTGGTCATAAATATTTTAAACATTAAGCTAACAGCTTATATCATTAGTGTCTTTTTTTCTAATGCTAAAACCAGATGAAATATTTTTTTTGTATATTTTTTCTTTAGGTTTACATATAATTAATAAGCCGAGAAAAAAAAAATTTTTTTTAGAATATTTATAACGTCAATAATATTAACCACATAGTTTGTTATCTTTAATATTAAGAACCCTGGGTTATATTTTCCTTTATATTTCAACTATATGCTCGAGATTGATTGTAAAAATAAAAGTTTCAGTTCAGGGGTTTTTTGGATTATATTTCGTTGCTAAAAAGGAACAAGAAGTATACAAATTTACGTGCGTACTGTTTTGTATTTTTGGCTTCTATCTTCTGACATAGTCCAGAAACCGAAGAGAAAAATGCACTATACTATGTTTGTTTTATTTATGTTTTGTCTCTTGCAAAAAAACAACCACTACGTCTGCCCAAAGCCACGAGACGATGCGGGCGAGATGACTGCTGTGTGCGGCCGGAAGGGCGTATCTTCCCGGCCGGTCGCAATAATTGATGGCGCGGGGCGAAGCGAGCGAGACGAACAAGCGAATAAATCACGTGTCCGTCACGAAGAACAACACATAGCAACCGCCGTGAAGATAACCGATGTCACAGTACCTGTTCGCAGTACCTGTTTGTTCCCGCGAATACCGTACATAGAGTAAAAAAAGGGGGGGGGTTGTCTGTAATTTCTGTTTACGGACGATAATTTTACGTGATAACGTCATAAGAAAACATTGATGAAAAATTGCATACTTTTTGATTTTCATATATTATTTACAGGTTTTGCAAATTTAATTTGAATAATTATTTGTTTAAATATAATCCCGAACAATTAGTTAAAAAGCCCGCCTCAACCTATTTGATATTATAGATTTTCTCGCACGGTGGTTGGCCGGTTCATGCACGCGTAGTTCAGGCGGAACGTGACAATGAGTCATGCTTTTTCGTGCGTGCAGCAGGCGTTCATCGATTTATAAGACGTTATCACGTCAAAAAAAACGTTTATGGTTGAACTCTTAACAGGTAACAGTAAGAATAAGTCCTGTCGTTAAACATGATTCTGTGCACGTAGGTTTATTATTGTCAATTGTGGTTATTGACTGGCTGATGTACCCTTGCTTTGCTACGGTAGTATCCAGTCTTTCGCACTGCTCATTGTTAATATCCCTCCTCATGAGTACGCCACTGTGTGCCTCAAAAAAAAACTTAATTGTTGGATCTAAGATAACCCGGGAGGGGGGTGGGGAATAAAAACCGAAAGCCATACTGGATTGAGCAGTTTTAAAAGGTCTTCAAATTCACATTTATTTAAACAACAATGCCGCAGCAATTTGACGGCAAAGATGAGAACCGAAAGACCGTATTTATCCGATAGTTAATGAGGCTTAAAACAATGCAATAGCCGTTGCCAGGTAACGAAGAAAGCATCAAAATTTCAATAGCCGTTGCCATGGAGATTTTCGGGAAAACAAGGTCGAAAATCGCTAAAAAATAATATTAATCAATTAATTAAAATAACTGTGACAAAATTCGAAAAAAAAAAAATCTCTTCTAGCTTCCCCGAAGAATACACGTACCAAATTTATCGGCACTAAGCGAACTTAATACAGATAGATAGACAAATTATTTTTCATTAATTACATAGATTGTTAATCATAAACCACTATGCTCCTATACACCTAGTCATGTTTCAATTCTTCGTATTCATGCTTAAAGTACTCAATCGTAAACTAATGTTTATAAAGAACCTCTCCAATGTGAAGTTTCTCGGCTTGTGGAATTTTTACACGCGTCAAAAGTGAACAGTTCACCAACTTTTCGGGTGACATTGCAGTCGCCATCGTCAGGGTAACAGTTTATCCCTAGATTCTTAGAAGTCCTCTTATCTTTAAATAATTTTGCCTGATAGGGGAGTGTCTTCTGCAGGTCGAAAAATATTCATAACTCCCTTAGGAGCCACAATATTAAATTCGTTCGTGTTTGGTTAAGCTACCACAATATTCGGTAACATATCTCTGTATACAATTGTGTATGTGTATTCTATGGAGGTTTCAGACAATGGAGTGGTTTTTTTTTTGTTTTACAGTTTATGTCATCCTTGCTACCAAATATTTAGCAAAGCAAACAAGAAATCGATCAAGGCTGATGCGAGAAGGGGATACGTCCAATTCCAGGTAATTATTTTTCTTTGCGAACCACGCAGTCAAAACCGTTTTTGAGGGGATTGAACTGTCACAAAATAAAAAAATAAAAAAACTATATCGCCTATTTTTTGCACAAAGTGGGACTTTAAGCGTTTTCGTGCTGTATTGATAAATATAAAGAAATGAAATATAAAACTGGAACTTTTTCAGGTTAAAATTCAATTTTAATGTCTGTATGTGATACGGTCTAACTTCTTTCAAGATAGATTATTTAATTTTACCTAGCTTTTCTAAATTCTCACAAATTTTTAATGATTTCAAAAAGCTAAATAAAATTAAATAAATATTTCTGAATAAAATAAAACCATATTTTTCTGTGCAGAGGAAGATTTTCTCATATAGACTTCAGTATTAACTTAGTAAAGATCGTAGCAACAAATTCTCGAAATGCTTTCACCCCCCCCCCCCCCCCCCCCCGCTCTTTTTTATTCCAGTTTTCTAACCGGTGATTTACGTTTTGGAGCTTGCTTCACAGTCTTGGGTTCCGTTCAAAACAAAATCGTGAACTTTTAATACACAAGTATAAAAGCAAAACAATTTCAAAATCCTTCACAATCACTGCGTCTCCCCTCTGTAACAGCCTCTATCAGGATTCTAGTCATTAACATATTTTAAAAAATCTTATTAAAAATAATTTACTCTCTAAATTCATAGACGTAACCAAGGGAACTCAAGATGAACTCTGGATAAGATTTTAAGCTCGACTCGTAAGTAAACCGTAAGGAGTAAAACGGCAAAGAGAGAAATCGAGAAAGAAAACACTTTTATAAATAAATTTTGCTCACTGTTGAAATATATCACAAAGAAAAAAACTGTGCATCTTACTGTTTCTTCAAACAATTCTGCTGTTTGGAACACTCCAAATCCCTGAACGAAATATGAAATTCATAACTGGTAGCTCTATCTATGCGGGAAATGCAACGACTATCTCAACAGCGCTCTCTACGCTGCTGGTTGAACAAGGATGAACGCGAGAGCGCTGGTAGCAAATACAAAATTCAAGGCATTCAGAGCTGACTGTATAGGATAACTATTTATATTTTCTGAAACAAGCGCATGCGTTTACTCTCTGTCTTTTTTCTTTCTATCATCCATCTCACAAAGAGTAGAACGAAAACGATCGCAGCAACGTATAGGATAGCATAGTGATCTCTATTTTATCTCTTTGGCCAATAACCTATTCTCTGTCATTTTCGCGTTAGAAACGTTTTACAACAATTTTTCACGAAAACGTTGCATTAAAATTTTGCCTTGAAATCGCGCCCAAAGAAGTTTCACTTCAAAAATTGATTATTTGTTTTTTATAAATGCTGATCGTTAATTTTTTTAAAAAAGTTAGCTGTTATATATCTTTATATTCTCTGTCATTCACGTGTGTCATAAAAGGTTTCATTAAAATTCGGCATTTGAAATTTTGCTCTCGTGGCGTCCAAAGAAGTTTCGCTTCAGTGAGATTTGAATTGCCGGCAGCGAGTTCTAGCGGAGGTTGAGGAAACAAAGAGAGAGAAAGAGAGAAAAAACACACTTTTCTAAATAAACTTTTATATGGTGTATTCAATGTTGACTTATAACTAGAGACCCGTGAAATTCGCGGGTTCATTTCGTGTTATGCTAAAATTCAAATAATTATACCTTAGTGTTGCTTCTGTCATTGGTTCACTGTTAATCTGGAGGACTGAGGGCCAATTAGAGACCCAATTAGAAGTGTCGAATCACAGGCCACCCAGTCGAGACGACTCACAAGTCAGCAGCCAATGAACAGTTGGCTTTTGCCCGAGTGTGTAGAGGATATTGGAGTCTATCCTGGAGGTCATTGAACCCGCGAATTTCACGGGTCTCTAATCATAACATATTTTAGAGATGTGATCTATGCAGCTTACTGTTTCTTCAAACAATTCTGCCATATGTAACACGTGAGCGCTCGAAAGCGGTAGATGCTTCTCGAAGGACGAGCCGTCTCACCCAGGAACTGGAGCAGGCGCGCGACGAAGAGGACCTCCTCAGCGCTCTCCACGGCCAGACCTTTGGCTCCGGTCCTGATGACGTCACACACCTCGCCCAGCCGCCGCACGCCCGTGCGACCCCGCACGTCTGCGACAAGGAAGGACACACGTCGCAACCTTCCGAACTGATCACTTTCAGTGCTCGCTAGCGAAGTGTAACACCCAACTCCGGTGTGTTTGAATGTACTGTGATGCCAAACGGTTCGTTTCTTTAGCTATGAGTTCAGCCAAATCATTATCAAAAAATAAGAGAAAATAATGAAGAAAATTATTGTCATCGTTTACATTTACATTAACGCCTGGTTTACCTGTAAATGGGTATCTTGGAGGAGAGATAGTTGGCACACTACAGTTTATCTCACACCACATTCATTCTGCCAGATATCTCTTCACTACCTCTCATGTTCCATCATGTTCTTTATGATAATGCCGACCGTGATAAATATCCGCAAAATTTGTGTTTTAGAATACAGTTCTGGACGCGAATCACACTTAGTTCCCTCAACCTCCGCTAGAATTCGCTGCCGGAACAGCTGCGTCGACTATCCAATCATTCCATTAGCACACTGAAATTTTAAAACTATATAACTAAACGACTCCAATAAAAGCAACAAAAAAAACTTGAAAAAATTGAATTTTTTTTAACAGGATTTATTTTTAAATACTGCTTATCTTGTTAAAATTCCATAACAGTTAATATTATAAAGTTTATCCCGTTTGGCTTTGTGAACTTTTGGTTCGCACCACCGTCCATAGATAACAGCACCATCTGTTACACATTTCCGTTCCATTACTTCTGTAGCATTCACGTAATTACTCGAATCAAATGCCTTATACAGTGAGCTAAGATGTTGCACATCAATAAATACATAAACACATGGATAACGGATTCTGCTTTCGTGCCTCGATGGCACAGAGAATTCCGTCGAATGAACTCATTCAGGTAAATTACAGCATAGACAAAAACAGTATGCTGACGCGTTTATTCGACCATGCTATTGGTTGTATGGAATCGTCTGTGCTGTCTCGGAACATAACATTTGGGGAGACCTAAGATGCACATAAAGTTCTGCCATTCCTGATTACACCCGATCAATTCACCTTCGGCCAAATTCGGGATTTGTTTTATTTTTGCGCAGGAAAAATTAATTCAAATATTAAAAGTGGTCGGTTAGGTTAGCTACATTAAAACACTTTAAAACACTATGGACGGTTAGTTAGGTTAGTATAGCTACATTAAAATAAACAGAGAAATATAAATATATATAAATAAACCCGAGGTTGGCCGAAGGTGAATATTCGGGCGTGTTCGGGCAGGGACAGAACTCGATCGACATCTTAGGCTTCCCATAACATTTGAAATCAGCTGATATTAGCTTGTTCGTTTTTTATGTATTCATATTTGCTATTTTTTAGTTTTTATGACAGCCAATTATAGCATCAATGACGTATGTCCATTAATCTTTTTTTTAAACAAATTTCAAATATCTTAGCAACAGTAGAGATATACTTATTATAATTCTATCACTGACAGACTGACAGATAATGAACAGCTGAAAACGGTGGTTTAGATGCATGATATTTTACATAGAAGTTACTTACATAACGTAGATTTTTGACTTTTTTTCCCTAAGGGGGTTAAACGGGGAATAAAAATTTGTCAAGTTTGTATGGAAGTTTGTCATTTAAGTTAGAAATATGAAAAATTTGTTTTGCTTATTCTTATAAATAAAATTAACTTGTATCAGCGTTTTTGATAGTTCATAAAAAATTATGATCAAATACTTTCCCACTGGGCTAATGACTGGTAGTTTGTATGTCAGTAAGGTAACGTATGTTTGAATATTGAAACAAAATAATCACCCTTGTTTCGTTTTGTTAATTTGGCTACCACAACTGTTATATTAAAATTACTGTCGTACATTCATTGGTCATACCTTTGATGGAACTACAAACTTAGTTTTAGTGTACATTTGTCACAAGTTATTTTAATTTTTATATCCTTGTAGGAAATGTATAATCATAACATGCTGCACATTTCTGCCAGTTGCATGTACCTTTTGCCAGCAAAATTGATTAATCCATTAATTCTTTAATTATGTGAATATAATATGCTAAAACTACATGAGAATGTTTGAGGGTAAAACTCCAGCGGAAAAAAAAATTGTTGATAAAATCTGCTACGTAATATTTTAACGAGTGTTTTGTTCCATTAATACGTGAGGTTACAAGGTATCAAATATAAAGGACCATGACATTTAACCTCCTACGATCTGTGAAATTACAAAATAGTTAGGATATTGGTTTAAATAAATGTTGGTTGTTTTCAGAAATGCTATTTCACAAACAAAGTACGATACTTATTATTTAATATTTGTTACAGCTTAAAAACTTTATTATTAAAAATTAAATTTTATTTTTTTTATTAGTTTAAGTATTTAGGATGCTCATATGTAACAATTTTTTTAGTTTTGACTGAACTCAAACTATACTTGCTGTACATTATACTGATACGCAAACAAGTATTGCTCGAAGCTTTCCACCTGGAAGCTTACGAATTACAAAACGAAAAACGTGAGAAACGTTAACCGATAAGATTTTTTTGGACTTTTGATACCATAACCAAATTTACGTCATAACAAATTTACCGGCATTCTTAAAACTTTAGGATTTGTTGCCAAAGTACTTGTCTACCACCGCGGCCAAACACTCTTATTCTATTCGTCGGACGGATTCGCGCGAGCGGCAGAGTTGAGACAGGTATAGCTTCATTCCGTGTCCGCGCACTTACGTTTCCACGTGCGTGATCCGTAACCGCTTCCGTGTCACTGAGGAACGACCCCCGAGACCGGATTTCATAAATAAGTAAAGAAAACTAAAAAGTGAAAGTAGGGAACATGAAACAGAGGCAAAGCATTGGCTTTAAAATATGCGAGCGAGTCTTTCAGTGCTCACCAAATATGTGTAACATCTAACCTCGGTAACGAGCAAAAACATTTGCTCTCGTTTTGAAAATGCACTTATATTACTATACTCGGGCACTAAATCCAACGTAGAATTCTTTAAAATAATGTGGAGCGTGATAAGTGTACGTAAACTGTGTTTCCAAATACATTTCTGGACACGAATCACACGTAGTTTCCGCAACCGCCGCTAGAATTCGTTGCCGGAGCAGCTACGTCGATCAACGAATCATACGATTTGCACACAGAAATGTTAAAATATAAACAGCTCCGATGAAAGGAAAAAAATACTTGAAAAATTCTAAACCCCGTTATTGTACCTGATTTTTTTACAAGGAATTTTATTAAAATACTTCTAATCTTGATCAAATTCATTAAACATTTAATACTTCTACGTTTCCCTTTGGCTTTATGAACTTTGGCTAGCGTCATCAACCACAGGTGGTAGCACACGGGTTACACATTTCTGTTCCATGCACCTTCTGTTTCATACACTAAATTACTTCTACTAAATGTCGTATACCAAGAGCTAAGATGTTACACACCAAATATCGAAAACCTGTACATTTATGCATATTTGTAGACAGAAGAAACTAATTTTGTTTGGAGAGCTCCTTATAAAATTAATAATTTTTACATTAACGTGTGAAATTGTAGATAATTTATATTGCGTAAAACCATACACTTTCACTGTATAAAAAAGGAAACATAGTAAAAATAAGAACCAATATAAAAACTACACAATTACGTACATACTGTATGTTTGCATTTTAAAAATTTTGTGGAATGCTTTAATTAAGAATGCACCGCAATATGTGGAAAATGTGCATACTAATATCTTTACAACCTTCGTTCTTGCTTAGTTTATAACTGAACTTCGCGTTTTTCTTGTCTTGCTTTGGTTACGTTATTTGTATTACAATATATGAAGTCACGCTCCATGTCTGAGGCTGTGTAAATGTTAATGCGTATCTCTATCGCCGTAAGACTCGGGGTTCGAAATTAAGGATTAACCATGAACATTTTTGACCTCGTCGATGCCTTTAAGGCGTAGAAAGAAATTTTATTTTTAATCAAACTTAACGTTTTGTGACAGTGAGTTCCGTAGAGACTATGAGCACAACAAAGTTGTTTCTTTAAAAAGTGTTTTAGCTTTCTGTCTGTAATTGCTTGCCGTTTAAAATTTTTTAATAAAAATGCTAATCACTTACATAATTTGGTTGTATTTAGCCCTTTGTGTGGATTTATTCCAAGCAGTGTAAATGTTGAGATGCATAAAAAGAATATTTTTCTGAGTTAAATATGACAGTTGTGTGGTCGTATCATTTACCTCCGTTCTAGGCGTTCAGGGTTCGATTTAATTCGAGGTTAAGGTGGGATCACACATGCTATGTCATCTTTATTTTATCGTCATAACTGTTAAATACGGGATATTTTTATAAATTTAACACAATTTTTTGTCTTTCTTTTGTGGATTTGCCACAATTCTTTTCGAGAGATATTTATTAAGTGTGATATAACTGTAATGAATAATCTCGTAATTAATAACAATTACAAAAATTTGCGCTAATTTTTATTACATTATTTAACACTTAGTAAAAATCGTTTGAAAATATTTGACGCAGAACAACTACAGAAAGAGTTCTTAACTGTTATTAATACCGAGTAAATTTAGAATACGCGTGTAAGACCCCACTTAAATATGTTGCGTTTTTCTTTTCAAGTAAGATCACTTGTTTTGTTTCCATTACTCCGGTTTTCTCTCCCTGGTGAATTTTGTTGCTTCAGAAAAAAAACTTTTCTCTCATCAGTCTTTTAGCACCTGAAAGTTATAGAGAAATCAAACATGACAATTAAATAAATACATTGTATGGCCACTACGCTCGCTAGAAGTAAAAATTCACAAGATAGAGGTTAGGAATGTGTGGAAGTACGCAAGTGAGCAAGTGTGTACACTCCATAGCATTTTCCCACTCTTCACCATCAAGTAACACAGTCATGATCGAAGCATATTTCGTTGCCCCTTGTTTGTTACACTTTCTTTACGCTCAAACGTTTTCAGCGCCTTGACTTACAATATCGACTGTAAAAATTTTCAACTTGAAAGTAATATTTTTGAAGTGGAATGTTTTTACAGCCAGCAGAGTAATATCAGAATCTCACGGTAACGGGAGTAAGTCGGTAACGTTTTGAACTTTCGTGACGAATATTGCTCTATTAAATGGGGTTTTTAAAAAAATTGATATTGAAACATCTTTACAGATGGCAGCGTAAGTGCATAATTTAATAAACTTTCCAATATTTTTAAAACTTTAAATAATTTATCGTACTTTTAAATACGTTTACATATGTTTGCTTACTTTTCGCCTAATTTAGTGTAATTATTCAACTCGTAATTTGCAAATCTAAAATCTCGAGGTTTGATCGGGTGTTAGATTTTGAATTGTGACATTTTGTAAAGACATTTCCTACATGGTTATGTATTGTGTTTAAGCTATCATAAGTCAGCGAATTCATTCTAAGTTTCAATTGAAGACATAGGCAGACACTAGTAAATAAAGGTTTATTTTTAACTCTTGATTACGCGTGTTCCAAATATTAGAGTACCTGTTAGCGTGAGAAGTTTCACTTCTATGTGCGTGGTGGCCATGCACCTATGGATTTTTTTGACGTGAAAACGTCTAATAAATCGATGAACGACCGTGTCCCGTTACGCACATTGTCGCGTTACGCTCATTGTACGCTTGCGTCGCATCTATCTCTCTTCCACTCGATTGGAACAACAATCGATTTCACTTTTTCGAGGCACATTAAATTTGAAACACTGCAATTCGTTTCCTACTTTTCCTATCATCGTCCTATCCTTAACAGAATAACACAGATTGGAAGAAGTTAAATAGCAAACATGTATAAAAGATATAGTTAAAATTATTTGTTCGTTAAAGTAATAAACATATTTGAATTAATGAGTGCAAATAAAAGTCAATTTATCAATTAAATTGTAGATTTCATTTCACTCCTTCTTTGTATCCATACAAAATAGTGATAATTCAATAAAAATGATTCAATTTTATTCATAAAAGTATTCAATCATTTCATCAATGTTTTGTTATGGCGTTGTCACGTTAAACTATCGTCCGTAAACCGAATTTTTTTTTTACTTATTTTATATGTTACTTTGAAAATGTGACAACGCAGAGTAAATGCGCGAATGTAATAGTCGGGTACTCGAGGGGCTAACGAAATTCCGGAGAGAGAAGAAGCTCCGACGGCAATCATGTCCGCGCATTCAAGGGGCAGAGACCCGCCGCCCGCGGACCGGAGGAGTGCGGCGGGCTTGCCTAACCGCGTTACGCTGCAGGCGCGCGGACGGCCCGAGTCCCGCCATTTCCATACGGTCCGAGCCCGACGCTTTAACAAACTCGTTTGTCCTCGGGGCTTCTCGTCTGAGCTCGTGGTAGACTCCCTCTTGCCTCGGGGAATCCCGGTCCGGAAAGAGGCTGCCGAGTGATGGGGGGGGGGGGGGGGGGGTCGAAGGGTGTGAGAGGGGGGGAGGGGGTTACAACATGTTAAGGAAGTTTCTGATGTTCGCCGCTCGCCCCTGAAATCCAAAACACACTTTGAGCTAAGGACTTTTTTTTTCTGAGAGCGAGCGCGTCACAAAATTTATCCTTTGAGCGAGACGTCAGCTCGAAAACAAAGTTTTACGGGTCCGTTCACAGTCTATGGAAGTTAAATTTAATCTTCCTGGGCTCCACGCAGGAAATTAAAATTAAAATACATGAGCTGATGTCCACGCAATTTACCCTTTTGAGCTGATTGTCTTCTCGGCACGAGTGTTTAGGTAATTAGTAGTTAGGATAAGTTGCACCTACGATTTTTTTTAGATTGAAAATTTTCCGTTAAAAATTAATGGGTGTGAAGCCAGCATTTGCGTTATAAATGAAACTTCACCAAATGCATCATTAGAACCTATAATTATGTGTGCAGGATTGCGAGTAATGAAGTGATCAAATCACGCAAAAGTGCAAGAATGCAAACATAACATCGAGCCTCCCACTCCTGATCGTTCCACTTTTTGTGTCCTGTTGAGCTGCACTTCGTTAGGATTTGAAGCCGTCAACGCCTAGAATTTGTCTACCGGCTGTAAATAAATTTCACTTTTAAAAATTAGTTGTTAACTTTGCCTTTGAAACCAAAAAAAATCACAAAAAAAAACTTTCTTTTAATAAACTGCATTCTCACGTAAATTGGGGGTATAGGTTTCAGCGTATTTTGTGCTCTTCAAAATCACAACAACAACAACAACAACAACAACATATCTAATTAGTTATTCCCGCATAGAGTAAAATTCTTCTTCAGTAATGTTTGCAAATTTTTAATTCATCTACTAGTTTCATACATCTAAAAGCTAGTTTTCTTGATAAATGTGAAAATATTTAGGCAAGGCAGGTTTATAATGTAAACTAAATAATTATGTGTACTATAATACCCAGTATAAACCTCACTTTAGTTAAAATAGGATCATCATTTACTCGAATAGTTTTGCCTGAAAAGCTATAATATTACCCAACATATATTTAAATTATATATCTTATCCTTTTAAGATATCCTCGTATAACATTAAGAAAATTTTTTTTAAATAGATTGTTTCTGCTTCATTACCTTGAGCTTATTTATATATAAACAACTTTTTTTACAGTGAATATACTATCAGTAAATTTCTTACAACACAGTCCGTCTTCCTTCCCCAGCCTTTTAATTATTTTCTATGGGAAACTATGTCATTTTAAAATAAATATTCTTAAATTAAATTTCTTGCTTGTGTTTGCATATTTTTAACGATACTTAGTAAACGCCAAAGTGGGTTTGCATAAGTGAGCAAAATAAATTTTTATGCATTTTTACGCCTGCCGCTTCATGCCTTCCAGCTAATCTAAGTATGGGGCCTTATTTCTTATTTACCCATGTTAAACCTGGGGTTTTAACCCAGAAACATTTTTTTCTCTGAAGTTAGAAAGAACTTTAGACCACCCAGGTAAAAGTAGTTCCGTGTTTGATAGTTTCGTGAAAATATTGTTAGACATGATTTCCACTGAAAGTTTGTTTGCGAATATTGATAAATACTTGGTGCACTACAAAAAGGCATTATAAAAATCAACTCAAGCTATTGAACTCAACCGTAAAAACAAAAAAAAATACAAATAAACATTGGTGGTAAAGTGAGAATGAAAGAACATGTTCACACCTTCAAATACGCTCATTTAGGTTGGCACCATGTCAAGAAAAGTAGTCCTTTGACTAAACATCTGGAATTTTTTTTTTTTTAACTGAGGTTTCTAAATGTGTTACTCTTTATATATTACAATGAAATTTGGTGTGATAGTAACATTATTGCAAATAAAAGTTTTGGTACGGTAGCAACATTGTTGCATTGCCAGCACTGTATCAATTTGACCTTGCTTGGCGCATTCAGCTAGGCTCGTGAAAACGCTAAACGTGTGGCGGAAGAATACTAAGAGTAAAAGCCAATCGTTGTTCCCGACAACGTCCATATTCAAATCGACTTTCATTCTTAAGACAAATGTTAAAATAACATTGTCGTCTGCCTATTGGCTTATGTTCATGCGCTTTACAAAAAAAATAGATACAAACTAAAAATACTAAATGTCAAGGCAGCACTTTTCTTAAAATTCTGTTACAGAACTAGTTGTGTAATATACATTATTTTCATGTTGATGAAAATAAATGTTTCTTGAATTGATTATTTAAAAAAAAAATCATTTAAGCATAACATTGAAATTCATTATACTTGTGAATTTTCAAAATATGACAAAACAATATATAGTTTGGCCATTTACATTTTGTATTCATAGATTCAACTCAGAAGCGTATTGAAAATAAAAATTAATATGTTTCGTTCCCTTGGAGCATACATTATAATAAATAAATATATAATTATGCATTGTTTTTTTTTTAATTTTTGTAACTTTATATATGCAGATTTTTACTACCTATTAAAAATCTTGATTGAATATCTATATTTAAGTAACCATATGCTAATTAATATGTACCATTTTTTTAATTATAACATGTTATTTCGTTACTCAAAAACACTGTACAAACGCTTCAAATTATTGGAAACTCTCTCAGCATGAAAATAAAATAAATTTTCCAAAGAATACCTTTGACGCCCTCATATTAAAAATATCTCCGTGCTCAATAATACTTTTTTCACAAGGTAGGCGCGAACATCATTCACGGGGTTAATATCACCCGACGTAATTACTTTTCCTCCAAACATCATTGTCATGAATGCTACGTGGCACGAATATCATTAGGTATCGGGTATTATTCCCCATTGCAAATAAGGGTAATAAATGGAAGCGGCAAAGGAGGAACATAAACCTGGAAGAATGATGGACGAAAAAAAAGGTGAAACTAATCTCGATTAAATTGTGTATATTTCACAACCACTCTTCTGGCTGGTCTTGAGACTCTTTTAACATACCCTTCTGAATATATTTTTTTTCACTCTTCGCGCTGCCATTGGTTCGCGACTCGGAGTGACAGCGGTTCCATTAGCGACCCACTTCCCCCTCTTACCCACCGGGGGGGGGGGGGGGGGGGACATTGGAAATTTTAAATCGCCTACTTCAGCGCTTCCGAACAAAGGTGCACCGCACGGAGAAAAAAAACTGTCTGTGTTTTTTATAAAATATTCCTTTAGAAACTAGTTGCCAGTAAATGGTTTTTAAATACTACGAGTAAAATTTTGTAACTTTGTACAACAGATGGCTATGGTTATGTTTGCATGTTAAAAATACGTTTTTTTTAAGATAATACGAATTAAAAATTTATTGTTTCGTACATTTCATTCAAGCATATTATTTTTAAAACCATGGAAAAGATAATCGAGTATTGAATAATTTGTATTTATTTTATGTTATTATGCGTAGTTAATACTGGAAAACTATTCGGGGGACGGTTAACATATAACCTTTAACTATTGAGGTACTGGGACTACACGAATCATAAATGCCCGGGTAAGAATCCGAACCCAGTATTACTGCGAAAACTAATTTCTAGTGATGCAGTTGTTATCTTTTTAATGATAAAAATTTTCATTCTCTCTATTCTCTCTCTCACACACATCTTGCGGTTCCAGTGCAATGCCTATCCTTCTCTCACGTTCTCTTCTCGGCCACTGGTTTTCCTATACTGACAAACATGATCATGATGATCATGGTAGGATCATCATGGTATGATCTTCGCACCCGATGTGTTTGCTTGCGCTGGCCGCATCAACTTTGGGGCGCTAGGTTCGCGCAGTTTACATTACCGTCTTGTAAGTAGTTCCCCAAAACTGTCACTCAATGATTCAAAAATGGTGGGCCGAAGACCATTGACCGAACTTCGATTGAGAATAGAGCATAAAATTTGTCGGAGGATTTCATCAATGTTTTTTTTTTGTTGTTGTCACGTTAAACTATCGTCTGTAAACCGACTTTACAGACAACCAATTTTTTTTCTGTATTTAATGTTCTTGTTGCAACTGTCTCGTCATCGTCACTGTCTTTGTCTATGCTGTAATTTATTTCTGACCAAATTCCTACTACGGAATTCTCAGTTTTGTCTAGGCACGTAACATTTGACATATTCTGATAGTACCGTGCATTTATGTATTCATATTTGTTGTGTATTCTTGAGGTGTTTTAAAACAACCAGTGTAAATCAGTAATGGTGTACGATATGTCCATGAAGCTGTTTTAAATCAAAGACAAATGTTGGTTTTCTGTGCATGGTCCTGTTGCCAAAAAATTATTATCGTAGTACGATTCAATAAGCTTTTGTGAAAATATTGGTTTACATAACTACGGTTTTCTAGGTTGAGTCGAGCTATAGTTGCAGTCTGTACAGAGCTCTTTAATACGGCAGGCATCTTCTGTGATGAGAACCTACTCTGAGTCTCAACCCTGAAGAAGCATGCTGCAATGCAGAGCAAAACGTCGGTACACACTTCCACTGCGATGCTCTGTATCCTCGAAAATCACGAAAGCTTATCATTAAACGACGTAGAAACCCTGTAATCTACTGTAATTACAGTTTGGTTCTGTATTAACATGCAAAGTCCAAATTCATTCAAAACGTCTCACGTTTGATAAGTTAATTCCCCATGTGAATATTAAGTTTATAACTTCCACTACTTAATTCTTAACCATTCGGAAAACATTTTTCAACGCGTACGTGCACTTTTGCCGTTTTTATTTGATGTAATAAATAATAAGCTCAGATGGGGAGACTGTTGTACCATGATACACATTTTGTATTTTATATTATTTTTTTAATTTGGATTATAATTATTTTGAACTGAAGAAATATGGTAATAACTATTGAAGATCTTTTTACAAATTTATATTTGTATTTATATATTATACTACTTTTTTTATAAATATGCAATATTTTATAGTTATCTAACGTGTGCGGAAAAAAAATATAGTAGTACATTTTAATGGATTTTAAATAGGTGTACAGTATTTTAATACAATTTCCTTGTCAAAAATAAGGCCCAAGCTGGGGTTTAGTATTTTTTCAAGTATTTTTCGTTTGAATCTGAGTCGTTATATTATATAGTTTCATTTCAATCTGCAAATCTAATTTTAGTGGCGGGTCTCAAATCACATATTAATGGTTCATAAAATTTAAAACATTTATTTATTCTGAATATTAATGATATAAATTGTTTTTTGGCTTATCAAAAATAGCCAAAGAAACGCTGTTCAAAACTTTGTAGTGGAAAGTTTTTTTTTCCTTTGTAAATTACAGATTACTGGATTATACAAATTATGCTATTAGCAAATTTATATGAATTCATTTATTTGTTAATTGTAAAGCTATAATATTATTAAATACATAGCTCTGTCCATTGGATTTATATTTTCATACTAGGTAGGCCTATATCCTCTATTTTTACTTATAGTTATATTAAATTAAATACGTTTGTTTGGTAATGAATGTCCATCAATTCGCTTAGTTAAAAAAAATAAAACTTTATAATATTATAATTTTAATACTTAATAATTTTGATTTGATAGTCGACGTAGCATCTCCGGTAGTTTCTGCATGCTAAACACGTAGCTTAAAAATTATTTTAAATAATGTATCATTGATTTATAAAAACATATTAGTAACTGTAGAACTGAAAACTGTATCATTCACGTAAATATTAAAGCTATTTTCCCCTGTGTTTCAAGGTACAAGAGGGTGTGTTCCATGGAACATGGCCATGTTGTACCATGGAACACTTTGCATGACATAATATAGAATAAAATAAAAAATAAGTGCACTGTAACCTCAGAACTTTTTAATCCTGACAGACGATTGTTAAGTGCGCAGTTTTTAAATGTATGTGTTAAAATTTTGTAATACCAGTATCATTGGGTTTCCTAAAACTTGAAATTTCTCTTTTCTATGACTATTTTATTTTACCGAAGTAAATTTTAACTTATAACTGACGTAAATAAGTACACACACCTTTTGTTTCTTAATTAGCAGAACTTCTGGACGTGGAAGTGTTTTTGAGGAAAGGCGCAGGTCAAGTTATATTACAGTACTTGTGTGTTGCTTACTTCCCGGATCCATACAAAAAGTTCAAA
The DNA here is from genome assembly GCF_032445375.1 of Bacillus rossius redtenbacheri. Lineage (NCBI taxonomy): Eukaryota > Metazoa > Arthropoda > Insecta > Phasmatodea > Bacillidae > Bacillus > Bacillus rossius. The sequence continues at coordinate 38,878,005 of NC_086341.1, read as the reverse complement.
TGCAACATTTAAATAAATTTCTATGTATTTACACAACACTTTTTTTTTCGATTTTTTTAAGGTGTGCAGTGGCGGATAGAAAAAATTTATTTCTAGAGGGGATTTTGGAGAAACATATAAAAAATATGAATATTTGTTTTCATAAAATTTTAGTCAAATATACATACATGGTTTTGGACAGTTAGATTGTCATTCTAAACATGCATCATTCCCTTTGTGGTCTGTGAGTTCAGGTGTACTAATACCATCACAAAAGATATCATACCACCTTTACTGATATATCGCTTTTTTTATTGCTTCTGCAGGGAGATACACTTCCCCCTCTTCACCCTCACGTCCACCACGGGGTGTACACTGTAATTTGTTTTGTAAATGGAACCGAATTGTTCATGTAAGCATACGAATGTTGTACATTTGCGTGAAAACAACTGTATCGCTACAAAACTGTGTCCGCAGTATCAGTGGGCTCAGATTATTATACGGGAATTTTATGTTTTGTTTTGTCCCAGTACCTTCAACAGTTAAAGTTACTTATGAACACTTCCCTGAATAGTTTTCCAGTATTAACTGCACACATTTATAAGCATTATAAAACAAAACAATACCAAATTATATTTTACATTTTTTTTTAATATGCTTGAATGAAACATCAATTAAGATGAATATATGCAATAATAATCATAGCAGTGTATTGTAAAAATTAACAATATTTTTCTTGTAGTATGACAAACTATTTCTTAGCAACTGGTTTTGCAGAGGAATCTTTGTAAAATAACAGAAAATTTGACGTGAATACGTCTTTAAAATTGCTTCCATGGTGGGAGGCAATTTAAATAAACGAATGATACAAAAAATCGGGGGATACAGTTTGGTGTTGCAGATAAATATCTATCATCTCCATCCTAAATTTAATTACACCACTGGATAGCTAAAGGATCAAATAATACGTTACGCTCAGTGAGGACTGTGACGCATCGCGCGCAGTGGAGGGGGAAGCGCCGACATTTTGAGGTCATTTTGCTGCGTTTCGAGTTTTCCATTTAGTATAACTTTTGACTCGGAGAAGCTACGACGTACGTTTGCGTTTGAATCGTCAGCTCTCGTCAAAATATATATATTGCATATATAAAACATTTGTGTAAAAATTGTTACAGTAAATATATATGGTGTTAAAATAAAAATATATATATAATCAAAAATTAATATTGTAGGCCTATACGCGTCAAAAATTCCACATCCAAATACAGAGATCGTATACGGTTGGAAAGGGCTCCTCAAAAGCAATCGAATGATACCAATAAAACACATGACCGAGTGAAGCAGTGTCGGGAACTTAAAAAAAGAATGAATGCGGCCGAGCGGATCAACTACGTTGCCAGTACATCGGCTGGTGGGGGCGGTTGAAATTATGCAAGTGGATGATGACTTCTTGGTGTTCAAACATGATTAATAACATACATAAAATGGCTTATTTTATATTTTGTAGAGAAAATATTACCTGTTACGTATACACGTATTCCACGTACAACACACGGCCGTGTCCGTGACACAGCCACACCCCAGTGACCATGACGGTAGACTCTGTGATAAAATGTACCGCAAGTCGCGCTGTGCTTGGGGACTGCAGGAGAACAGACTTCCTTCGCGGTACCGCCCTAACTTTAATTAGCTGAGAGGACTTGAACTCGCCTGGAAGAGGGTGCAGCGGGGCCTTAAAGACATCGCACGGGCCTTAAGACGCCGGCCAGACGGACGGTCGTCGCGGGCTGTAAATGGCCCGCGTAATTAAGTCCTTTTCCTCGCGCTCCGAGTCGGCGGAGACAAATGCCCCGCCCCACGAAGCGTGTTAAGTCTCGCGGACGTGGAGAGAGAGAGAGAGAGAGTGTGTGTGTGTGTGTGTGTGTGTGAGACAGAGAGAGAGATAACGAATGCCGAGCAGCCGAGTGGTAAAAAGAGAGAGAGTGAATGTGTGTGTGTGTGTGTTGTGTCGGTGAGCGCGCTGCGGACTGCGTGAGTAATGACGTAATCAAGGCTCACGGTAAATCTCGGCAGGGGAAAAACGTCTTCGCAGGTCCTATTTTTTTTTTTATTTCTTTCTTTCTTTTCCGGTTCGTCCGCGGGAGGGAATGAGCTCTTCGGCTGGTCGTTCCGAGAAAGTAGTTCCTCCACTTCGTCTCGTACGGGAAACTTCCGCGGGCGGCAACTGTTAAAGGTCCGGTGTCACACGTATATTTGGTTATCCCATCCTCTCTGTCTTTACTATTAGTTGGTGGGCTTTCCTGCAAATTTTTTTCCGATTGCTCTATTTCATTTGACGTTGAGTCACACTAAAGTTTCGAATATATATATATATATATATATATATTTCCAGCTGTTACCAGAGTGATCATATTTATAAACTCTTGTCCGACATTTCACCACTACCAAATGTGATATCCTTTGAAAAAATTTGAGACCAAGCCTTGAATTCAAGAGAGTTGTCATAATGAATTTACAGGTAAATCTGTCAAATAAAAGTAATACCAATAAAATAAAACAACCAAAATGAATTGTGAAAAATTGCAAAAACTTGCACTGGGAGCTAAAAAAAAAAAAAATACTTTTAATTTTACATAATTTTTTGTGGCAGCAGATTTTCCACAGATGTGAGTAAATAATATAAATATTTATGTTATTTTGTTTTTAAAATTTATTTTAGTCAATAATACTATCAAAAGTGTAAAAGTCTATGATTTGGAAAATTTTCCATAGCCATTGGTGTATTTTCCCTTCATGGTATGTAAATTAACATACTTATAAATGCACGTGTTATTTTACCACAAAAGTCCGTCAATGTTATTGAAATATTTAGTGAATATGTTCCAGCAATGTTAGACCACGATAAATACTTTCAAGCAATTTAATAGTTATTACAATTAAATGACTAAACAAACGCTTCTGTAAAAAAATATACTTGTGGAGGTATCTAATTCACGACCTATTGATTACCTAGTACCGTCCTCACCTCTCTAGCATCGTGAAAACAGCCATCTGTAATAGTGTTGTTCAGATTATGTGTTTAGTTCCACTATTTGATTTTTTTTACGTTTCTTATGTTTCGCAAGGTGGATTTTTTATGTGCAACATCTTAACTCACGGTATACGGCATTTAGTAGAAGTCATTTCGTAATAGAACGGAAGTCGATTGGAACAGAAATTGTAACTACGCTGATGCCATCTATGGATGTCTTAGAAATTTTGAAAGGATGGTGGGCCCACATAATTATTCATATATATTTATTTCCTGAACATCACATAATTAACACCGAATTTACATAGGTTTTTTAAAATATATATAGAATAGAATAACATTCCTATAATACTTTATGTTATAATTTATACTCATAGAAAAAAAAATTTACAACTTTAAAAAATTCGTATTACAATTTTAGAAATTTTTAGTTAACATTGAAATGTACAGATAGCTTAGCGTCCATCGTACGGTAGATACACAACCAATTGTTAGACTACAAATAATTCAACACCATGAATAAATAAAATAATTTCGTGATGAAATTTTTTACTGTTACATCTTAAATGTTGAATCAGCTCAATAAGGTTATGATTTTTTTCTAGGAATTATTTACAGACTTATTTCAGTCATTTCAGCAAAAAAAAAAAAAAACAAATATACAAACATATACTTAGTGTAATGATATTTGAATTAAAATTTTCTTCAAGTGAAAATTTATTTTTCAAATTTTTCCGTTAAATTACGATCCGCGTTTCGTATTATTAGTGTATGTGCAACACGATAACACGTAAAAATTTTTTAAGCCTTTATCGCTTTTATCGGAGCCATTTCATTGCATAGTTTGAAATTTAGGTCTGCAAATGGAATGATTCGATGGTCGATGTAGCTGCGAATCCTAGTGGCGGGCGCGGAAACTACGTGTGATCCACGTCAAAAATCAGGTTGAAAACACAATTTGCATATATATATATATATGTATATATATATATGTATATATATATCACGCTCAGGATTATTTTAAGGAATTTTGCATTAAATTTCGTGTCCGAGTTTCGTATTATAAGTCTATTCGCAACATTATAACAAATGAATTTGCTCTGTACAGAGTTCAGATCTACATATCTCTGGCGAGTAACTACTGAAAGACTCTCTCACATTTTTTTTTTATCTTTCTGTATTTACTGATCTTACTGCGGCTATTTCACCATTGTAACAGCCCACTGTGTTCTACTGTGCTGCAAATAATATTTGTGACCAAATGACTTCAACGGAATTATCTGTGCCGTCTAGGCACGCAAAATTTGAAATCAGCTGATATGGTCCATTCTTGGGTTTTTTTATGGCAACCAGAGTAAAAAATCAATAGCAAGTGCCCTTGAAATCATTTTGAAACGACTTGAAGACTTGCAAGTCCCCCTCGCAGTCTGGCTAGTGGAGGTGTCTGGGAACTTGGCGTGTATGCTGGTACCGCCTTTATTGCCTCTTTATTTCTGTCCAGATATAAATAACAACTACAGGAAGCAGCCGGTCATCTTGAAGAGGGAAATTTTGTCAATCGCTATGTATCAGTGATTTTGTGTATTGTTCTTATAACTTGTATTGGATGCATTACCTAAATTGATTAAATATTTTAATTTTATATCAGAAGATTTATAATGAATTAATAAGTAGAAAAATGATTTAATAAACAGTTTTTATTGTAACCTTTGATTTAAAAATTAATTTTAGGATATAGGTTTTAATACTTAAAAAAAATTATTTTCCGAAACTCTGCAAAATTAATATTTACATAATTTTCGAAAAGCAAAATTTTAAGAAAATAAATTATGCTCTAAACTGAAGAGATTCAATAAATGGCCACATAAAACGCTAATTTTTATACAGTAAATGTCTTTATTTCAGACTCTCACTTAGTAATAGCATAAAAAAAATTTAACGCAATATTTTTTATGTTACTAAAACTCTCTTTAAATGCGATTATTTAATTGATAGCACGCTTTACAAACCTACAGTTTATTATGAAATACTTAGGCGAGTTCATTTGCAAAAATACAAATTTGCAGAGGTCAAACTATTTCTTAGGTTTTTGAGGCTAAACACCTCGAAAAGCCTGCTTACCTGAAGACCTATGTACTAATGCACAGAGATTGAGTCTTACTTTCACAAGCATCAAGTCACACATAATAATTCAGCTTCTACGATATTGCTTTCAAACAAAAGACTTGTTTTTTTAACTAAGATGGTAAAATTTCTTAATAATAATAACGAACAATTAATTTATTTTGTGTTTTTGTTTATAAGTTTCAGTAATTTCTACACTAGAAAAAGGTCACTTAGAAAAACAAACCTACAAAAGATTGTTTATTATTATGTATAGCAATTTTATTTTACAATACATAAAGGTTCTTTTATTTGAAAGCAGTATTGTTAAAAGTAATCGTAATAAGGTCTTAAATGCAATTAAACTCTACAGATGATGATTGGTACTTTGAATGTGCTTTTTTTTTAAAAATATGCTTACCGTTATCAACAAAATCCGTATTTGTACGTATTGAACATGTTTCAGCATAATTCCGCTTAGAAAAACATACAACATCCGTTACACGTACCTTAATGCATGACAATTTATTTGCTGCTCCCCAAAACGTTTTCTTCTGAAAGTTTTAATGGTGATTTTTTAGCATAAATATGATAAATGTTTTAATCCACGCAACTACTTCTAAGGTTAAGCCATTTAAAACATGGAACGTGGACACAGATTGTACAAAATGTCTGGAAAAACTAACTTTTCCATCACTTCTCTAGATCTTGTATAAAAATTTACTGATAAAAGCGTTTAATATGTCTACAGAAAAACAACCAATATAGATCTTCGCGCTGTTACCTAATGCTTGCGGTTGATCAAAACCCGTGGGGAAAGTGTTTATGTAGCAGCCAAAATACTGGAAATAATGAACTGTGATGGTTCTTACATAAAATAAAACGTAATGAAACTTCGCATAGAAATACTTGTCACTCCAGCATTGCTTTTAACAAAGACTGTACCCAAAATGCATATGTCGTGACATATTTAATGGAATAGTGATACAAGACAATCCTTCATCGTGTATTGTTTTCTTCGTAATTCCCTGAAAAATCCAAGCTTTTGCTGTTTACTAAGTTAAACAGTCGTATCCAAAAGCATAATAATGAAAAGACTCCTGGTAAGTTCAATTAATAGTGTGTTGAAGGGACTTGTTAGTGCATGGACAAATGGTGCACCGTAAAAGCTTCTTTGCTCCTGTACATGGTCAAAAAAAATTTAATGAAACTTACTTTTAGCCTTTTCACTGGCAAAAGTAAACACATTTGAAACCAAACTCAAAACCAATATTTGTATTGCCAGATGTAATGATTCTTAAAGCTTTAATGCTCGCCAGAAAAGCTTTAAAATTTTGGATCGGTTTTCAAAATGGCACTTTAACATCTAGAGCTCTACGCGTTAATTCGCACTCCAACCAGCCCACAAATACACTAGCTGTAGACATTTTTTTATATAAAACCATTTTACTAAAATATTTGGGTCCACTTCCTATTTATAAAACTGTATTTACACTATGCTTTCAAAAAAATTCCAGCGTTTTAATAATGTAATAGGGAAAACGTGAGCTTTTAATAAAAAAATACGCAATTAAAATCTACTTAACTCATTTAAGAATTATTGCCTAAGGGCATTACGTCTACAGTCAAATACTACAAAAACATACAAATTCATCCAGTGAAAAAGTGTATATCAACCTTGAAGTCATTCTCGAAATTTCAATTTCACTACAGACTGCACCATCTGTCAAGGGGCCTGATTTCCTGGGTCGTCTTATTTGTAGTATGCATAAACATCATAGGAACAAGCACGAATTAAAAGCTTTTTATGAAACCAAAATTATATCTCAGTACAAAAAATAGTCATAGAAAAATATATCATATGGTAGTGCTGTTCCCGCGTTTCGTTCTGAAATGTGTTTTTATGGCGATGGAATAATAGGTAGGAGTGCAAATTGCAGTTAAAATGTTTGTACTCAACTATACCTAGACACTTGCCAGATTCGCGTTATTATATAAGAGAGGCTAAGCTCTTGTGGTGAGCTTTTACACGTTCTGAAAACCAAGAAAACTATAACAAGATTCCAAAAGTGAAATCACCCAATCACACGTAAGAAGCCACCAGTTAATGGACTATTGACACCGACTTATTTACATATTTACTAGTGTGTGGATTTTCACCTTGCTCCATAAAATAACGAAAATTTTGCATGTTTCGGCCAATTCAACGCTTATCTTAAATACTCCGCCGCAAAAAATCAAATAATGTCATTCCATAAAATTACACAGTTTCCCCTTTAAAGATGATGCCACACTACACGCACCCCAAAAAAATGTTAAACTTTCTATAAACAAATAATATCAAATGCTTTTAAAATACATAATTTATTTTTAACATACCCTGACACAAATGTGAATGTTTTACTTAAAAAATTGAATTGAAATAGTTTTCTGATTCTCCTTTACTAATTATTGTATCTATATTTTCAAAAAAAAATAATAATAATTTTGCCCCTACTTTATGGTGTAACGCTTATTAGCGCACAACTTAAAAACCAATTTATCCTTTAAACGCCTTTGCGCGTGTTAGGACTCGAACCAATGACCACATGTATGTATGATATTTTTCCTTTGCAAAAAAAAAATCATGCAATTTTGTAAATCCTAGGGCTACATATACTTCACATTTATTATAGAAATTATTTAAAATACTTACATGAGTCTTCCAATTTTCGGACAAAGTAACAGTGGCCTCGAAAGTAACAATCGGAATCCAAGCAGTATGGTGATTTGCACATCTCCCTCATTTCTTCCGCAGAAAATAGTCCTTCAATTGGAAAACCACCTGCAGATGCATGCACTGTGGTGTTTATAATTTTGGCATTGTTACTGGTGGTGATTTCCAATGTTTTATGCAGCGTTGTCGTATTTGTACTTGCGTCCGTGATTGACGAAACGTTTTCCGTCTCATTGGACTCGAAGGAGTCCACCCCATTGTTCATACTTCCAGATCTCGTACAGTTTGACGCTGAACAATTCTCGTGGTTTACAACATGAAACGTTGGCACTGAGCTCCATGAAGTTTCACTTGAAACAGGTGTTGAGTAGTACGATGCATAAGCATCTCCCACGGTCGATGATACAACATCGCTTTCGGTGAAGGGACTTACTTTCCCGTCTTCTGGAATGTTCCCCGTGGTCTGATTACCATTTGCGTTGGTGCCAACTTCAGTTCCTTCCGGTGAGATGGTGCCTGGTATTTCTTTGGTTCCTGGAGATGTTAAGCCTCTGGTTGTCCAAGTGGTTCCAAGATCTCCCAAGTGAGAACCACTTGTGCTGAAAGCACTCGTGTTATTTCCAGCGTCCACGTGATTGACATTTGCTTTAGCGCCAGCTTCAGTTCCTTCAGGTGAGATGGTGCCTGGTATTTCTTTGGTTCCTGAAGGTGTTAAACTTATGGTTGTCCAGGTGGTGCCGAGATCTTCCAAGTGAGAACCACTTGTGCTGAAAGCAGTCGTGCTATTTCCGGCGTCCACGTGATTGCCATTTGCTTTAGCGCCAGCTTCAGTTCCTTCAGGTGAGATGGTGCCTGGTATTTCTTTGGTTCCTGAAGGTGTTAAACTTATGGTTGTCCAGGTGGTGCCGAGATCTTCCAAGTGAGAACCACTTGTGCTGAAAGCAGTCGTGCTATTTCCGGCGTCCACGTGATTGCCATTTGCTTTAGCGCCAGCTTCAGTTCCTTCAGGTGAGATGGTGCCTGGTATTTCTTTGGTTCCTGAAGGTGTTAAACTTATGGTTGTCCAGGTGGTGCCGAGATCTTCCAAGTGAGAACCACTTGTGCTGAAAGCAGTCGTGTTATTTCTGCTCAGGAGAGTCTTTCCCGTGTCCAAGTTAGGTTGAGTGTCCGGGGAAGAAGTGCGGGAGGATCCGTCCGTGAGCACTCCGACCGTGATGGTGCTCGCGACGCCGGACGTCGTGGCGTTGTGCCCGGAGGTCCCGCCGCGGCAGCAGCTGAGCTCGGAGCAGGACACGCAGGCCGGGGTGCCGCCTGCGGCGCACAGCTGCAGCAGCCTGCCGAAGCAGTCCGAGTGCTTGTCGTCGCACCAGTAGCACCAGGAGGCCTGGTCGCCGGGCGAGGCGCACCGCAGCAGGTACAGCTCCCTGCAGGAGTGCCCCACTTGGGCGCCGCAGAGCTCCGGGCTGGTCTCGGCCGTGCCAGCTCCCGTCGACCCGGGGCACGGGCCTTCGATCTGGAGGAGGCAGTCCGCCACGACGGTGCAGCTGCTGGAGTCCCCCGCTCCAGCCAGGCACGCCAGCAGGGTCAGCGACCAGCACCAGGTCACCGGGAGGGTCATGACCCCGGGACAAGTCACCCCTCAGGAGGGAAGACCGTGATTTACTGGCTACCCCCGGGCTCTCTCCAATCTCCCGTCCACCTTTCGAGGCGTTTGACAGTCTGCGCTGTTTCGGGACATTAGCCGTGAGAACAGTGCAAACAATGATCTCGGCTTATCAGCGCGTGAATGGCACACAACCGATAATATATCAGCAAAGGCACCGGGTGGTGGGGGGGGGGGGGGTATTATCTTGTAGGTATCTGCGTTTGCTTTCACCAGACTGCCCCTCCCCCGTCGACAGGCAACTAACTCCAGGGCCGTGAATCCTGCCCATATGGCCGAGGCTGCAAAGTGCAGGATCTTCCTCCTGTCATTCCGTCGTGTGGCCGATGATCTATACGTTGCAAGTATCGTCGAGTTCAGTAATCCAGGCTTCCATTACACTTTGCGCTGCTTGTATTCTCCGAAGGCTATCACTGCTTTTTTTAAATTAATGTTTTAATTTCGTTTAGCTTAAAAAAACGATCTTGGCTTAAAACCTCTCAAAATTCCCATGTTTGGATCCGTTTAGGTGACGGGAAAAAAGGTACCACGTATTAAATTGATTTTTACAATAGACCATATTTTTCTAGGTGAAAATATTGTTTTTCTTTAACCATAAATTTTCGTCATTCAAGTTTATTTTTCATAATTAAATTTCTTACTAAAGCCAATTTTAATATTTAAAGTCTCAAAGAGCACACATGGGCTGCAAATATGAATAAATGCCAGTAATACTGATTTAGAACTTATTATAATTTTGTTTTGCTAACTGCGTAGTGATAGGAGCCTGCTAGCCGGCCAGCTGCATCACCCTGCGGGAGGGTTGCGATGCAGGCAGTTCCCGTTCCTCCTCCACCGCTACACGTATATCCCATTAGAGGCCTTCCCGAGAAGTCCTGGGCGTCTCTCTCTGGCTCGTCTGGAGTATTCTGCGGCCATTCAGAGCGCCGAAACGAAGTGGCTTGGACGCCGCTGAGCTCGAAGCTTCCAGAGTTGAGTCGACTTTGGTGACGGGACACTTCTGAGCGCTACGAGACCTTTACAAGGGCGGGACAGATAGAACAAGTAGGGAGCTGTATAAGTGCGACTGACTCCTACAGTGGAAACTGAAACCAATTTTTGCGCGACGTATGACGCTATCTTATGGGTAGACCCATTACTACTAGCAAAATAATACTCGGGAGGGAAATCCAACTCCAAAGTGGTAGCTTCATAATGATAATTTAACTAATCGATTACTAGTTGCTTAGTAGAAGATCTGTGCAATAAAAAACACATAATACTGGTTTCAAAATTTAAAAAAAAAAAAAACTTAATTTTTTGTAAATGAGTAGGAATTAGCAGTATTTCTGGAATGCCGCACCATAAAATACAAGACTACCAAAATAAAGTGAAATAATTTTCCACTGGTTGGTTTGCCTGATAACAGCAGATGCATTTATTTCTCACATCCAATGTGGTTATGTTGGTAATATAGTACGAAAGCTACCATATATCGGATAAACCGAAAACTACTTTAAAAAAATCTAGGTCTCAGTCCCGACAATTAGAGTTGCTCCCCCCATGGCGGGATCTCGCAGGTATAAAAGAAGTCTCCAACCTCTGGCGAGAGAATGATAGAGGCGAATCTTCGGACAGTGACGTGAAGGGTGCGAGTGGTGGACCTTTGGCGAGCGATAGCAGGCGACGAGAGACGGACTTAGTGTGCGAAGATCAGCGCACCGGAGACCGAAGCATCCTGGACTGTGTTGTGTAGTGTGATGCGGTGTGTTTAGACGGAGGTGCGCGGTGAGAGACCAGCAGTAGAGGGACCCACCGTCGAACCGAGCTCCATTCGGGAGAGTTAATATTGGACTTACGAAAGTGCGATTGAATTGTGGACAGAAATTTAATTTGTAGTAATTCAGGAAATAGTGCAATCATCAAAACTGTACTAAATCAATTGGGCTATCCTTTTCTGGGCCTGTGTTTCTCCCGCTCGTTACAATATTTACTAAAAATAAGTACAGATATCCAAAAAGAGGTGGTTTTGCTCATTTTCACTTTTAGATTGAGACAAACGAACTAATTTGTTTGGTTGTTTTTTTGTTATTTTGTTTATTTGTGCTAAGATTCGTAAGAAGTATAAATACATTTTAAATGTTTCAGGACACACAAAAGAGCGTGTAGTTATTTTCTTTTTTCCACAGCTTCTGATCTTTGACAAACGAATTTTTAGCTATTTTTTTCTTAAGGAAAAACACTTATATCACCTTCCTGTCTGTAGGCATATGTACTTGTGTGTGTAAAGCTGTAGGTTAAAAGATAAGAATATTGTGGAATTTGGTTTTTTGTCTTGTGTAGGCTTATTATGCTCAAACATTCCCGTGCCATATTTATATGTGCGCTGTTATCAGTCTGATTTTTAATTTATGTGACGCATCAGCAGGATGTTCGCGATTTAATAAAATTTCTAAAGCATCTAACAAGTTTTCTAGTTACTGTAGCTATGCCGCTATATGGTCGTTGACTGTAGAACATGAATGCTAATGTATGGGTTAGTCCCTTTAATGTTATCTTTAGTTAAAAATTACACAAATATAGGCTTATAGGTTCCTAAATATTTTGGTTTTAATAGTATTTGCTTAAACCAATTTCTTTTATTGAGTTATCACCTTCGGGTTTTTATAATATACTACCTAATTAAATATATTGCATAACCTATATGTAGTTAAGTGTAATTTATGTTTAATTACTGTGCACAACACATAAATTAATTATGTTGTATTTATTTTATTTTAAATATTGAAGTGTTTAATTTGAAATAATTTACAATTCTGCTGGATAAGTAATTATTTTTATTATTTTCTGCACTCTGTAGTACTTACATCATATGTTGTAAGCCTACGTACAACTATTAAAGGAAATTTAATGAAGCCTGCTATTATATCTGGCATGTCATAAATGTAATTTATTGTAAGTGAATGCACTAGGTCTACACATATTAGACAGCGTTGTTTCATTAATTGCCATTTCGTTTAACAAAGTTATTTCTGCAATCTGGCCTTCATGTTATTGGTCTTCGATTTGTGTTGTACTAAGCATGAGCATCATTGGTATTTCTATTGAAATTAGTTTTTCTTATGCTAAATTGTAGTAGAAACAAATTATTTTTGATTTGGAGAGTTTTACAAAACCTAAATTCATCCATTATATGACAATATAGGAAACACATTTAATGATGATTTATTAGATTACATGTGTATAGTTTCGTAGTGATAGCAATTTAAATAATTAAAATAAACTTAAAATGTGCACTACAAAGGATAATATTGAGAATCGGCTCAAAAAATTGAGAACCTTATGTCGGTAGTCCTCGTACTTCTCTGGTACCATACCTTAATTTGTTAAAAAAAAATTTAGTTTTCCTTATTTTAGGAAATTTAAAAGGGGTGATGCATAATATGAACAATTATCGGAACTTTTGTAAGCTCTACAATGTTAATATCAATAGTTTCATGCCTAGCCCGCTGCTGGTCGCGCTATGAGATTTTCTCTCACACCTTGTTAAGATATGTGTTAAAAATTTTTTGTATAGGATTCCCGTCCGCTCTATTCCATTTTACGATACCACCGGTATCGCAAAATAATATAATTTACCGGGTGGGATACTATTCTAGTTGACGATACCGTGAAAATATTCATTGAATAGTCTCACTTTCAAATAAATTCCGGTATCGCAAAATAGAATTGACTGGGTGGGACAGTATTCTACTTGACAATGCCGTGAATATATATTTTTATTAAATAATCTCACTTTCAAATAAATGAATTCCTTTATCGCATAATTTAATTGACCGGGAGGGACTTTAACCTACTCCACCGATTAAAAATATTATTCAAAACATTGGCAGCATGAAAATCACCATTAAAGTTTTTAATTCTACCTTTTACTTTGAATGTCCATTCATCATGATGACTATCATATCATTGCAAAATTATATTTGTGAAGGAATCAGTTTTAACAGAACTATATCCTGCATTACTCATTTCCAGAACACTTGTGCCACATAGAAAACAGTCACTTTTGATACTGAATAAGAAGTATTCCTGCTTAATAAGTTGGGAAAAAAATGCGTAGGTGGCAATACTCAATTTGTCCCTTTTAAGATGCTTTCAGTTTTGAAATTTATCATTGGCTTCAGAAACTTTTCAATTTTCTGTTTGCATGTTAATTTAAAAATGAATAATGTAACAACCCATTGTCTACATGTTTAAAAAATCTTACATACATGTCATAATTGACCTGAAACAAGTTAAAAATTATTGTTTTTTTTTTCTTTTTTTCAGAAAAATCTCAAGAACTCCTGCGTAGAGAGTCCGTTAAAATGTTCATGTTTTGTATATATATATATATATATATATATATATATATATATATATATATAATATATATATAGTTTTTTTTATCAGAGTCTACTTCTCAGACTATGTTGTTATTTGTTATTGAAAATACCACTTTGCATCTTTGCCTCTATTGTTAATTATTCAAATGGAAAGAACCTGGTTTGACCTGGTGTGGCTTTATGATTATGGTTATGCATGGTTCTTAACTTACTTCAGGTGCATTCTTGGCTGGTTTCATAACATAGATCATAGAAGTTACAATCCAAAACCATATTGTCTGTTTGAATAAGTTTCTCTATCTCTAATGACTTCATTGTTGACGAGTTAGGCCAAACTAACTACCTTCTATTTTGTGCAAAGTATAACTCGCCATGCATATTATTTAAAAATTTTGTACTGCATATTACAAAAAAAAAAAAAATTATTATTTGTTCACAATAAATTTGTGATCTCATTTGAATCTGGTTTGTGTGTAAGTACTGTTGTTTTAATATATTTTTTTTGCATTTACTTTGAAAATTTGGATTTTAGAGCCCCTATACACTATTGTCATATTGTATTTGTTGTTTTATCCTTATTTAGTCAATTTGGTAGTATTAAAATACAAATATAAAACCTAGCACAATCCATGAACTTTATGTAGATTAACATGCTATCTATAGAAAAAATTAAGGAAACCAGAATTTTTATGGTCTGTCACTATCGTATCGTCAGCAAGGGAAGCTGTATCAATTTGAGCTTTTGTCTGATACAATAAGTCTTTCAATTAGGGAAAGTGACATTGCAATGGTATAGAGTATTTCTCATTGCACATTTGTTTCATTCCCATTTATATTCCACTACTACACCACCATATCACTTCATTTAGGCTGGTCAGACAAGTTTTTCGTTTAGAGAGGACAGCCGATTCCAGTCCAGTCTCATTTATGTTGAGCTTGTGTGAAATGGAAAACAATATGCCGATTATAAAGCTATATGATGAATTTGTATTTTGACTGCATTGTTTCATATTTAGACCCTCTGTAAATAAGTATATGTGTGTTTAAGAAGAAAAATACATTAATTATAACATAAAATTGTTACATGTCTTTTGAGGGTTTTCAAGCACACATTTTTTTTCTTGAAAATGTCCAAATCACAAGCACCAGCCATATATACTATAGTATTAAATAAGGAGAAAATTACATCACAATACGAGCACAGGTCAAGTCTCATGGCTGTTCATTATGTTAATACCTGTTTCCAGTGCAACATACAAGTAGGAATTTTCTACTTTAATATGTTAGTGTATTGTATATAGGTATATTAGTTTTTTTTATTTCTATAAGATTCGTTTGAGTTTAAATGCAATTTTTTTTTCTTGTGTGTATCAAGTATTTTAAGTTAATGTAATACCACATGATTATCTAGATCGCTGATACCATAAACAATAACAGTGTCATGATTTTTGAGAATGTCAACATCTGAATGCAATAGAAAACAACACCCAAATTCTCAAGACATTGTTCAAATACATATAAAAGCATCGATGGACAAGTGCTCATTTATGATACTCAAAAACAAACTTGAAGTGGCCATAACACAATGGGTTGTGAAAATTATATTTTAAAATGCTCAGTAATCATGTTTCCTATGCAAGTGTGGTTTGGTTTTTATGGATTAATTAAATATTAGCATACTTTCTGTGCTGAGCATAAGGAGATCACATCGAGATAGCTTGGGGAGCCTCAATTTAATTTATTCATTACAAGACGACATTTTCATTGTATTAATAATGGAACCTTTGTGCATTTGCTTGTCCCCTTTTCCCCATGTACTGATGTATATGCATGCCTGCCTGCCACTATATCACGTTCAAATTCCCCATTTAAATCAAATGCAATGGACAGGAACCATGGACACCAGTGTTGGGCTTCCTATGACATTCATGTAAGTTTCATTCACTTTGCAAGCATACTGAGCATACTGAAGACTTATTTAAATTTTACTTTCGTGGCCATAATTTGTTTTAGAATAATAAAATAGTTTGTAGTTTAAATTAATGTTAGGCAAGTCTGATACGCTGACCTGAAAACATCTGATGTCTAATTATATTAATTAAATTATTTCTTTAACTTGGTTCATATATTTAAATTTAGCTAAGTAGGGTGGAGTATATGGTTTCATTAATTTACATGAATTGTTGGATTTTGTCGGCAGGCCTTTTTAATGTTATAATATATGATAGAAATTATAAGCAAATTTTTAATTGGTTTTTCAGCAATTGTACAAGCCAAATTATTAAGCAATATAATCAATTACCATTACGTTAAAAACAACAAAAAAAATACATTATATTCCCCACCAGAGCACATCTTTAAAATAATCTCAAACAAAATAATATTACAATATCAATTTTTTTATATAATCCAAAAATGGCACATTACTAAGGACAAGCAAAACTTGACGAAAACAAGAAGATACAAACAAGATCATTCCAATCCACCGATTAACACTTTCTAAGGGAAAGGTCAAGGGGCATTATGCACAAAGTGATCAAGAGGAAGTGTACGAGGGCATGCTGTGATGAATTGGAACACAGTCACTGCACTTCACTGCAACTAGCTGACCAGTGCAGCTGTAACATTATGGTATCTGTTAAAGTGCAATACTCTTTTAAATTATAAATATACCCTCAGTCATCCTAATTTCCAGAAGTATTTTAGGTCACATGATAAATTTTATATTTC
The DNA here is from genome assembly GCF_032445375.1 of Bacillus rossius redtenbacheri. NCBI lineage: Eukaryota > Metazoa > Arthropoda > Insecta > Phasmatodea > Bacillidae > Bacillus > Bacillus rossius. The sequence goes on along the minus strand of NC_086341.1, from coordinate 38,861,419 downwards.
AGAACATTTATGAAAATATTTCGGTTTAATGTTTCAGAAATATTGATGGGACATTAGTGAAAACATTTCAGAAAGGTTACCATTTGATGTTGCAGGGAGGTTTCATTAAAATATTTCACAGGGCGAACATTTTCACGTTTCTAAAATATATCTGAGATGTTTCAGGTAGGTTGGGAAATGTTTCAAAAATGTTACAATGTTTCAAAAGATATATTTCTGAAACATATCTGTAACATTTTGTGCTGTATGGGCTGTTTATTGTTGCGTATTTTATTTAAATTGTGTTAATGATCAATGAAATTGTCTAATAAGGGCCAGCCCATTCTTTTAATAATGTGATTTTAAATCCATGTTATATATATTTTTTAGTTAATCAATTTATAAAATATCATCATTCTATGAAAATAATCAAAAGTAAAATAAAAACTTAGGTACTAATTCTAGACGAAATCATTATTTTGCCTTCCGAAACTAAAATATCCACTAATCACCCCAAGCATCAAGATAGAGTGAAGTATAACAATGTTATTATAACAAAACTTGGGTTTACTCTGTTAAGACTGAGGAGTGTACCAACTGCGATTGATCCTATACCACCAATGGCAAGGCCACTTTCACTGAACTGAGAATGCTTCCAAACCACCAATAGCAACAGGGCTTCGGTTCCCATGAAACAGTGATTGTTCGCAAACAAACAATAACTGCATATGTTGTTTTCTTTTACGTCTAGGATTTTTTTTTTTGATTTAAAACTTCTTTAGCAACGTTGAGTATTTTTTGGTAGGGGAAAAACTTGTGGGTTCGCGTCACTGACATGCTGTAGTAGCAGTAAGTGAAGTTAAACTGACCACGTTGAGCGATTTTCTTTTGTTTATTTATTTACGTAGTGAATGTTGTTTATTTGTGGATTTAAGTTCATAGTTGTATTTATTTTCAAGGATAAAACTTCATTTATTGTATTTTTTAATCTATAAGTTTTTAATTTGATTTAGAATTTTCAAGGAAATTTTAACGTTATTGTGTGGTACATATTGCAATTATTGGCTATTTTTTAGTAGATAGTTAAATTGAAGTTATGTTTTTTTTTCTATTGTTTATGTATTTACTTAATGAATTTCTTCACATATCATGATATTGATTTATGAGAGGTAATGTTGATTATTTGTGGATTTAAGTGTTTTTTTTTTCAGTCATAAAAATTCATTACTTCTAATTTAAAAGTCATTACTTGGTAGGGGCAAAACTTGTGGGTTAGCGTCACCGACATACTGGTGATATAATACAAAAATCATTTTCTTACGTACTTACATTTGACGTAGAAAGGATGTCATAGTGCACATTTAAAACCATTTTTTTTTTAGTTTTCATTTCAGTCAACGGTCCCCAAAACTGCTCCCCCCTCCCCCTTTTTTTTTTACTTCGTGAATATATCGAACTCGTTTAGAGACGAACTGAACCCTAATAATTTCTTCATTGGCCGATAGAGTGCAGCTCTTGTTCCCACCGCAGCAACACAAACTTTTGGCCTCTAATGAGAAAGTTTTTTTTATTTGTAATTTACATTGAAATTAACTTTTCTTCAGCAATTCTTTAGTAGTATATAGTCATTATAACATTAGTCGAAAAGAAGTAAAAGGGCACAATATTTCCAATGACTAATGTTAACATGTAGTCAAAATAATGATATATCTGAGCACAATTTGAATTTAAGGCTTTAAGATATTGATTTTCTATATCAAATAGAATATTTCCTATGATATTTAAGAAATGTTTTTTGTTTTATTATTGTTTTTTGTAACATACTATCTACTTGCATCAGCATATTGTAATTACATTAGTTACTATCAATTCATTTAATATTGTCTGCATTTGTGAATGTTTTGAAACGACTCGCAATTATTGTGGTAAAGTTATGTCATTTGTTACCATTCGCTTTATTATTCCTTTTACTATTAAAGCATGCATAAAGTGCTTGAACTGAAATCGTATTTCAAAAAGAAATTTATAATAGTTTCATATAGGGATAAAATGATACTATTAAATATGAGTACTTACTCGATATTTTCCTTTCGATACCAAGTACTTTTGGCATCGATACCTTGGCATAAAATACTGAATAGGTATCGGCCAAAAGTACTTGTATCGGGCAGTATCGATAGTCGCTAAGCAATATCAGCAGCAGCAACAACAGAGATTTATTTATTCGGTCAGAGGACAAGTATAAAGTGCAACAGAACGACCAACAGGTAAATATTTAATTGTTTTGAAATTTATGCTGACATTAATTAGATAACATATATACACTTACCCAAATAAATATAATCCACAATGCATTCATTCGATGACAGCAGACAAACGATATTGGAGTTGAACATACTTTATACAACTGCCGTGTAATCGTACACTTTCGCGTTTCACAATTTGTTTTCTAAGAGTGTTTTCTTTATCCACGATCCTATACTGAGGTTTGATTTCTGACGTGACCCAGGCCTAAGTTTCATATATTTCTAAATTTCTGAACGTATCCTTTTCCTAGTTTTACACAGTTGGCAGATTTGTTTGTTTGGCTTTGTCAATGTTTACTTTGCGAAACAATAATATATTATGTTTTCTACTAATGTGAGTGTAATATTTATTGCCTGACTTAAAATGGGGCCTCAAAACAGTAATTTGTGGCAATACTTCACAAGAAAAGACGATAAAACAGCAAGCTGCAAAAAATGCTTCAAGATCGCAGCTAAAGACATTTTCCTCATGAATAGAATGTGTCTCTCAGTTTCAATACAAACTATTGGCTGAGTGTAAATAAAAATTTTGTCTCATTGAATTTAATACGCTTGTGGCTTTTGCTACTAATTTAGACCCACGCTTCAAAAATCTTCATTTCCCAGATGCAAATGCATGTGGAAGGACAATACAAAAATTGGGAAACATCGTTAAAGAAGATTCACAGCAGGCAACTTCAACTAGTGGATCTGAAGAAGAAACTTCTTCTGAAGATTTTGACATTTGGTTGCACCATAAACAACTAGAATTGGGCCAAAAGTGGCGATGTGCCAAATCAAAAACCGATTAAGTTACAATATATTTAGCTAATCCTGTTTGCTCATTAAAAGCCAACGCATTAGAAGAATGGAAAGAATTAAAACCTGTTTCCAACGCTATACAAGACAGATGCAAATGTATTTGCACATTGTCGGTACCTCTAAACTTTGCGAGATTGTTTTTCAAAGCTGGTGCGACAATCACTGCATCGAGAAACCGTTTAACAGGACAACAACTTGAAAAATTATTATTCTTGGGGAGTCCATCTAAAGCAGGGTTTATTTCTTAGTCTAGTTTTTTTCATTCGTTAATAAACATAATAATAAACTTATGTTATGATTTTGTTTGAAAAACAACCGATATTTCCGAAACAAGTACGTATCGATACTTTTCATACGATAACGAGTATGTATCGATACATTACGACTGATATGGTATCGTGGGAAAGTATCGATACCTTTAGAGTATCGTTTACTACCAATAACGTTATGTCATTTGTAATAATGTTTAATTTACTTTCTGCCTATTAGTAAATTTAATTATCAATATTAGGAAATCATGTAAATTGTTATTTTCCTTGACTTTTTTTTTTAATGTGGAATCCCCGGCCAGGGGGTCCGCCCCGCCAAAAATTAGCTCTTTATTATAAAAAAGAGAATACAAATAGAAAAACATGGAAGAAAACATCTGATACACTTACATTAAGGTATTTACAATTAAAGATACATACATTTTTATCCCTTCCAACATTCAAGTCCTTGGGGGCAGGTGAATTGTGTGAGGTGAAGTGTCTATTTCCATTTGGTGGTGAGGGTGGTGATGATGTGATGGTGTGGCCGGGTCCGTTGGCTCGGGCCCGGTCCTTGCGGCCGGCGTCGGGATCTGCGTTTCGGTGGGGTGGTCAGGTAGAGAGTGGTGCAGTACCGTGGTGTAAATAGTTCCGCAGTGCCTTCTCATAGCTGTGCTGGTCCCCAGGGTTAGCCGCCGGCCCCTCCCGCTGGGTCGATGTCGTCCTCGTTGGTGGAGTCCTCTGCCTGGAGATGATCCGTCGTGAAGAGCGGTCTTCTGGGGTGAGGTGAGTTGGGGGGAGGGTCAGCGATCTGTCTGATGAGGGGGTTGAGGTTGTGGGAGCATTTGTGGACGAATTTCTTGGTGGTTTTGGAGATGGTGTCGTGGATGTGGGGAAGACTTGTTTCATGTAAGAGTTTTTTCCGGGGGGTGGCGCGGGGAAGCCCCAGGATCAGACGGGTGCCAAGGAAGTATGTCCTGGTGATAGGTCTCTGATGGTCTGCGGGAATGGGATGAGGCGGGAGCGGTGGGGGGCGAGGGGGACATGATCGTGAGCCGCATCCGATATTGCACGGGTGATGGTGAGGGTGTTGGTGTCAATATCGGCTGGGGAGTTGAAGGGGGTCGTGAGATCGAGGGAGTCGGAGAGGAAGTTCTGGAAAGCGAACCAGTTTGCCTTCGGGAAGTCGAAGCGGGGGAGGTGGGGGTTGGTGTGGGGGAGGTAATGGAGTGAGCCGATGACAGGGATGTGGTCTGAGGTGCCGGTGGTGATGGTGCGGAGGTCTGTGATGAGGGGGAGAGCTGCGGAAAGGGCGAGGTCTATGATGCTAGGATGTCTGTTCTGTTGTGCTGGGTAGAATGTGGGGGTAGGGGGGCATGGAGTGAGAGGTGGGAGGTGCGGAGGAGCTGACGAAGTGAACGGCCCCTTCTGTTGGCCGTCATGCAGCCCCAGAAGGGGTGCGTGGCATTGAGAGAGCACGACGTGTGAGTCCAGCCTACCGAGGACCACAATGTCAGCTGTGGGGAAGGGGTGTTGTGGGGGGAGGTAGAGGGATACCAGGGTGAAGGCGTAGGGACCTCCGTGGAGTCGCACAGCGACCGCCCCAGTCGCTGGGGACATTTAGGTGTTGCGGCGATGGTGGGATATCCTGGAATAGAGGAGCAGTGCCACCCCCCCCCCCACCCCGCCTCACCCGTCGCGGTGGGAGTGGTGGGTGGAATAGCCGGGGATCAGGAGTTGGTCGGTGGGAGAGAGCCTGGTTTCTGAAAGGAACACAACATCGGGGGAGTGGGTCTGGAGAAGGTGGAGGAGGTCTGGGAGCTTGTGGAGGAGGGAGAAGGTGTTCCAGATGAGGATCTTGAGGGGTGGTGTGGGATTCATTCGAAGAGTGAGAGCAGGGCTTGAAGGAGTACCTCAAACTTTTCGGTTTTTGTGGGGGCTTGGGAGAGGGCAGTCATGGTGCAGCGGATGATGGGCAGGTAGCTTTTTATCCAGGAGATGATGGTGTGAAAGGTTTCGGTGAGGGAGGTAGCTTCTGCAGGGGTGGTTGGGTTGTTCGTGGCCAGGGGAGTGGTGCTTGGTGGGGGGAGGGGTGGCGTGGCGATGGTTGGCAGTTTGGTCCAGGCGTTTCCCTTGAGGGGGGAAAATGTTCGGTGGGAGGTGGTGTTGGGCGGTGGGGGTGCAGAAGTTGGGGTGGGAGCATCTGTCGTGGGTCTGTGTGGGTGGCGTTTTGTGTAGGCAATGAGTGTGGGGCATTCCGGTGAAGTGGCGATGTGGGCACCGTTGCAGAGGCAGCACTTCCTCTTCTCGGGGCCGGCGGTGCACTCCCGGGACCAGTGCTCCCCGGCGCACTTGAAGCACCGGAGGATGCGGTCGCACTTGTTGGAGCGGTGGCCAGGGGTCTGGCAGCGATAGCACTGCGGAACTCTGCCAGATCCACGGTACTTCTCCACCTTGACCACCCAGCCGCCAAGGTTCCTGATCTGGAGGAGTTGGGGGGCTTCCCCTGTCTGATTCGTGGACACCAAGAATGGCTTGGTGTCCGCGTCCGGGCCCGTCCTCAGTGGGACCACCGTCGACACTGGGTAGCCATCTTGCTGGAGTTGTTCTCGGAGTTCGTCAGCAGTGGTCGCTAGGGGCAGTCGCTTTATGACCACCCTGTCGCATTTTTCATCGGGGCGTAGTTCAGTGAAGGGTTGGAACCCTTACTGTCTCAGAGAGTCGTACAGTATGGTGTGGTCGTGGGCATTTTATGTGTAGAAGGAGGTCTTGTCCTTTATGCTGGTGATGGTGAGGATGCCAGACAGCTGTTTCTGGAGTCTTGCTGCTGTAAGGAATGGTTGGGCGTGAGCTGGAACGATACAAGAGATGGGTGGCATTTTGGGCTGTGGTGAGGGGTTGTTTTGGGCTGGGGCAGAGGATGAGCCAGGGGCGGAGGAGGTGGAAGGCTGTTGGTGGTGCCTTCGTACAGTGCGTTTCTGTTGGTGCTGTCTTTGTGGTTTTGGTTTCGGTTGCATCGTCGGGATGGTAAGGGCGATGTCGTTGTCTGCATCCAGGTGCAGGTTGTCCGCGAAGCGGTTGCTGGTGGTGATGGTGGAGGTGATAGATGAGACGGAGCCGATTGAGTCTGTCCTGGGGCGTTTGCATGTCTTTTTAGGCTTGACGAAGCCATCCTCCATGATAATGTCCTGGGGAGGCGGTGGCACTTGGTGGGCTGGTGGTGGTGGTCCAAGTGGTAGGTCAAGCAGGGCAGGAAGTTGTTGTTGTCGCTGTTGTTGCTGTAACTGGAGCTGTCGGAGTTGCTGGTTAATCTGTTCCTGCAATTCTTGTTGGTGCTGTTGGTGCTGTTGGTGTTGTTGTTGGTATTGTTGTTGGTAGTCAATGCTCGGGGCAGTACACATGTGGCTGAAGATTGGTGTGCTGCTGAATGTCGAGGTCGTGATCGTTGTTGTCATGGTGCATGGGAGGCGTGATGTGGGGATAAGTCCATCAAGTCGGCGCTGTTCGGATAACTTTACACAAGCTGTTTGTGTTTTGTGTTTCTCGTTCGGAGTCACTGGGCGCGAGGATGGGTCGGTGTGGTCACTGTTTGACGGTGAAACAGTGCCATGAACGACACTAGTTTCGATGTTGTTATGGGCATTTATGTGCACTGGAGAGTTTCTTGGTGCTGTGGCAATCAAAATGGGAAGAGAGGGATACTCCTCATCGTTCTGCATCTTAAAAAGTTGGTAAAGTCAATAATTTATCGCTAATCAGAGTGAAAACCAGAGCTGTTTTTGTTCTATGCGCACCAAGCAGCGCGCACTCTTTCTCCTTGTAGCGGCGCGCGCGCAGCACTCCTGGGGGGATGCCTGCGAACTCGGTGTGTATATGTGCGGTAATTTGTTCACAACTAAAACCGAAAAACGACCAAACCGAGCACTGAACGATAATTAAAATTGAAAAACTAAACATGGAACTATTTTAAGATAATATAAGAGTACATTATACAAGTAAAAAGTCTGGAATAATGAAATAAATAAATAAATAAATAAACAATTTTTCACAACTTCGATTATTATTTAAAAAGTATCTGCTCTTTAATAGTTCAAAAAACGGAATAATTTAGGTAGAATAAGGAATAAAGATGAGGATTGTATTTATAAGAACAGTACCCTGTCAAAATCGCGCACAGTTTAAGCTGTGAAGTCAGTTTATTTAGGTTAGAAAATAAATAAGAGGTCTGTTAGATATGGCGACGCATATTTCCGCGGAATGGCCACCGCGACAGTTGGCTACACTGAAGCAAACACTAACCTAAACTAACCCATTGTTGCAGTAGATATTTACAAGGCAAAAATGTACATTTGTAAATGCTGTTTCTGTTGAAATTACTGTAACTAAGTTTTTTTTTTTTTAATGGGTGACCCCCCCAGGGGGTCCACCCCGCCAAAAAATGACTCTATTTTAAAAAGAGTGTACAAGGGTAATTACATGGAGGGAAAAACTTTATTCGTTTATATCAAATGAGAATTACAATAAACATAGATAAATACATACATACATTGCTCCTTCCAACATTAAAGTCCTTGGGGACAGGTGATTTGTGTGAGGTGAGTGTTTATTTACATTCAATGGTGATGGTGGTGGTGAAGTGATGGTGCGGCCGGGTCCGTTGGCTCGGGCCCGGTTCTTGCGGTCGGTGTCGGGATCTTCGTTCGGTGGGGTGGTCAGGTAGACGGGGTGCAGTACCGTGGCGTCATTGGTTCCGCAGTGCCTTCTCGTAGGAGTGCGGGTCCCCAGGGTTAGCCGCCGGCCCCTCCCGCTGGGTCGATGTCGTCCTCGTCGGTGGAGTCTTCTGCCTGGAGATGATCCGTCGTGAAGAGTGGTCTTCTGGGATGAGGTGAGTTGGGGGGAGGGTCGGCGATCTGTCTGATGAGGGGGTTGAGGCTGGTGGAGCATTTTTTGATGAATTTTGTGGTGGTTTTGGAGATGATGTCATGGATGTGGGGGAGTGGGGTTTGTTGTAGGAGTTCTTGTCGGGAGGTGCCGCGGGGGAGTCCTAGGATTAGCCTGGTGCCAAAAAAGACTCCTAAAATTATCACACAATAAGTGTAAATTGTAAATTCCATAATGGAAGAGTTTCATCTAGTAATATGTATACTTAATAATTATATTCGTCTAGGTATACTTAGCAAAGGAATATTAAATCAGACCATAAACTAGTGTTCTAATGTAATAAGTAATTGCAAATTTATATTTAATTTAAAAGTTTTTTTTAATTTATATGTTTGAGTAGTATAGTTTGGGGGCTCCGGAAACAGACTTCAGGCTGTGGTGCCGGTACCGGAGTCCGCCATATTGGATTTTGACGTCACGGCGGCCATCTTGGATGGTTGTGACCTTGACCTTTGACCTTGACCTTGAATTTGATCCTCAAAAATTGCTAAAATTGGGCAAAAATTGCATAAAATTCCTCAAAAATCACCAAAATTATAATTTTTGTAGAAAAAGATTCCGCCAAAAAATATCAAAAATTTTGCTAAATTGAAAATTCCCGTTATCGAGGGAAAAATGTCCTGTTTCGAGGGGAAAATACCCGTTTTTAGTCCTTAAAAATCCCAGCGACTGGAAAGTCCTAAAAGAGGCTTAAAACTCCTAAGAGATAGCCGCTTATAAGCCTCTGACGTCATCTAGGATTATGACCGCCATTTTGAAAGATGACGTCACCGTTGCAGTTTCCGTTACGTTCGCCATCTTTAAAGTCTTTATTTATTATCCGATTTTAACGGAAAAAAAATTAAAATTTATAAAAAAATTCAAATAATAAAAATTTAATAAAAAATAATAAAAAACAAACATTTACGACACGGAGCTCGGAGACCTCGGTTCGAACCTGGTGAGGGCAAAAAATAAAAATGACGACCGATCCTTCCCCCCGCGGTGGGTGCTGGCATACTGACTGTACCACTTTTTATCAAAGCATATATAGCGTCACCTAGTATGACGTCATGTCCGCCATCTTGTCTTCGATGCTGGAAGCCATCATCATTGTATCGGCGGCTAGAGTGTGCTGACGCCATGTTAGTTTAATTCTTACCCGCTAGAGTGCAGTAATCATTTATTACTAAGGTGCCCGCCATCTTGAAATTTAGGCGCCATCTTGGAAATCCATAATTTTAATGCTAGAAATTCGGGAAAAGTCCAAAATTCATTAAATAAATCACTCATTAATATACATATTGATTCGACCAGTTTCAGTCCTTGGTTCGATACCCGATCGATGCAATAATGTTTAATTTTATGTAAAAAATCAATAATTTCAATATACCATGTTCAACATTCTTAAAGAGACTTTAAAACATCTACTACCATCATCCTATAAGCCATCAACACCACCATCTTGGAAAATTCGTAATTATATTGCTAGAGATTCGGGAAAAAGTTCAGAAATCATTAAATAAATTTCCGATCAATATACTGATTAATTAGATCGACTAAGGTCCTTGGTACGATATAGGATGATGCAAAAAAATTAAATATAACATCAATTAACATAATAGTAACAGGTTCGAGGAATTAAACACCTCAAGTTCTTTTACAAACATAATATTTATTACATAATTTATATTCTACTACAGGATCACTTACGAAAGCTAGCAAATTTATAATCAATCATTTAGTTCCGCATCGGTGTGAAATGACTAATTCTTAGCTCCAATCGGTTTATACTAGACAGAGTCCAACCAGAACCTTTACTGACATAGTTCTCCTCTTCTTGACAGAGTTTCCAGACACAATGTTTAACAGTTTGCTTCACATCGTTAGAACTGTAAATTACTGCAGCCGATGTCTTGAATGCACACTTTTTCACTTTTTCAGCGAACGGATATGGCTTTCCATATAGCCAGTCCAAAAACAAGTTATATTTTAAAGGACCGTTTGTTGCTACATCATCAGTAAGCTGATTGATTATGTCCTGTCTGATATCATCAAGAAAAGTACAAATGTCCTTCGACTCACCGAACGTATTTAGATAATAGTAGTCCTTCAATGTTCTACAAAACGCAGTCTGTGCCAAGTAGAAGCCATTATCGTTCACTTGTAATGCTCCGAACACTGTCTTAGGTTTAGGTCCATGTTCAGACATCATAGCAATCGGTTTCTTCGCATCTGTTTTTTTGATTGTATGCTCACGAGCCTTCAATCTAAAGCGAGGAGACAAAATGTCTGCAGGTAGTTCAACAGTAGGCACACGGACTTCACCTTTACATATTTTCGCATGTCGTCGCAAACTATCAATTCGAGTAAACCATTCATGACAATCATCACATCGAAACTTTATACGAGAAGGATTCTTTTTGCATTTGCTCCGCTCATGTCTTTGTGCATCATGAGAGAATGCGAACGACGTATCACAGTAGCTGCAAGGATACTGTGGTGATGAAGACGAACCTTTCAGACCCGATCCAGATATGGACGTTGCAACAGTAGTAGTACCATTTCCAGGCATACTCTTATGAACATCGATGCATCGCTGTTGCGCCAAAACCTTTACTTTCTGCCGCACAGCAGGACCTTTACATGTCTTCATGTGCGTTTTCATATTATCTTTACTGGCAAACCGCTTATGACATTTCTCACAAACAAACATTTTACGATATAGGTTCTTGGAACATTCTCTCTTCTCGTGCCGTCGAGCATTGCTGCTGTTTGAGAAAATCTTGTCACAGTAACAGCACCGATGTTCGTTAGTTGTTGTCGATTCGGCATCCATTGAAGTCTCCATCGAGGGCGAAACGAAGTTCGTTGAGTTTTCCTGCACAGCCAGCACTACCGGCATTAAAGTCTCTTCTGCTGGTGGTATCACGCCTGATGAAGTCTCCTCCAATGTTGACATCCTCGTTGTTAACGGGATCTCCTCCATCATATTCGTCGCTGACGTCAAGGTTCCCGTAGTCGATGGTACAACCTCCATCGAGTTCGACGTTAAAGTTGGTAAACATGCCATCGAGTTCGCAAGAACATGTAATTACGTGATTTATCCACCAGATTAAACAAACTAGGTGATCCTACAACCGCCGTCGTCAGTAACAAACTGAGCGTCCTGCTGTCCAGGACTCGCTTATATACATGCACCGTATGGAATAATACGCTATTCAAATCAAGAACCATCTACAATAATACTAGAGTCAAAACAACATTAAAAATAGAAGGACCATCAACGAAAAGGCAGCACATTTGGAAGCACCGACAACGAAAAGGCAGCGCATTTGGAAGCACCGACAACGAAAACGCAGCACCATCATCAAAAATGCCGCACATTTGTCTTTGACTCCAATATTCATTGGCTCCAAAATTCATTGGCTGCAATATTCATTGGCTCCATTATTCATTGTTTCCATCAGTCTATTGATTCCATCAGTCTAGTGAATCCATCAGTCTGACGTGTCCCAACCAGAGACCGTAGGTGATGGAGGGTTTTAAGGTGGGGGTGAAAACCCCCGGGGTGTAGCGGGTTCAGGTGCTACCGAAGAGTTCCTGCAGGCGGGCAGCGAGTCGGGCCGAGATGGGCTGCCCTCCTCGTAGGGCTTGGGTGGTCGCCGGTCCGGAAGGGGGGGAATGTTGATGAGGAGGAGGGGGGGCCGGACTTGATGGGGGATATCAGCTGGGGAGGATGAGGGAAGAGGGGCGCTGTAGAGGGTAGGCGTTCTGGGGAAAAGGGGACAGATGGAAAGTTAAAGGAATGGAGGGGACTGTAGATCGGACTAGGCGCCACTGGGCCTGAAGAGAAGTAGCCCAGATGCTGAGCTCCCTGATGCTCTTGGCCACGCACCTTGTTCCCCTTAGGGTGTTTTTTGTCAGCCCTCTTGCTGGGCATGAGGAATCTATATCGTAAAATGTTTGTTTGTGAGAAATGTCATAAGCGGTTTGCCAGTAAAGATAATATGAAAACGCACATGAAGACATGTAAAGGTCCTGCTGTGCGGCAGAAAGTAAAGGTTTCAGTGCAACAGCGATGCATCGATGTTCATAAGAGTATGCCTGGAAATGGTACTACTACTGTTGCAACGTCCATATCTGGATCGGGTCTGAAAGGTTCATCTTCATCACCACGGTATCCTTGCAGCTACTGTGATACGTCGTTCACATTCTCTCATGATGCACGAAGACATGAGCGGAGCAAATGCAAAAAGAATCCTTCTCGTATAAAGTTTCGATGTGATGATTGTCATGAATGGTTTACTCGAATTGATAGTTTGCGACGACATGCGAAAATATGTAAAGGTGAAGTCCGTGTGCCTACTGTTGAACTACCTGCAGACATTTCGTCTCCTCGCTTTAGATTGAAGGCTCGTGAGCGTACAATCAAAAAAACAGATGCGAAGAAACCGATTGCTATGATGTCTGAACATGGACCTAAACCTAAGACAGTGTTCGGAGCATCACAAGTGAACGATAATGGCTTCTTCTTGGCGCAGACTGTGTTTCGTGGAACATTGAAGGACTACTATTATCTAAATACTTTCGGTGAGTCGAAGGACATTTGTACTTTTCTTGATGATATCAGACAGGACATAATCAATCAGCTTACTGATGACGTAGCAACAAACGGTCCATTATAATATAACTTGTGGTTGGACTGTCTATATGGAAAGCCATATCCGTTCGCTGACAAAGTGAAAAAGTGTGCATTCAAGACATCGGCTGCAGTAATTTACAGTTCTAACGATGTGAAGCAAACTGTTAAACACGGTGTCTGGAAACTCTGTCAAGAAGAGGAGAACTATGTCAGTAAAGGTTCTGGTTGGTCTCTGTCTAGTATAAACCGATTGGAGCTAAGAATTAGTCATTTCACACCGATGCGGAACTAAATGATTGATTATAAATTTGCTAGCTTTCGTAAGTGATCCTGTAGTAGAATATAAATTATGTAATAAATATTATGTTTGTAAAATAACTTGCGGTGTTTAATTCCTCGAACCTGTTACTATTATGTTAAATTGATGTTATATTTAATTTTATTTGCATCATCCTAGATCGTACCAAGGACCTTAGTCGATCTAATTAATCAGTATATTGATCGGAAAATTATTTAATGATTTCTGAACTTTTTCCCGAATTTCTAGCATTAAAATTACGGATTTCCAAGATGGCGCCAAAATTTCAAGATGGCGGGCACCTTAGTAATAAATGATTACTGCACTCTAGCGGGTAAGAATCAAACTAGCATGGCTTCAGCGCACTCTAGCCGACGATACAATGATGATGGCTTCCAGCATCGAAGACAAGATGGCGGACATGACGTCATACTAGGTGACGCTATATATGCTTTGATACAAAGTGGTACAGTCAGTATGCCAGCACCCACCGCGGGGGGAAGGATCGGTCGTCATTTTTATTTTTTTGCCCTCACCGGGTTCGAACCGATGTCTCCGAGCTCCGTGTCGTAAATGTTTGTTTTTTATTATTTTTTATTAAATTTTTATTATTTGAATTTTTTTATAAATTTTAATTTTTTTCCCGTTAAAATCGGATTATAAATAAAAATTTTAAAGATGGCGAACGTAACGGAAACGGCAACGGTGACGTCATCTTTCAAAATGGCGGTCATAATCCTAGATGACGTCAGAGGCTTATAAGCGGCTATCTCTTAGGAGTTTTAAGCCTCTTTTAGAACTTTCCAGTCGCTGGGATTTTTAAGGACTAAAAACGGGAATTTTTCCCTCGAAACGGGATTTTTTTCCATCGAAAACGGGAATTTTCAATTTAGCAAAATTTTTGAGATTTTTTGGCGGAATTTTTTTCCACAAAAATTGAAATTTTGGTGATTTTTGAGGAATTTTGGGCAATTTTTGCCCAATTTTAGCAAGTTTTGAGGATCAAATTCAAGGTCAAGGTCACAACCATCCAAGATGGCCGCCGTGACGTCAAAATCCAATATGGCGGACACCGGCACCGGCACCACAGCCTGAAGCCTGTTTCCGGAGCCCCCAAACTATACTACTTGTTTGATGATTGTTAAGGCAATTATCATAAAACATTATGTTTAAATACTATAATTAATTTTAACCTAAAGTGCGATCTATTGGCATTTTATTAACCTTTCCGAATTCATAGATAACATTGTTTGAAGAGTGTGTTTGGAGTTATTAACTTGAAGAAGATAAATTCTACTACAGGTCATTAAGTTTTGTGTACCCAGCAGCCATGGGCAAAGGAAGCTTACTACTGAATTAGACTTATTGTGGTGCTACAACAGATCACAGAACACTGAAACTTTGATTTAAATCATTTATTTATATTTTTCTGTGTTTGATTACGTTTATGTAAGTATTTTTATTTATGTTAAATTTATATATCTTTCGTGTTTAATAACGTCTAAAGTTTGTTTTGGATATTGCTAAGAGCATTGATCCAATTCTCTATGTTTGTAACTAAAATTTTATGTCTTTTAAAAATATGTGATTGAAGGCCGGTGATTGGCCCATAGATCGGCGGATCTTTAGAACTGCTGTTTTGAGACATTGTTGTAAGTGACGCTATAATTTTGTAAGAGAGAAGAGAAAAGCTTCTGTGTGTGCCATATTGTGGCTTGTGTGTGCTGCCACGTCGGGCCATGACGACGCGGTATTTTAAATAGTTTCTCGCAACGCTAAGTCAACAAATTGGTGAGCAATTATGCCCCGAGCTTTGGCGAAGCTCTGTTAATATTGTTTTTACTGGGGCCTTAGTTGAAAACCAGTCATCAGCGGAAATTCAGGTATGATTATAAGTAGTATGTTTTGGCCGGAACTGGCGCAGGCTTCAGGCTGAGGTGCGAGGTGCCGAGCCACATCTCTGACGTCACGTCCCTCTCGGACGTCACGGCGGCCATCTTGGATGGTTGTGACCTTGACCTTTGACCGTAACCTTAACACCGACGGCCATTTTGGATCCGCCATCTTGGATCCGCCATTTTGGATGACGTAATTGTGTTCTCGAAAATTCCGGAGACGTGTTTTCCGCCATATTGGATGATGACGTCACCGTTGCATTTTCCGTTACGGCCGCCATCTTTAACTTTTTTATTTATTATCCGATTTTAAAGAAAGAAAATTTTAAAAATTATAAAAAAATTTAAATAATAAAATTTTAACAAAATAATTATAAAAAATATACTTTTACGACACGGAGCTCGGAGTCCTCGGTTCGAACCCGACGAGTGCAAAAAAATTAAAAATGGCGACAGGCTCCTTCCTCAATGGTGGATGCAGGCAGACTGACTCCCACCACTTTTTTTCAAAGCATATATACCATCAGGTAGTATGACGTCATGTCCGCCATCTTGAAATTTGGACGCCATCTTGAAAATCTTTATTTATTATCCGATTTTAATGAAAAAAATTCCAAAATTCATCAAAAAATTAACGTATTTGAATTCTGTTTGATTATATCGATGTAAGTAGTAGGAAAATACCGGTTCTGGGACAGGCGCAGGATCCAGGAGCCGACCTTGAAAATTGACCTTGACCTTGAACATTGACCTTGAACCTTGACCTTTGACCTTGACCTTGACATTTGACCATGACCTTGAAATTTGACCTTGAAAATTGACCTTGACCTTGAAATTTGACCCTAACATTGAAATTTGGCCCTGACATTGAAATTCGACCCTAACCTTTAGCCTTGCGATCCTCGATAACCTAACCTAAACTAACCTAACCTAACCTAACCTAATCCATATGCTAATCTATGCTAACCTAACCTAACCTAACCTAACCTAATCCATATGCTAATCTATGCTAACCTAACCTAACCTAACCTAACCGTCATGTCCGCCATATTGGATTACGTCACTTCCGGTTGCCATCTTGGATTACGTCACTTCCGGCCGCCATCTTGGATTTGACTTTAACCTTTGACCCCGATGACCATTTTGTTTTCTAGAACATTCCACTTTATTATGACGTCATGTCCGCCATCTCGAAAATCCATATTTATTATCCGATTTTAATTTTAAAAAATAAAAATTAATAATTTAATTTTAATTAAATGTTACAATTATCTAGCACCACACTCCTATACATTACGTTTACATCATCGAGCGCCCCACTCTTCTACATTACGATTACATCATCGAACACCCCACTCATCCCTGTCGCAATTTTTCGTAACACCACCATCTTTAAAATAAATTTATTATAAAAACAATAATCTAAACCATTATCGTCTGCTGGAGGCAGCTATCCTGGATTCCGCCATATTGATTTCATCCGATGATGTCATCACCATCCTAAAGCACCTTAGTGTATGTAAGGACGACTTTCTATCCCGTACCAATGTTGTTATGATCCTTATAGGCCATAAAATCCTCAGTCATTTTGTTGTTGTGACAACCATTTATTCTTAAAGGCATAATCATTTTACAGGTTTTAACTAACATATATGTTATTATTTCATTGCTGCGGATGTGATAGTTAAAGTAATTATAATTTTAAAAAATATAAATTTATTACTCCATCTTAGCGGACCAGAAATTTTTCAGAGTCCGTGTTTGCGTACTCGTGTTTAAAAGCTGCATGGAAGCAGATATTTTATTGTTTGCGTACAATTTCACATTTTTTAAATTTTGATTAACTTGAATAAAGGTTCTATATTTAAAAATAATAAGCAGTATGTAGGTATTATCATATTTATTTAAATAACCTCGGACGCTACAAAAACAAATTCTGGATTAAAGAAAAATACATACACATCAAACGAATCTATACAACAAAAAATGAAACCATATAGCAAAAATGAAACCATATAGCAAAAATGGAAACTATACAACGAAAATGGAAACTATAAAACAAAAAACGGAAACTATAAAACAAAAAACGGAAACTATAAAACAAAAAACGGAAACTATAAAACAAAAAAAAAACGGAAACTATACAACAGAAATGGAAACAATACAACAAAAATTGAGACTATACAAGAAATTGAAACTATACAACAAAAAAAAACTGATACTATACAACAAATTGAAACAGCAACACCCAAACTATTCGCAAAAAAATATTTACATGTCATCTCCGACATACCCGTGGGGGGCCGTGCGGATACCATCTTCGCAGATCAGCCGTTTGTCGTCCTCCCACGTTATGGTCAGCTTATTACTGTACTCAGTATAGAGTATGTGCTGCCTCGACCGTATGGCCCTAACGCCTGCCCTCCTAGTGCGGTGGTCTTGCAGGGCATCCAGGTAGTCTCCGAATGTGATGCGGTTTTTAACCACACAACGCTGGATGCCCTTGGCCTTTTTCTCGACCATGCCACCGCACTTGTAGGCATAGAGTTTGGCCCGCAGACTGACAAACTCGCTCATTACTTCGCCCCCACACTCGTCCTTGAATTTGCCAACAACCTTTTTGTTGACTGGGGAGAAGCAAGGGTGGTCGGGCGGGTAGCAGCTGGTGTCGAACTTCCCCATCAGTATAGGGTCGGCTTTGAGGTCATGATAGAAATCATCGGTTTGTATCTCATAGACAAAACTATCAGTGTCCATGTAAGCTAGGTGAATGTTTTCTGCATATTCGGGTTTCATTGTGCTGTAATGGAAGTCGTACATCAGGGTCTTTGAGAGATCAAGTACTGTGAGTCCGGCATAGATCGGTTTGTCGAAAATTATGGTCTCGTGGTTCAGGTGGACTAGAGTCAAATTCGGTTCGTACATTGTGCGGTCCTTGAAGGACGGGCGACACACCAGTTTCTTGAACCGCTTCTCGGAACACACCAACTCCATTTTGAGCCTCCGCCTCTTGTTCTCCATCAATTTTCCGAAGGTGGAGTTCACAGCCAACTTGAAGAACTCCTTCTCGAATTCGTTGGCTGCTGCTTTACGCTTGTTGGTGTTCAGTCGTATATAGGGCTCCAACCATGCCGACTGCTCAAACTGGAGGACTCGGTGTATCTTAGTCACTCTCAGCCCATGCGATACTGCTTGCTGGAGGTTTTTGTAGTGGACAATGTAGTGCTCTTTATTTTCCAACGTTGTCATCAGCTTTGTATGTTTTGAGCCGGGAGGACATTGATTCACTGGGAGAAACGGAAGGTCTTTGTGACTTTCGTGGAGCTCGTGAGGGTACTCCATGTCACACTCAATTATGTAGCCAGTAGGTGAATTTTCCGGAATAGACATAACATCAATGGACGTATCCGACCATTTGAAATGACGAATTGGAAGCGGCAGAGACATCGCCCACCCGTACAAATTATTTGCATCAATATACTCTAGGAATATGGATGGCTTGGAAGCATCATATGTCTCAGGCACATATGAATTATTCGCAACACAATGACGTTTGATGCTTTGTGCTACGCCTCCACGAATACCGGCTTCCACAAACATGTACATATCATAATCGGTAAGAAGCTCTAGCTGTACACCTGTGGTTCGAAGCATCGCGTCGAAAGCGAACCCAGGACAAGAAATGTAGTGAGACGGGTCTAAACTATATGTCTCCAAACATATTGAACGGAAATTCTCGAATACATCTGCTAGGATCAGAACATCCGTCTTCAGGTACAAGTCAGCGTACTCTCCTAAGGTAGCACACTGAAACTTGTCCCAGACTTTCATTGCATGAGCGTAATCCGTCTCTGAAATCACAGTATCGGTCAGACTGTTGTAGAAATCGTCGATAGGTGGAAGACTAGTATCATCCAAACGAGCAAAAGAATCCACAAAGTCGTAGGGGAAGACTCCCTTGCGGGTAACCAACTACAACTCATCAGGAGCGTAAAACTCAGCAGTACTGACAAACTTGTCTGCAGGCAAGAACTCAGCGAGCGAAGCAAGACCCCGACTCATAAAGCGGAACGTATCAACAAACTGGATGCTGAACTTATCATGCAACTTCTTGGAAAAAGTTATCAGCTTCTCTTCCGAATTAGGAATTATGAAGATGTCTTTAGTGTCGTACCCCAACTTCCTGATAATAAAGTTCTGGTCGTACGACAGGTTGTGGAAGAACACAATCATCTTTTTTGGTCTGCGCCTGAGAAGGTTACAGTCATTACATGCAGGTCCAATAAATTCGCCGGTGAAGTGATTATGGTCACGGACTTTCTTTGAATTTCCCCCGAACTTTCCTCCACAGTAGCAACACACACTTGCTTGCAGAAAAGCAGTGTTCTGTGCATGTGTGAGCAGAGTCATAGGAACAGACGTAGAAAATATTTTCTGTACATCATGCCCAATCTCCACAATGCGAGAAATGAACTTATCCTCTGCGTTACAACCACGATACACTTCAGGCTGTGAAGGAAGTGAAGAAGTGAGGTGTGCTGGAATGACGGAGTTATCTGCTTTCACGTAAATGCAGTAGCTGTACGCTTTATGCTTTTGGTACTGCAGCGTGTATGACTCATCAGGATTCGGGTGACATGTATGGATTTTCTCCAGAATAGCTTCAAAGTCACAATATACCACGATGGGCATCTTATCACTGTGATGGAAGTTTTTGAACTTCAGAACAGGAGGCTGACCGTTCTCATCAAGCTGTGGCATTTCCATCCTAACAGCAGCATGCTGTTTGCAGAGCTCACTGTGTTTTGCCAAACACTGAAGACCAGTGAGCCCGCTAACCCTATCCTGATCATCATAATGCTTGAAGCATCTTTTGCAAACGTGGATAGCATCATGATGTGTAGTTAGTTGGGACCGAACCAGGACAGAAAAATTTTTAATGTAGGTGAAATGGGACGAATTGTCATTGACCAAGAGCAGCAGATCGAAATGATGTTCCTTTTCTTCAGGAGCGACTCGTGCAGGAACAACATTCAGATTTTCATCGATACTGTAAATGTTGATGGAGACTCCGGGGTTCTGTTTTTCAAACAGCGGTATTTGCTTGATTGGAGTAGGAAACTCGACATTGTCGAAATTGAATTTATCTTCCAAGTCATGGTAGCGCTGGTTGACACGTTCAGGATTCCATCCTTCCACATACTTGGCAAGAATTGACCACTTGAAGCACATGTGATCATCCAGGTTTTGTGGATTTATCACCGCATGTTTTGTTTTGATGGAAGTAGGTAGTTCGATGTAGGAGCTGGCACAGAGCGGATCGAGCTTGTTTATTCGGAGTTGAAGTCGCTTAACGGCCGACAAAGTCCATCCGGACCCCTTCCCCATGTAGTCTTCCTCCTCCTTGCAGATCTTAGAGATGGACTCGGTAACTACCTCCTCCACCTCATGAACTCCGTAGAGGGGTACATTAATGGTTTTGAAGGCCCTCTTGTCTTCGCTGGCATCCATAGGTTTTTCGTAGTCACACTCCAGCATTATGTTAAACTTCAGCGGCCCATTCTCCTCTATCTCCTCTATGAGCTGGCTTATTATTTTGTTCTTGATGGAGTTGAGGTACGTACAGATATCCTTCCCAGAACTTGAGGTATTTACAGCAACGTACGTCTTCAAGTTACCCTTGAAACCTACTTCGGCGGTGATGAAGCCGTGGGTATTGGTCAAACCCATGCCGGTCACCACCTTTGTACGATTTGGTTTAGGTGTAACTGCAGGCTTAATTGCTACCATCCTCTGCTTTTTGGTGGGAGGTGGAGCAGGTCCCTTACATACCTTGATGTGGGCTTTTAACTTATCTACCCTGGAAAACTCCTTAGCACAGTTTTCACATGAATGTGCTTTGTGGTTAGGGTTTAGTCCGCAAGCCGACTTCTCATGACGTCTGGCATCATTAGCATAGGTGAAGGTCTTGTAGCAGAAGCTACACCGAGTGCCTGATGTCGTGGCGACAGCTCCAGTGCATGATACAAGGTGCTGCTGCATCTTGTCGCTGCGTGCAACCATCTTCCCACACAGGTGGCACTGCTGGAAGTTACGAAGCTGATTCTCAACACACTGACGCTCGTGCCGGTAGCGGTTGTTGCCTGCCGTGAAGGTAGCAGGACAGAAACGGCATTTCTGCACGGTAGACGTCATCATAGCAATCAGTAGTCCGGTCTCAACGTACGGAACAGGCGAAGGAAGCTCGACGTACGGAGAACTATAACAAACGAATAAAGAAAACAATGTAGCTAGATGTTACACGAAAAAGTTGCAAACATAACCTCAAAACTCTAACCCTCAATCTTATTAACCCAAACTGTTAGCAATGTTACTAAATAAAAAAATTTGCATACATAACCTCAAAACTCTAGCCCTCAAGCTTACTAACCTAAACTGTTAGCAATGTAACTAAATAAAAAAGTTGCAAACATAACCTCATAGCTGCTCCTTCATGTACAATCCAAAAAATGGTATAATATTTAAAGTACTGGTAAAAGTTAAAGCTGAAAAAGTATTCAATGTTAACTAAAAATGATTGATTACATAACCTCAAAACTACTCTAATGCACACCCCAAAAATGCTAGAATATTTAAAGTACTGTTAAAAGTTTAAGCTAAACAATTCCTGTTTACCCACACATAAGTGTACAGAGAAAAAACTAGCTATCTTATAACCTACAAAAAAGCTGAGAAACATAAAAATATTAACGAAACATGTAGCATGCCTCAAAAAACGATGAAGTGGAGCTGCAGAAGATGATGTAGCATTGACGGTAGGAATCGTGGTAGCAGCGAAACTCACACACGAACTAACTTACTCAAACTCTAAGAACACACTGAAGCTCCGACAGCTAATCCAGGCCTTTTATAAGCAGTTCTGCTTTTCAACAACAGATGACACCAGACGTTGTGTTGAGTCATAATTTATTTAGTTATTTTATGTGGTATGCGGGATGTTCACTAACGTTCGCAAAACAAGGATGGCTTCGCTAGACATCAAGGAGAAGGAAGTTTGTCTTTCATGTTAATGCTTCTCAGCTGTCTCAAAGCATATTATTTGTCTGAGTAAAGTTATTATTTTTTAAATCCACCTGATAAAAATATTGTATGTTCTGATTTATTGACAGAATTTCACTGATTAAATGTAACTCTGAATAAAAATGACATGACCCAGTAAGTAAAAAATTCTTCATGCAGAGATAGATCTCTAACAAATAATCAGGAGCACTCGGTGAAAACCATCAGATGTCTAGCCAGGAATAATCAGAAACACTTGGAGAAAGCCATCAATATAATATCAAGATTAATCAGAAGCACTCGGAGAAATCCATCAGATGTCTAGTTAGGTATAATCAGAAGCACACGGAGTAAACCGCCATAATATTGTCAAGAATAATCGCAAGCTCACGGAGTAAACCGCCATAATATTGTCAAGAATAATCAGGAGCACACGGAGAAAACCACCATAATATTAACAATAATAATCGGAAGCACACGGAGAAAATCATCATAATATTGACAAGAATAATCAGAAGCACACGGAGAAAACCATCACAAGTTTTCTTTGATATCATAAAAATACAGAAAAAATATTTAATAAATAACAAAAAAATTAATAAAAAATTTTAAATGACAAAATAAAATACAAAAATACATAAAATTCTGGCTTGTACTAGAACTGTATCTTTGCTCAACAATGAGAAGTTCACAAGCTAGCAGAATCTGTTTATGTATTTTTGTATTTTATTTTGTCATTTAAAATTTTTTATTAATTTTTTTGTTATTTATTAAATATTTTTTCTGTATTTTTATGATATCAAAGAAAACTTGTAATGGTTTTCTCCGTGTGCTTCTGATTATTCTTGTCAATATTATGATGATTTTCTCCGTGTGCTTCCGATTATTATTGTTAATATTATGGTGGTTTTCTCCGTGTGCTCCTGATTATTCTTGACAATATTATGGCGGTTTACTCCGTGAGCTTGCGATTATTCTTGACAATATTATGGCGGTTTACTCCGTGTGCTTCTGATTATACCTAACTAGACATCTGATGGATTTCTCCGAGTGCTTCTGATTAATCTTGATGTTATATTGATGGCTTTCTCCAAGTGTTTCTGATTATTCCTGGCTAGACATCTGATGGTTTTCACCGAGTGCTCCTGATTATTTGTTAGAGATCTATCTCTGCATGAAGAATTTTTTACTTACTGGGTCATGTCATTTTTATTCAGAGTTACATTTAATCAGTGAAATTCTGTCAATAAATCAGAACATACAATATTTTTATCAGGTGGATTTAAAAAATAATAACTTTACTCAGACAAATAATATGCTTTGAGACAGCTGAGAAGCATTAACATGAAAGACAAACTTCCTTCTCCTTGATGTCTAGCGAAGCCATCCTTGTTTTGCGAACGTTAGTGAACATCCCGCATACCACATAAAATAACTAAATAAATTATGACTCAACACAACGTCTGGTGTCATCTGTTGTTGAAAAGCAGAACTGCTTATAAAAGGCCTGGATTAGCTGTCGGAGCTTCAGTGTGTTCTTAGAGTTTGAGTAAGTTAGTTCGTGTGTGAGTTTCGCTGCTACCACGATTCCTACCGTCAATGCTACATCATCTTCTGCAGCTCCACTTCATCGTTTTTTGAGGCATGCTACATGTTTCGTTAATATTTTTATGTTTCTCAGCTTTTTTGTAGGTTATAAGATAGCTAGTTTTTTCTCTGTACACTTATGTGTGGGTAAACAGGAATTGTTTAGCTTAAACTTTTAACAGTACTTTAAATATTCTAGCATTTTTGGGGTGTGCATTAGAGTAGTTTTGAGGTTATGTAATCAATCATTTTTAGTTAACATTGAATACTTTTTCAGCTTTAACTTTTACCAGTACTTTAAATATTATACCATTTTTTGGATTGTACATGAAGGAGCAGCTATGAGGTTATGTTTGCAACTTTTTTATTTAGTTACATTGCTAACAGTTTAGGTTAGTAAGCTTGAGGGCTAGAGTTTTGAGGTTATGTATGCAAATTTTTTTATTTAGTAACATTGCTAACAGTTTGGGTTAATAAGATTGAGGGTTAGAGTTTTGAGGTTATGTTTGCAACTTTTTCGTGTAACATCTAGCTACATTGTTTTCTTTATTCGTTTGTTATAGTTCTCCGTACGTCGAGCTTCCTTCGCCTGTTCCGTACGTTGAGACCGGACTACTGATTGCTATGATGACGTCTACCGTGCAGAAATGCCGTTTCTGTCCTGCTACCTTCACGGCAGGCAACAACCGCTACCGGCACGAGCGTCAGTGTGTTGAGAATCAGCTTCGTAACTTCCAGCAGTGCCACCTGTGTGGGAAGATGGTTGCACGCAGCGACAAGATGCAGCAGCACCTTGTATCATGCACTGGAGCTGTCGCCACGACATCAGGCACTCGGTGTAGCTTCTGCTACAAGACCTTCACCTATGCTAATGATGCCAGACGTCATGAGAAGTCGGCTTGCGGACTAAACCCTAACCACAAAGCGCATTCATGTGAAAACTGTGCTAAGGAGTTTTCCAGGGTAGATAAGTTAAAAGCCCACATCAAGGTATGTAAGGGACCTGCTCCACCTCCCACCAAAAAGCAGAGGATGGTAGCAATTAAGCCTGCAGTTACACCTAAACCAAATCGTACAAAGGTGGTGACCGGCATGGGTTTGACCAATACCCACGGCTTCATCACCGCCGAAGTAGGTTTCAAGGGTAACTTGAAGACGTACGTTGCTGTAAATACCTCAAGTTCTGGGAAGGATATCTGTACGTACCTCAACTCCATCAAGAACAAAATAATAAGCCAGCTCATAGAGGAGATAGAGGAGAATGGGCCGCTGAAGTTTAACATAATGCTGGAGTGTGACTACGAAAAACCTATGGATGCCAGCGAAGACAAGAGGGCCTTCAAAACCATTAATGTACCCCTCTACGGAGTTCATGAGGTGGAGGAGGTAGTTACCGAGTCCATCTCTAAGATCTGCAAGGAGGAGGAAGACTACATGGGGAAGGGGTCCGGATGGACTTTGTCGGCCGTTAAGCGACTTCAACTCCGAATAAACAAGCTCGATCCGCTCTGTGCCAGCTCCTACATCGAACTACCTACTTCCATCAAAACAAAACATGCGGTGATAAATCCACAAAACCTGGATGATCACATGTGCTTCAAGTGGTCAATTCTTGCCAAGTATGTGGAAGGATGGAATCCTGAACGTGTCAACCAGCGCTACCATGACTTGGAAGATAAATTCAATTTCGACAATGTCGAGTTTCCTACTCCAATCAAGCAAATACCGCTGTTTGAAAAACAGAACCCCGGAGTCTCCATCAACATTTACAGTATCGATGAAAATCTGAATGTTGTTCCTGCACGAGTCGCTCCTGAAGAAAAGGAACATCATTTCGATCTGCTGCTCTTGGTCAATGACAATTCGTCCCATTTCACCTACATTAAAAATTTTTCTGTCCTGGTTCGGTCCCAACTAACTACACATCATGATGCTATCCACGTTTGCAAAAGATGCTTCAAGCATTATGATGATCAGGATAGGGTTAGCGGGCTCACTGGTCTTCAGTGTTTGGCAAAACACAGTGAGCTCTGCAAACAGCATGCTGCTGTTAGGATGGAAATGCCACAGCTTGATGAGAACGGTCAGCCTCCTGTTCTGAAGTTCAAAAACTTCCATCACAGTGATAAGATGCCCATCGTGGTATATTGTGACTTTGAAGCTATTCTGGAGAAAATCCATACATGTCACCCGAATCCTGATGAGTCATACACGCTGCAGTACCAAAAGCATAAAGCGTACAGCTACTGCATTTACGTGAAAGCAGATAACTCCGTCATTCCAGCACACCTCACTTCTTCACTTCCTTCACAGCCTGAAGTGTATCGTGGTTGTGACGCAGAGGATAAGTTCATTTCTCGCATTGTGGAGATTGGGCATGATGTACAGAAAATATTTTCTACGTCTGTTCCTATGACTCTGCTCACACATGCACAGAACACTGCTTTTCTGCAAGCAAGTGTGTGTTGCTACTGTGGAGGAAAGTTCGGGGGAAATTCAAAGAAAGTCCGTGACCATAATCACTTCACCGGCGAATTTATTGGACCTGCATGTAATGACTGTAACCTTCTCAGGCGCAGACCAAAAAAGATGATTGTGTTCTTCCACAACCTGTCGTACGACCAGAACTTTATTATCAGGAAGTTGGGGTACGACACTAAAGACATCTTCATAATTCCTAATTCGGAAGAGAAGCTGATAACTTTTTCCAAGAAGTTGCATGATAAGTTCAGCATCCAGTTTGTTGATACGTTCCGCTTTATGAGTCGGGGTCTTGCTTCGCTCGCTGAGTTCTTGCCTGCAGACAAGTTTGTCAGTACTGCTGAGTTTTACGCTCCTGATGAGTTGTAGTTGGTTACCCGCAAGGGAGTCTTCCCCTACGACTTTGTGGATTCTTTTGCTCGTTTGGATGATACTAGTCTTCCACCTATCGACGATTTCTACAACAGTCTGACCGATACTGTGATTTCAGAGACGGATTACGCTCATGCAATGAAAGTCTGGGACAAGTTTCAGTGTGCTACCTTAGGAGAGTACGCTGACTTGTACCTGAAGACGGATGTTCTGATCCTAGCAGATGTATTCGAGAATTTCCGTTCAATATGTTTGGAGACATATAGTTTAGACCCGTCTCACTACATTTCTTGTCCTGGGTTCGCTTTCGACGCGATGCTTCGAACCACAGGTGTACAGCTAGAGCTTCTTACCGATTATGATATGTACATGTTTGTGGAAGCCGGTATTCGTGGAGGCGTAGCACAAAGCATCAAACGTCATTGTGTTGCGAATAATTCATATGTGCCTGAGACATATGATGCTTCCAAGCCATCCATATTCCTAGAGTATATTGATGCAAATAATTTGTACGGGTGGGCGATGTCTCTGCCGCTTCCAATTCGTCATTTCAAATGGTCGGATACGTCCATTGATGTTATGTCTATTCCGGAAAATTCACCTACTGGCTACATAATTGAGTGTGACATGGAGTACCCTCACGAGCTCCACGAAAGTCACAAAGACCTTCCGTTTCTCCCAGTGAATCAATGTCCTCCCGGCTCAAAACATACAAAGCTGATGACAACGTTGGAAAATAAAGAGCACTACATTGTCCACTACAAAAACCTCCAGCAAGCAGTATCGCATGGGCTGAGAGTGACTAAGATACACCGAGTCCTCCAGTTTGAGCAGTCGGCATGGTTGGAGCCCTATATACGACTGAACACCAACAAGCGTAAAGCAGCAGCCAACGAATTCGAGAAGGAGTTCTTCAAGTTGGCTGTGAACTCCACCTTCGGAAAATTGATGGAGAACAAGAGGCGGAGGCTCAAAATGGAGTTGGTGTGTTCCGAGAAGCGGTTCAAGAAACTGGTGTGTCGCCCGTCCTTCAAGGACCGCACAATGTACGAACCGAATTTGACTCTAGTCCACCTGAACCACGAGACCATAATTTTCGACAAACCGATCTATGCCGGACTCACAGTACTTGATCTCTCAAAGACCCTGATGTACGACTTCCATTACAGCACAATGAAACCCGAATATGCAGAAAACATTCACCTAGCTTACATGGACACTGATAGTTTTGTCTATGAGATACAAACCGATGATTTCTATCATGACCTCAAAGCCGACCCTATACTGATGGAGAAGTTCGACACCAGCTGCTACCCGCCCGACCACCCTTGCTTCTCCCCAGTCAACAAAAAGGTTGTTGGCAAATTCAAGGACGAGTGTGGGGGCGAAGTAATGAGCGAGTTTGTCAGTCTGCGGGCCAAACTCTATGCCTACAAGTGCGGTGGCATGGTCGAGAAAAAGGCCAAGGGCATCCAGCGTTGTGTGGTTAAAAACCGCATCACATTCGGAGACTACCTGGATGCCCTGCAAGACCACCGCACTAGGAGGGCAGGCGTTAGGGCCATACGGTCGAGGCAGCACATACTCTATACTGAGTACAGTAATAAGCTGACCATAACGTGGGAGGACGACAAACGGCTGATCTGCGAAGATGGTATCCGCACGGCCCCCCACGGGTATGTCGGAGATGACATGTAAATATTTTTTTGCGAATAGTTTGGGTGTTGCTGTTTCAATTTGTTGTATAGTATCAGTTTTTTTTTTGTTGTATAGTTTCAATTTCTTGTATAGTCTCAATTTTTGTTGTATTGTTTCCATTTCTGTTGTATAGTTTCCGTTTTTTTTTTGTTTTATAGTTTCCGTTTTTTGTTTTATAGTTTCCGTTTTTTGTTTTATAGTTTCCGTTTTTTGTTTTATAGTTTCCATTTTCGTTGTATAGTTTCCATTTTTGCTATATGGTTTCATTTTTGCTATATGGTTTCATTTTTTGTTGTATAGATTCGTTTGATGTGTATGTATTTTTCTTTAATCCAGAATTTGTTTTTGTAGCGTCCGAGGTTATTTAAATAAATATGATAATACCTACATACTGCTTATTATTTTTAAATATAGAACCTTTATTCAAGTTAATCAAAATTTAAAAAATGTGAAATTGTACGCAAACAATAAAATATCTGCTTCCATGCAGCTTTTAAACACGAGTACGCAAACACGGACTCTGAAAAATTTCTGGTCCGCTAAGATGGAGTAATAAATTTATATTTTTTAAAATTATAATTACTTTAACTATCACATCCGCAGCAATGAAATAATAACATATATGTTAGTTAAAACCTGTAAAATGATTATGCCTTTAAGAATAAATGGTTGTCACAACAACAAAATGACTGAGGATTTTATGGCCTATAAGGATCATAACAACATTGGTACGGGATAGAAAGTCGTCCTTACATACACTAAGGTGCTTTAGGATGGTGATGACATCATCGGATGAAATCAATATGGCGGAATCCAGGATAGCTGCCTCCAGCAGACGATAATGGTTTAGATTATTGTTTTTATAATAAATTTATTTTAAAGATGGTGGTGTTACGAAAAATTGCGACAGGGATGAGTGGGGTGTTCGATGATGTAATCGTAATGTAGAAGAGTGGGGCGCTCGATGATGTAAACGTAATGTATAGGAGTGTGGTGCTAGATAATTGTAACATTTAATTAAAATTAAATTATTAATTTTTATTTTTTAAAATTAAAATCGGATAATAAATATGGATTTTCGAGATGGCGGACATGACGTCATAATAAAGTGGAATGTTCTAGAAAACAAAATGGTCATCGGGGTCAAAGGTTAAAGTCAAATCCAAGATGGCGGCCGGAAGTGACGTAATCCAAGATGGCAACCGGAAGTGACGTAATCCAATATGGCGGACATGACGGTTAGGTTAGGTTAGGTTAGGTTAGCATAGATTAGCATATGGATTAGGTTAGGTTAGGTTAGGTTAGGTTAGGTTAGCATAGATTAGCATATGGATTAGGTTAGGTTAGGTTAGGTTAGTTTAGGTTAGGTTATCGAGGATCGCAAGGCTAAAGGTTAGGGTCGAATTTCAATGTCAGGGCCAAATTTCAATGTTAGGGTCAAATTTCAAGGTCAAGGTCAATTTTCAAGGTCAAATTTCAAGGTCATGGTCAAATGTCAAGGTCAAGGTCAAAGGTCAAGGTTCAAGGTCAATGTTCAAGGTCAAGGTCAATTTTCAAGGTCGGCTCCTGGATCCTGCGCCTGTCCCAGAACCGGTATTTTCCTACTACTGTAACGGGACATTTTTTCGTGCGTACATGGCTGATGAACGTAACGGGACACTTTTTCGTGCGTGCATGGTCGAAGGAAGTGACATAATCCAACATGGGTGATGAAGCGAAGCCTTAAGGTGGCTGGATCGGATCCCCGATCCCCAGCCCCCAGCCCCTGCCCCAGGATGAACTATATACACCTACTGATGTACGTCCTTGGTTCGATTCCCGGAGAGTAAACAGTCGATCCTTCCTCCATGAAAGCTACCTAGACTGATCTACCACCACCAATAACAAGATATTTACCATCAGCTGGTATGACATCATGTCCGCCATCTTGTCTTCATCCACTGGAGACCACCATCTTGTTTTCGTCTGCTAGAGTGTGCCGATAACATGCAGTATATTTATCTGCTCACCATACTTTTGTCCTCAACTGTTGACACTGAACATTGACCTTGACATTGAACATTGACCTTGGCCTTTGACCATGACCTTGAAATTTGACCTTGTCCTTGAAATTTGACCTTGCCTTGAAATTTGACCTTGACCTTGAAATTTGACCTTGACCTTGAAATTTGACCTTGGCCCTGAAATTTGACTTTGACCTTGAAATTTGACCTTGACCTTGAAATTTGACTTTGTCCTTGAAATTTGACTTTGTCCTTGTCGACCATCATGGATTCGACATTTTATGTTCAGTACATGCTACCAGGAGCTACCACCTGCTGAAGTACTCCATCTTGTGTGTGTACTTGTATTATAGAGTACATTTCCATCTGGATAATTTTATTCTAACCCGTTACAGTGCAGTAATCATTTATTACCGAGGTGTCCCCCGCCATCTTGAAATTCGGCCACCATCTTGAAATCATGTAATAATGTAGCTAGAAAAGCGGGAAAAAATCCAAAATTCATAAAAAAAATCACTCATTAACTTACATATTGATTCGATCCGCTCCAGTCCTTGGTTCGATCCCTGAATGATGCAAAACATTTAATTTTATATAAAAAATAATAATTTGAATAAACCATGTTCAAAATTCTTAAAGAGACTTTAAATCCTCTACTACCATCATCCTATCAGACATCAAGACCACCATATTAGAAATTCGTAATTGTAATGCTAGAGATTCGGGAAAAAGTTCAAAATTCATTAAATAAATTTGTAATCTATATACTGATTGATTAGATCGACTAAGGTCCTTGGTTCGATCCCTGGCCGATACAAAACAACTTTAATTTTAAAAAAGTACCAGAAAAGTGTAAGGTTCGAGAAATAAAACACCTCAAAGTCTTTTACAAACATAATATTTATTTCACAATTTCTACCTACTACAGAATCACTTGCGAAAGCCAGCAATCTTATAAACATTTAGCCCTGCATAGACGTGCAACGACTACTTCTTAGCTCCAAATGGCTCCCACAGCTCCAACAGCCTCCAAATGCTTAACACAGCTCCAAATGGCTCCAAATGCTCCAAACGGCTCCAAATGCTCCAAATGTCTCCAGCAGCTCCAAATGCTTGACAGCTCCAAATGCTTCAAAAGGCTCCAAATGCTCCAACAGCTCCAAACAAAGGCTCCAAATGCTCCAATAGCCTCCAAATGCTTAACACAGCTCCAAATGGCTCCAAATGCTCCAAACGGCCTCCAAATGCTTGACAGCCTCCAAATGCTTGACAGCTCCAAATGGCTCCAAATGCTCCAAACGGCTCCAAATGCTCCAAATGTCTCCAAAAGGCTCCAAATGCTTCAAAAGGCTCCAAATGCTCCAACAGCCTCCAAATGCTTAACACAGCTCCAAATAGCTCCAAATGCTCCAAACGGCCTCCAAATGGCTCCAACAGCCTCCAAATGCTTAACACAGCTCCAAATGACTCCAAATGCTCCAAACGGCCTCCAAATGCTTGACAGCTCCAAATGTCTCCAGCAGCTCCAAATGCTTGACAGCTACAAATGCTTCAAAAGGCTCCAAATGCTCCAAATGGCTCCAAATACTCCAAATGGCTCCAACAGCTCCAAAAAGGCTCCAAATGCTTCAAAAGGCTCCAATTGTTCCAAGAGCTCCATCTTCAATTGGTTCCAACTGATTCCAATTACTTTTCTTATCGAACTTGGCATGATTACTAACATGTCTTTATTAGTATACATTTTGACTGGCAGTGGTAACGTATTGTGCACCTTTAAGTTATAAGTTTTATTTAGAAATCAGATTTCGATAAATGGTAGATACCATTTGGAAATAAAATATATTAATTTATCTTCAAGTTTATACACATACATTTAATTTAAGCCATTATTGTATGTAGCCAGCTTCCCTCAGTTCTTTGAGTATGAAGGATATTTCTGTAATGTTCGAATAGTTTCCTGCACAAAGCGATCCATGTAGTAGTCGTAGCCTGTCAACCAATATGTTAGGATCTTCCCATGAGGTATAATCAATCTCTTCTGCTGCGTTCATCATCCTTGCATGTTTATTATAATTATTATTATATCTGGTGTCTTCCGTTTTAACACCAACCACAAGGTCACTTTCGTCATCTTGCCAGTGATTATCACAAGCTTGATCAGGATAATTTATTTTATTACGACGTTTCCATCGTTTTGGTCTCAAACCACCATCACAGTCTTCGCTCTTGCATGCGTTTGGTGCTTCAGCACACTACTCAATCATGTCAGCCTTAAATGTGTCAGCACAGTCTTCGTTCACGCCAGCTTCTGATGTGTCACCACAGTCTTCAATCATGTCAGCACCACAAACTTGATCAGGATAATTTATTTTATTACGTCGTTTCCATCGTTTTGGTCTCAGACCGCCATCACAGTCTTCGATCTTGCCTGCTTTAGGTGCTTCAGTACAGTACTCAATCATGTCAGCCTCAGATGTGTCACCACAATCTTCAATCATGCCCGCTTCAGATGATTCATCAAAGTCTTCGACCTTGTAAGCTTCAGATGGTTCTCCATCTTTCTCATTTCCATGGAGACTACTAGATATTGGAGTAAATATATTTTCATTTCTAATGTGGTTACAACTTCCTTCGTTTGTTTTAAATTTTAAATTATTATCTTGATCTAGATCAGTAATTTTAGCATTAGCTTTTTCGCCTTCGTTCCTCTTCCGCGATGTTGTAGCCCAGTCTTCGTTATCTTTATTCATCTTAATTGTACAGGTCTTGTAATGTCTATCCAAGTAATATCTTCTACCAAAGTATTTCTGACACTGACTGCAATGAAATGGTTTTTGACAAGAGTAGTATATAATAGCCGGTCCGGAAACAGGATGCAGGTAGTGGATTGTGATTGTCGGTCCGCCATCTTGGATTGTGACGTCACGGCGGCCATCTTGGATTGTGACGTCACGGCGGCCATCTTGGATTGTGACGTCATGGCGGCCATATTGGATAAGCATAACGGGACACCGCGTAACGCGACACAGTGTAACGGGACATAACGTAACGGGACAAGTATATCACGGCGGCCATATTTGATAAGCGTAACGGGACATCGCGTAACGGGACACCGCGTAACGGGACACAGTGTAACGGGACATGTAGATCACGGCGGCCATCTTGGATCCGCCATTTTGGATGACGTCATTGTGTGTTCTCGAAAATTCCGGTGATGTGTTTTCCGCCATTTTGAATGATGACGTCACCGTTGCAATTTTCGTTACGGCCGCCATCTTTAACTTTTTTATTTATTATCCGATTTTAACGAATTTTTTTTAAAAATTATAAAAAAATTCACCTAATAAAATTTTAATAAAAAATATTTAAAAAATATACTTTTACGACACGGAGTTCGGAGTCCTCGGTTCGAACCCGCTGAGGGACAAAAAATGGCGACCGATCCTTCCCCCGCGGTGGACGCAGGCAGACTGACTCCCACCACTTTTTTTCAAAACATATATATCGTCACCTAGTATGACGTCATGTCCGCCATCTTGTCTTCGATGCTGGAAGCCATCATCATTGTATCGTCGGCTAGAGTGCGCCGATGACATGTTAGTTTAGTTCTTATCCGCTAGAGTGAAGTAATCATTTATTATTGCTGTGACACCCGCCATCTTGTCATTTGGCCGCCATCTTGAAAATCCGTAATTATTTAGCTAGAAATTCGGGAAAAGTTCCAAAATTCATTAAATAAATCACTCATTAATTTACATATTGATTCGATCGATTCCCGTCCTCGGTTCGATACCCGATCGTTGCAATAATGTTTAATCTTATGTAAAAAAAATAATTTAAATAAACCATGTTCAACATTCGTAAAGAGACTCTAAATCCTCTACGACCACCATCCTATCAGACATCAAGACCACCATATTGGAAATGTGTAATTTTAATGCTAGAGATCCGGGAAATAGTTCAGAAATCATTAAATAAATTTGTAATCCTTATACTGATTGATTAGATCGACTTAGGCCCTTGGTTCGATCCCTGGCCGATACAAAACAACTTTAATTTAAAAAATACTAAAAAAGTGTTAGGTTTGAGAAAATAAAAACACCACAAGTTCTTTTAAAATTCACCAATCGTCCTCGCTGGTCAACGATTCGGACGACGACTTCGTGTGCGCACTTCACGACGACTGGAACGTAAATGATACTTTGCGGTACTTCGACCAGTTTATATCCTGGCGGGACCATCGGCGAAAACTCGTGCAGCATGTTGCTTAGTCTTCCGTTGAGATACGTTCCACTTGCCAAATTACAGTTTATTCTTATGACATTCACAGGCAAAATGTTTACTGCGCGCGTAGATTCGTACGTTCTTCCCGTATCATAAACCTTTGATTCGAATCCGAGCATGGTACCTATGGTTCCAGGTTTCGTAAAGTCGACATTTTCACTGCATGTTAGAATGCTTTTTTGAGTGTTTGGATTTCCACGCAGTTGAAAGTCTACATCCTGTGGTAACATATCCCTGATGTAATTTGCAATGTCATCTATTTCGTAAGAGCCAACAGGTAACTGTATTTCATGAGCGGTCCCATCGCTTTTCAGGAAGCAGATCTTGCAGTTTTCCTCGTCGATGTTCGGTATGGCATTATACGTTTGAAAATCTACGAGTCCGATACACCATTCTCCGTCTAAATCCAGAGGCGGGAAATGAACCGCCCGCAGCTCAGATGCGTGACCTGTCAAGGTAAGTGTTATCGACATGACTAATAAATTATCGTCACTGCACAACCTTTAAGTAGCAATTTTTATTTGTCAGCTAATTTTTGTTTGTTAAAAAGCGAAGACACAAGTGTCCGCAGTTTGTTTGATTAGGCTTCTGTTCCGTTTCGTAATTGTAAAACAACGTAGTGGACCGGCCCAGGTACAACCTAAGTTCTGGCGGAGGGCGTAAATTACCAAAACTATCGTAGTACTCGGCCATGTTTCCAGTCTTTACATAGGCCACCCAGTGCGTGCCACGACCCTCCGACGTGTCTAAATTAATTATGGCGCACTCACGTGTCTTTGGCTTGCTGGGCAAAGTGTCTCGCATAAACACGCCGCGGAAATTTGGTATTTTAAGTTTGCGTGCGTACTTTATTAAATCTACGTTGGTGAGCGGTCGTTTCGGCAGGGAACTTAGGATTTTCTCTTTACTCGTTTCTTTTTCATGCCTCGGCCTGCCTTGTGAGGTCGTAAGTACAGTCCTGCGCCGTTTTTTTTACCGATGGCAATGGCTTCCATGCTGGCATTGTGTCGCTGTGCTTCTTTTAACTGCTTGCGCTCATTCTTCGAAGTGTTGACTGCCCGCACTATACCGCTCGTTGCACCGATGAGGCCGCCGAGAGCACCCAATTCAGGCAAAAGCAAAGGAAGAAATCCTCCTATAATCTTCTTGTCGAGAGTCTGTAATTTTTGCTTGGCTTTTTGCACGCCTGCACCAGTCTTGCGTTTGGTCTTGCGCGAGTTAGTCTTTGACTTGATGGAGCCGGCTCGACGAGCGCCTAGTCCTAATTTCGTCTTTGCCTTCATGATCTTAGATACGCCCCACGCTGCGATTTTCTCTCCTAGTCCTGCGTTCGACGATTTACTTATATCTTCGGCTTCCTGTGCCAATATCTCGTCGGCCCGGTGCCTGGATTCCAGATCCTTGCTTAATGAATATGCGATATCGTGCTGCTTGCACTTTTCGTCGAGAGAATTAATTCCCACGTCACCGCGAGCTAACCTTTTCGCTAGTTTCGTGCCGGGGCCGCAAAATCTGTAGCCGGGAATGTGTAGCTCGAATGGTAGATTGTTTATCAGAGAGTTCACGAGTCCTGCGCCGATGTGTTTTTTGTTCTTACCTCTTCGAGTCATTACGCACAACTGACCAGAAAGTATAAATGTGTTTGATTTTATACAATTACTTTAGTACAATGCAGGTCGTCAAGCAAGACGTGTGTTTGCCCGTGCGCATTACGCAAGACGATGTATTTAGTGCGCGTGAATCACGACATGGCTTACTGTTGCCTTCTGCCGTACGATGCATAATGGCGGGTCCGTCCAACTGTGGCAAGACATGTGTTTTACTGAGTTTACTGGAGGAACCAAATGGTCTTCGGTTCGAGAACGTTTACTTGTATTCCAAGTCGTTGCAACAGCCAAAGTACCGGCGCCTAGCAACTGTTCTACGATCTGTGTATGGTCTGGAGTATTTTCCGTTTAGCGATAGCGCCGATGCTGTACCTCCAAGCGAAGCAAAAGCCAATTCCGTGTTTGTTTTCGACGATGTAATGTGCGAGAAACAAGGCATAATACAAGAGTACTTTTCCATGGGCAGACACGCCAAGGTAGACTGCGTTTACCTGTGTCAGACGTACAGTCGTATTCCAAAACATCTCCTACGAGATAATGCGAATGTCATAGTTTTGTTTCGCATGGACGAACTTAATTTACGCCACGCTTACGACGATCACGTAAACACCGACATGTCGTTTCAGGAATTTAAAGACATGTGCTCCTTATGTTGGAAAGATGAACACGGATTCCTAGTCATCGTAAAGGACTGGCCGCTATATAAGGGCAGGTACAGACGAGGTTTCGATCAGTTTATCGCCAAACATGAGTCATAGCATTTCGAAATTCGGTCGTAGCAGTCGAGACTTACGTACTGCTCTCCTCAAGTCTCATGACGACGTTATCCGCAAATACATTTCGCTACTGGCTCAAAAAATAGACGGGGTGAAAAAGGAATTACTTGAGTACCTCGTAGCCATAGACCAGCGCGTGGAAGCTTCGGATTCTCGCATTCGCGACATGATCGAAGTATCGAATGCACAAAGACGTGACGATCTGAGGACTTTTCAAAGTAGTCTGAAAGCATCACTATCTCATTCGTCAACAAATTCAGATTTGGCCAAACACAAGAAAGAAGTTTCTGCGAACGAATAAAAAAGTATAAAAGGAGGTCTTGCAATAAGTTTTCAGCCAGTACAATGTCAGACCTGGCCAGTGACCTTCATCGAGCTATACAGTCTGTTCGCGAAAAATATTTACTTGCTAGACGAACCAGACTTGCACGTGAGATGGAAAATGAGGAGATATTTAAACCAATCACTAGTCGCCTCGACGAACTCAAAAACAAGGAAGAACCAGCCTTCATTGTGAAGACAGAAGTTGAAGATGAAATGCCGACTGTAAAGAAGAGAAAGTATGAACCAGATCGAGAAGAAGAGGACTTAACAAGTACAGAGTCCATGCACAAGAAAAAAATACCGAAAAAGGGACATCAAGTTAATGCAATGGTCCGACCATACCTGATATCGTTTACGAGCCGGAATAATGACACGACCTACGGAGTGTACAGAAAACATAATAAATGGTTCCTCGGTGCTAAAGAAATAGACTTTCTACCAGGAAATATCGTGCGCGTAGCAGAGTTCAAAACGCGCGGGACTCCGGGTCTGTACGAATTGCTGTTTCGCAGGGAGCCTAAAGGATATTCTCACAACGACTTACAAGAGTACAAAAAACTGCTAGAGCTAACCAATGCACATTTTCGCGATAACGATCCAGATAGTGGTGTATATAAAGACGTAGATCATGAAAAAATCGACATTCTCGCTAATCTCTTCAGTGAACTAACAATACATGGCGAAGGTTTAAAAAAGCTAGAAAGTGGTCAGACATTTGACTATGTATATTGGGACGACCCTAATGAATTAGTTGATCGCCTTAGAATTCTACATGCATCGCTTAGTGTAGGAAACTATTCGCACATCAACGAAATAGTCTCCATACTTGAAGAACTGAAGGAAGCCGGCTACATACAATGAGTCGAACCGGAATCGCTCGCGAACTTCATGCTCCTGCTAGACGGAAATACCTTCGTCGCAAAGTCATAGTTCGTGGAATTGATGATTTATTCCAGGCGGACCTTGTTGAGATGATACCGTATTCCCGATTGAATAAAGGTTTCAAGTACATGTTGACAGTCATCGATGTTTATAGCAAGTTCGCTTGGGCTAGACCTGTCAAATCAAAGACTGCAACTGACGTAGCCAAGGCCATGAACAATATTTTGCGTGATGGACGTGTACCGTCGCACCTGCAAACGGACCTCGGGAAAGAATTCTACAATGCGACCTTCAAGGCTTTGATGAAGAAGTATGGCATCAAACACTACTCTACATTTAGTAACGTCAAAGCCTCCGTTGTCGAAAGGTTTAACAGAACTTTGCGTTCCAAGATGTGGCGGCAGTTCACGGCTAACGGAAATTACAAGTGGCTTGACATCTTGCCGAAACTAATAAGCGAGTATAATTCCACTGTGCATTCTACCACGAAAATGAAGCCAAAGGACGTAAAGGATAATCGCCTGCTTCAAACAGTGTTTTTCAACACGAAGAAGAAAGATCCACGAAAGCGTAAAGCTAACGTCGGCGACATTGTGCGAATCTCCAAGCAGAAAGGTATCTTCGAGAAAGGTTTCACTGCGAACTGGAGTCCCGAACTTTTCCGTGTGACACATGTTCGTGAATCAGAGCCTAGGACCTACTACCTCGAAGATTTGGACCACAAACCTATCCATGGCGGCTTCTATGCCGAAGAGATTCAGCCTACGTTGTATCCCGATACGTACTTGGTGGAGAAGATTATAAAACGCAGAAATGGACTGTCCTACGTCAAGTGGTGGGGCTTTCCACCTCGCTTCAATTCGTGGGTGGCAGATGCAGACGTCGAGAAATCCACAAGGCTTTAGTAATTTGTCTGTGTATTTTTTTGTACTTGTAGTAGTGTATTGAATTTATGTAATAAATTTTTTTTAAAAGAACTTGTGGTGTTTTTATTTTCTCAAACCTAACACTTTTTTAGTATTTTTTTAATTAAAGTTGTTTTGTATCGGCCAGGGATCGAACCAAGGGCCTAAGTCGATCTAATCAATCAGTATAAGGATTACAAATTTATTTAATGATTTCTGAACTATTTCCCGGATCTCTAGCATTAAAATTACACATTTCCAATATGGTGGTCTTGATGTCTGATAGGATGGTGGTCGTAGAGGATTTAGAGTATCTTTACGAATGTTGAACATGGTTTATTTAAATTATTTTTTTTACATAAGATTAAACATTATTGCAACGATCGGGTATCGAACCGAGGACGGGAATCGATCGAATCAATTTGTAAATTAATGAGTGATTTATTTAATGAATTTTGGAACTTTTCCCGAATTTCTAGTTAAATAATTACGGATTTTCAAGATGGCGGCCAAATGACAAGATGGCGGGTGTCACAGCAATAATAAATGATTACTTCACTCTAGCGGATAAGAACTAAACTAACATGTCATCGGCGCACTCTAGCCGACGATACAATGATGATGGCTTCCAGCATCGAAGACAAGATGGCGGACATGACGTCATACTAGGTGACGATATATATGCTTTGAAAAAAAGTGGTGGGAGTCAGTCTGCCTGCGTCCACCGCGGGGGAAGGATCGGTCGCCATTTTTTGTCCCTCAGCGGGTTCGAACCGAGGACTCCGAACTCCGTGTCGTAAAAGTATATTTTTTAAATATTTTTATTAAAATTTTATTAGGTGAATTTTTTTATAATTTTAAAAAAAATTCGTTAAAATCGGATAATAAATAAAAAAGTTAAAGATGGCGGCCGTAACGAAAATTGCAACGGTGACGTCATCATTCAAAATGGCGGAAA
This sequence comes from Bacillus rossius redtenbacheri, assembly GCF_032445375.1. Classification (NCBI taxonomy): domain Eukaryota; kingdom Metazoa; phylum Arthropoda; class Insecta; order Phasmatodea; family Bacillidae; genus Bacillus; species Bacillus rossius. The sequence goes on along the minus strand of NC_086341.1, from coordinate 38,821,391 downwards.
ACACATCACCGGAATTTTCGAGAACACACAATGACGTCATCCAAAATGGCGGATCCAAGATGGCCGCCGTGATCTACTTGTCCCGTTACGTTATGTCCCGTTACATTGTGTCCCGTTACGCGGTGTCCCGTTACGCGGTTTCCCGTTACGCTTATCCAATATGGCCGCCGTGATCTACTTGTCCCGTTACGTTATGTCCCGTTACACTGTGTCCCGTTACGCGGTGTCCCGTTACGCTTATCCGATATGGCCGCCGTGACGTCACAATCCAAGATGCCCGCCGTGACGTCACAATCCAAGATGGCCGCCGTGACGTCACAATCCAAGATGGCGGACCGACAATCACAATCCACTACCTGCATCCTGTTTCCGGACCGGCTATTATATACTACTGACAAGGACCCAAATTACAATCGCTTCTCTCATGTCGTTTAGCATTCTTTTTCAAGGTAAACACCTTGCTACAGTATCTACAGTGATGACGTTTCGATACAGCAACAAATCCCGTTTCAGGATTCATATTAGTTACTGAGACTAATGCCAGATGCAAACTAAGAGTTTTAAATTAGATATATTACTTAAATAGAATTTTTTTATTATTTCATCAGCGAGAATTAATTTATCTCATTCAAAGGTACTTGTTGCAAGTAGTTCTGCTTTTCAACAACAGATGTCGCCACATGTTACTTGCAGGTAAATAATATTTAGTTCTTTTATGCGGGATGCGGGATGCTCACTAACGATCGCAATAGAACGATGACTTCGCTAGACTCCAAGGAGAAGGAAGTACGTCCATCCTGTTAGTGCTTCTTAGATTTCTCAGAGATTATTTGACTGAGTAATGATATTTTTATTTTTATTTCCACCTGATAAAAATATTACAAGTGATGATTAAGTAGCAGAAGTTCACTAATTATTAGCAACCTTGAATAAAAAATGACATGCTTCATTAAGTAAAAAAATCCTTCATGCAGAGATAAATTCCTCATCAGTAACCAGAAGCACTCGGAGAAAACCATCAGATGTCTAGTCAGGAATAATCAGAAGCACCCAGAGAAAACCATCAAAATATTGTCAAGAATAATCAGAAGCACACACGGAAAAATCCACCATAATACTGTCAAGAATAAACGGGAGCACACGGAGAAAACCACCATAATATTGACAAGAATAATCGGAAGCACACGGAGAAAACCGCCACAAGTTTTCTTTGATATCATAAAATTTCAGGAAAAAATAACAAAAAATAAAAATAAATTAATAAAAAATTTAAAAAAATAAAATAAATAAATACATAAACAGATTCTGCTAGCTTGTGAACTTCTCATTGTTGAGCAAAGATATAGTTCTAGTACAAGCCAGAATTTTATGTATTTATTTATTTTATTTTTTTAAATTTTTTATTAAATTATTTTTATTTTTTATTTTTTCCTGAAATTTTATGATATCAAAGAAAACTTGTGGCGGTTTTCTCCGAGTGCTTCCGATTATTCTTGTCAATATTATGGTGGTTTTCTCCGTGTGCTCCCGTTTATTCTTGACAGTATTATGGTGGATTTTTCCGTGTGTGCTTCTGATTATTCTTGACAATATTTTGATGGTTTTCTCTGGGTGCTTCTGATTATTCCTGACTAGACATCTGATGGTTTTCTCCGAGTGCTTCTGGTTACTGATGAGGAATTTATCTCTGCATGAAGGATTTTTTTACTTAATGAAGCATGTCATTTTTTATTCAAGGTTGCTAATAATTAGTGAACTTCTGCTACTTAATCATCACTTGTAATATTTTTATCAGGTGGAAATAAAAATAAAAATATCATTACTCAGTCAAATAATCTCTGAGAAATCTAAGAAGCACTAACAGGATGGACGTACTTCCTTCTCCTTGGAGTCTAGCGAAGTCATCGTTCTATTGCGAACGTTAGTGAGCATCCCGCATCCCGCATAAAAGAACTAAATATTATTTACCTGCAAGTAACATGTGGCGACATCTGTTGTTGAAAAGCAGAACTACTTGCAACAAGTACCTTTGAATGAGATAAATTAATTCTCGCTGATGAAATAATAAAAAAATTCTATTTAAGTAATATATCTAATTTAAAACTCTTAGTTTGCATCTGGCATTAGTCTCAGTAACTAATATGAATCCTGAAACGGGATTTGTTGCTGTATCGAAACGTCATCACTGTAGATACTGTAGCAAGGTGTTTACCTTGAGAAAGAATGCTAAACGACATGAGAGAAGCGAGTGTAATTTGGGTCCTTGTCAAAAACCATTTCATTGCAGTCAGTGTCAGAAATACTTTGGTAGAAGATATTACTTGGATAGACATTACAAGACCTGTACAATTAAGATGAATAAAGATAACGAAGACTGGGCTACAACATCGCGGAAGAGGAACGAAGGCGAAAAAGCTAATGCTAAAATTACTGATCTAGATCAAGATAATAATTTAAAATTTAAAACAAACGAAGGAAGTTGTAACCACATTAGAAATGAAAATATATTTACTCCAATATCTAGTAGTCTCCATGGAAATGAGAAAGATGGAGAACCATCTGAAGCTTACAAGGTCGAAGACTTTGATGAATCATCTGAAGCGGGCATGATTGAAGATTGTGGTGACACATCTGAGGCTGACATGATTGAGTACTGTACTGAAGCACCTAAAGCAGGCAAGATCGAAGACTGTGATGGCGGTCTGAGACCAAAACGATGGAAACGACGTAATAAAATAAATTATCCTGATCAAGTTTGTGGTGCTGACATGATTGAAGACTGTGGTGACACATCAGAAGCTGGCGTGAACGAAGACTGTGCTGACACATTTAAGGCTGACATGATTGAGTAGTGTGCTGAAGCACCAAACGCATGCAAGAGCGAAGACTGTGATGGTGGTTTGAGACCAAAACGATGGAAACGTCGTAATAAAATAAATTATCCTGATCAAGCTTGTGATAATCACTGGCAAGATGACGAAAGTGACCTTGTGGTTGGTGTTAAAACGGAAGACACCAGATATCATAATATTTATAATAAACATGCAAGGATGATGAACGCAGCAGAAGAGATTGATTATACCTCATGGGAAGATCCTAACATATTGGTTGACAGGCTACGACTACTACATGGATCGCTTTGTGCAGGAAACTATTCGAACATTACAGAAATATCCTTCATACTCAAAGAACTGAGGGAAGCTGGCTACATACAATAATGGCTTAAATTAAATGTATGTGTATAAACTTGAAGATAAATTAATATATTTTATTTCCAAATGGTATCTACCATTTATCGAAATCTGATTTCTTAATAAAACTTATAACTTAAAGGTGCACAATACGTTACCACTGCCAGTCAAAATGTATACTAATAAAGACATGTTAGTAATCATGCCAAGTTCGATAAGAAAAGTAATTGGAATCAGTTGGAACCAATTGAAGATGGAGCTCTTGGAACAATTGGAGCCTTTTGAAGCATTTGGAGCCTTTTTTGAGCTGTTGGAGCCATTTGGAGCATTTGGAGCCATTTGGAGCATTTGGAGCCTTTTGAAGCATTTGTAGCTGTCAAGCATTTGGAGCTGCTGGAGACATTTGGAGCTGTCAAGCATTTGGAGGCCGTTTGGAGCATTTGGAGTCATTTGGAGCTGTGTTAAGCATTTGGAGGCTGTTGGAGCTATTTGGAGGCCGTTTGGAGCATTTGGAGCTATTTGGAGCTGTGTTAAGCATTTGGAGGCTGTTGGAGCATTTGGAGCCTTTTGAAGCATTTGGAGCCTTTTGGAGACATTTGGAGCATTTGGAGCCGTTTGGAGCATTTGGAGCCATTTGGAGCTGTCAAGCATTTGGAGGCTGTCAAGCATTTGGAGGCCGTTTGGAGCATTTGGAGCCATTTGGAGCTGTGTTAAGCATTTGGAGGCTATTGGAGCATTTGGAGCCTTTTTTTGGAGCTGTTGGAGCATTTGGAGCCTTTTGAAGCATTTGGAGCTGTCAAGCATTTGGAGCTGCTGGAGACATTTGGAGCATTTGGAGCCGTTTGGAGCATTTGGAGCCATTTGGAGCTGTGTTAAGCATTTGGAGGCTGTTGGAGCTGTGGGAGCCATTTGGAGCTAAGAAGTAGTCGTTGCACGTCTATGCAGGGCTAAATGTTTATAAGATTGCTGGCTTTCGCAAGTGATTCTGTAGTAGGATAGAAATTGTGTAATAAATATTATGTTTGTAAAAGACTTTGAGGTGTTTTATTTCTCGAACCTTACACTTTTCTGGTACTTTTTTAAAATTAAAGTTGTTTTGTATCGGCCAGGGATCGAACCAAGGACCTTAGTCGATCTAATCAATCAGTATATAGATTACAAATTTATTTAATGAATTTTGAACTTTTTCCCGAATCTCTAGCATTACAATTACGAATTTCCAATATGGTGGTCTTGATGTCTGATAGGATGATGGTAGTAGAGGATTTTAAGTCTCTTTAAGAATTTTGAACATGGTTTATTGAAATTATTATTTTTTATATAAAATTAAATGTTTTGCATCATTCAGGGATCGAACCAAGGACTGGAGCGGATCGAATCAATACGTAAGTTAATGAGTGATTTTTTTTATGAATTTTGGATTTTTTCCCGCTTTTCTAGCTACATTATTACATGATTTCAAGATGGTGGCCGAATTTTAAGATGGTGGGGGGCACCTCGGTAATAAATGATTACTGCACTGTAGCGGGTTAGAATAAAATTATCCAGATGGAAATGTACTCTATAATACAAGTACACACACAAGATGGAGTACTTCAGCAGGTGGTAGCTCCTGGTAGCATGTACTGAACATAAAATGTCGAATCCATGATGGTCGACAAGGACAAATTCAAATTTCAAGGACAAAGTCAAATTTCAAGGTCAAGGTCAAATTTCAAGGTCAAAGTCAAATTTCAGGGCCAAGGTCAAATTTCAAGGTCAAGGTCAAATTTCAAGGTCAAGGTCAAATTTCAAGGTCAAGGTCAAATTTCAAGGACAAGGTCAAATTTCAAGGTCATGGTCAAAGGCCAAGGACAATGTTCAATGTCAAGGTCAATGTTCAGTGTCAACAGTTGAGGACAAAAGTATGGTGAGCAGATAAATATACTGCATGTTATCGGCACACTCTAGCAGACGAAAACAAGATGGTGGTCTCCAGTGGATGAAGACAAGATGGCGGACATGATGTCATACCAGCTGATGGTAAATATCTTGTTATTGGTGGTGGTAGATCAGTCTAGGTAGCTTTCATGGAGGAAGGATCGACTGTTTACTCTCCGGGAATCGAACCAAGGACGTACATCGATATAATCAAACAGAATTCAAATACGTTAATTTTTTGATGAATTTTGGAATTTTTTTCATTAAAATCGGATAATAAATAAAGATTTTCAAGATGGCGTCCAAATTTCAAGATGGCGGACATGACGTCATACTACCTGATGGTATATATGCTTTGAAAAAAAGTGGTGGGAGTCAGTCTGCCTGCATCCACCATTGAGGAAGGAGCCTGTCACCATTTTTAATTTTTTTGCACTCGTCGGGTTCGAACCGAGGACTCCGAGCTCCGTGTCGTAAAAGTATATTTTTTATAATTATTTTGTTAAAATTTTATTATTTAAATTTTTTTATAATTTTTAAAATTTTCTTTCTTTAAAATCGGATAATAAATAAAAAAGTTAAAGATGGCGGCCGTAACGGAAAATGCAACGGTGACGTCATCATCCAATATGGCGGAAAACACGTCTCCGGAATTTTCGAGAACACAATTACGTCATCCAAAATGGCGGATCCAAGATGGCGGATCCAAAATGGCCGTCGGTGTCAAGGTTACGGTCAAAGGTCAAGGTCACAACCATCCAAGATGGCCGCCGTGACGTCCGAGAGGGACGTGACGTCAGAGATGTGGCTCGGCACCTCGCACCTCAGCCTGAAGCCTGCGCCAGTTTCGGCCAAAACATACTACTATTATAGGCTGTGTAAAATCCTGAACTGTGTTTATACCGCGAGTCATAGCACAAATCGTGTTGGTGACTATCTGCTGCTTCGGGACATAAACTGTCTTTAATCGGTTGTCTTAAAATTATTTTTTAAGCCTCTAAGTTCATACATTTTAGGCACGATTAATGGTATACACGGTTTCACTCAGAGGTCTTCATTTTTGATATTTTCATGCGAACCGACTAATTTTGAGCTAGTAAATTTTATTTTTATTTAAATTTAATTGAACTCTTGTATCTCTTGTGCCCAACATAATTTTACAGGTAGCTAATATTTTGTTTAACTTTTGATGTATAAGTGTAAGCAACCTTGTTACAGATATCATTGGATATGCATCAATTTTCTTTCATTTAAATTTAAATTTTAGTAATAAACTTAATAACATTCCACATAATTAATTTTTTTGTGTTAAATAAATAATTATTACAGAGGCCGAAGTTAGGCATACACATTTATTACATGATCTACTCAGGATAAGGTATAGAGGACTAAGTCTAAGTCTTCTCGGTAGATGCCCATCTACCAGGGTCAGAACAGATCGTGGAGTCAAAGAGCCAGGGAAAAAACTAGGTTACCGGTCACCAAAGGATACCAACAAAGCGGATCTCAATGGTCAGAGATACACGCTGGTGGATAAAAAAAGACTAGTTATGATGTCATACACTGCATGAGTTTGCGCATAGAACACATTCGGGTAGGTTATACGGAAAGGCAATCCTATCTGTTGAAAGTTGCTAAAAAAAAAAAAAAAAAAAAAAAAAAAACTTCGATCCTTGATATGGGGGCATTCCAGAAAGAGATGATAGATGTCAACAAATGGAGTGTCGCAGACACAGGCATAGTTTTCTTCGATACCCAAATGTAAGAGGTGTGTTGGCAGCACAGAAGGAAACAATACCGATTAACTGTTGGTACAGGACGAGGTGTAGTGAGCCAGAACATTAAAGGACGAGGTATGTAAATCCGTGCACAACGAATGATGGGTAGTGGAGAAGGTCTACCATTCAGAAAGCATCATGAGGCGAAAATGCCATTTTACCAATGGTAATTGAAAGGACCACAGATGCAGTGGAAGCCCTGGAATACATATTGTAAACTTATATATTCGTAACAAGATATCAGCAACTTTAAATATATTTAATTTACCAGCCAGGAAAAATTACTTGGGATTATCATGGTATCAGAGTTATTTAAATTTTTGTTTGTATTCTAAAGCATTACAAATACACTGCTATCTTTGAAGTTTTTTTTTCAAACTACAAGCTATAACATAATGGACTCTCAAATTTGGAGTTGATTTTTGTAAAAGGAATATATTAAATTTGTTCCCATCTTGTTAAAATTCATTACACATTTAATACTATAAGTTATCCATGCCAAAATATTAACCTGAAACATTTTGAAACACCTAACACTAGGTATATGTACAGTTAAACACTATATAACGACACTTAAGGGACTGCACATTTTATGGTGTTATTGAGTATTGTCGTTAAATAGCAAGAAGAAAAATAAATATTGTTTTACTATTATCATATATATTTACTAATAAAGTTAAAAATTTACAAAAACAAATATTAATATTGATACAAATAACAATGCTTATTGCGTAGAGTCTGTTATCTTCGTCTGACTTTTTTGTTGCTCCATTATTTTAATTGTAATTTATTATGTATTTTATTTTATATCTTGGAATTCTGTACGGTCAACTTGGTTATACAAAAGTATTTTTTATAATAATTTCGCTGGATCGATTGCTTGTTTAATGCATGGTGGAGGCTCAGGATCATCCGTCTCGTCTTTATCCCCTTGTTGTTGTTCCTCATCAGTTTTTCCCACCGAAACGAGAATTTCTTTATCTGTAAGTGAATCTGATGTAGCAAGGCTGTCGTCTACTTCTATGTAGGTTAGTAGATTTTCAGTGAAATTTGGTGGCATGTTGAACTGTTGAACCCACGCAGTTAATTGAAGGTCATTTTCACTTTCAAACTCTAGTCCCGTTTCTACTTCATCACTCACAGAACTGGTACTAAGTCCAGCATGATGAAAAGCTTAATGTATAGTTTTTGCTGTCTCTTCTTCTGAGGCTTTGGATAAAAATTTTACTGCATATGGCATATTAATAGACATTTACCCTCAGATTCGACCTGCTTCATTAATAGTTTCCTTCTGTAGTGACCCTTGAGACTTTTAACCATGTTTTGATCCATTGGTTGTAAAACACTAGTCGTGTTTGGTGGAAAAAATGCCTACTCTAAGTTTGGAAGGTTAGATATAAGAGAGCGAGCAGGGCAGTTGTCGACACGGAGCAAGATTTTTCGTCCCTTTAATTCTTTATCCCACCTTTTCAATTCTTCTTCTAAAGGACGACTTGTCATCTAGGCTGATTTATTAGCTTTATAGGTGACTGGTAACTTTTTAATGTTTTTAAAACAACACAGATATTTTGATTAGACTATTACCACCAGCTTTTTTTCTGTACCATTCATATAAGCAGCTACAAGCACTGTGATACGCTTTTTGGAAAGTTTTCCTCCCACACACTTTTCTCATTTAAATTTCAATGTTTTATCGAGGGTCAACTTAAAGAAAATGCCGGCTTCATCAGCATTAAAATTGTCACTTGGAGCATACTTTTCTTTCGATTTTGGCCACATTATATTAATCCAGTCGTGAGTAACATTCATATCAACACTTCGTGCTTCTCCATTAATTTTACCATAGTTGATATGGTGACGTTGCTTGAACTTGCCGAGCCATCCTTCTGATGCTTTGAAAGCCGTTAAGCCAAGTTCTTCAGAAAACTTCTCTGCCTTAGCTTTCATGATCGGACCTGAGACAGGCATATTATTCTGGCATTGTTTGTAAAACCATGATAGCATAGTGTGATCCAAATATTCGTATTTAGAATTTTTTATTTTCTTAGAAAATTTTCAATCCTCCTCTGTTTGTAGAATTCTCGGCGGCGAGGCAGGTGTGGTGGCAGGTCAGCGATCGGGAAGGGACACCCGCTCATCGGTGGCTCCCCTCACTCATTCCAAGCTGTAAGCTCAAGCAGTCCTATTTATAGGGGAAAATCTCCTGCCCAGACTATAATAGAAAATTCTAGACAATCACAGACAATATAGCGGACTTCCGGTACATCCGGCCACATCGCCTCTCTCCCGATTGTGGCCGAGTGGCTCCGATGTTTCATGACCAAAATACCTTCAACTTCAAACCAGCGGTCGCAGGGGTGGATAATCTCTTCGGCATATGGGTACGCAGGTACCCCTAACACCAGGATGTGTCACTCCCAGAACAGAAGCTTCATAGTGACGATAGCATTCTCTGCTTCGCTCGTCCACCAGAGCCTGGCCTTCGGGGACACAAGGTCTGCAATCGGGGAGGAGACCCTGGCTAAGATGGGTACGAAGAATCGCAGCCAGTTGGGTAGTCCCACGAGCCACTGCAGCAGCTACCATGTTCTAGGTGCAGGATAGGACTCGATGAGTTGAAGTTGGTCGGGTAAGGGTCGGCAACCCTCTATGCTGAGTGTATGTCCCAGAAATTCCAACTCCTGTGCCCAGAGATGGCACTTGTGCGAGTTGCACATGAACACATGTGTGTTAGCTACTCAAGGACCAATGCGAAGTAGTGGAGACTCCACCCAGTCTGTATAGGGTCCAACGGCCCTGGATACTCATGTACAGCTTTTCCGCGCTGATCTCCGCCATTGTATCCTACGGGGCAAAGCAAGAAAATAACATTACTCAGGTCACACTTGATGAGAGCTGTTTTCTGACTAGACTGGCCATGTATCATAATGGTTACTGGGTTGCGCCCAGTCGTGTTTGCACGAACTAATGCAGTTAACAGCTAGATGTTCTCATCCCTAGGTAAAAGGTTGTCTTATGGCACCAGGTGTGGTATGACATAGTGATGTAACACTGCGGTGTCTCCCAGGGCATTGACAGACCTCCCATTCAGCAGGACTTGTACCAAGATCAACACCTCTACCTCGTAAGCCACACTCCCCAACCGGGGCGGCACGCCAAAGGGCCCCACAGGTGATACTGGGGTCTTCGGCTGTGCCGAGTGTGCAGCATCGCATGCCAACGATTCAGTCCGAGATATCGATGGATGGTGCAATCTACCCTCATAGATGTAGTGGGCAGCACAGGTGCTGTCAAGATCCTCGGCGGTGTTAAGTGTGTGGCATCGTTGGTGACGACCTGGTGCGAGACGTCTATTATGTGTAGGCCTTCCCATTTAACCAGATATAATCCTTGCTAATATTATAAATGCGAAAGTTACTCTGTCTGACTGTCTGTGGCACTTTTATGCCAAAACTACTGAACCGATTTAAATTAAATTTGGTACTCAATTGTCTAGAGCCTGAGAAAGGACAAAGTCAACTATTTAATGCAAAAAAAAGTGTTGTAAGGTGTTGAAAAGGGGCGATGAGAAGTTGTGCGGAAGTATCATCCTTTTTAGATCTAGAAGCTTGAAACTTATTTTTTAGGATTTTGATTCGATGTAAATAAATATTAAATTAAAAGATTGTAATAGTTTAACCCTCAAGGGTAAAAAATAAAACTAGGGGATGAAAGTTTGTATGGAAATATGTAGTATTGCGCGCTGTATGTGGGGAAATATGCCTAAGTGTGCTTATCCGAACGGGCTGACACATGAGGCCAGACGACTGTGCCACACGCATGCGAAACTGTTTTTTTCCACTGCAAATTCTTTATTATTCACGGCAAATTGACTACAATTCGAATTTCTTACACGATTTTTTGTTCATTTAAATAATGTTCTTCGTCAAATACAAAATAAATTTAAATTTTTGGGTTAGGTTATAAATTTTTTTTTTCTTTATTGAGTTATTGTTTTGTTTATTTCATTTGTGCTGACATCGACCCAAGTGTCGCCCCGGCTCCTTCAGGCCATTATGCCTCGCTTGCGCCATCTCTTACGTGTGTTGTGCGACGCAAGTGAGAGTGACGTGCGACATTTTGTTTCCATACAGGTTTTGACATATTTTTTATTTGTAAATATATTTTTGTTTTACATTTTTTGTATATTTTTTGCTTATATTTTATTATAATTAATTTTGTATTGAAGTGTTATGTATTTGTATAAGTTTTAATTGTTCACCGGGCGCCAAGGCCGTGGCTTCCGCCTGTGACCAATCAGCGTGTTCCGTGGGCTCGCGGAGGGGGGGGAGACGCGGGCGCTCAGGAGCGGTAGGGGAGTGGGAGGGCAGTCGTGGACCCCGCACGAGAGGCGACGGACGTGTTCGTGACGTCGCTCCAGGACGGTGAGATTGAGCGGGAGTGGTATTGGCAGTAGTGCTAGACTTGGCCGTTCGGAAATGTTTTTCAGCCTTGCAGTCGAGTTTGTTACTTTGTCATTCAGTCGCGTGCTCTTATCTTGTCATTTAGTCGCAAGCGTGTTCTTCTCCTAGTTTTTGCGAGTCGCGGTTTATTTTGCAAACTGGACATTCGCCATCGTATGTTCTGTGCCTTTCAAATTCCTCCCCAGTCATTGTGGTGTATAGTCGGACAGACATCCTATTGCGCGCGAGTCATAGAGAATTCTATTCCTTACAGTGTGGGTAATACTCGTCACGGGCGGGAAGTCCCGTATTTTCATTACCATATTAATGCGCGAAAACGGGCTTCGTCCCATATAGAAATAGTCACAGGCGGAAACGCGGCAGCCACATGTAAAGTGTTCATCATCTTGAGTATAAAGGACCAGCAAACTTTATTTAAGTTGTTCTCATTTCAATTCTGGAGACTAAGTCCCTCGGCCACGCGGCGCGGACCCCCCTCTACCGAACCCTAAGTAGCCGGCAGGATAGCAGCATTTTCAGGGACTAGTCGACCAGCTTACGACATGTGGCACCCTAACTAGTGTGGCCTAGCCAAAGTACAATTTCAAAATTTGTCTAACATCAAATCGTGGCAAGAGGCATATAGCGCAGGACATCGGACATAGTTTTTTTCGGACATTGTGTGCGGGGCGTGACGAGACGCGGAGACATTCGATAGACGTGAGAGCAACTGCACAGGAAACGGGCGCGACACAGCGGCGCGGGAGCGAGATAACGCGGAGCGTCTCACGCTGGCATCGTATTTCGCGCGGCGGAGCAGCGCGGCTTATCGCTGGCCGCGCGGGATCACGTATTTCGCGACGGGAAGAGATCGCCGACCAGCGGGAGATAACCTCGCGGGAAGATACGAGATAAGGCGGAGATCAAATACATCGGGAAGACGAGTAACGGATAAAGGCATATAACTACGAGCAGTGCGAGTGGTGCGGATTACCGCAGACGGGACTGATCGGCGCGGTAACTTTCTCGTGTCTTTTGGGTAGCACGGTAAAGTCAGAAAAAATGACAGTGCAACACGGAAACACGGACACATACAGTGCGGAAAACAGTCGCGGACAGCAATCGGCAGAGTCAGATGCAGCTAGCCAGGGGGAAGTGCGGCGTGGAGCATGCGGACAAGTGACTGAGTGCGGGCAATGCAGGCACGGACAATTGCCGGTAGTCATGCGTGTAGTGGAGGTGCCGGAACTGTTACCTAGTTTTTCAGGGGAAGCATATGAGGATCCGCTGACATTTCTCCAAACTTGCAAGGACAGACTGAAGGATATATCGCGGGACAGATGGGTGTCTAAAGTGATTGAACAGTTAAGGGGACACACACAGACATGGTGGGCGGAGGTCGGGCATTTTCTCGCAGAGTGGGAGGAGTTCGAACGTACATTGTTGAGACGGTACGACGGACCAATGGCGCGCTCCAGTTGTGAACGACAGCTTTACTGTATGCCGCAGGCGGAAGGGGAAAGTGCGGAGGGATTTATTCATAGAAAAGTGTGCCTGTACCGACGTTTAGGCAAAAAGGGACCATTGAGTTCAGTGTTGCCAATGATCTGCGAACAGTTGCATCCGACTTTGAGGCCGTTTTTGCGCAGTGCTATCGGACTAGACTTGTGGGAGTTTGTGGAGCTCACGCGCAGTATAGAAGGGGACTTACATGCGATTAGGTGCGGGAATGTTTCGAAAGACATTGCGCAGAGATCTGGTGTCTCGGAACAGGAAAATCGGGAGGAGACCGGGGCAGTTGTCCCTTACGTGGCCCCACACCCTCCGCGCAGGTCACAAGCAAGATCGGTGGCTAGACACAACCCGGTGACACGTCAGGAGGAGCGTCGTATCGATAGGCGCGCGACTGGAAGCCGACCACCTAGGTGCCTGTACTGTGCCGTGGAAGAGTATCATTGGCACGCAGAACGCCCCACTAGAAACCGTGTGTGGAAGAAAATGGCAGACGAGGGATGCCAGCCAGGAAACTACCAGTAGGGAACAGTGATACAGCATGACTGAATCACGTGGGTCGCCACAGGAAATACCGGCACGGCGGCGCGGGGAATGCGAACGGCAGAAGGACTATACCGAAGTGCGGGGAAGAGGCGCGCGGACTGTTAGGCCCCGGACAGCTGTCACGTCGACACCAGAGTGCCCGGACAACTCAGCACAACCAGACGGGCAGAAGCAGCGGAACAGGACTACGTTGACGCGGACCAATCAGCATGAGGAATCGCCGAGGGAGGACCTGGACACCACCACGAGATTCTCCGAGGAGACGACGCCGATCATCAAACCCAGAACTACCAGCACACCGAGGGCACCAGCCGTCAACGCCGGACCAGCTGAGGTCACCGACGAGCAGCCCGGTCAACCAGATGTCCCGGCTGTTCCTGGCAGATGCGGGGCCGCGTCTCCGCATCTCGGACAGCTGGGGGACGATGCAGCCGAGCTCCTCCGGGTGCCAGTCCACCTGAACAGGCACCCTGTATGAGACCTGTTGGACATGGCAGCCAGCCAGACCTTTGTGGCCGCTCACCTGGTGCCAGAGGGGGACGTGGAGCTGTACGAGGGGAACGTTCAGCTGGCAACGCAGGGAATTTGCGCATCCACGTCTGGGTGCGCCAAGGTTTTCATCGGTGTTCGTGATAAATTGAGTCAGACAACAGCCTTGGTGATTCCGGAACTGAGAGAGGACCTGATACTCGGCCTACCTTGGTTGATACAGGAAGACGCGGCAATAGACGTCAGCGAAGGTAAGGTGCATGTGGGTCGGCAGGGCAGGCGTACTCTGTACCGGATCGGCATACGAGCTCCACTCCAGTCCTCCTCGCCCATTAGTCTAGAGGACATTCGCAATAGCGTGCCTCCAGAGTTTGTGTCACTGTTTGAGGACATGCTCACGCAGCAACCACGGGTGTTTGCGGCAACGGACATGCTGCGCCGCACCACCTATGCCGAACACAGCATACCCAAAAGGCCCCACACACCCATCTTCGTGAAGCCACATGACACTGAGCACGGGGCACGGCAAGTAATTGAGGAACAGATTAGTGAAATGTTAAGAAATGGGGTAATTGAACCCTGTGATTCACCCTACAACAGTCGGGTGGTATTGGCAAAGAAAAAAGACGGGACCCTAAGGTTTTGTGTGAACTTTAAACCGGTGAACTCGGTCACAATTCCCGCCCCACCACCCTTGATAAACATCACAGATGCTTTGGCCGGCCTGGGCAAGGCCAAAATTTTCTCCTCCTTAGATCTGAAGTCCGGTTACTGGCAGGTGCTGGTGCGCCAGGAGGACCGACCAAAGACTGCCTTTACCACCCCTGATAACCACAGATTTCAGTTCTGCGCCATGCCGTTCGGGCTGATGGACGCCCCCACAACGTTCCAGATGATGATGGTCAGAGTCCTTGATGGGTATGTGGGAAAGTTCGTGACTGCCTACTTGGACGATGTCATCATCTGGTCGGACACGTGGGAGGACCATGCACAACACCTCGCCATGGTTCTCGAGTGGCTGGCCAGACATGGTCTGACCTGCCCGCCAAAGAAATGCCACATCGGGGCGGAGGAGATTCAGTTCCTAGGCCACATTGTTTACAGGGAGGGGTGCCGCCCTCTCCCCGAGCACCTAGATCTCATCGAGGACAAGCCAGTACCCCGGACGAGGAAGCAGCTTCAGCGATTGATGGGGCTCTTAAATTGGCTCAGGACATTTATTCCAGATTTTGCAACAGTAACCGCACCACTGACTGATCTCTTGTCCCCCAAAACTAAGTACCGTTAGACAGAAGTTGCGGACCAGGCGCTGACTGCTGTCAAGGCCCTGTTTCGTGAGTGTCATACGCTGGCCAGGCTGAGGCCGGAGGAGCCCCTGTACCTCCAGACAGACGCTAGTCAGGTTGGCATGGGGGCCGTGCTCTACCAGCTTGGGCCCGAGAGCAAGCAGCGGGTCCTGGAGTATGCAAGCGCTTAGTTCGGGCCTGCTGCTCGCTAGTATGATGTCAACGAACAGGACTGTCTGGTAGTGGTGTGAGCGGTAGGCAGGTACCGTCACCACTTAGAGGGGAGGTCGTTTGTGCTTCGTACGGACAATCAATGCCTGAAATGGTTGATTTCGATGCAAGGGAGGAAGTCTAAATTCACCTGCTGGGCCATGACGCTTCAAAACTTCGATTTTCAGGTCGAACATGTGCCAGGGAAGACAAATCAATTGACAGACGAGTTGTCCAGGCATCCTTATCCAGCCATGGTGTTCGAGGACGAGGGCAGCTGGGATGACTTGGTGCCACCCCAAGGGGATGTCTCGTCCACGACAAAGGGGCCGTCACCCGCGGCCCTTTATCTGACCATGCAGGCTGCCCCTAACATTGACTCGGGCTATGTAAATACACTCTCAGACTTGGTACAGGCAGTGCAGCAGGCGCAACTGGGATATGCGGCAACCATGGCACAGATGGAGGAGTGCCGTGCGGGAGACCTACATTTCAGGCATTGCAGAGGGCGAACACTGCAGGTCCGAGCCCCAGGGGACATGGAGTCCTGGAGTATCTACGTGTCGGAAGGGGCGCGGATGGCAGTCATGTCCTTCTTCCATGACCACTCTCTTGCAGGACACCCGGGGGCGGAACAGACGCTGAGAGCTGCTAGGGAGACATTCTGTTGGCCGGGCATCACAAGGGACGTCCGGGAGTATGTCTGCCGTTGTCCAATCTGTCAGCATAGGAAGGTGCGGAGATCAGACGGAGAGGAACAGCAACGGCCCCGTCGGCCCCAGCAGCCTTTGCACACCGTGGCGTTAGACATAATGGGGCCATATCCATGTAGCAAAAGAAGGAAGTGGTTCTTGGTCGTGGTAACATATCTTTTCACAAGGTGGGTTCAGGCATACCCAGTGTCCAACGTACGTTCAGGAACTGTGGTGGCACTGGTGGAAGGGGAGGTGTTCCTGCGCTTCGGTTACCCAGCAGTGCTACTGAGTGACAATGGTGGGCAGTACAAGGGAGCCAGGTAGAAGACGGCTTGCCGGAAGTGGGGTGTCGAACATCATACGACCCCCACTTACCACCCACGGGCCAACCCAACCTAGAGGCGGAACCAGGAGATCAAGGCACAGCTCCGCCTCCGGTTGGGAGAGGACCATTCAAAATGGGACGTCCACATTCCTAATCTGTTATATTGTCTACGGCGGCGGACGAGCGCCGTCACCGGCTACTCTCCCACGGAGCTGGTGCAGGGACAAAAATTGGCCCTCCCGGGAGAGTGCCGCGTGGCTGCGGCGGCAACAGAAGGGAGATGGGGGGAGAACCCCCGCGTCGAACTCTCTGAAATGAGAGAGCAGGCACGTCAGCGGCAGGAGCAGTACTTGCAGCACAACACTCCACTGACCAATCGCCCTCCCAAACCTCTTGAGCCAGGCGACCTTGTGTACGTCCGACAGCACCATCTGACATCGGGCTCCAACAAGTTCAGCACGGGGCTGGCCCCGAAGTGGGACGGGCCCCGTGTGGTGTTGCGTCGCGCAGGCGAGACATCCTACTACAATCAGACACCTAGTGGATGGCCATTTAAAATACACCGGGACGATTTGAGATGGGTTAACAATGAAGACTGGGAAGACAGGGCGGGTCTCCATCAGACAACGCGAGGTGACGCAACTCATGACACCGGCTGCGCGAGGGGCGTTCCTCACGGGCCGCGGGACGAGTGGGGCGCTGACGACAGACGAGAAGAGCGGGTGACTAACCCGGTGGAAGGACAGGACATGAGACAGAACGGTGAGGGGAGGCATGACCAGCCGCAGGCGGTGGAGCAGGCAGGACATGGTGAGTGGAAGAGGAAGGGGGACCCGGCCATCGAGGTGTCCGAGTGGTCAACGGAGGACAGCCAGACAGACACGACTCTTCCTGGGTTGATTGAAGAGCAGGACAAAGGGCAAACGCGGGAGCCCCCAACAGACGGACAAGTGCTGACGGACGACAGTCCACGGGTCATAACCAGGATGGTAGTCTGGTTTGAGAGTCTGGCCAGGAGACACCAGGAGCCCCAGAGGCTTGGTGAACCACTGTGGCAATTAGACATTAGCCTCACTGACTATGAATTTTCGGTCCAGATCACGGAGCCCGAGACGGACAATGACGAGGAGAAAGATGACGGAAAGGGTTCGCCGCCCCTGCTGACAGACGAGGCACGTACAGACGGGTCTGCCGACATGACGGAGGCGGAGACGTCATCAGACGAGGAGCCGGAACCGTTCGTGGGGGATGTTTCTACCCCACCCTCACCCGACACATTTTCTAACACGTCACCCGCCAAACTGACACGCCCCACTAGGACACGATGGGCACCAGGGTATCTGCGAGACTTTGTGTGCTCGCAGATGGGCACAGTCTGTCCTGTCCTGCCATCAGAGCCCCGAGATAGTGTCATGAGCCTATTGCCTTATTTTGTCACTAAGGGGGTACATAATTCACGACCCACGGTACCAGACGTCGTCCCCACCACCACACACAGTGCTACGCAGTGCGCGGCTACGAAAACTTGTGGATAAATGAGAGGCGTTGGCTGACATAACGGCCTCGTATGAGGGGAGGCATTTGACATAGACCCAAGTGTCTCCCCGGCTCCTTCAGGCCGTTATGCCTCGCCAGCGCCATCTCTTACGTGTGTTGTGCGAAGCAAGTGAGAGTGACGTGCGACGTTTTGTTTCCATACAGGTTTTGACATTTTATTTAATTGTAAATATATTTTTGTTTTACGTTTTTTGTATATATTTTGCTTATATTTTATTATAATTAATTTTGTATTGAAGGGTTATGTATTTGTATAAGTTTTAATTGTTCACCGGGCGCCAAGGCAGTGGCTTCCGCCTGTGACCAATCAGTGTGTTCCGCGGGCTCGCGGAGAGGGCGGGAGACGCGGGCGCTCAGGAACGGCAGGGGAGTGGGAGGGCAGTCGTGGACTCGGCACAGGAGGCGACGGACGTGTTCGTGACGTCGCTCCAGGACGGTGAGATTGAGCGGGAACGGTATTGGCAGTAGCGCTAGACTTGGCCGTGCGGAAATGTTTTTCAGCCTTGCAGTCGAGTTTGTTACTTTGTCATTCAGTCGCGTGCTCTTATCTTGTCATTTAGTCGCAAGCGTGTTCTTCTCCTAGTTTTTGCGAGACGCGGTTTATTTTGCAAACTGGACATTCGCCGTCGTATGTTCTGTGCCTTTCAAATTTCTCCCCAGTCATTGTGGTGTATAGTCGGACAGACATCCTATTGCGCGCGAGTCATAGACAATTCTATTCCTTACAGTGTGGGTAATACTCGTCACAGGCGGGACATCCCGTATTTTCATTACCATATTAGTGCGTGGAACCGGGCTTCGTCCCATATAGAAATAGTCACAGGCGGAAACGCGGCAGCCCCATGTAAAGTGTTCATCGTCTTGAGTATAAAGGACCAGCAAACTTTATTCAAGTTGTTCTCATTTCAATTCTGGAGACTAAGTCCCTCAGCTACGCGGCGCGGACCCCCCTCTACCGAACCCTGAGTAGCCGGCAGGATAGCAGCATTTTCAGGGACTAGTCGACCAGATTACGACAGTGGGAAGTAGATTACTTTCGAATTTAATTAGATGTTACTACATCATTATTATTTCTTGTACATTTGGATATTAGCTAGGTACCTGAGAATGGTAACTTATTTTGTTTATTTTGTAATAACGAACAATCTCAGTACAATTTATTTTCATAAGTTATTTGTTTGTTTTTGGGAATCATTCATAAAATACCATTGTTGTCATTAATTTTTTAGTTGGTTTGCGTGTGTATTTTCGTAATACGTAGTTTTCATAATCATTATGTTTCTGCAAAAGATGGGAAAACAAAATAAAAGTAGTTTATAAAATGTTCATAAATAAACTCATGTTAATACTTTATACCTAATGTGCATATATACTTAAATAATTTAATAAGCTCTATGGAGTGAAACACTACAAATAGCTGATTAAAGTATTTATAGATATTTGTCTTATTTGTAAAATAATTAGTCTAATAAGTAAAAATGTTACCCAAAGATGCTATTCCAAGCAGACGAAGTCACGGGCACAGCTAGTCAAACATAAATGAAAAAAAATGTCATACCCCAAGTGCAACTGGAATCTTTAGCGGTGCCAAGTGTGAGGTGTAACTGGCTGACAATCCTGGTTTGGCATGTCGTTGGATGGCGCAGACCACCTCTGTCGGTCCGGATGAAATGCGGTGGGTGTCTCCTTGGGAGTCTGGGAAAAAGTTGGTTGTTGGTGGCCAGTTGCTTCACCGCTCCCTACTGGACGTTTGCCAGTTGTGGCTTTGCCTGTCCTTGCTGCTAGCATTGCCGGATGATCCTCTTTGTGGTGGAGCACACTGTGCCAGTGATGCTGATCAGGCTGGCTGTATCTACATCAAGGTGGTGGTTCCGCATTGGAGTTATACTACCCTGCTGAT
This sequence comes from Bacillus rossius redtenbacheri, assembly GCF_032445375.1. Lineage (NCBI taxonomy): Eukaryota > Metazoa > Arthropoda > Insecta > Phasmatodea > Bacillidae > Bacillus > Bacillus rossius. The sequence goes on along the minus strand of NC_086341.1, from coordinate 38,801,540 downwards.
CTTGGTGATCCCTAGTTGCTCTGACCATGCTGCTCCCTGACAGGCAGTGGGTCTGCTCCAGAGTTGCTTGGTGGTCACTGCCACAGACATATTCATACGGCATGACTACTATGGCATCATCTGCCTGTGCAGTGGTTACATCCATGTGCTGCGCCTAAGACGCCGCAGCACTCTGCTTCCCATGCATCGCTACTGAGTCATGTTTAATAATGTGACCTACAGTGAGGATGCGTCTACTCCTAGCTACGTCAACGCTAACACGAACGGTTGTAGCTCCAATATCTTGAGAAACACATATTCGTCCCTCCCTCTAAGAGACACCAGTAAAACCGCAGCTTTGTGTGCACAAAGGACTCCGTGTCATCCTTAGGTGCTTGTGCACAACAGTACAGCTCGCTCTGGCACCGAACACATGCGTGTGCGTAGTTGATCTGGCCTCCAGCTGCATTTTTAAGGGTGTGCCTCCCATTTCAGGTCATGATTTAATATTTATATTAATCACAGATCAATTTTTAGACTTTTTTTTAATTGTTTAACTTTCACGAAATGAAACATATATACAGCGCATACTTTTTGAATAATTAGCTGCCAAAGTTACATTTTTTAAGTTTATGGTTGTATAAATAAGACGAATTTAATTTATTGCAGAACTGAAACTTTTTAGGTTTAACTGCAATGCTACTGGCTACTTCATGATATGGTTTGCATTTCTATCACAAAAACTCATATCATGTTTCTTGGCTGTCAAAATCGTAACAAATTTGTGAATTTTGAAATGCCAGGTAAAAATTAATTCATATTTTCTGAAATAAAATCAAACAATTTCTTGAAGTAGCCATTGGCATTGCAGTCGATCCTAAAAAAATTTCATTTCTGCAATCAATTGAATTCTCCTTATCTGTACAACCCAAAAATGTTAAAAATGTACCTTTAGCAGCTAACTGTGAAAAAAGTATGCGCTGTATATATTTTTCATTTAGTGAAAGTTAAACAATTGAAAAAGTCTACAAGTTTACTTTTAATTACTGTAAATGTAAAATCTTGACCTAAAATGGGAGGCACCCTCTTTTACTCCCACCAATCAACATCGCGATCCCCTATGCGCTCCCACAAAGTACGAGTTATCCCCATGCAAATAGCACTGATTCCTCTTTCGCGCTGTTATGAGGCGCGAGCTTATCTCGACACATTCATGTGACCTGGCCTGGGTCTTAGTAGGTGTGCCTCATTAACTCGAAGTAGGTGACTGGGCATCTTTGTGAGGGTGACATGATTGACAAGGATAAGTGTCGGGGTTTCTTTACAATATCTTCACACATCTCACACATAAAATAACCTGCGCCGAATGCATAAATTCGCACTGCTGGGTGCATGTGCAGTGCTTCGCCAGTGTGTGCGTCATGTTACCTCTGTACTCCACTACTGTGCCATGTGCGCTAAACGACATTTGCAGTTCTATCGGAGACGTTTCATAATATAGTTTAACTTAAAGCTCTGCAAAATGAATGATTGGATAGTCGACATAGCCACTCCGACAGTGAATTCTAGCGGCGGTTGCGGAAACTATGTGTAATTTGCGTCAAGAAATGTAGATTAAAATATGTTCGCATTAAATTTCCTGTTGAGTTTTCTATAATAATTTTATTTGCATCATAAGAACCTACGAATTTGCTCGTTACAGAGGTAAGATATTTTTACACATCACTAACGAGTATTAAAAGACTCGTTCATTTTTTTTTAATTACTATGAATAAAGAGCTACATTTTTAATTTAAAACATGATTTACACATTAAACTTATTAAGAAATCCCATACGCACAAAGCCTAATACACATAACGATTCTGGTGTAAAGATGGGTAGTAAAATCACAACCTGTGATTTCGTCGTAGATATCAAAAAATCGCAGTCACAATCTGTGATTCCTCTCACGAAGTACCTATATGTATTTAGAGTAGCAATGTCATCAGTTGCAGTCTTGTGTTCGATGTACCTAGCGCTCCAGCTGATGTGGCAAATACAGGAGTTTGGAAACTGCGATTGCTCCCATACCACCAATGACAGATCAGGTTTGAGTATGCTGAGACTGCTTTCAAATCACAAATAGCAATAAAAGCAGCTTTAGATCTCTAGAAACTGTGATTGTTCCCAAACAACCAAACGCAGTGCACTAATAAGTCTTTTAAAATCACAACATCTGATATCGAACAATCACTTGACTAGCACTCCAGTCGATATGGAAACTGTGATTGCTTCTATACCAACAATGGCAAGGCCACTTTCACTAAACTGAGAATGCTCCCAAACCACCAATAGCAACAGAACTTCGGTTCCCTTGAAACAGTGATTGTTACCAAACAACCAATAGCTGCATATGTTTTTTTTTTCTTTTAGGTCTAGGATTATTTTTTTTTTACCTTGTGAATATATCGAACCTGTTTAGAGAACAACTAAACCCTAATAATTTCTTCATTGGCCGATAGAGTGCATCTGGATTTTTTTTATTTGTAATTTATATTGAAATTAACTTTTCTTCAGCAATTCTTTAGTGTTATATAGTCATTATAAAATTTGTCGAAAAGAAGTAAAAGGGTGTGATATTGCCAATGCCTTATGTTAACATTTAGTCAATGTATATATATATATATATCTGAGCACAATTTGAATTATATCAAAAAGTATATATTCTTTGATATTTATGAAACCTATTTTTTTATTATTGATTTTTCCCACAAGTTATCTGCTTGTATCAACTTATTTTATTTAATAGTGTCTATATGAGTGTCTATATGTGAACTGTTTTCAATCGACCATCAAGTACAGTAAATGAATAGAGCTGTAGCGAACCGTATGTATTCGTTACTGAGTAACGGGTGCGCCGTCTATATATTGAGGGCAACTGCTTTCTTGAAGACCTACCACGTGTACGAGGAGTGTCAGCAAGAGAAGCGTTTGCTGTGCGAGACACATTCAAGGATTTCTTCAACTCTCCAGCTGGAAGTGCAGAGTGGCAAGCAAGGGCTGCACTGGCAGTATAATGCACCCAAGATTTAAGGGGTTTCTGCATAATATATCAATACATAGTGTAATATATTTTCATATTGATTTTAGCGCAAGTTGTAGTTAAAAATACAATAAAGCTCACTTTCGTTTTTTTCGAATACCCGAAAATATGTATTTACCCTTTTTTTGCACAGGAAATGTTAGATATCTCAAAACCAACTTAAGATATCTAACTGAAATATAACCACTTACCTAGGTAACATAATGCTACATCCTATGCATTATTAATACCTAGTCACTTTTCGATTTTTCTAACGTAATTTAAAAAAATTCAAATTGCAAATGTTGTTTTAAAAACTATAATATTTATAAAAGAAATTTGAAAATATTATAGCAATATGAAAATGGATGGAAATTGAGTACTTTTAATTACCTACAAGAAAAATGAAACACAATACATTATATCACAGTATTTTCATAGCATATTAATTTTCATTGTCATCGTAAACACTAAAAAACATTTCAAATTTGTATTGCCAACTGTTAGAAATTGAAATTTAAGATTTCTTTTATGGTTTTCGCTACGCTCGCAGTTTAGTGTTTAAGCCATTATTTACCTCGACCTGCGACCTCGGCTTTAAGCTGTAAAACAAAATGAAGGAATATAAACATTTAACATACCTGGTGCTTTCAGTGTCTCGGTAATGATTTTCCACACCCTTTCCTTGTATTCGGCATTCCGATATTTTTCATCACTTTGATCGTACAGGACAGGGAATTTCCGCACTTCTTCAATAAGTTTTTCGCTCTCCATGTTGCACGAGCCAGCACCGTCACCGTCAAAAAATAAACTGAACTAGTCTGCGACGGCACGGCCTCGGCGCGGTCTCCGAGCACCACGACGGTGCTGACGCGGTGCGGTGGTGTGTGTCCTTACACGTTTGAATGCCTTGTTTTTCTTTCTCGCCGTAGCACGTCCAACACTCGGCAGTGTGTTGGCGCGGACACGGTGCGGATATGTGTGTCCCGGCCTTAACGAAACGTTACACACGGCTGCATTTCGTTACTCGCATGTTTCGTATGTTTCACACATGCGCGCGCATATTCGATGAATTTACGTTACAAAGAACGATGTTTGTTTATTAAGTAAAGTATAATTTGGAAATTCGTCGTCCAAGTTTTTTTACTGTTTATTAAAGGTATTGTGTGTGTAGACAAAGTTTGAGATTGGAACAGAAACAACGTAAGAAAGAATTTTTTTTACAAATTAGAAATATGTATGTTTTTGTTTTCTTATTATCGCGAATTTTCACGTTTTTTTACTATCATCTTAAAAGAGATAATATAATAAGGCCGCTCTAATGAGATTTAATTGTTTCTTGGTTAACAAAAACTGTTAATTATCAAATATTGTTAATTGTATATATTCTAATTATTATTATTTACGCGACGTCATACTGTACGCGTACGCAATACGACTCGATTCGTTGCATGTTATGCGGTATCAGAAGCAGGGACCGGAAAGTTACTTTTAAAAAGAAACTCAGTTACAGTTACAAATACTCCATTGGAAATGTAACCCTGTTACAACTACAAGTTACACTACTGAAAATAAACCAGGTTCAGTTACAGTTCTGAGAAAAGTAACTGTAAGTTACTTTAACAGTTACTTTGTGAAAAACTAAAAATGTGATACGTAATAATTTTATAATTAAAAGATAATAAAACATATTGTGTTTAGTAAAGATACTTATATGTTTATTTAAACTGAAAATTTTTTAATAGGTCTTAAATTACATTGAGTAATTAGTTCACACTACAAAATTGTTCGCAGAACCGCACAACAAGCACTTCACAATAAGGTTATTTTTATCACTCGATCGAACTTCGAAAAAATTATGATATGAAGGCCACGGCAACGAAAATTCTGGACTGCTTTCTCGGCTTCTCGCTTCATTAGATTCGGTCATTGCTTTCGCGCATGTGCAGAGGTAGGTTAATTAATTAAACAGCACAGCAGTAAACCCGCATGTCACAAATATTTAATAAATGACAATCAAAATACGAGCGCAGGCTAGCCAACAGCAGTTTTCAAGTACAAGCAATACCATCGCAAATAATATGCTTGTCGGGATTTTCGTTCTGGGTTTGAAAAAATCAACTAATCGTTGTTCGTTCAATAAGAAATACATTTAAAAAAATGTAACGCAAGAAGTAACGACAAGTATCGTTACTTTAAGGCAGAAAAATGTAATTCAGTTACAGTTGCAGTTACCGAAAACTTAATATATTTCGTTACAACGATCGTTACCATAAAAAGTAACTGTTACAAATAACGTCGTTACTAGTAGCGCGTTACTTCCAGTCCCTGATCAGAAGTAACGAGTAACGATACGATAGTAACGAGTACTCATTGTTATAGTAACGAATACATACGGGTACGCTTTTTTTCGTTACTTTTACTCCTCTATAAATGAATTTTGTTTTACATTTGATTAGGGTCTCAAAGCAGACTTTAAAATTCACGCGTGAGCGTGGATGATTGTTGCTGGTATAAGCAAAGAACAGTTTTATTTGGTAATAAGTACAATTAATAATTATATTCGTCTAGGTATAGTTAGCAAATGAATATTAAATTTAACAAGAAAATAGTGTTTGAATATTACAAGTAATTACTCACATAAATTAAAAAATATTATAATAGTATATGTTCGATGATTGTGAAGGCAATTATCATAAAACATTATGTTTAAATACTATTATTGCTTTTAACTTGTAGTGCGATCTATTATCATTTTACTAACCTTTCCGAATCCATAGATAGCATTGTTTAAAGAGTGTGTTTGGAGTTATAAATTCGGACAAGATTAATTATTCTACAGGTCAAAATTTTCTGTGGTGGTTTGGCCTACAGCAGCTATGGGCAAAGGAAACTTACTACTGAATTAGTTTGATCTACTCAGGATAAAGTATAGAGGACTAAGTCTTCTCAGTAGAGGCCCATCTACCAGGGACAGAACCAGTAGCAGGGTCAGTATTTTGGTTGGGTTTAGGGGGGGAGGCGGCTTAAGAAGAATGTTTCCCCCCCTCCCAGCCAATTTAAAGTGAGGGGTCCGGGGGTCGTCCCCCGAAAATTTTGATTTTTAAGGTGTAAAATAGTGCTATTTGAGCAGTTTTTTGGTACTTTAAATATTGAAATGGTAACAATATTATTAATTTTAATAAAAAAAGTTTGATTGATAAAGTTAGAAATTAATTAAAGATATTTTAATCAATCCAAGTGCCTTGTCCACGTCCACTCAAAATCACAAATCATACTCGAAGCTCGACAATACAAAAAAAAAAAGAAATTAAAATGGTTTGGATTCCGCAGAACTGGCCTATTCCTGGAAACAATTAGTTTTAGCTTGAAGAGTTATCCAGTCACCACCTGTTTTTAATTACCGCGCTGGTTAAATACAATAGGTGTAAGATATTTGAAAACTTGGGTCCCGTCACGCCGTCACAACCTTATAGCTTCTGCTCGCGACAGGGGTAGGGGAAGGGAAGTATTATCGGTAGGGCTCGCTTACTCTTTCCCTCCAGTGCAGTGGCCGGTGATAGCAGTAAGACACCCAGGCTTTTAGCTAATCAGCTTTCAGATAAGAAAAATAGTGGTTTGGCTAAGGGGGGGGGGGCATAGAACCCCTAATCCCCCCCCCCCTGGTTGCGCCACTGGACAGAACAGACAGTGGAGTCAAAGAGCCAGGGACAAAAACTAGGTTACCGGTCACCATGGATACCAACAGAGCGAATCTCAATGGTCAAAGATACATGCTGGTAGATAAAAAAAAAAAAACTGGTCGTCTGTAAAGTCGGTTTACGGCGGATAGTTTAACGTGACAACGTCATAACAAAACATTGATGAAATAATTGATCCAGAAGAAAAGGAAATATCATATTCGGCCTGAGACTGAGCCGTAATAGGTTTTTGCAACCAAACAATTTAGGCATTAAAAATATTATATTCTTTGAGGAAGATTTTTTTTTTTTTTTTAATTTTTCTATCTTTTGTATGATAAAATCTACCTCTGCATACTTTTATGAATAAAATTGAATTATTTTTATTGAATTATCACTATTTTGTATGGATACAAAGGAGTGAAATGAAATGTACAATTTAATTAATAAATTTACTTTTATTTCCATTCATTATTCAAATATATTTATTACTTTTGAAATGTTACGTGCGTCGTATTTATTTTTACAAGTAAAAAAAAAGTTTCGCACCTAACGGAATTCGAACCGACAACCTTACAGTTAGAAGATAGCGCCGCTGATCGCTCACCCACGAGGCCATATTTGATATTCAATAGTTTCAGATGTTATATAATGTATACAAATTTTGTTCAGGGAAGGGGAATAATATAATTTCGTTGTTATAGCTCAATTTTATAACAAATACGCATCCCAAATACACCAAACGGTAAATATGTATTGTACGGATTAGCGCCAAAAAAAATCGTACAAATATGAAATAACTTTCATTATATGCTCTTTTACGTCCTCTTTTCAAAACCGCCTGCGGAGATTAAAAATTCCAATTACTTTTGGAGATATAGCCGTTCTTATTTTGCAATACAAGCCCTATGTAATCATTCAACAGACGCCATTTTATATTTTGCCGTGTGTGCGTGAATGCCTAAATAACAGAAATTTTCCATTAGGTAAGGTTAGTTACATGATAAATACTTCAAAATAAACGGAAATTAAAAATAATATCAATTAATTTTACTTGTATAGTTTTAAGTATTTATAATGTAACTGACCTGACCTAGCAAAACGGGACAAAGGTAGATTAGGTCAGGTCAGCTACAGTATAAATACTTTGAAACTGAACGGACATTAAAAATAATAAAAATTAATTTTAATGGTTGTTTAGTTTTAAAGTATTTATAATGTAGCTGACCTGACCTAACAAACCGGGAAAAAGGATGAACAGTAGGAACTCACGTAATTTCCTTTTTACGTGATGTAGTCGTTCAACTACGTCGCGAAAAAAAAAAATCATACTTGTAAACAAGCAACAATGGTGAAAACGCGGGAAGCCTACGATTCACTCATCCTTCTGGACATACCTGAATACTCACGTTGGCAAGCCTTCTTTCAACAGATGAGAGGCAAACGCCCGATCGTGCATCTTTGGTTTTTTTTTTTTTTTGTTTATTGTAAATAAATATGCAACTCATGAAAACTAATGGTCAATTAGGTTATGTTAGCTACATTATAAATACTTCAAAACATTGTGGATGGTTGATTTGGTTAGGATAGCTACATTAAAAATACTGTGAAATCATGTAAACGGTTTCCTAGCGCTGGATAGCTACATATTAAAAAGTTATTTGCTAAGCAACCATAAAATGACTTTAAAGTTTTTTTAATGTAGCTATACTTACCTAATATAACCAACCATCCACAGTGTTTTAAAGTATTTTTAATTACTTCTTGCTAATTTTAAGAAAAGAAGGCTTGCCAACGTGAGTATTCGGGTATGTCCAGAAGGATGTTTGAATCGTAGGCTTCCCGCGTTTTCACCATTGTTGCTTGTTTACAAGTATGATTTTTTTTTCTCCATATCTCCTAAAGTATTTGGAATTTCTGATCTCCGCCGGGTTTAATGAAAAGAGGAAGTTAAAGAGCACAGAATAAAGGTATTTTCGGATTTTTAAAAATTTTTTTAAAAAAATCGCCAAAAAATGAATATTAAAAAATACGATATCTCCAAAAGTAATTGGAATTTTTTATCTCCGCAGGCGGTTCTTAAAAGAGGACGTAATATAGCATATAATGAAAGTTATTTCATATTTGTACGATTTTTTTTGGCGCTAATCCGTACAATACATATTTACCCACCAAACTTATTTATAATGTGTTACAATATTTTTTTAAACATTGTGCAAAATATCCCGGCTGTAATTTGCATTATTATGTGTAAATGTAAAACACCATTGTTGGTTCAAAAAGTATTTGAATATTCAACATTACTTTTAAATAACTGTACCGATTGTGCTGAAAATCGGTGGACTATCGTTAAATTACATAATATTAATAATTCAAACGACAAAAATTTGATTGAAAAGTCAAATCGATGGTCGTTTCAATCGAGTGGAAGAGAGATGCCACGCATGCGTAGGCCCTACAATGAGCATGAAGATAAATGCCACCCATGCGTACAATGAGCAAATAGGACACATCCGTAGTGGGACATCCGTAGTGGGACACTTTTTCGTGCGTGCAGCCGGCGTTCATCGATTTATTAGACGTTGTCACGTCAAAAATACTAGTAATGATGCCATACACTGTATGAATTTGCGCATAGAACATATTCGGGTAGGTTATAAAGAAATGCAATCTGGCTGCTGAAAGTTGCTAAAAAAAGTAATTTGATCCATGATATGGGGGCATTCCATCAAGAGAGGATAGATGTCAACGCATGGAGTGATGCAGACACAGGCAGGGTTTTCTTCGGTACCCAAAGGAAAGAGGTCATAGGCGTGCCTAAAGGGGGAGCCAGGTGGGCCATGCCCCCCCCCCCCCCCTAATGAAATCTCACAGATCGGCATTTTCTCACATGTGTTCGTTAATATTCGTATATTCCTGGCACTGTGACACTCAAACTGTGTTTCAGTGTTGCAGCGTGCTAATTAACAATATATTTAAACATTTTATCGTTCTGGAAATCCAGCCGCCTTAGTTTATTTAAAACATGAGGTCCCTTAAAATGGACAAACAAAAAAAAATATTTTAAGAGGTTTGTTAAAGTTCTGTTGCCTGTGTTTGCATTCTTTAAAAAGAAGTTTATTTCAAGGTAGTTTTGGACCAAGATATTGGAAATTCGAGGGGGGGAAATGTGTAAGTACCCTTTAAACATTGTCCATGGTAAAAATTACATATTTTCAAGATTATTAATATTATACGGATATAAATATTAACTAGTAAGCATATATCGTTGATACTGCACTAAAATATAAACAAGTCAATGAGTGAATGTATTTAGGCTATTTAACATTATAAATTCAGCTTCTGATTTAAAAATTTAGCAGGGCCCCCCCCTAATGGAAATGTCTGGGCACACCTATGTAAGAGGTGTGTTGGCAGCACATTGTGTTCTGCGCGCAGAAGGAAACAATAAAGATTAGGTAACTGTTGGTACAGGAGGAGGTGTAGTGAACCAGAACATTAAAGGACGAGGTGTGTAAATCCGTGTACAACGAATGATGGGTTGTGGAGTAAGTCGACCATTCATATAGCATCAAAAGGCGAAAATGCTGTTTCACCAATGGTAATTGAAAGGACCACAGATGCAGTGGAAGCCTTGGAATACATTTAAAATATTTATAGTCGTAAAAAGATATCAGCAACTTTAAAAATATTTAATTTACTAGCAAGGAAAAATTACTTGGGACGAACATGGTATCAAAGATATTTAACATTTTTTTGAACTCTACAGTACAGTACCTACTTTAAAGTTTTTCTTTTTTCAAACTACAAGTTAGAGTCCAATGAACTGTCATATTTGGAATAATTTTTGAAAAGGGATTATATGAAATTTTGTTCCAATCGTGTTAAAATTCATTTTACATTTAATACTACAAATTTTCCATGCCAAAATATTAAGGTGAAACATTTTGAATCACCTAACACTAGGTATATGCACAGTGTAAACTCTATATAACGACACTTAAGGGACTGCACATTTTATGGTGTTATTGAGTATTGCCGTTAAATAGCGAGAAGAAAAATCAAAATTGTTTTACTATAATAATATGTATTTACTTATAAAAAAATAAAATTCACCAAACAAAAAAATTAATATTGATATAAATAACAATGCTTATTGCGTGGACTCTGTTAAATTCGTCTGACTTTTTGTTGCTCCAATATTTTAATTGCAATTTCTTATGTATTTTATTTTATATCTTGGAATTCTGTACGGTCAACTTAGTTATACAAAAAATATTTTGTCTAATAATTTCGCTGGATCGATTGCTTGTTTAATGCTTGGTGGAGACTCAGGATCATCTGTCTCATCTTTATCCCCTTCATGTTGTTCCTCATCAGTTGTTCCCACCGAATCCAGAATTTCTTCATCTGTTAGTGAAGCTGTTGTAGACAGACTGTCGTCTACTTCTATGTAGGTTTGTAGATTTTCAGTGATATTTGGTGGCATGTTGAACTGTTGAACCCACTCAGTTAATTGAAGGTCATTTTCACTTTCAAAATCAGGTTCCATTTCTACTTCATCACTCACAGAACTGGTACAAAGTCCACCATGATGAAAAGCTTAATGTGTAGTTTTGCTGTCACTTCTTCTGAGGCTTTGGAAAAAAAATATTACTGCATGCGGCATATTAATAGACATTCACCCTCAGATTAGACCAGCTTCATCAATAGTCTCCTTCTGTAGTGACCCTTAAAACTATTAATCATGTTTTGATCCATTGGTTGTAAAACACTAGTCGTGTTTGGTGGAAAAAATGCCAACTTTACGTTTGGAAGGTTAAATATAAGAGAGTGAGCAGGGCAGTTCCGACAACGAGCTAGATTTTTGTCCCTTTAATTCTTCATCCCACCTTTGCAATTCTTCTTCAAAAAGTTGACTTGTCATCCAGGGTGATTTATTATCTTTATAGGTGACTGGCAACTGTTTAATGTTCTTAAAACAGTGCGGATATTTTGATTTGCCTATTACTACCAGTTTTTTTTCTGTACCATTCATATTAGCAGCTACAAGCACAGTGATACACTCTTTGGACATATTCCCTCCCACACACTTTTTTTCCTTAAAATTTCAATGTTTTATCGATGGTCAACTTAAAGAAAATGCCGTCTTTATCAGCATTAAAAAAGTCACTTGGAGCGTACTTCTCTTTCAATTTGTCCACATTCTATTAGTCCAGTCGTGAGTAACACTCCTATCAACACATCGTACTTCTCAATTAATTTTACCTTAGTTGATATGGTGACTTTGCTTGAACTTTCCGAGCCATCCTTCTGAAGCTTTGAAAACCGTTAAGCTAAGTTCTTAAAAAAATTCTCTATCTTAACTTTCATGTTCGGCCCGAGACAGGCATATTATTCTGGTACTGTAAAACCACGATAGCATAGTTTGACCCAAATATTCGTATTTAGATTTTTTTTTATTTTCATAGAAAATTTTCAATCCTCCTCTGTTTGTAGAATTTTTTCTTGATTCTTCCATATTGTAGACACGGTAGAGTGACTGAATGCAAAGTGTCTGTCAACATCAGTTATATTTTCTCCCGCCTCTATTGCGCGTATTAAAAAAAAAAAAAAAAAAAAAAAAAAAACATTTTCGTCAATACACATGGATATTCTCTTACTCGGCATGTTCGCATTTTGAAATTTTGTGAGTAACTAAGAATTGGATAATGTATCGACAATGCATAACAACCTAACGACAGTCTGGCAGCTGAGGTAAACACATGCAAGGTAATCACAAAAGACAAAAGAACGAATATCTTAGCATCTTCGGTATGTGCTAGAAAATAAAGCAACAAAATAACAAACAAAATAACGTACACAGCCGCAGTTCTTAATAATTTCTGCAACAGCGATGTATTATTGTCGTTATTTAGAGTAGGTGTGGTGCCACATAAAGTGTATCATTATATGGACAAGTAATTTCGATATTGGCGTCATCCAACCGAAGGCCACCAAAAGCCCGACCTGCACCCGCCAGTATCATACCCCGCTAACGGAACGCACCCCTAGCTATGGCCCACCCGAGTCAGGCGAGCCTTAGATTCCAAGGTAGAATCAAGGCCGTGTCTAATTAATTAAACACCTCGACCCCATTTCATTAACAATCAAACATAAATTAATAATAACTCCACTAGTAATTAAAAACCCCGCCTAAGGTAAGTGCGACATAGGAGTGTTCGAGTCAATCACGTGTGAACTTACATTAATAAGTTTGTGAGTTCCTCCTTTGCCGCCTTCAGCCTTAGCAGTCAGCAAGTGACGAACAATCTCTGGTGTGACTCTTAATATTTAAACCTAATTTACGTATATTTTCTAACCATAATTATTAAAGAATATATGCCAATCAGATTAATTATTTATAATTAATGTGTTAATTTAGAGCTGCTCTCAGCTTCTTATTATTAAAATAATTTCCAAATAATGGAACTTTAGCAACTTTGTCGCGAGAGAACGGTGAGGCCTTCCCTCGCACCAAGGGAAAATGCCAGTACCGAGCGACTCACGACTACTATGGCATCATCTGCCTGTGCAGTGGTTACATCCATGTGCTGCGCCTAAGACGCCGCAGCACTCTGCTTCCCATGCATCGCTACTGAGTCATGTTTAATAATGTGACCTACAGTGAGGATGCGTCTACTCCTAGCAACGTCAACCCTCGCACGAACGGTCGTAGCTCCAATATCTTGAGAAACACATATTCGTCCCTCCCTCTAAGAGACACCAGTAAAACCGCAGATATGTGTGCACAAAGGACTCCGTATCATGCTTAGGTGCTTGTGCACAACAGTACAGCACACTCTGGCACCGAACACATGCGTGTGCGTAGTTGATCTGGCCTCCAGCTGCATTTCTAAGGGTGTGCCTCCCATTTCAGGTCATGATTTATTATTTATATTAATCACAGATCAATTTTTAGCCTTTTTTCAATTGTTTAACTTTCACGAAATGAAACATATATACAGCGCATACTTTTTGAATAATTAGAAGCCAATGATACATTTTTTAAGTTTTTGGGTTGTAAAAATAAGGCGATTTTAATTTATTGCAGAACTGAAACTTTTTAAGTTTAACTGCAATGCTACTGGCTACTTCATGATATGGTTTACATTTCTATCACAAAAACTCATATCATGTTTCTTGGCTGTCAAAATCGTAAAAAATTTGTGAATTTTGAAATGCCAGGTAAAAATTAATTCATATTTTCTGAAATAAATTCAAACAGTTTCTTGAAGTAGCCATTGGCATTGCAGTCGATCCAAAAAAAATTCATTTCTGCAATCAATTGAATTCTCCATATCTGTAAAATCCAAAAATGTTAAAAATGTACATTTAGCAGCTAACTGTAAAAAAAAGTATGCGCTGTATATATTTTTCATTTAGTGAAAGTTAAACAATTGAAAAAGTCTACAAGTTTACTTTTAATTACTGTAAATGTAAAATCTTGACCTAAAATGGGAGGCACCCTCTTTTACTCCCACCAATCAACATCGCGATCCCCTATGCGATCCCACAAAGTACGAGTTATCCCCATGCAAATAACACTGATTCCTCTTTCGCGCTGTTATGAGGCGCGAGCTTATCTCGACACATTCATGTGAACTGGCCTGGGTCTTAGTAGGTGTGCATCATTAACTCGAAGTAGGTGACTGGGCATCTTTGTGAGGGTGACATGATTGACAAGGATAAGTGTCGGGTTTTGTTTACAATATCTTCACACATCTCACACATAAAATAACCTGCGCCGAATGCATAAATTCGCACTGCTGGGTGCATGTGCAGTGCTTCGCCAGTGTGTGCGTCATGTTACCTTTGTACTCCACTACTGTGCCATGTGCGCTAAACGACATTTGCAGTTCTATCGGAGACGTTTCATAATATAGTTTAACTTAATGCTCTGCAAATTGAATGATTAGATATTCGACATAGCCACTCCGATAGTGAATTCTAGCGGCGGTTGCGGAAACTGTGTGTAATTTGCGTCAAGAAATGTAGATTAAAATATGTTCGCATTAAATTTCCTGTTGAGTTTTCTATAATAATTTTATTTGCATCATAAGAACCTACGAATTTGCTCATTACCGAGGTAAGATGTTTTTACACATCACTTACGAGTATTAAAAGACTCGTTCGCTTTTTTTTTAATGACTATGAATAAAGAGCTACATTTTTAATTTAAAACAATATTTACACATTAAACTTATTAAGAAAGCTCATACGCACAAAGCCTAATACACATAACGATTCTGGTGTAAAGATGGGTAGTAAAATCACAACCTGTTATTTCGTCGTAGATATCAAAAAATCGCATTCACAATCTGTGATTCCTCTCACGAAGTACCTATCTGTACTCAGAGTAGCAATGTCATCAGTTGCAGTCTTGTGTTCGATGTAACTAGTGCTCCAGCTGATGTGGCAAATACATGAGTTTGGAAACTGCGATTGCTCCCATACCACCAATGACAGATCAGGTTTGAGTATGCTGAGACTGCTTTCAATTCACAAATAGCAATGAAAGCTGCTTAAGATCTCTAGAAACTGTGATTGTTCCCAAAAACCAAATGCAGTGCACTAATAAGTCTTTTAAAATCACAACATCTGATATCGAACAATCACTTGACTGGAACTCCAGTCGATATGGAAACTGTGATTGCTTCTATAGGTACCAACAATAGCAATGCCACTTTCACTAAACTGAGAATGCTCCCAAACCACCAATAGCAACAGAACTTCGGTTCCCTTGAAACAGTGATTGTTACCAAACAACCAATAGCTGCATGTTTTTTTTTTCTTTTAGGTCTAGGATTATTATTATTATTATTTTTACTTTGTGAATATATCGAACCCGTTTAGAGAACAACTAAACCCTAATAATTTCTTCATTGGCCGATGGAGTGCATCTGGAGTTTTTTTAATTTGTAATTTATATTGAAATTAACATTTATTCAGCAATTCTTTAGTATTATTTAGTCATTATAAAATTTGTCGAAAAGAAGTCCATTTAGTCAATGTATTTATATATCTGATCTAGAGGTGGGTCGAAAAGTATGAACCTGATACTTTGTCACAGATACGCGCCTGTGTCAGGAACGGAAAACGAGTACACTTGAAAAGTATCAAGTACTTTAGTATCAGTTCAGAATTCGCCTGGAACAACACCATGGCCAATGTGCACAGAACCCGATCGCAGATGACGGTCACTTGGGCGGAGCTTGTAAAAGGGGAGGGAGCAGGAACGACGAATAAGGGATAAAGAAGGGAAATAATGTAGGGGAGGAAGCGCAGGGGAAGGCGTTGAAGGAGAGGCGCAAAGCGAAATTGTTACGAGTCGTTTGGTTATTGTCCCACATCAACGTACGCTCAGTGCGCCTTGCATGCACAGTCTCGTTCAATAATAAAACTAATGAAATTTTAATATTAAAAAGTACATTAATACAAGATATAATATTTATATTTGTGCAATTAACAGCTATGAAAATGCAAATAAATTCTCAGTTGACACTAATAACAGATGTAATCAACATATGGACTACTAGCTGCAGTACCCGGCTTGCCCGGGCTGAACACCGGGTGATATATTGTCCGCGAGTTACAGCAAAATGGATAGCGATATGTCCAGTGTGTTGGACATTAAGAAATGACACATAATTACTGTTTGTGTATCTGTGACCTATGATTTTCTGTTTACCCAGGGCGATCGGTTGAAAGGTTTAGAAGTTGAGGCGCTACAGCGCCATCTAGCGGCGAGTTACAAAAAAAATGGATAGCATAAAAACCTTCTTCATGATAAAAACACTTCGATGTGCCAACTTTCATGGCGATCGGTCAAACGGTGTAAGAGTTTATCGACGTCATACATACCAAAATCCAATTATATTATATATTCTTATATTTCGAAATTTTGGGGCTTTCACTTTTGCGAAAAGTGGATGTTCAGGACCTCGAATGGTTTGGAACACTCCATCTCGAAAGAAATGATATTTGAAATTCCTGAAATTGTCGATATTTTGGGGCTTTGTCCCCAGAGGGGAGGGGTGATTTTGAGGACCCTGAATGGCTGGGAAACAATAAAAATCGAAAGAATGATATTTGAATTTTTTTAAATTTTGGGGTTTTGACCCCTGAGGGGGGGGGGGGGTGATGTTGAGGACCCCGAATGGCTCGTAAACACTCCAAACCGAAAGAGAATAGGTTTTCGAAAGTTTGGGAATTTTTTTTATTATTGGGTCTTTGACTCTTTGTGGGGGGAGGGTAGTTTGAGGACCCCGAATGGCTCGGAAACACTCCAAATAGTAAAAAAGTATACTTAAATTTAAGGAATTTTTTAAATTTTTCGTTAATTTGGAGTTTTGCACTCCCCCCCCCCCCCCCACAAAATTGGGTGCGAAGTCGACTTTGGGTAAAAGTTCCACCATGCCCCGGACACTTTAGTTCGTAATGACTTAATTTTAATACAATTTTCTCCAATTTTTCGAAATTTTGTGGCTTTCACTTTTATGAAAAGGGAGGGGGGGGTGGAGGTTCAGGACCTCGAATGTTTCGGAACACTCCATCTCGAAAGAATAATATATATTTTAAATTCCTAAAATTATCGAAATTTTGGGGCTTTTTCCCAGAGGGGGGCGGGGGGTTCTAGGACCCAGAATGGCTCGAAAACGCTTAAAATCGAAAGAGAAAGATTTTTTAAAAATTTTAATCTTTCGAAATTTTGGGGCTTTAACCACCTGGGGGGGGGGGGGGGGAGGTGTGATGTTGAGGACCCCGAATGGCTCGGAAACACTCCAAATCGAAAGAGATATAAAGGAAAACTTATTACCTACCTATGAATAATTTTCTAAATAAATTAATAAATAACTCTATGTTTAAGAATTTACGTACATACATAATATTAAACTTCAAACTATACACACCAAAAAAAACTAAGGATGTTTGTGAAACAATTTTTATTTGTCATAATGTTTAAAACATTTGTAGGATTTGTTGATATGTAAAACTGTGGTGGCCATATTCCGCTTATCCAAAGGAGTATAGAAATTAATAGAGATATCACTCCCTGTACACACCACAAATCTTTGATTAAGTAAAAAAAACATAGTCCAAAATGAAAAACAAAAAGTATAAATAACAACTAATTTGACAAAAAAATTATATAACTGGAATGACAATGTTAACATCCGCCTGAAATTTAATAGAAGTAGGTAGGTAAGAATATATATAAGAAATTAAATGAAATTAAAGCATACATAAATAAAATTATCTAACACTCAACCAAACATAATGTTTAATATGAAATAAAGGAAGATGGCAATTACATGTAACTATTCTAATTAATAAAAAAATCGACCTACCTGAAATAGTAAAATTTAAATTTTTCAACAGTATATTACATAATTGATAAATATTTCTGGTCTTCGGTCTCAGTAGCCCTAAGACTCTTGACGCTCAGCAGATTAATTATAAACACTAAACCAAACTCCTTGCAAATAAGTTATAAGTAGGTACTGTAAAAAAATGATTTAAATTGTAATATACAAAAACGGTATTGAAAATTGAAACAAATATGGCGACACTACAAACTGTCAAGATATTTATTTTTTTCTTACTCTCTACTTAGTTCCTTACAATAGCAAAACGTAACGTAATGGCTTGAAAGCTATTGCTCGGCAGACATAGAGGAATAAACACTTAACAGTTTGTATATCTATGACACACGTTACATAAAATTAAGATATATTTTTTTAACCCGTTTAAAAAAATTTTTTTTAGACAAAAGATAGCCTATGTCCATCCCCAGGATATAATCTATCTCCTTACCAAATTTCATTACGATCCGTTCAGCCGTTCAGCCGGGAAAAGGTAACAAACAGACAGACAGACAGAGTTACTTTCGCATTTATAATATTATTAAGTAAGGATTTTTTCCGAAAACAATT
This sequence comes from Bacillus rossius redtenbacheri, assembly GCF_032445375.1. Taxonomy (NCBI): domain Eukaryota; kingdom Metazoa; phylum Arthropoda; class Insecta; order Phasmatodea; family Bacillidae; genus Bacillus; species Bacillus rossius. Next base: position 38,782,844 of record NC_086341.1, on the reverse strand, counting down.
AGTAACTAGTGTTTTCATACATCAAAATATTACGATTTTATCAAAAATTAAAAAATAAAAAGAAACAAATATGTACATTTGTGAGCATACTATATCAATGTTTATGTTTCAAATGTTTCTTCAGATAAGTCGATGATGATTTATAACTCAGTTTTTGTTTACACAAATTACAATTAGCAAACTCAATATTTTCCGTAAAAAAATTCCACACAAATGAAGTCTTTTTCCTGCACTTATCCATTCCTTATTTCACTATAAAGATACTAACTACAAAGCATGACAGCCCGCAACAATGTACATGGTGGTAATTAATACACGGCCAGGACGAACTGCAGTGAATGTTGAACTGATTGATACTGGCTGTATCAGGCAGGCATGAGAGTAACAGATATAGAGAATTACCGGGCGTGATAAATAATGTATCAGAGACACCGATACCTTTTTACGCTGGTGATAACGGCACGGAAGAAATGTACTAGAGGTGGGTCGAAAAGTATTAACCTGATACTTTGGCACTGATATGCGCCTATATCAGGAACGGCAAACTAGTAAACTTGAAAAGTTTCAAGTACTTTAGTATCAGTTCAGAATTCGCCTGGAACAACACCACGGCCAATGTGCACGTGCGCAGAACCCGATCGCAGAATGACGGTCACTTGGGCGGAGCTTGTGAAAGGGGAGGGAGCAGGAACGACGAATAAGGGATAAAGAAGGGAAATAATGTAGTGGAGGAAGCGCAGGGGAAGGCGTTGAAGGAGAGGCGCAAAGCGAAATTGTTACGAGTCGTTTGGTTATTGTCCCACATCAAAGTACGCTCAGTGCGCAGTGCGTGCACAGTCTCGTTCAATAATAAAACTAATGAAATTTTAATATTAAAAAGTACATTAATACAAGATATAATACTTATATTTGTGCACCTAACAGCTATGAAAATGCGAATAAATTCTCAGTTGACACTAATAACAGATGTAATCAACAAATGGACTTTTTTTCCCGAAAACAATTAGTAACTAGTATTTTCATACATTAAAAGATTACGATTTTATCAAAAATAAAAATTAAAAAAAATAAAAACAGATACGTACATTAGTGAGCATACTATATCAATGTTTACGTTTCAAATGTTTCTTCAGAAGAGTCGATGATGATTTATAACTCAGTTTTTGTTTACACAAATTACAATTAGCAAACTCATTATTTTCCGTAAAAAAATTCCACACAAATGAAGTCTTTTTCCTGCACTTATCCATTCCTTATTTCACTATAAAGATACTAACTACAAAGCATGACAGCCCGCAACAATGTACATGGTGGTAATTAATACACGGCCAGGGCGAACTGCAGTGAATGTTGAACTGATTGATACTGGCTGTATCAGGCGGGCATGAGAGTAACAGAGGTAGAGAATACCGGGCGTAATGAATAATGTATCAGAAACACCGATACCTTTTTACGCTGGTGATGACGGCACGGAGGATGTGTACCCTGTAACGAGAATGCTGATACCTTGTCGCTTCTTAGGACCGCTACTTCTCTGATACAAAAGTATCAGATACTTGTAACTAGGTACATTAATGTATCAGAATTAGGTTGGAACAGATATCGAAAATTGCTGTAACAACCCACCTCTAATCTGAGCACAATTTGAATTATATCAAAAAGAATATATTCTTTGATATTTATGAAACCTATTTGGTTTTATTATTGATTTTTCCCACAAGTTATCTGCTATTATCAACTATTTTTACCTATATATGTGTAGTTAAATGCTATCCATCCATTTAATATTGTCTGGTTGTGAACTGTTTTGAATCGACCATCAAGTACAGTAAATGAATTAAGTTTTACATTTGATAATGGTCTCCAAGGAGACTTCAAAATTCACGCGTGAGTGTGGATAACTGGTGCTAGTATATGCACACAACAATGTATTTGGTAATAAGTACAATTGATAATTATATTCGTCTAGGTATAGTTAGCAAATGAATATTAAATTTAACAAGAAAATAGTGTTTGAATATTACAAGTAATTACACACATAAATTTAAAAAAAATTATAATAGTATATGTTTGATGATTGTAAAGGCAATTATCATAAAACATTATGTTTAAATACTATTATTGCTTTTAACTAGTAGTGCGATCTATTATCATTTTACTAACCTTTCCGAATCCATAGATAGCATTGTTTAAAGAGTGTGTTTGGAGTTATAAATTCGGACAAGATTAATTATTCTACAGGTCAAAATTTTCTGTGGTGGTTTGGCCTACAGCAGCTATGGGCAAAGGAAACTTACTACTGAATTAGTTTGATCTACTCAAGATAAGGTATAGAGGACTAAGTCTTCTCAGTAGAGCCCATCTACCAGGGACAGAACCAGTAGCAGGGCCAGTATTTTGGTTGGGTTTGGGGGGGGGGGGGGGGGGCTTAAGAAGAATGTTTCCCCCCCTCCCAACCAATTGAAAGTGAGGGGTCCGGGGGTCGTCCCCCGAAAATTTTGATTTTTAAGGTGTAAAATAGTGCTATTTGAGCAGTTTTTTGGTACTTTAAATATTGAAATGGTAACAATATTATTAATTTTAATAAAAAAAGTTTGATTGATAAAGTAAGAAATTAATTAAAGATATTTTAATCAATCCAAGTGCCTTGTCCACGTCCACTCAAAATCACAAATCATACTCGAAGCTCGACAATACAAAAAAAAAAAAAGAAATTAAAATGGTTTGGATTCCGCAGAACTGGCCTATTCCTGGAAACAATTAGTTTTAGCTTGAAGAGTTATCCAGTCACCACCTGTTTTTAATTACCGCGCTGGTTAAATACAATAGGTGTAAGATATTTGAAAACTTGGGTCCCGTCACGGCGTCACAACCTTATAGCTTCTGCTCGCGACAGGGGTAGGGGAAGGGAAGTATTATCGGTAGGGCTCGCTTACACTTTCCCTCCAGTGCAGTGGCCGGTGATAGCAGTAAGACACCCAGGCTTTTAGCTAATCAGCTTTCAGATAAGAAAAATAATGGGTTGACTAAGGGGGGGGGGGGGGCATAGAACACCTAACCCCCCCCCCCCCCCCCCTGGTTAGCCACTGGACAGAACAGACAGTGGAGTCAAAGAGCCAGGGACGAAAACTAGGTTACCGGTCACCATGGATACCAACAGAGCGAATCTCAATGGTCAAAGATACATGCTGGTAGATAAAAAAAAAAAAATTGGTCGTCTGTAAAGTCGGTTTACGGAGGATATTTTAACGTGACAACGTCATAACAAAACATTGATGAAATAATTGATCCAGAAGAAAAGGAAATATCATATTCGGCCTGAGACTGAGCCGTAATAGGTTTTTGCAACCAAACAATTTAGGCATTAAAAATATTATATTCTTTGAGATAGATTTTTTTTTTTTTTTAATTTTTCTATCTTTTGTATGATAAAATATACCTCTGTATACTTTTATGAATAAAATTGAATTATTTTTATTGAATTATCACTATTTTGTATGGATACAAAGGAGTGAAATGAAATGTACAATTTAATTAATAAATTTACTTTTATTTCCATTCATTATTCAAATATATTTATTACTTTTGAAATGTTACGTGCGTCATATTTATTTTTACAAGTTAAAAAAAATGTTCGCACTTATCGGAATTCGAACCGACAACCTTACAGTTAGAATATAGCGCCGCTGATCGCTCACCCACGAGGCCATATTTGATATTCAATAGTTTCAGATGTTATATAATGTTTACAAATTTTGTTCAGGGTAGGGGAATAATATAATTTCGTTGTTATAACTCAATTTTATAACAAATACGCATCCCAAATACACCAAACTTATTTATAATGTGTTACAATATTTTTTTAAACATTGTGCAAAATATCCCGGTTGTAATTTGCATTAGTATGTGTAAATGTAAAACACCATTGTTGGTTCAAAAAGTATTTGAATATTCAACATTACTTTTAAATAACTGTACCGATTGTGCTGAAAATCGGTGGACTATCGTTAAATTACATAATATTAACAATTCAAACGACAAAAATTTGATTGAAAAGTCATTTCGATGGTCGTTTCATTCGAGTGGAAGAGAGATGCCACGCATGCGTAGGCCCTACAATGAGCATAAAGAGAAATGCCACCCATGCGTACAATGAGCAAATAGGACACATCCGTAGTGGGACATCCGTAGTGGGACACTTTTTTCGGCGTTCATCGATTTATTAGACATTGTCACGTCAAAAAGACTAGTAATGATGTCATACACTGTATGAATTTGCGCATAGAACATATTCGGGTAGGTTATAAAGAAATGCAATCTGGCTGCTGAAAGTTGCTAAAAAAAGTAATTTGATCCATGATATGGGGGCATTCCATCAAGAGAGGATAGATGTCAACGCATGGAGTGATGCAGACACAGGCAGGGTTTTCTTCGGTACCCAAAGGAAAGAGGTCATAGGCGTGCCTAAAGGGGGAGCCAGGTGGGCCATGCCCCCCCCCCCCCCCCCCTAATGTAATCACTCAGATCGGCATTTTCTCAAATGTGTTCGTTAATATTCGTATATTCCTGGCACTGTGACACTCAAACTGTGTTTCAGTGTTTTGCAGCGTGCTAATTAACAATATATTTAAACATTTTATCGTTCTGGAAATCCAGCCGCCTTAGTTTATTTAAAACATGAGGTCCCTTAAAATGTACAAACAAAAAAAAATATTTTAAGAGTTTTGTTAAAGTTCTGTTGTCTGTGTTTGCATTCACTAAAAAGAAGTTTATTTCAAGGTAGATTTGGACCAAGCTATTGGAAATTCGAGGGGGGGAAATGTGTAAGTACCCTTTAAACATTGTCTATGGAAAAAATTACATATTTTCAAGATTGTTAAAATTATACGGATATAAGTATTAACTAGTAAACATATATCGTTGATACTGCACAAAAATATAAACAAGTCAATGAGTGAATGTATTTAGGCTATTTAACATTATAAATTCAGCTTCTGATTTAAAAATTTAACAGGGCCCCCCCTAATGGAAATGTCTGGGCACACCTATGGAAGACGTGTGTTGGTAACACATTGTGTTCTGCGCGCAGAAGGAAACAGGAGGAGGTGTAGTGAGCCAGAACATTAAAGGACGAGGTGTGTAAATCCGTGTACAACGAATGATGGGTTGTGGGGTAAGTCGACCATTCATATAGCATCAAAAGGCGAAAATGCTGTTTCACCAATGGTAATTGAAAGGACCACAGATGCAGTGGAGGCCCTGGAATACATTTAAAATATTTATAGTCGTAAAAAGATATCAGCAACTTTAAAAATATTTATTTTACTAGCAAGGAAAAATTACTTGGGACGAACATGGTGTCAAAGATATTTAACATTTTTTTGAACTCTACAGTACAGTTCTTATAAGTTTTTTTTTTTCAAACTACAAGTTAGAGTCCAATGAACTGTCATATCTGGAATAATTTTTGAAAAGGGATTATATGAAATTTTTTTTCCAATCTTGTTAAAATTCATTACATATTTAATACTATAAATTTTCCATGCCAAAATATTAGGGTGAAACATTTTAAATCACCTAACACTAGGTATATGCACAGTGTAAACTCTATATAACGACACTTAAGGGACTGCACATTTTATGGTGTTATTGAGTATTGCCGTTAAATAGCGAGAAGAAAAATCAAAATTGTTTTACTATAATAATATGTATTTACTTATAAAGTATAAAATTCACCAAACAAAAAAATTAATATTGATATAAATAACAATGCTTATTGCGTGGAGTCTGTTATCTTCGTCTGACTTTTTTGGTGCTGCAATATTTTAATTGCAATTTCTTATGTATTTTATTTTATATCTTGGAATTCTGTACGGTCAACTTAGTTATACAAAAAGTATTTTGTCTAATAATTTCGCTGGATCGATTGCTTGTTTAATGCTTGGTGGAGACTCTGGATCATCTGTCTCATCTTTATCCCCTTCTTGTTGTTCCTCATCAGTTGTTCCCACCGAATCCAGAATTTCTTCATCTGTAAGTGAAGCTGTTGTAGACAGACTGTCGTCTACTTCTATGTAGGTTTGTAGATTTTCAGTGATATTTGGTGGCATGTTGAACTGTTGAACCCACTCAGTTAATTGAAGGTCATTTTCACTTTCAAAATCAGGTTCCATTTCTACTTCATCACTCACAGAACTGGTACAAAGTCCACCATGATGAAAAGCTTAATGTGTAGTTTTGCTGTCACTTCTTCTGAGGCTTTGGAAAAAAAAATTACTGCATGCGGCATATTAATAGACATTTACCCTCAGATTCGACCAGCTTCATCAATAGTCTCCTTCTGTAGTGACCCGTGAGACTATTAATCATGTTTTGATCCATTGGTTGTAAAACACTAGTCGTGTTTGGTGGAAAAAATGCCAACTTTACGTTTGGAAGGTTAGATATAAGAGAGTGAGCAGGGCAGTTCCGACAACGAGCTAGATTTTTGTCCCTTTAATTCTTCATCCCACCTTTGCAATTCTTCTTCAAAAAGTTGACTTGTCATTCAGGGTGATTTATTATCTTTATAGGTGACTGGCAACTGTTTAATGTTCTTAAAACAGTGCAGATATTTTGATTTGCCTATTACTACCAGTTTTTTTTCTGTACCATTCATATTAGCAGCTACAAGCACAGTGATACACTCTTTGGACATTTTCCCTCCCACACACTTTTTTTCCTTAAAATTTAAATGTTTTATCGAGGGTCAACTTAAAGAAAATGCCGTCTTTATCAGCATTAAAAAAGTCACTTGGAGCGTACTTCTCTTTCAATTTGTCCACATTCTATTAGTCCAGTCGTGAGTAACACTCATATCAACACATCGTACTTCTCAATTAATTTTACCTTAGTTGATATGGTGACTCCGCTTGAACTTTCCGAGCCATCCTTCTGAAGCTGTGAAAGCCGTTAAGCTAAGTTCTTAAAAAAATCCTCTACCTTAACTTTCATGTTCGGCCCGAGACAGGCATATTATTCTGGTACTGTAAAACCACGATAGCATAGTTTGACCCAAATATTCTTAATTAGATTTTTTTTTTATTTTCATAGAAGATTTTCAATCCACCTCTGTTTGTAGAATTTTTTCTTGATTCTTCCATATTGTAGACACGGTAGAGTGACTGAATGCAAAGTGTCTGTCAACATCAGTTATATTTTCTCCCGCCTCTATTGCGCGTATTAAAAAAAAAAACATTTTCGTCAATACACAAGGATATTCTCTTTCTCGGCATGTTCGCATTTTGAAAGTTTGTGAGTAACTAAGAATTGGATAATGTATCGACAATGCATAACAACCTAACGACAGTCTGGCAGCTGAGGTAAACACATGCAAGGTAATCACAAAAGACAAAAGAACGAATATCTTAGCATCTTCGGTATGTGCTAGAAAATAAAGCAACAAAATAACAAACAAAATAACGTACACAGCCGCAGTTCTTAATAATTTCTGCAACAGCGATGTATTATTGTCGTTATTTAGAGTAGGTGTGGTGCCACATAAAGTGTATCATTATATGGACAAGTAATTTCGATATTGGCATCATCCAGCCGAAGGCCACCCCAAAGCCCGACCTGCACCCGCCAGTATCAGACCCCGCTAACGGAACGCACCGCTAGCCATGGCCCACCCGAGTCAGGCGAGCCTTAGATTCTAAGGTAGAATCAAGGCCGTGTCTAATTTATTAAACACCTCGACCCCATTTCATTATAAAACATAAATTAATAATAACTCCACTAGTAATTAAAACCCCCGCCTAAGGAAAGTGTGACACAGGAGTGTTCTAGTCAATCACGTGTGAACTTACATTAATAAGTTTGTGAGTTCCTCCTTTGCGGCCTTCAGCCTTAGCAGTCAGCAAGTGACGAACAATCTCTGGCGTGACTCTTAATATTTAAACCTAATTTATGTAAATTTGCTAACCATAATTATTAAAGAATATATGCCAATCAGATTAATTATTTATAATTAATGTGTTGATTTAGAGCTGCTCTCAGCTTCTTATTATTAAAATAATTTCCATATAACGGAACTTTAGCAACTTTGTCGCGAGAGAACGCTGAGGCCTTCCCTCGCACCAAGGGCAAATGCCAGTACCGAGCGACTCACGACTACTATGGCATCATCTGCCTGTGCAGTGGTTACAACCATGTGCTGCGCCTAAGACGCCGCAGCACTCTGCTTCCCATGCATCGCTACTGAGTCATGTTTAATAATGTGACCTACAGTGAGGATGCGTCTACTCCTAGCAACGTCAACCCTCGCACGAACGGTCGTAGCTCCAATATCTTGAGAAACACATATTCGTCCCTCCCTCTAAGAGACACCAGTAAAACCGCAGATATGTGTGCACAAAGAACTCCGTGTCATGCTTAGGTGCTTGTGCACAACAGTACAGCACGCTCTGGCACCGAACACATGCGTGTGCGTAGTTGATCTGGCCTCCAGCTGCATTTCTAAGGGTGTGCCTCCCATTTCAGGTCATGATTTATTATTTATATTAATCACAGATCAATTATTAGACTTTTTTCAATTGTATAACTTTCACGAAATGAAACATATATACAGCGCATACTTTTTGAATAATTAGAAGCCAATGATACATTTTTTAAGTTTTTGGGTTGTTCAAAAAAGGCGATTTTAATTTGTTGCAGAACTGAAACTTTTTAGGTTTAACTGCAATGCTACTGGCTACTTCATGATATAGTTTACATTTCTATCACAAAAACTCATATCATGTTTCTTGGCTGTCAAAATCGTAAAAAATTTGTGAATTTTGAAATGCCAGGTAAAAATTAATTCATATTTTCTGAAATAAATTCAAACAGTTTCTTGAAGTAGCCATTGGCATTGCAGTCGATACTAAAAAAATTTCATTTCTGCAATCAATTGAATTCCCCTTTATCTGTAAAACCCAAAAATGTTAAAAATGTAAATTTAGCAGCTAACTGTGAAAAGAGTATGCGCTGTATATATTTTTCATTTAGTGAAAGTTAAACAATTGAAAAAGTCTACAAGTTTACTTTTAATTACTGTAAATGTAAAATCTTGACCTAAAATGGGAGGCACCCTCTTTTACTCCCACCAATCAACATCGCGATCCCCTATGCGCTCCCACAAAGTACGAGTTATCCCCATGCAAATAGCACTGATTCCTCTTTCGCGCTGTTATGAGGCGCGAGCTTATCTCGACACATTCATGTGAACTGGCCTGGGTCTTAGTAGGTGTGCATCATTAACTCGAAGTAGGTGACTGGGCATCTTTGTGAGGGTGACATGATTGACAAGGATAAGTGTCGGGGTTTCTTTACAATATCTTTACACATCTCACACATAAAATAACCTGCACCGAATGCATAAATTCGCACTGCTGGGTGCATGTGCAGTGCTTCGCCAGTGTGTGCGTCATGTTACATTTGTACTCCACTACTGTGCCATGTGCGCTAAACGACATTTGCAGTTCTATCGGAGACGTTTCATAACATAGTTTAACTTAAATCTCTGCAAAATGAATGATTGGATAGTCGACATAGCCACTCCGACAGTGAATTCTAGCGGCGGTTGCGGAAACTATGTGTAATTTGCGTCAAGAAATGTAGATTAAAATATGTTTGCATTAAATTTCCTGTTGAGTTTTCTATAATAATTTTATTTGCATCATAAGAACCTACGAATTTGCTCGTTACAGAGGTAAGATATTTTTACACATCACTAACGAGTATTAAAAGATTCGTTCACTTTTTTTTAATTACTATGAATAAAGAGCTACATTTTTAATTTAAAACATGATTTACACATTAAACTTATTAAGAAAGCCCATACGCACAAAGCCTAATACACATAACGATTCTGGTGTAAAGATGGGTAGTAAAATCACAACCTGTGATTTCGTCGTAGATATCAAAAAATCGCAGTCACAATCTGTGATTCCTCTCACGAAGTACCTATATGTATTTAGAGTAGCAATGTCATCAGTTGCAGTCTTGTGTTCGATGTACCTAGCGCTCCAGCTGATGTCGCAAATACAGGAGTTTGGAAACTGCGATTGCTCCCATACCACCAATGACAGATCAGGTTTGAGTATGCCGAGACTGCTTTCAAATCACAAATAGCAATGAAAGCAGCTTTAGATCTCTATAAACTGTGATTGTTCCCAAACAACCAAACGCAGTGCACTAATAAGTCTTTTAAAATCACAACATCTGATATCGAACAATCACTTGACTATAACTCCAGTCGATATGGAAACTGTGATTACTTCTATACCAACAATAGCAATGCCACTTTCACTAAACTGAGAATGCTCCCAAACCACCAATAGCAACAGAGCTTCGGTTCCCATGAAACAGTGATTGTTACCAAACAACCAATAGCTGCATATGTTTTTTTTTTCTTTTAGGTCTAGAATTATTTTTTTTTTTACCTTGTGAATATATCGAACCCGTTTAGAGAACAACTAAACCCTAATAATTTCTTCATTGGCCGATAGAGTGCATCTGGATTTTTTTTATTTGTAATTTATATTGAAATTAACTTTTTTCAGCAATTCTTTAGTATTATATAGTCATTATAAAATTTGTCGAAAAGAAGTAAAAGGGTGTGATATTGCCAATGCCTTATGTTAACATTTAGTCAATGTATATATATATATATATATATATATCTGAGCACAATTTGAATTATATCAAAAAGTATATATTCTTTGATATTTATGAAACCTATTTTTTTATTATTGATTTTTCCCACAAGTTATCTGCTTGTATCAACTTATTTTATTTAATAGTGTCTATATGAGTGTCTATATGTGAACTGTTTTCAATCGACCATCAAGTACAGTAAATGAATAGAGCTGTAGCGAACCGTATGTATTCGTTACTGAGTAACGGGTGCGCCGTCTATATACGAGTAACGAAACGTTACACACGGCTGCATTTCGTTACTCGCATGTTTCGTATGTTTCACACATGCGCGCGCATATTCGATGAATTTACGTTACAAAGAACGATGTTTGTTTATTAAGTAAAGTATAATTTGGAAATTCGTCGTCCAAGTTTTGTTACTGTTTATTAAAGGTATTGTGTGTGTAGACAAAGTTTGAGATTGGAACAGAAACAACGTAAGAAAGTATTTTTTTTTTACTAATTAGAAATATGTATGTTTTTGTTTTTTTATTATCGCGAATTTTTACGTTTTTTTATTATCATCTTAAAAGAGATAATATAATAAGGCCGCTCTAATGTGATTTAATTGTTTCTTGGTTAACAAAAACTGTTAATTATCAAATATTGTTAATTGTATATATTCTAATTATTATTATTTACGCGACGTCATACTGTACGCGTACGCAATACGACTCGATTCGTTGCATGTTATGCGGTATCAGAAGTAACGAGTTACGATACGACAGTAACGAGTACTCATTGTTATAGTAACGAATACAAAAGGGTACGCTTTTTTTCGTTACTTTTACTCCTCTATAAATGAATTTTGTTTTACATTTGATTAGGGTCTCAAAGGAGACTTTAAAATTCACGCGTGAGCGTGGATGATTGTTGCTGGTATAAGCAAAGAATCTTTTTTTTTTTTTTTTCCTAGCCTAAGTTAATTCTAAGTGTGTAGGGGAGGGTCCAGGTTAGGGGAGGACCTAAGTGTGTCTCAGGCCGAAGCCTATACACTCTACCATGCGGGTTTTTAACCATGCAGGACAAGGGCGCGTGCATCGTGTGCTATTGGGGTTTACTGGCCAGCCATGGCTGCAATTGGCGCCATGACTGACGCCCCATTGGTCGCCTAGCTTAAAAGCTAGCTAATGTGACCCAGGTAAAACCTGCATAGACACAGGGAAAACCCTGGGCCGGTTCATGCGGGGATCAATTAACATGCATTAAGCAAGCAGGTAACTACTGGACAAGAGGAAGAAGGGTCCAGGTAAGAAGAGTTGGAGGGGCTGAAAAATCAACCATGCTGGAGTTGGGTGCTTGGGCCTTGCGGCCCGCATTTAAAGGTTGGGAACTCCTGGGTTATTATTAACCAGGGGCGCAAGCACCCCCAGGGGCGGGCGACTTCACTCGTCAGCCCAGCCACAGCTGCCCAGGCAGCCACAGTTAAAACAGAAGTGGGCAGACGAGCCAGTAAACCGGCTCGAACTGCTGGCTCTCGGAGCGAAAGGCAGCCTGACATTGCGCCATCTTCATCTTCCTTCTTCCAGTCAACAGCCAACGACCTTTCAAGCCAGGGTGGGGGTAAGTCGTTCAGGCGAATGAAGTATCTTGCGAGTCGGACCCTCTTGCCCCCCAAATTCCCGGGTCGGTTGAAGGTCGCGCCGCCCAGGCTACCACTGGCTCCAACAGGGCCCCAACTTGAAGGCGCCGCCATCTCTTCCTTCAGAATTCCGACGCTGTTCAGTTCCGTTGCGCGCGCGGCAGTCCACAGTTCCGCAAGTTCCAGCCCGCAGTTCGTCTACACTTCGCTACTAAGGCACATCGAGCTCCCCTGCGGTGCCTTCGCCGACGAAGCTGCTTTCTGCCGCGCGCCGAGCTACATTCAGGCTACCTTTCTCCCCGGCAGCCGTGATAACGACTCCACAGGCCGGCCATTGGTCCGCGGACTGCTATTGGTTATTCACAGCCACCCCAGCGAGATTGCAACTCTCGGGCTGGGCTCCCGTATCCGCCACCCGCGGGACGCGGTCGGTAGCAGATGGCGCTGCTAGGCCGCCCCCAGCACGCACACAAAACCAACACGCACTGCCAGCCTTCGGTTACCCAATAGGTCGCAGGGAACTCCCAGCCAACAGCCCGCGAGAGAGATCAGTTTTATTTGGTAATAAGTACAATTAATAATTATATTCGTCTAGGTATAGTTAGCAAATGAATATTAAATTTAACAAGAAAATAGTGTTTTAATATTACAAGTAATTACACACATAAATTAAAAAATATTATAATAGTATATGTTCGATGATTGTGAAGGCAATTATCATAAAACATTATGTTTAAATACTATTATTGCTTTTAACTTGTAGTGCGATCTATTATCATTTTACTAACCTTTCCGAATCCATAGATAGCATTGTTTAAAGAGTGTGTTTGGAGTTATAAATTCAGTCAAGATTAATTATTCTACAGGTCAAAATTTTCTGTGGTGGTTTGGCCTACAGCAGCTATGGGCAAAGGAAACTTACTACTGAATTAGTTTGATCTACTCAGGATAAGGTATAGAGGACTAAGTCTTCTCAGTAGAGGCCCATCTACCAGGGACAGAACCAGTAGCAGGGCCAGTATTTTGGTTGATGAAGGGGGAGGGATTATGAAGAATGTTTCCCCCCCTCCCAACCAATTTAAAGTGAGGGGTCCGGGGGTCGTCCCCCGAAAATTTTGATTTTTAAGGTGAAAAATAGTGCTATTTGAGCAGTTTTTTGGTACTTTAAATATTGAAATGGTAACAATATTATTAATTTTAATAAAAAAAGTTTGATTGATAAAGTAAGAAATTAATTAAAGATATTTTAATCAATCCAAGTGCCTTGTCCACGTCCACTCAAAATCACAAATCATACTCGAAGCTCGACAATACAAAAAAAAGAAATAAAAATGGTTTGGATTCCGCAGAACTGGCCTATTCCTGGAAACAATTAGTTTTAGCTTGAAGAGTTATCCAGTCACCACCTGTTTTTAATTACCGCACTGGTTAAATACAATAGGTGTAAGATATTTGAAAACTTGGGTCCCGTCACGGCGTCACAACCTTATAGCTTCTGCTCGCGACAGGGGTAGGGGATGGAAAGGATAATCGGTAGGGCTCGCTTACTCTTTCCCTCCAGTGCAGTGGCCGGTGATAGCAGTAAGACACCCAGGCTTTTAGCTAACCAGTTTTCAGATATGAAAAATAATTGGTGGCTAAGGGGGGGATGGGGGGGGGGCTTAGAACCCCTAAACCCCCCCCCCTCCCCTGGTTAAGCCCCTGGACAGAACAGACAGTGGAGTCAAAGAGCCAGGGACGAAAACTAGGTTACCGGTCACCATGGATACCAACAGAGCGAATCTCAATGGTCAAAGATACATGCTGGTAGATAATAAAAAAGACTAGTAATGATGTCATACGCTGCATGAGTTTGCGCATAGAACAACATATTCGGGTAGGTTATAAAGAAATGCAATCTGGCTGCTGAAAGTTGCTAAAAAAAAAGTAATTTGATACATGATATAGGGGCATTCCAGCAAGAGATGATAGTTGTCAACAAATGGAGTGTCGCAGACACAGGCAGGGTTTTCTTCGATACCCAAACGGAAAAGGTGTGTTGGCAACACGCGCAGAAGGAAACAATACCGATTAACTGTTGGTACAGGATGAGGTGCAGTAAGCCAGAACATTAAAGAACGAGGTATGTAAATCCTTGCACAACGAATTATGGGTAGTGGAGTAAGTCGATCATTCAGAAAGCATCATGAGGCGATAAAGCCATTTTACCAATGGTAACTGAAAGGACAACAGATGCAGTGGAAGCCCTGGAATACATTTTGTAAACACTTATAGTCGTAACAAGATATCAGCAACTTTAAAAATATTTAATTTACTAGCCAGGAAAAATTACTTGGGACGATCATGGTATCAAAGATATTTAACATTTTGTTTGTATTCTAAAGCATTACAAATACAGTGCTATCTTTGAAGTTTTTTCAAACTACAAGCTAGAGTATAAAGGACTTAAAAATTTGGAGGTGATTTTTGAAAAGGAATTATATTAAATTTGTTCCCATCTTGTTAAAATTCATTACACATTTAATACTATATGTAGTTATCCATGCCAAAATATTAACCTAAAACATTTTGAAACACCTAACACTGGTTATATCTACAGTGTAAACTCTATATAACGACACTTAAGGGACTGCATATTTTATGGTGTTATTGATTATTGTCGTTAAATAGCGAGAAGAAAAAACAATATTGTTTTACAATTATAATATGTATTTACTAATAAAGTCTAAAATTTACATAAAACAAATCTAATATTGATAAAAATAACAATGCTTATTGCGTGGAGTCTGTTATCTTCGTCTGACTTTTTGTTGCTCCATTATTTTAATTGTAATTTTTTATGTATTTTATTTTATATCTTGGAATTCTGTACGATCAACTTGGTTATAAAAAAGTATTTTTATAATAATTTCGCTGGATCGAGTGCTTGTTTAATGCTAGGTGGAGGCTCAGGATCATCCATCTCATCTTTATCCCCTTGTTGTTCCTCAGTTGTTCCCACCAAATCCAGAATTTCTTCATCTGTAAGTGAATCTGTTGTAGCCAGGCTGTCGTCTACTTATATGTAGGTTTGTAGATTTTCAGTGAAATTTTTTGGGATGTTGAACTGTTGAAACCACTCCTTTAATTAAAGGTAATTTCACTTTCAAACTCTAGTCCCGTTTCTACTTCATCAATCACAGACCTGGTACAAAGTCCAGCATGATGAAAAGCTTAATGTATAGTTTTTGCTGTCAATTCTTCTGGGGTTTTGTATAAAAATTTACTCCATGTGACATATTAATAGACATTTACCCTCAGATTCGACCAGCTTCATCAATAGTTTCCTTTTGTAGTGACCCTTGATACTTTTAATCATGTTTTGATAAATTGGTTCCAAAACACTAGTCATGTCTGGTGGAAAAAATGCCAATTCTATGTTTGGAAGGTTAGATATAAGAGATTTAGCAGGGCAGTTGTTGACAAGGAGCAAGATTATTCGTCCCCTTAATTCTCCATCCCAACTTATCAATTCTTCTTCAAAAGGTTGCAGTCGCCCGGGTTCTCGTGTTCGAGATCCGGCGTAGTTCCTAGCGGGAAGGCTGTTTTATTACGTGAATCGTGTCCGGGAGGGCGCCAGGCTAACTCGGTGGTTAACCACGAGGTGGGTCATTGGGTACGAATGCCCATGCGTGGCCCACTAGGAACGGCGGCGGTGGTCGTGATGTTAGCGATCCCTAATTACTGATGCACTACTGGCCCTACACAGCATAGCACGCTGATCCCTAACTGGATTGGGGAGGTTTCACAAATAACGTACACGAGTCTGTTTTGCACTGGCGTATACACGTCGCGCACAGACTGTGTGGAGTGGACGTTTAATTAACGTTGGCAATTACACTTGCAGTTACAGTTACACTATTTCCCTACACAAAGTACACTATGATTACACTGGGCGCTCTGACGCGCCGTCACTTAAATTAAGTCCTCACACCAGTCGAGGTTGAGGGGGAGAGTTTGATTGGAGTCGGCCAATCCCGTAAGTTGCGAACGGCGACGCTAGGGCCCACCTGTGTGGACCGCGGCTCGCTATGAAATTAGTTAAAATCTTCAATTAGATGTGGCCAGTGCCTGTGCACTTCGGCAGTTAACTGAAAGTCTGTTATTGCGGGAGTTGGCCCGTCCCGTATATTGCACTGCCCCGCGTAATGCGTTGTGCGGGGAGTGTTATGTTTACGCGGCTGGGATAGGCCCTACACACGTAAAAGGACCGGTCGCACAAGGGGAGTTGATTAAAAAAAGGTTTTGGTGCGTGACGATATTTACCAGAATGAATTCAGTGTCGACTATGGTTGAAGGCTCCCCGTGGGACGCACGTCCGTCCCGGTCCGCAAGTCGCTCGGTACTGGCGTCTGGCCCTGGCGCGAGGGGAGGGGTGAGCATCCTCTCGCGCCAAGGTTTCTAAAGTTCCGTTATTCGTGAAATATTATATTTATAACAAAATGTAAGTGGCTCTAAATTCATACATAAAAAATTAAAAATTAACTCAATACATATACACGTTTTGGAAATTAGATTTAACAAGTTTATATGAAATAAGTTTGAATAATCAGAGTCACACTGGAGACTGTTCGTTGCTTGATGACTGCTTCAGTGGCGAATGATAAATGAAAATTTGGGGCGGTTTTAATTAAGTCACACACTACGTTATTGAAATCAGGCTGAAGGCCGCAAGGGGAGCACTCACAACTGTATTACTAAAAAACCACATGTGAGTGACCCGGGCACTCCTATGTCGCACTTCCTTTACACGGGGTTGTTAATTAAAAATGATGTGATCATTAATGTGTGTTGAATTTACAATGCACGGGACTCGGGTTGTCTGGTCGATTAAGTCATGGGCGTTGATTCTACCTTTGCTCTGCGGCGCTCGCCTGACTCGGGTGGGCCATTGCTAGGGGCGCCTTCCATTAGCGGGGTCGGATACTGGCGGTTGCAGGTCGGGCTTTAGGGTGGCCTTCGATCGGACGACGTCAAGGTTGACTTGTCATCCAGGCTGATTTATTAGCTTTATAGGTGACTGGCAACTGTTTAATGTTCTTAAAACACTGCGGATATTTTGATTTGCCTATTACTACCAGTTTTTTTCTGTACCATTCATATTAGCAGCTACAAGCACTGTGATACACTCTTTGGACAGATTTCCTCCCACACACTATTTTTCCTTTAAATTTCAATGTTTTATCGAGGGTCAACCTAAAGAAAATGCCGTCTCCATCAGCATTAAAAAAGTCACTTGGACCGTACTTCTCTTTCAATTTGTCCACATTCTATTAGTCCAGTCGTGAGTAACACTCATATCAACACATCGTACTTCTCAATTAATTTTACCTTTGTTGATATGGTGACTTTGCTTGAACTTTCCGAGCCATCCTTCTGAAGCTTTGAAAGCCTTAAGCTAAGTTCTTAAAAAAATTCTCTACCTTAACTTTCATGTTCGGCCCGAGACAGGCATATTATTCTGGAACTGTAAAACCACGATAGCATAGTTTGACCCAAATATTCGTATTTTGATTTTTTTATATTTTCTTGGAAGATTTTCAATCCTCCTCTGTTTGTGGAATTTTTTCTTGATTCTTCCATATTGTAGACACGGTAAAGTGACTGAATCCAAAGCGTCTTCCAACATAACTTATATTTTCTCCCGCTTCTATTAGACGCATTAATAAAACATTTTCGTCAATACACAAAGATATTCTCTTACTCGGCATGACCACAGTTTGAAAGAGTGTGAGCCACAAAGAATATGATAATGTATAGACAATGCATAACAACCTAACAACCGTCTGGCAGCCTAGGTAAACACATGCATGGTAATCACAGCAAACAAAAGAACGATATTCTTCGAATCTTCCGTATGTGCTAGACAATACAGCAACAAAATAGCATACAAAAGAACGCACACAGCTTCAGTTCTTAATAATTTCGGCAACTTAGAAAGTACTGTATATTCCTAAATAATGATGTATTATCGTCGTTATTTAGACTAGGTGTGATGCCACATAGTGTATCATTGTATGGACAACAAGGTAAACCAGCCAAAGTCAAGTAATTTCGAAGTTTTGGGGAGCTTGTCGTTAAATCGAGTGGCGTTAAATGGAGCTTAAATTGTATATGCATTGGTTTTGATTAAATGACTTACATTAATATGTGAATTCTTAATACTTGCTACAAGCAAACCTTAACCTTATTGAGCTGATTTGACATTATTATTTTAATATAATGATATTAATAAGTAAAAATTATTGTTTCGTCAATATTTTAAGCATAGGCCTCATTCTTACGAAAACTTACAACAATGCTACAATGACCATTGGGAAACAGTGAGGAGAATCCTAGAGCAATGAGGACAAATACTACCTACCATCCCTGATGCATTGTTGAAAATTATTGGAGTTACATCTAGAGCCAGCCCAATAGTACTACCGAGTGTGAGAGGACCAGGCCAACCTAAAAGCACGACAGCTTTAGTAGTTATGGGCATTGCCAAATCCTTAATTGTGATATAAAGGCAATATTTACCCTTTATAGAAAGTAAATATTTAATTTCCTTCGTATTTATTTTGTTTAATTACACTTTATTCCGCATGTTTACATTTGTCATCTATGAGTAATTCAGATTTAAAGTTCTTTGGTTATCGTTTTGTACATGTATTACTCTATGTTAATTTTTATTTTAAATTATTGTCAAAGCTAGTATAGCAGTATTTTTTGAAACTAATATTAATTTAAAGATGAACAACGACAGTAATTGGTAGTAAGTTTAATAGTTTTGTTTTATCAACAACCTTAAGAGAGTCGTTTATTAGTAACGGGAAAAAGATTCTTTAGAACAAATTGAGACTCGATGAAGGCAACATATAAAAACGCAACGATTTCGACCTTAATTGATAATTTGACTATTCCTAGAAGAATTGAAAATGTTTATTAATGTTAATATTGAATCAGATTTCGAAGGAATTACTAATTTGAATCAACGAAGATAAAACTCAAACGTCAAGAATTCAAACGATTATTTAAGAAGAGATGGCGACGAATATCCAGATTTCAAGTGAGCGTCTAATAAATATAAATTGCTTTGAAACTGCGAAGAATAGATGCTGTTGATCATCCTGAAGAAAGAAGAATTCAGTCGAAGAATGAAAAGCCGCAGTTCGAGCCCGGGAAGGATGACCGTCGTGCAGTCCAGCTCAGTTCCCCCCCACAGCCCGAAGGATGGAGTCGTGACGGTGTGTATTCCTGCCGCCCGCTAGAGACCGGAGGAGCAGCACCAATTTCGCAGTCCTGACTGAGGCGAACCAAGGATCCTCCGAGAGCCTACACGTCTCGTGGGTATTCTGCAGCAAGGTTTGGTTCCTTACCCCATCACCCGAAGACTCGCTGATTAAACAAGTATCCTCACGAATGACGATTTAAACAAGACGAACATTTTTCACCGAACTAGAATTTTTTTTGTTATCAAACGTATTCTTTGTATAGAAAGACCGTGTACTTGTTCATCTTTAGATTTATCATTTAAATTACGGAATCGCGATCCCGAACCTAATAATAATATGATAGTATAGATGGAACTTGATATTGAAAGAACATGTTGCTATTTTGTTTGACGGGTACTGCAAGTTACGTACCCAGTAGTCCACGCTCTGCGGACTGAAGCTAGTTTAAAATAAATAACACACAAACGATTAACATTTTAACCTAAAGATAACTTACTCTAATGAAAGAATTGGTAGAATCTTTGAAGTCGAGAATAATAACAAATTCCATCTGTATTTTAACATAAACTATTTTAGTTAAGATATTTATATAAAGTGTAATATTGTGCTTGTCGAAGTATATTGTCACCGTCTGCACAAATCCTTACACGCAAATATAAATATTACATTTGAATTTGTTTGCACGTCATTACCAGGTCTAGTCACGAAATTAGTATTTAACATACTTTTGACACACTGTAATTTTGACTTTCAGACACAAACTTCTAGAAACAATTCTTAAAACTGATAGAGGAAGGCTAGAGAAACTGGAATTATTAAGTACATTTAATAATTTACATAATGACACTAGCTGACTCTACAGTGAGCACAGATTTACTTAGCCAGTTTGGAGTGTTAATAAAATTTCGTTTCGGGACCTTTACAACAAACGATTCCAACAAGCCAATCCATCTGAAAGATAAATTACAAGTAGGTGAAAAACTAATAGGCCTAATGGAGAACTGCTAAATGACCCGCTCTATTATGCATAGCCAGTTATGTGTTTTATGGGTTCTCGACACATTTTGCGCCCAAAGATGACCCTTAGCGGCTCTGCCCATTCGGGTTTTCTTCAATTGCTTCTCTCGTGGCACCAGATCCAGACACATAGGTTCACCCTGGGGTCTACACCATCCTTTGACATCATTGAAGTAAGTTTTTACTTATCTCTTTTCATTGGTTTTCTGGCTGACCCCAACCGGCCTGACCGGCCACATGTTTTTGCCTAAAACATAATTGGCTCTTGTAGCCTGGCTATGAGGTATGGACAAGGCTTCATTTAATGGACTTATCCGCGAGGCTCTATGGTTTAGTATGCACAGGGCCACCTATGGGTGAAATGTGCACCCAAACTTTATTACAAGTCAGAAACCTTGGATCTTGTGGATGGCTATGTACCACACCCTAGTGATATGAACCCTACAGGTGCCCTTCACCTGGACATTATGCCAGAGATAATATTGAACTTATCCCAGGCAAGCACCAGACACCCAGTCCCCAGTGTTATATTTGTGTAACTGTTATTGCTTTTGTGCAACATAATTACGACTTGTTGTTGTCCTTCTAGGATCAGTGACACGATTGATGGAGTTCGTGATTGGTTGATGTCACTGAGGATACCAACTATCTTACATTGACGATCCTGCAGGATAGCTCGCAGTCAGAGGGAGACTCGTCTCGGGGCATATTGTCCCCACATGGCAGGCAGGAATTAGTTAATGACTAAACAGAGGCGTCCCCTGCTGTTGCAGCCACCAAGGATGCTGGGTTGATGGCAGGTCGATGAACACAATCAGACACCACTAAATCTGCTAGAATTGTTTTAGTCCGTGCGATTTCTAGTACATGACACTATCTAGTGCATGACCTGCCCTCCGCCCGAACTGGGGTTCAACAGGGCAGCTTGTTAAATGTATGTATGCAGCTGGTAGTAGGACGAAACTGGTTCTACCATCCATAGCGGCACACAGCCTTAATCACGACCGTTTTATGATGCAGGTGCTCCTAGTCCACCATGTTCACTAGATGAGGGACATTCTATCAGCACAAACGTAGCATAACAATTAATAACAGGAAATTAGTTGCTGTAACAAACATTTACAAGTAGCGGCATAATCACACGGAACAGAACATAGCTAAACAATAAAAAAATAAAAAATATATTGGGCACATGGAGAAGGCCTTCACAGCAGCACACTACCCGGAAGAACAAAGACACTGACGTCGCCCAAGGGCTCCCTTCGTTTGCGTAGGCCGTTATGCCGCCTCGGCGCCTCTCTGGGGTGCGTGTGCAACGAAATGCGGGTATCATCGGGAGCAGCGTAGTGAATGCAGGGGTCGTGCAGGTGCGCGCGGCGCTCCGAACGCAATCAACCGGCCCAGTGATGTCACCGATATGCCGCTAGATCATTTATCATGTTCTATCGAAAGGGGCTTCAAGGAAACAATTTATATCATGGAAACACTCTTAAATTTAAGAATTATTAACTTGTGTCTTTATGCGACCAGACGAAAGCATTTTTTACATTATTTTTTGCACACTGTACGTTTCAGCGGGAAGGAGGGCCTTGGAGGCATGCGGAGGCCATTTTGGACGGAGTTCGTCACCAAGCCTCAACAGGGTAAGCTGCGCCGCGCGCCGCGGAGTCCATCAACCTTTGTTCCACTGGCCATTAATTTCAATAGCGTAAATTATACAAATCACTTTCTCTAGACTCCGCGACACCCTCTGGTCGGTTTGAGCTCGCCACCGCTTAACTAAAAATGTGTACCCTCTAAGGGACTTTTGTTTTCTACATAATACTAGTAATTTTATTAATTCGGCCCGAGGACTTTCGGGACCCGCCTCTTTGTAGTGTAAGGCTTCGTGCTCATTTAGTGTCTGTGCTACGTGATTTTTAACCCCTGCGTGTTCGCGGTACAATTTCTTTGTGTTAGGGTATTTGTGTAAACCTGTACGTCCATTGGGGGATGGCTACAGGAATAGGGTAACTTTGTGTCTTTGTGCTCGGGGCCAGCAGGCCTATAAAGTAGAAAGCCGCAATAGAGTTGTCGAGCCAAATCTGAATTAACGCAGGTCATGCTTACGCAGCGCCATGTATGAGCGTAGCGTGGTAATAAACGTTGAAAGGAACCCGCGTGTCTTATTGGAAGCCACCCTGATCACTAGTCCTAGGACACGTAACCTCACCCCTGCCGCCTTCTGATGCCACAAGGCGACGTCACACCCTGAGACAGACGATCGTGCTCTACCTGCGAACGGGCCCGCAGGCGCATAAACCCGGCCCGTTGGCGCCCTAAGCAACCAAACAGGCATTCACCAAACAGCAGAAGGCGGTAGGACAGCAACACTAATTACATACTGGAATCCTAACATACTGGCAGCAACAACCCAAGCATGGTACAAAAATTACGTACGATACAGAATAACTATTGCCATATGTCCCTAAATTAATTGAAACCTACATGGGTGCGAAGGTCTTGCTCCAATGCCGAACTAAGGTGAGTTAGTTCGCTTTTTCGCCCGGAGATGGCGCAAACAGGCCATTCGCCGGTCATCTTATGACATTGCGGCCTAGTGAGGTTAATGGCCCCGGTCGTTGCTCTGACCGGTGTTCCTGGAATAGTATGGAAGGAGGGGGGATGCTAGCTTGTGAAAAAAGGCTTATGCCGGGCTTCGATACAAGGCCCGACAGTACTGGAAACATAAGAATGGGGCATGATGGGAGCTGCCAATCTCAGCCGAGGCCTGGGAACTGGGCTGCTGTGGGTAGCAGCTGAGAGGCGCCCTCCTGCTCTCTAAGTAGGACATTGTTACTGGTCGGGTTCGTGCCTCGAGGCAGGGAGATAAATGATGCGAATTTCTAGCATAAGAGAAATCACATCTGGGAATAGATTTAAGCATTTGGAAAGAGTGGCGGGACTCTAATAGAAAATATTTGATCAGTATGCACAATGGTCTAACAAAGTTTATGTTAGATAATTTAGGTGAAAAAAAAATTTGGTCGACATTTTCAAATTTACAGCACAATAATAAGTCTTAATGTTTTATAAAATTTAAATTTGTTATTTATAGCTAAATAATTATGGATTTTAAGATGGCATTCGTGATGTCATAATCAAGATGGTGTAGTGTTTCATTATAATTTTTTTTGTATAAATTTTAATTTTTTCTCGAATTTTTCTTATAATAATTACGGATTTGCAAGATAGTGGTCATGAAGAAAATTGCAATGGCTTTCTAAAAAATATAAAATTCTATTCATTTTATATAAATTTTACATTTTTTTTCAATATTCTAGCATTAAAATTACAGATTTTGAAGAAGGTGGTGTAACAAAATTTGGAACATTATGGAGAGGGGCATTCGATTTCAAGAGGGCCGAAAGTTCTACAAAACAAAATGGCGGGTCCACGATGGCGGATCCCAAATGACCACTGCGGTCAAGGTTAAAGGTCAAGATCGAAGGTCAATGTCAAAGGTTATAGTCAAATGTCAAGGTCATCCAAGATGGTCTTTATGACATCAAAGGTGGCCGCGACGTCAGAGGTCTGTCAGCAACTCCATCTCAAGCCAATACTTTCCTATACTACTTAATTGTCAGGTTAGTACTCGACTTTCTTCTACTGTTCCTCAACTCGTTGTTACACCTTGAGGCCTTGGCGCCGCCCTCACTGCGACAGCTACGACACAGTTGCTCGAGGCTCGTCTTCTCTCCAGCCACGGTAGTTGACAGTCAGGGACTACCAATGCCAGGACGCCGACAGCAGAAGCCTCTTGGCCTTCCAGTTCGGACACGATTACACCTGCTGTACTGCAATGCTTCCAAACGACTGGCACTCTGAAACCTCGCCCAAGCTCAAGAGAAACTCGTCTACGCCAAATAATCAGACTCCAATAGTACACAATTTTTGTATGTACAAGTCCCAACCAGTTGTTTGCACACCGCTTATCGCCGAAGTCCATGCATTTCGCCACAACTAAGCCTCTCGTTACCAGCTCGTTACAACCACTGCTTCAAGACATGCCTTTCGCAGATCCAAATTATATCTGGCTCCTCCCTGTATCGACAAATACCTTAGTCCGAAGTCTCTCTCTACTCTACGAAATGAAGTGTTTCTTAAGGAGTTAATCCAAGCTGTCTTATCAAGTCCAACTCGCACTTGAATATTCTCGAGTGGCTGCGACAGCGGTTTTTGTTGACAGTGTAAACACTCGGCGGCGAGACTGGTAAGGTGGTAGGTCGGCAATCGAGCAGGGACACCCTCCATCGGTGGCTCCCCTCACTCATCCCAGGCTGTAAGCTCAGGCAGTCCTTTTTATAAGGGAAAATCTCCTGCCCAGACTATAATCGAAAATTCTTGACACTCCCAGACAAGATGGTGGACTTCCGCTACTTACGGCCACATCGCCTCTCTCCCGATCGTGGCCGAGTGGCTCCGATGCTTCACGACCAAAGTCCACTCACTTCGAACTCAAGTGCCCAAGTCTTGTCGGGTCGGCTGCGTCACTGACAGTCGCAGGGGCGGAGAATCTTTCCGGCAAATTGGTACGCAGGTACCCATTACACCAGGACGTGACACTCTCATAACAGAAGATTCATAGTGACCAGAGCATTCTCTGCTTCGCTCGCCCACCAGAGCCTGGCCTTCGGGGACACTAGGTCCGTCATCGGGATAGGTATGAAGAATATCAGCCAGTTGGGTAGTCCCATATGCTGCTGCAGCTGCTACCATGTTCGAGGTGCAGGTTTGGACTCGATGATTTGAAGTTGATCGGGAAGGGGTCGGCAACCCTCTATGCTGTGTGTATGTCCCAGAAATTCCGACACCTGTGCCCCGAGATGGCACTTGTGCATGTTGCTTGTGAGCCCATGTCTGTCCAGATGCTCAAGGACCAATGTGAAGTATTGGTAACCCCGCCCAGGCTGTACAGGGTCCAACGAACCCTGGATACTCATGTACAGCTTATCCGCGCTGATCTCCACCATTGTATCCTCCTGGAAAAAGCAGGAAAAGGTCATCCCTCAGGTCACAGATGATGAGAACTGTGGTCTGACTAGACTGGTCATGTATAATAATGGTAACTGGGTTGCGCCCAGTCGTGTGTGCACGATCTAATGCAGTTACCAGCTGTATGTTCTCATTCCTAGGAAAAGGTTCTCTTATGGAACCAGGTGGGGTACAACATAGGTATGACACGCTGCAGTGTCTCCCAGGGCATTGACAGACTTCCCATTCAGCAGTACTTGTACTCAGATCAGCACCTCTGCCTCGTAAGCCAAACTCCCTAACCGGGCGGCACGACAAAGGGACGATCCTGGGGTCATCGGCTATGCTGAGTGTGCAGCATCGCATGCCAACGATCCATTGTGAGACATAGATGGGTGGTGCAAGCTGCCCTCATAGATGCAGTGGGCCCCATAGGTGCTGTCAGAATTCTCAGCGGTGCTAAGTGTGTGGCATCGTTTGGTGACGACCCAGTGCGAGACTTCTATTATGTTTAGGCCTTCCCTTCCAACCAAATATAATCAAAACTAAATGCAAAAATATTACACCCCAAGTGCGACTGGGATTTCTGGCGATGCCAAGTGTGTAGTGTAACTGGCTGTCAATCCTGGTTTGGGACGTCGTTGGGTGGCGCAGACCACCTCCGTCGGTCCGGACGAAATGCGGAGGGTGTCTCCTTGGGAGTCTGGGCATAAGTTGGTGATTGGTGGCCAGCTGCTTCACCGCTCCCTAATGGAAGTTTTCCAGTTATGTCATTTCCTGTCCTTGCTGCTAGCATTGCCGGATGATCCACTTTGTGGTGGGACACACTTTTCCAGTGATGCTGATCAGGCTGGCTGTATCTACATCATGGTGGTGGTTCTTCATTGGAGCTATACCTTGCTGATCTTGGCAATCCCTCATTGCTCTGACCATGCTGCTCCCTAACAGATGGTGGGTCTGCTCCGGGGTAGCTTGGTGGCCACTCCCACAGGCGTATAGGTACATAATGACTACTATGGCATCATCTGCCTGTGCAGTGGTTTCATTCATGTGCTGTGCCTAAGTCTTCGCAGCACTCTGCTTCCCATGCATCGCTACTGAGTTCTGTTTGATAATGTGCCCTACAGCCAGGATGCATCTCCTCCGAGCTCTGTCGCCGCTCGCATGAATGGTCGTAGCTCCACTATCTTGAGTAACACATATTCGTCCCTCCCTCTCAGTTGGGAAGAGACACCAGTTAAACCGCAGCTTTGTGTGGACAAAGGACTCTGTGTCATCCTTAGGTGCTTGTGCACAACAGTACAGTTCGCTCTGGCACCGATCACATGCGTGTACGTATTTGAATCTGGCCTCCAGCCGCCTTGTTAAGGGTGTGCCTCCCATTTCAGGTCATGATTTAATATTTATATTAATAACAGATCAATTTTTTAGACTTTTTTCAATTGTTTTACTTTCACGAAATGACAAATACATACAGCTCATATATTTTGATTAATTAACTGCCAAAGTTTAATTTTTAACATTTTTGGTTTGTACGTATAAGGATAATTTAATTTATCACAGAACTGAAACTTTTTAGGTTTATCTACAATGCTAGTGGCTACATCATGATATAGTTTGTATTTCTACCGCAAAAACTCAATTCATGTTTCTTGGCTGTCAAAATCGTAAGCAATTTGAGAATTTTGATATGCCAGGTAAATATTAATTCATATTTTCTGAAAGAAATTCAAACCATTTCTTGAATTAGCATTGCAGTTTAAACAAAAAAAAATTTCAGTTCTGCAATCAATTGGATTCTCCTTATTTGTACAACCCAAAAACGTTAAAAATGTAACTTTAGCACCTAACTATGTAAAAAGTATGCGCTGTATATATATTTCATTTCGTGAAAGTTAAACCAATGAAAAAGTCTACAAGTTTATTTGTAATAACTGTAAATATAAAATCTTGACCTAAAATGGGAGGCACCCCAATAACTCCCACCAGTCAGCATCATTATTATCTGTGCACTCCCACCAGGTGCGAGTTACCCCACGCAACTTGCACTGACTCCTCTTTCGCGATGTTATGATACGCGAGCTTAACCCGACACATCCATGTGAACTGGCCTGGGTCTTAGTATGAGTGCTCATAAACTCGTTCTAGGTGACTGGGCTTCTTAGTGAGGGTGACACGAGTGACAAGGATAAGTGTCTAGTTTGTTTGTAATTTCTTCACACATCTCACACATAAAATAACTTGCGCCGAATGTACAAATTCGCACTGCTGGGTGCATGTGTAGTGCTTCACCAGTGTCTGCATCTTGTTACTTTTGTACTCCACTACTGTGCTATGTGTGCTAAACGGCATTTTCACTTCAATCAGAGACGTTTTATTATATAGTTTAACTTTTTGCTTTGTAAATGGAATGATTGGATAGTCGATGTAGACAATCCGACAGTGAATTCTAGCGGCATTTGCGGAAACTATGTGTAATTTGCGACAAGAAATTTAGATTAAAATATGTTCGCATTAAATTTCGTGTTGAGTTTTCTATAACAATTTTATTTGCAAAATGAGAACCCATGAATTTTCACGTTACCGAGGTAAGATTTTTTTACACCTCACTGGCGAGTACTGAAAGACTCCTTCACATTTTTTAATTACTGTGAATAAAGAGCTACATAATAAATTTAAAACATAATTCACACATTTAACTTATTCAACAAGCTCAAATAAACAAAGACTAATACCCATAACGATTCTAGTGTAAAGATGGGTAGTAAAATCACAACCTGTGATTTAGTTGCAGATATCAAAAAATCGCAGTCACAATCTGTGATTCCTCTCACGAAGTACCTATCTGTACTCAGAGTAGCAATGTCATCAGTTGCAGTCTTGTGTTCGATGTAACTAGCGCTCCAGCAGATGTCGCAAATCCAGAAGTTTGTAAACTGCGATGGCTCCCATACCACCAATGGCAGAGCAGGTTTGAGTATGCTGAGACTGCTCTCAAATCACAAATAGCAATGAAAGCAGCTTTAGATCTCTAGATACTGTGATTGTTCCCAAACAACCAAACGCAGCACACTGATATGTCTTTTAAAATCACAACCTCTGATATTAAACAATTACTTGACTAGCACTCCAGTCGATATAAAAACTGTGATTTCTTCTATACCAACAATGGCAAGGCCACTTTCACTAAACTGAGAATGCTCCCAAACCACCAATAGCAACAGAGCTTCGGTTCCCATGAAACAATTATTGTTTCCAAACAACCAATAACTGCATAGGTTGTTTTCTTTTACGTCTGGGATTTTTTTTTTTTTACTTTGTGAATATATTGAACCCGTTTAGAGAACAACTAAACCCTAATAATTTCTTCATTGGCCGATAGAGTGCAGCTATTGTTCCCACCGCAGCAACACAATCTTTTGGCCTCTAATGAGAGAGTTTTTTATTTGTAATTTACATTGAAATTAACTTTTCTTCAGCAATTCTTTAGTATTATATAGTCATTATAACATTTGTCGAAAATAAGTAAAAGGGCGTGATATTTGCAATGCTTTATGTTAACATTTAGTCAAAATAATTATATATCCGAGTACAATTTAATTTTAAGGGCTTACGATAGTGATTTTCTATATCAAATAGAATATTTACTATTATATTTAAGAAACGTATTTTGTTTTATTATTAATTATTGCAACAAGCTATCTACTTACATCAGCATATTTTAATTATATTAGATACTTTCAATTCATTCAATAATGACTATGTACAAATGTTTTGAAACGACTCGCAATTGTAGTTTAGTTGTCATTTGTTACCATTCGCTTCATTATTCCCTTCACTATTAGAACATCCAACAAGTGCTTGTACTGAGATCATATTTCCATACTATTATCGTACTGTTGTTTGTAATTGTGCTATCTATATTAGAGGTGGGTCGAAAAGTATCATCCTGTTACTTTGGCACTGATACGCGCCTGTATCAGGAACAACAAACGAGTACACTTGAAAAGTATCAGGTACTTTAGTATCAGTTCAGAATTCGCCTGGAACAACACCACGGCCAATGTGCGCGTGCGCAGAACCCGATCGCAGATGACGGTCACTTGGGCGGAGCTTGTAAAAGGGGAGGGAGCAGGAACGACGAATAAGGGATAAAGAAGGAAAATAATGTAGGGGAGGAAGCGCAGGGGAAGGCGTTGAAGGAGAGGCGCAACGCATGGCCTCGTGGCTGAGCGGTCAGCGGTGCTATTTTCTGATCGTAAGGCTGTCGGTTCGAAAACGAGAGGCGCAGTGCGTGCTCAGACTCGTTCAATAATAAAACTAATGAAATTTTAATATTAAAAAGTACATTAATACAAGTTATAATATTTATATTTGTGCACATACAGCTATGAAAATGCAAATAAATTCTCAGTTGACACTAATAACAGATGTAATCCACATTCAGTGGCGTAGCCAGGATTTGTGTATGGAGGGTGTTAAGAAGCATGTCCTCCCCCCCCCCCGTATTAAAGCGGGGGGTCCGGGGGTCCTCCCCCGGGAAAATTTGGATTTAAAGGTGTAAAATAGTGCTATTCTAGCAGTTTTCGGTACTTAAATTTAAAAATTGTAATGGTAAAAATTTTATTAATTTTAATATGAACTTTGTTTGAGTGATGAATAAGAAATTAATTAAAGATTTGGTGCTAAGGGGGGGGTTTGAACCCCTAAAACCCCCCCCCTGGCTACGCCCCTGTCCACATTAGGACTTTTTTTTTCCGAAAACAATTAGTAACTAGTGTTTTAATACATTAAAAGATTACGATTTTATAAAAAATTAAAAATTAAAAAAAAAACATACCTACATTAGTAAGCATACTATATCAATGTTTACGTTTCAAATGTTTCTTCAGATTAGTCGATGATGATTTATAACTCAGTTTTTGTTTACACAAATTACAATTAGCAAACTCATTATTTTCCGTAAAAAAATTCCACACAAATGAAGTCTTTTTCGTGCACTTATCCATTCCTTATTTCACTATAAAGATACTAACTACAAAGCATGACAGCCCGCAACAATGTACATGGTGGTAATTAATACACGGCCACTGCAGTGAATGTTGAACTGATTGATACTGGCTGTATCAGGCGGGCGTGAGAGTAACAGAGGTAGAGAATTACCGGGCGTGATAAATAATGTAACAGATTCTCCTTTCGGTCGCACGGTCTGCGTACGCGGAGCTTTGTTTCTTCCTGGGACCGTCTGATACAGAACTATCAGATACTTGTAACCAGGTACATTACTGTATCAGTATCAGGTTGAAACAGATACCGAAAATTGCTGTAACAACCCTTCTCTAATCTATATATTGTCACGTGCACCTAGCCGGTGCCACCGCCATTTCTGTCACGATCCACTTTCGGAGGGGGGAGAGAATCGTAGCTCTTTACATAGAAACAACTCGCTTGGCATCAACTAGTCTTAACTTCATAAAATACTTTACTGTACCTAGGATCATAGGTTCGTCATCCCGTACAGGATGTCTGGTGAGAGCTGAACTAAGGAGATTTTGCAAAATAACATAATACTTAATTAAAATTATTTTATTCTTAAAGTCAAATAATCAACATCATTATTGACGAACATTTACACATCGGGATTAAAATTTAAAACAATACTCTTCTTTACTTCCTTAACGATTGAACGACCTTACACAAGAGAGAAAATGAGAGAACTTCACTAAACACTTCCCTAGTCCTTCCGAATACCTCAAATCATAATTAATACTTAAAATTAAAACCAAGATAAGTCCATACTCACATTTTCCGAAAAGCCTTTCTTGATCGATTACTTTAAAAAAATAACGTAGGGGCCTCTCCTGCCCTTGAAATCCCGAACGAACATTACATTTTAAAAACTATGACGCGTGACCCCTGACGAGGGCCATAGCCTCCGCCCGAAAGCTTGACGACTACATTATGACCTAACTTAAATTAAACGACTCGTGGCCTCTGGCGTCGACCATAGCTTCCGCCCGAAAGCTTGAATTCCTACATCACGAACGAACTAACAACTCGTGACCACAGGTGAGACGCATAGCCTCCGCCTGAGTGAGCCTGAATTCCTACATCACGAACGAACTAACAACTCGTGACCACAGGTGAGACGCATAGCCTCCGCCTGAGTGAGCCCCGAGTCACCAATCACTTGCGCTTAAATTCGCGCGCCCTGCCGCGCCTAGCATAACAAAAGCTCGTTATTGAAGTCAAATTTACTAAACAACTAACTAGAACATCTGGGAAGACTACCCCCCCTCTACCCCGATGTGCAGGCCACACCGCGCGGCTTGTTACGACAGCGCGCCCCAGTAACTGCGGCCCGTGGCTGCGCCAGCGCGCGGCCAAACAAACAAACAAAATTCTGCAAGCCCGCAGCGCTCCGCGCCGGCCCCGTGCCCCAATTACATGGTCACGCCACTTGCGCTGACGAGTGAACAGAGCAGCCAGCCCAGAGTCCCGTCAGTAAAGTCCCTAAATTTGATTTCAACAACCCTGCAAAATTTCAACCCGCGACATAACCCTCCCCTCACAGAGCTCGAGCCCCATCGAGCTACCTCAAAATTACAAATTGTCTTTTTCCATTAAACCATAACTATAAATTCCTCATTTCACAAAAATAATAATTTTCTTAGTTCCTTGCTGTCTGAACATACATCTAGATTCTGCATAAGATTTATTTTAAAACAACAAGTATTCATAAAATTAAATGTAAAACTTTTATCTGGTTTGTTCTCACAGGAACCTTCAGAGGCTCGAGTTCTCAATTCTAAAAAAAATTGTTCTGTTAGTGAAGCTCTCTTTACAAATTAAATTACTGTTCTTAGTTTCTCAGTATTCGTTAAACAATGTGCAAATTCTTGATAATTATTATTATTTTTTTTTTTCGGTTTCCGTTTATTACCATACTTCTTTCGTTCTTCAAAAAAAATTAAGTGTCCTTACAGTGTTTCAATTAATTAAACTCTTATCTCGTGAAGGTTGGTGCAACTCCTCGAAGTCAGTGTTGTCGAGAAGAGTAGCTCCCTGGGCTGGCCATCAGCAAACACCACTCAACTCCAACAGCTACTGGACTGGCTTCCAGGGCAGCTCACAACTTCTCCCCACATCTGCTTCGGAGTTGTGCCATCCTCATCACGAACAGATTACAATTCTGAAACATCATCAACAGGCATTACCATCACGCCTGACAAATACAAAACTAACTACTAAACTGCAATCGATGGGCAAGGATGCAAACACACAAAAAAATAAAATTAATTAATTCAACTGCTAACATAAAGTATCCCACCCTTAGCATAATCTAATCAGGCAAATAATTTGATAGGAAAAACTTAAGGAAGGGAAACATGACCTCCAATGATTTTCCCTAACTCTTGAGTCTTGATCTTCTCTATACAGCAAATAGTCCCCACGAAGTAACTGGGTTGAAGGTCAGTTCACATGACCCACCCATAACCTCTTCTACTCTTCTTTTCTTCTGGGGGCAACCACAATGCCCACCAATCTCTCTCCATGGTGCCGAACCAGCTATCCCATGAGAGTAAACAACGTAGTCAATAGAAGCGCAGAGGGGAAACACCAATCTCTGGCTTGTCGAGTCATAAAACTGCTTTATCTTCTTCTTCTTCTGAGTAAAAATATCTGACTAACCTTGCTTCTATTCTTCCAAACAGTAAAAGTTCATCAGGTATCTTCATGAAAGAAACATTCTAACTAATAATTCTTCATTTTTCTTCTTCTTTATTTCTGTTAGTTGTAATAGAAGGCCATGTTAGGGAGGTTATAGGGAAAAAGAGTGGCCAATTCCCACCCCATCACCCACCTAGATCATGACTAATTAACTTTTAAACTTTCTATTTGAAACAAATAAAAAAAAACATTTTTTTTTATTCAAACTTTTAAACTATAATTACTTTTACTTCATAACCTAAAAAGCTAATCAATAATTCTAAATGAAATTGTGATTTACTGCATCCTTGTTCCATCCGATCTGTTTGTTTATAACCTTTCTTGTAAAGTATAAAATTTTCAAACATTACTAATTCAAAAAAAAATTAAATTCTGGTGTCCTTTGAGTTACAATTAACTTTACTATTTCTTAGCTTGAAATAATTTAAGTTTTCAGAACTATTTCATTGTCTAATTCACAACACTTAAAAATCAACTCAAAACAACAAATCATCAAAATCAATAAGATCATCTGACCTACCTATCAGTACTGTGAACTTGAACTGTTCGTACACATTTATAATAAGCTATTGTATTTAAATTCCAACCTAAATAAGGTTTAAAAAAAACTACTAATCCCTCTGTAAATTAAGAAAATTAACTTTAAAAATTAAACTTAAGGTATTAGTTCTTTTTGACAGCTACCACAACTCACTAGTTCCATTACATTACTATAACCTAAAAAGTTCTGTAAATAATGTTTATAACAAAAAAAAACTCCAGTTACTGTCTTCCATAAAAAAAAATAAAACTTTACATGACCTTATTAATCTCCACTTGTAAGTCCATGGCTGCCAGCTTTCTCTTCTCTTGAATCTTCAGTCTTGGCTCTTGTTTCAGTGATCTTGTATCTTGTCTCTCGAACTCTTGTCATCTTGTAAACTGGACTGCTGCTCAGCTCATCTTAAGGAATCTGTAACAGTTTCAAAAATACATGTTAATTTAAATTACATAATTCCTGTTCTTTGGTCCTAAAAAAAAATTGTATTATTAGTACACATTACCCTGAAACAACATTATTATTCATTGTTTATTACTTAAAAAAAATGCCTTACCATAAAATCCTTTTTTGTTCTTTTCATTAGGCCTATTTATTTTCCTTCTTCTTAATTAAATTCTGCTTCAAATGTTAATCCTAACTTAAGACCTACCATCTATTTATTATTCATTACCTACATTATTTATGTTACCCTAAAATTCCCATAAGTTTCTAATACTTCCTATCAAAGACATTCTCTCTAAAAAAAAATTTACTTGTGACTCTTAACTTAACAAACTTAAAAAAAACTTTTACACTAGACTTAACTTATTATTCATTCTTAGTTACTAAATTTCTATATGTAAACTTTAGTACTTACAAACAAAAACTGCCTATTTCTCTCTACCTCTTAATCTCTTTCAATTATTACAATAATAATGTTACCTTGCATCTTTAAACTTTCTTCTTTTCAATTAAATTAGACATCTCATAACAATAAAAATTCTGCCTATACTCTTCTTATGGGTGTCCAACCCAACAACAAAATTTCAAATTCTCAAGTTTCCTTATATTTAAATTATGCAATGCACATAACCTCTGTGGTGCCTGTACCCTTTTAGGCCTACCACCTTCTCCTCTCACAGCATGACAACTCTTATTCCTCGGGGTCTGTATTCACTGTTACAAATCAAATATCTCAAAAAAAATTAAAAACAAATTTATTATTTTAAGAAAACAAAAATTTACATTGAATTTACTATGGAGCCTGGAAATCTTAATGTCTCACAGCAGCTAACATGACTAAATCCCATGGAACCCCAGGTTTACATAACCTGTGCCCAAAAATTTAAGCATACCAGGCTTTCCCTGCACTGGTTTTACAGCATCACACACTATTTTGGGCCCCTGATCTGCCATCAGTCCCAAGGAGTTTTCCCACAACCCCTCTCTACACAAGCGCCTACCGCATTCCTCTCAATTGGCTATCGGTTTTACGGCATTCTTTTGGGATCCGACCATCAAGTTAGGGCTAATCGAACACTAAACCTCCATACTTCCAAACTAATGTAAATCAATTAAATTTTCTCTGTAAATTCTAAAAATCAAAAAAAATTATTCCAACATGCCAAAGAAACTTCCAAAAAAAATTCATAATCTTATCTTCAAACCATTAAAATAAAAATAAATAGATTACTCTGTTTTCTCCTTAATAACTGTAAACTGTCAACAAATATCATGTCGTAAATTTTAACTATGCTTACTGACTCTTAATCATAAAATCTCATTTGTCCTAATTAATAAACAACCGATTTCCTTAAAATCTCACTGTATCTCTCACACTCAAACTTCACTGGTTGAATATCTCAATAAATTCAAAAACAATTATCTAAACTCTTAAAGAAACTCCTCCCCAATTATTCAAATTACTTCACCTTATTTTATTTCATTACTTAAAACACCTTACTCAAAAAAAATTAATTAATTATCTAGCTATCTTCCATTATTATTTATTTACCGAACAAAACTTTCTCCTAAATTAATTTAGTAAAATTCAATTTCACATTAGGCAAGTACACTAACTCTCTACAGCAATGTTTCTCATTTCCCTCCTTCCTAACTGAATCCAATCTTACTTAACCTCCAGGGAATTTACCTCACAAAATAACCAAAAATTTCACTGTAGTGCCTATCTGCTATAGGCCCACTACACAGGGGGCTCTCACCCCACCAACAAACTTCATTGAAATGG
The DNA here is from genome assembly GCF_032445375.1 of Bacillus rossius redtenbacheri. Lineage (NCBI taxonomy): Eukaryota > Metazoa > Arthropoda > Insecta > Phasmatodea > Bacillidae > Bacillus > Bacillus rossius. Next base: position 38,746,758 of record NC_086341.1, on the reverse strand, counting down.
TACCCTATCCCATACAGGATAGCCACTTCGGTACTACCATGGGGAACTCCTGCCCCAAACTACTCACAACTCTCAGGATTCTCCTAACCCTTAATTCACGTAGTCAGCCCATCTCCTATGGTCTGCGCTACAATTCCCTTTCTTCCCAGGGACACAACACCTCACCTTAGGGTCCCTCGCCCTAAAGAAAACATTAATTTTGTCTCTCTGTTCCCTTGGAGTAAATTCCCTCTACACACAAAAACTATCCTTCCCACTTTTCTCAATGCTTATCGATTTTATAGTGTACCTCCTTAATAATGTTTACAAATCCCAAAAAAAATATTTTTAAAACCGAGGTAGAATTTAACTAACAAAAACATAAACAACTTACAACGAAACACTTCTAGCCTATACATCATACACTTCTTAAAATAAATTACTTACATACTGAAAGTTCCTCTTCTCCTAAAACACACTTAAATTTAAATTTATTTAACCAATAGTCTATTTTCTTATCGCTAAGTTACCGTACAGCTGATCAAAACAAGGTCACGGCCTGTCCACGTCTCCGTATGAGCCCGTGACGTCACCGAATTCCATCAGGTGCGCCAACCCTCGCTTGCGGTTCCTCCGTTCTCCGCTAGGTCTCAGCACCTCCCCGTCACGTGTTCACTCTGCCACGTCCACTGACGTGTCGTTCTGAAACAACTCTCAACATTTTTCTAATTAAAACAAAACATCACTATAAATTCTATAACTCTCTTTTACATAAACTCTCGTTTTCTCTTTAATTCCTTTCTAACGTTTATCCTTCCCTCGACTGATTTAATTCGTACGTCTCGTCTCCTACGCGCACGAAAACAAAACAAACTTCTCTTGAAAATAATTCCTATTTACGACAAAAAACTTTATTTTAAATTATAATTCTCTTAACCTACAATCTTAAAATGAACTTCAATTAAATTAAACCACTTGCATTATCTCTAATAAGCATTTAACTTATAACGTATTCTCCTCACGTAATAATCCCCGATATAAATCTACAATAAATTCAACGACTTAAAACAACTTATCACTATAAACTTTATCCTTACAAGTATACTCAAATAATCATCTGTTACGTCAAAAAAAAAATCTCAAAGACTTCCTCCACTTAGATTAAATTCCGTAATCCTCTCCTCAAGTAAACTCTTAATAACCTGCTATCAGAAGCTGAAACTAACTTAATAATAAACATAAAAATCTACCTCTCTCTCTCTCCAGAAATAGAACCTATCCGGCGAACTCTACCATTTCTGTCACGTGCACCTAGCCGGTGCCACCGCCATTTCTGTCACGATCCACTTTCGGAGGGGGGAGAGAATCGTAGCTCTTTACATAGAAACAACTCGCTTGGCATCAACTAGTCTTAACTTCATAAAATACTTTACTGTACCTAGGATCATAGGTTCGTCATCCCGTACAGGATGTCTGGTGAGAGCTGAACTAAGGAGATTTTGCAAAATAACATAATACTTAATTAAAATTATTTTATTCTTAAAGTCAAATAATCAACATCATTATTGACGAACATTTACACATCGGGATTAAAATTTAAAACAATACTCTTCTTTACTTCCTTAACGATTGAACGACCTTACACAAGAGAGAAAATGAGAGAACTTCACTAAACACTTCCCTAGTCCTTCCGAATACCTCAAATCATAATTAATACTTAAAATTAAAACCAAGATAAGTCCATACTCACATTTTCCGAAAAGCCTTTCTTGATCGATTACTTTAAAAAAATAACGTAGGGGCCTCTCCTGCCCTTGAAATCCCGAACGAACATTACATTTTAAAAACTATGACGCGTGACCCCTGACGAGGGCCATAGCCTCCGCCCGAAAGCTTGACGACTACATTATGACCTAACTTAAATTAAACGACTCGTGGCCTCTGGCGTCGACCATAGCTTCCGCCCGAAAGCTTGAATTCCTACATCACGAACGAACTAACAACTCGTGACCACAGGTGAGACGCATAGCCTCCGCCTGAGTGAGCCTGAATTCCTACATCACGAACGAACTAACAACTCGTGACCACAGGTGAGACGCATAGCCTCCGCCTGAGTGAGCCCCGAGTCACCAATCACTTGCGCTTAAATTCGCGCGCCCTGCCGCGCCTAGCATAACAAAAGCTCGTTATTGAAGTCAAATTTACTAAACAACTAACTAGAACATCTGGGAAGACTACCCCCCCTCTACCCCGATGTGCAGGCCACACCGCGCGGCTTGTTACGACAGCGCGCCCCAGTAACTGCGGCCCGTGGCTGCGCCAGCGCGCGGCCAAACAAACAAACAAAATTCTGCAAGCCCGCAGCGCGCCGCGCCGGCCCCGTGCCCCAATTACATGGTCACGCCACTTGCGCTGACGAGTGAACAGAGCAGCCAGCCCAGAGTCCCGTCAGTAAAGTCCCTAAATTTGATTTCAACAACCCTGCAAAATTTCAACCCGCGACAATATCATCCAATAAAAAACTATATCAATTAGATTCTAGTTAATATCAAGCGCATGTCTTGGAGTATTTTAACTAAGCCTTCATAGAAGACTATTAAAATTATCGCATGAGCGAAGATAACTGTAGATGGTACATAAGCTGACCAATTTTATCTGGTAATAGGTAGACTTGATAATTACATTTGTCTAGGTATACTTAGAAAAGAAATATTAAATTTGACCAGAAAATAGTGTTCTAATGTTACAAGTTATTACACACATAAAATAAAATAAAAATATAATTATATATTTTTGATTATTGTGAAGTCAATTATCATAGAACATTATGTTTAAATACTTTTATTGCTTTAACTTAAAGTGCGATCTATTGTTATTTTACTAACCTTTCCGAATCCAAAGATAATATTGTTTGAAGAGTTTGTTTGGAGTTATAAATTCGGACAAGGTTAATAATTCTTCTACAGGTCAAAATATTGACGTGACAACGTCTAATAAATCGATGAACGCCGGCTGCACGCACGAAAAAGTGCCCCACTAGAGATGTCCCACTACGGATGTGTCCTATTTGCTCATTGTACGCATGCGTGGCATCTCTCTTCATGCTCATTGTAGGGCCTACGCATGTGTGGCATCTCTCTTCCACTCGATTGGAACGACCATCGATTTGACTTTTCAATCATATTTTCGTCGTTTGAATTATTAATATTATGTAATTTAACGATTGTCCACTGATTTTCAGCACAATCGGTACAGCTATTAAATAGTTATGTTGAATATTCACATACCTACGTTTTGAACCAACAATAGTGTTTTACAGTTACACATAATAATTCAAACAACGCCCGGGATCTTTGCACAATGTTTTAAAAAATATTGTAACACATTATAAATAAGTTGGGTGTATTTGGGAGGCGTATTTGTTATAATATCGTGTTATAAAAACGAAATAATATTATTCCCCTGCCGTGAACCAAATTTTTATAAATATATATATAACATCTGAAACTACTAATTATCGAATATGGCCTCGTGGGTGAGCGATCAGCGGCGCTTTCTCTAAATTGTAGACGTGTCGGTTCGAATCCCAGCGGAAGCGAAATTTTTTTTTGTACTTCTAAAAATAAATACAGTGCACGTAACATTTCAAAAGTAATAAATATATTTGAATAATGAATGCAAATAAAAGTAAAATTATTAATTAAATTGTAAATTTCATTTCACTCATTTGTATCCATACAAAATTGTGATAATTCAATAAAAATGTTTCAATTTTATTCATAAAAGTATGCAGAGGTATATTTTATCATACAAAAGATAGAAAAATTAAAAAAAATATCATTCCTCAAAGAATATAATATTTTTAATGCCTAGATGGTTTGGTTGCAAAAACCTATTACGGCTCAGTCTCAGGCCGAATATATTTCCTTTTCTTCTGGATCAATCATTTCATCAATGTTTTGTTATGATGTTGTCACGTTAAACTATCGTCCGTAAACCGACTTTACAGACAACCAATTTTTTTTTTGTAGTTGTTTGGCCTACAGCAGCCATAGGCAAAGGAAGCTTACTACTGAATTAGTTTGATCTACTCAGGATAAGGTATAGAGGACTATGTCTTCTCGCTAGAGGCCCAACTACCAGGGACAGAACAGGCCGTGGAATCGAAGTGCCAGGGACGAAAACTTAGGGTAACAATTCATCTTTTCTTTCATATCATGATCGTTATGTCATCTGTAATTGTAAAATTTATTTTCTAACTTGTAGGAATTTTACCTTTCCGAAATTAAGATTCGTGTTAATGGCTGATCCTTAGAAAAAAATGAATTAAGTCCTCAACAACAGAAGACTCATTAAATTTTTAAAGAACCATCCCTTTACTGTGCCTGGCAGATAACTTGGCGTCTGAGCTCCCTAGTCCTGTCTTGGGAAAGGGAAGGGCGAAGAGAAAGCGATACCCTATTGTCAAGGTCAGCGGCCAGGTTTGTAATAGCAGAACAGAAAACATTCGGCGCGTGACTTCCTACACTACGTAATTCTGTATCCACGCCCGTGGGGGCCTCAGGGCGGTAAGGTCTTTTGGCTAAGAGCGCTGGGTTACTAAACCAAAAGTGAGAAATCCTATGAATTGTACTTGTACTACATAAGTGAACATTGACGTCGTCCGACCGAAGGCCACCCTAAAGCCCGACCTGCAACCGCCAGTATTCAACCCCGCTAACGCAACGCGCCCCTAGCCATGGCCCACCCGAGACAGGCGAACCACGGGCAGACAAGGTAGAATCCGGCCCCATAATAACCAGACCGACACTACAGTCAATCCCTCTGATAAATCACACGCAGAATAAAAACAACATTGCGTATAGGTTAAACGTTCTCTCAATTAAAATGCGACGTAGGAGTACCCGGGCACTCACGTGTGAAAATGTGTCAGCACGTGTGCGAGTGTCCCCCTGGCGGCCTTCTACCTGTATTAATTAAGTGTTTCAGGTGACATAATTGTTACCTCCCTATGTTGGGTTTTTACTCCCCACCAGAGCGGTCCGGCAAAAGACGAACAGTCTCTGGTGTGACTTACAGTTCAAAAACATAATCCGTAAACATGCTAAATCTAAATCGTAGAAGGGATGTGTAATTTAAATTTAGTTTGAATAATTAATGTAAGAATTTAGCGCTCTTAAAATCTCTTGTTAACTTGTTAATTTGTAAAATAACGTAATGAGGTCAACCCCGGCGCGAGAGGACATCGAACCTCTGCCGGACGCCATGACACCATGGCAGTACAGCGCGACTCGTGGACCGGGGCGGACGCACGTCCCACGGAGAGGCAGCATCCTTTGTCTACACTGAAGTAACTCCTGGTAAATATAGTCACGCCACCGAAACTTCTTTTAATTAAGCTCTCCGTGCGTACCCGGTCCAACCTTTTGGTCTAGGACTTAATCCGACGCGTAAATTTAAAACTCCCTGCACCACACTTGGTCCGCGGGACAGTTTGAAAGCATACAGCACGGGCCGCCTCCCGAAACCCCGAACTTTTGTTAAAGTCATGCGCCCCGGCGCTGACCTCACCAACGTAGGACTTGGACTAAGTTAGCTGCGGTCCGCGCCCCACCACAGTGGGCGCGAAGACCACCTTGAAGCAAAGACATACAGAATTGGCCGCCTCCAATCACATTCAACGCCTTATTCACGTAACATTTTTAGTAATTTTGTGCAACGCCTTATTCACGTAACATTTTTAGTAAATTTGTGCAACGTCTTATTCACGTAACATTTTAGAGTGACTCTGTGTAATGTGTAACTTGTGTATTGCGTGACGTCATCTTCTGTACGATGTGGTGTGTAACCCACTGTATTACGCCAAACTCACAGTCGCACGAATAAACGGCGCACGTCATTTGCCGCATTAATTCAGCGCCTAATTAATCAGTCATACAAACCCCCAACCACCACCAAGTAGTGAATCCTTCATATCCCACGCAACACCACCGATGGTCCTAGTGGGCCACGCAGGGGCAACCGCCCCCACGGCCCACCTCTTGACTAGGAACAGAGCTAGTCTGGCGCCCACCCGGAAACATTTCATTGATAACAGCCTTTCCCGCCAGGAACCACGCCGGGTCTCGAACCCGAGTCCCCGGACGACGGCAACATTGTGTAAATTGCAGTGGTTGTGCTCGAATATTTGTACTCATCTGTCAGGAAAAGTAACAAACTATTATCTAAACCTGCAACGTTTTACTTTGTCCCATCAAATATACTTATGGTGTCTGCTAATTATTATGATAACCAAAATTAATTTAAATGTTGTTAACTCAGTAACTATCGAAAACCAGAAACGATTTATTTTGGAAAACTAGGTCACTTAGTATGTAAAATAAATTTAAAACTATGCTTCTCAATTTATTGTGTTCTCAAAGTTATTTTTAAAAAAAGTCTTACAAGAAAAAGCAAACGCAATTGTAGCTCTCCGCGCGAAAGCTATCTCACAGTTGATGACACAGGAGCCAGTCTAGCCCTTATCGTTCTCCTGTTTCCGTACCTAAAACGTGCCATTTAGTGTGGATTTACATTTACATTTAACTAAACATGGAGCTTGTTATGTTATATTTGCTGCTTTAACTTCATGTCAGTCGTTTAGGAAACACCTGACTACCAACGTTAATGGCATTTAAAAAATGCTTGTGTTGTGTTGCTTTATATTTTAATACACCTTTAATCGATTATTTATTACAAATGTAAATACAATTTGCATTGTACTTCCACTTTAGAATGCATATTATAACCTTTAAAACCTCATATGTATTATATGATTTATTTAATGTAAGTGTGAAGTTCTTTTTCCATGATAATTGATTGTATTAGGTGACGAAAAACAAAATTAAGTTAAAATTATTACTATTATTACTATTCGATTGTCAGCATTCATACTGTACAAACAATGCAGAACATATAACTTACAATGTTAAACTTTCCATTTAAGCAACTTTTGCACTTTTTTGGAGTAATAGCAACTTATACCATAGAATAAACGGTTTTTATTATTTCCCGCTCTCCGTTATGTATCACTTTACCGCGCCTCTGCGAGCTGCCACCTTCGCCTTCCATTTTCAGATATACACTGAGGGGCGATATTTTCCTAACAGCCACTACACGGCTTTCGGCTACGTGGCGCCTGCTTACCCCCTCTTCTTTCTCCGGTCCCGCTGTCACCGCACCACCGCGCTGAGAGACGCCAAGATAACTGCCGGGCACAGTAGTTTAGGTGGTGGAAATCGGGCCCCTAACTATTAGCAGAACTTACTGTCCCAAAAAGGGAAAAATAAAATGGATGCCGTGGAGGTATACGAAGTGAAGCAGTTGCTTCGTTTTTCGGCACTGTACAGCATTCCTTCCCCTCCTTTCCCCTCCTCTCTTCACCCTTCCCCATCCAGTTCCGACCTCCCTCTCCAACTTCCCCTTCCTACCCCCCCCCCTCTTGTCCTTCCCAACCACCTCTCCAGCGCTCTCTGTCGGAATGTTTACCTGGCCCATATATAGCCCAGCCCCTAGCATACTCCTTGCAGTCGTTCGGTCTCTGGACTCGAAGGCTGTCACTGCAGTGGTGGCTCTGCGTTCCGGTATGTACTCGGCTGTGAAACTTAACGTTTGTATTTAGGTATTGTTCTTGCTTGCGCGTTGTGACCGCGCCTTAATTTTTTTCTTGCTGCCCTGTTAAATGTAATCGCCACTAATGTTTGGACCCTTCAGGTCATTTGATTTGGGTTTGTCTTGCTCACGCCGAGTATTGCCTGTAGCATGTTGTAACATTACTGCGGCTGTATATGGGCATGCCACGATGGCATTGGACACTTCTTGTCAAGCCGCATTATAAGTTCTCTCTTGATTTTGCCTTCAGTTTTTTCGCCTGGCGGCCCATATTACTTTCTCTGCTACTTTACAGCGCTTTGCCACAATGTCCGCTTTACTCTTGCTTACCTTGTTGTATTTGTGTGTATGATTGTATTTATTTCGCCGTCCCGTGGGAGCGCTTTAGGATTTGCCCCAATGATATTATAATCTGTTTTATAAACTGGAAACTTTTATAAACTTATATAAACTTGCATTTTGCTCTAGAGGTATTGTATAATGAATAAAATTCTATTTTTCGTATTTCTATTTTTGGTATTTTTTAAAGCTTTATATTTTTTGCTTTGAACCAGCTTCCCACTGTTGTTGGGTTTTAATGTAAAAAACCCCCTGCTTCTTCATTTATATTAGCTGTAGTCAACTGGACTTGTTTCCAATCGGCTTCAACTTCTACGCTACTCTGCTCCGGCAGTGGTTTTTGCTGTGCCTTTTGATTTTATTTTTCATGACCATGAGCGGCATGGGAGTCAGTTGGATTTACAGACTTCAAAGCGACGAGCTGATTCGTTATCTTGAGGAGAACCAGCTTCCTGCCGCGGTGAGCGATACCGTGGTCGACATGTGCGCCCAGCTCGTTCAGTTCATACGCGAGGTCAGTGACATCTCGTCTGGTGTTCCGACGGCGAGCCCACACTGGAAGTAAGTCCGGCTCCTGATGATTCCTTTTCCCAAAAATTGTTTTTTTCTGTTCTTAAATCCCTTCCTGTTTTGAGTAGTGGTAAGCCCAGGCCTATTTTAGAATATTTTTTTTACAGGTTGAGCGCCTCGCTAAATTGAACCTTTATGAAGGCTCTGCTTAGTACGTGTACTGGCGTGTATGTGTCTAGGTTAACAGAGGCTATTGTACAGAAGGTAGATTTCCATACATTTAAGATGTCGGTACTTCTTGCTGTGTGTTCGCCGCGTGTCATGGACGTGTGTAAGCGCGATTTGATTTTCAGGTTTCAGCGTCCTAATGAGTCAGTCACTCATTATATTGATGAAGTTGTCACCTATGCCGATGTTTTGGAGAATGACATAGCTGAGTTAGTACAGCTTATTTTAGGCAACTTTGTGCCTCATGTGCTTACCTACTGTGGTATGTTAGCCCCACCTACCACCTTTGATGCCTTGCGTGCTTGGGGTAGTGAGGTAGAGGCCCGGTTATTAGCGGTGTCTAAATAGGAGGCTGAGTTCTCGCCTCCCTCCAGGTCTGCGTCCGTGTCGCGTGTTCGTGACAGGGGATTTCACAGCTTAGAGGTTACCTCAGACTTTTGTGGTAGTGACGTGCACGATGTTGACTCTAGTTTTTTACGCACGTATGGGGATAATAGTTTTCAGCATTCTTCTTTTTCACCACGCTTTCATGACAGCTCACGTGTGCGGCATTCGCCACCACATAGGTTCGACAGCAGCACGGCTTGTGTTATTCCTCCCGGTGGCCGTCAGTCTGTCCCGCCTCTTGAGACTACGCAGCCGTGTGGACGTTTGGGTGGCGCGGCTAGTGTATTTCCTCCCGGTGGCCGTCAGTCCGCCCCGCCTCTTAAGACTATGCAGCAGCATGGGCGTTTGACTGGGGTCGTTGTTGTCAGTTCCGCGCAGCAATTACAGGGTGTTCCAACATACACTCGCGCTCTTTGCGCAAATTGTTGTGTGTTTGGACATGTGACTGAGGACTGTGATCAGGCACGCATTGATGTTAATGCTCGTAGATGTTTTTCTTGTAAGGAATTGGGTCATTACCAAAGTAATTGTCTGGGAAATGGCCATTGACAGGAAGGAAAAGAGCCTCTAGCTCTGTTTTTCTAAATTTTTTGCCTGTGTGTATTCACGAGCGTTATATTTCGGCCTTAGTTGATACCAGTGCTAAGTACTTGGCTATTAGTGAGACATTTCTTCAGAATTTAATTGAAACATTTCCTAAGTTTTCTTTTCATGTATTTTCTGAAAATCATATTAATATTTGTGTGGCGAATGGCGAGTGCCTTCGCGCGAATAATTTCGTGGTTATTCATTTCAAGATTAAGCATTTTTCCTGGAATTGGAAGTTTATTGTCGTTCCTGGTCTTCACCTAATTTTATTTTGGGTTTAGATTTTTTGAGCAAGACACGCTGTGTTCTGGATGTGGGCCAGCATGAGCACCGGTTTGACTTTGCTCCTTCTGTGAAATTTCCCTTAAGATCTCAGCCTAGTAATTCCGTTATTTTTGAGTGTCGTGATGGCGATAGCATTGCTCAAAGGCACACTACTGCTGACTTAGTTCACACTTTTTCTGACATCATCACCTCTAAATTAGGAAACTGTGACATTTTGCCCTATAAGTTCTACTTAAAGGATGAAGTTCCCGTCCGCGCTAAATATCTCAAAGTTTCCCCCCTTAAACTTCAGGCCATGCGTGACATAGTGGATAAGCTCTTAGCCGCTGGTGTAATTTCTCCTTCTACATCTGATTTTTGCACTCATACCTTTTTAGTGCGTAAAAAAGACAGTGTGAGCTGGTGTATGGTATACAACTATATTCCTTTGAACCATAAAATTGCTAAGGACGGTGTTTATCCGCTCCCCACTTTTGAGTGTGCCCTTCAACATCTAGGTAAGGCCAGATATTTTTGTGTTATTGACTTAAATCAATGTTTTCACCAGTGCCCTATAGATCCCAGTTGCCGCAAATATACTGCATTTTCAACTCCTTTTGGCCATTTTGAATTTAATCGTGTGCCTATGGGTGTTAGTTTTGGCAATCAGGCTATGAGCCAGATCCTCGATCAAGTCTTATCTGATCTCAAGTATGATTATGTGTTTAATTATGTCGATGACATCATTGTTTATAGCAACACCTTTGAGGATTATATTATTCACCTGACTGAAGTCCTTTCTCGTTTACGAGGGGCTAATCTCACTGTTAACCCCAAGAAGGTTACATTAGGAAAAACTTCTGTTAAATTCTTGGGTTATGTTATTTCATAGTGAACCCTCCTCATAGATCCTGATAAGATTGCCCCTATCATCCCGTTTCCTAGGCCTGTAAATTTAAAGGGAGTCCCACATTTTGTGGGTATGTTATGTTATTTCTCCAGGTTTATTAATAATTTTGCCACTTTATCTGCGCCCTTAAATGTTTTATGTAAGAAGGATTCAGTTTTTGAGTGGGGTCCCGAACGAGAGAAATCTTTTTAAGGCACTGAAGTATTGTATGGCTTCACCCCCAGTTCTCATTCTACCCGATTTTAGTAAACGGTTTGCCGTTTTGGTTGACGCCTCGCACAAAGCACTTTGAGTAGTCCTAGGACACCTAGAGGAAGGTCGGATTAGGCCCATTGCCTATGCTAGTCGCTCGCTATCGGAGTCTAAGCAGCGATTAGGTGTCTACGAGAAGGAGGCCTTGGCTTGCCTATTCGGCCTAGAAAAATTCGAAATTTATCTCGATGCTCGGGAGTTTGACTTATTTACCGATAACCGAGCCCTTAGTTGGCTCTTTAATCATCCTCATCAGCTGGGTAAGCTAGGTCGTTGGATTTTGAGGTTATCACGATTTCAGTTCGTCATTCATCATATTCAGGGTAAAGAAAATGTTATTGCCGACTCTCTGTCGCGCATGTTTTGCACCGATGAATTTGAGCCCTTGGAACCCCGCTCATGTGATGCTACTAAATTTATCACTGCTTTTAAATCTTTTCCTGAATCATTCTTTAATATCAAGGTATGTCAGACTCAGGATCCCCTCTGCCAGCAGGTACTTAGAGATCTTCATGATAAGAAGGCAGTCCCCTATGTTGAGGAGACTGGTATGCAGGGCTGTAACTAGGGGGGGGGGGGGGGCAAGCGGGGCATACGCCCCGGGCGCAAAGCTGTGGGGGCGCCGAAATCGCTTGCAATGTAATTCCTACTACAACTGGTAACTAGTAAAAAGTTTTTAACTTGCATGCCAGGAATGTCTAATCTGATTTACAATATAATGTCTCATCATATTTATTTTAAAATACTCTGAGAAAAATGTTAAGTTCATCATTAACATAAAAAATTGTAAAGGGAGAAGTTAGAAAGTTTTAATGCGTCCTCTATACGAATACAGTACAATGTTGTCAGAGAGGGTGGTACCACTGGCTGCGAGGAAGAGCATCCTCTATTTGCTATGATGATATTGTCACGCGGTAAAATTTTACGTGTAGGGTTTTTTGAACTTGGCTTTGCGCATGTAGTGCTTTGTGAGCCCGCGTGAGTTCCTGACACTTGTTTGCGACACTCGGGCATTGACTTTTGTTTTCCTGGCACGGTAGATTGCTAGCGCTCTCTGTTTTTCTGGGACGGTGGCGTGATTCGCCGCCCGAGGGCCTGGCCAGCTGCGCGGGCGGTTGCGTCATCCTGTCCTGGAATCTCCGGGAGTGTTGGCCGCCCTGGTTGGTTTCGCTGTGTTGCTGTTTCTCGCGCAGGCGCGCGCATGACGCGCTGGTGTTTTGGCGCTACCAGGTGGCAGAAGTGCGAGTCTGGCATGACCGGTGGAGGGGGGGGATAGCGTCGGTTGGCGGAATGGCGGTTGTGTTTGTGAAATCGCGGCCGGGATTTTTGTTTTCGCGTGGAGTGTTCTCGACCTGATGACGATGTGAAGTGAATTTAATAAAGGGGGCCACCCTGGGTGCGCCCGGGGTGGTTCTTCTCGGAGAGGTGTTGGAGGTCTGTCGGAGCCCCGGCCGGGCGGGTAGCTGCGTGCTGCCGTTCGAAGGTGTTGTAAGTAATGGCGAACTCGTAATTTTCTTTCACCTCTTGTAACATCTGTGGGCGTATTTCAAACTTGTGTTAGGATGACTTAACGTTTTAATTATTTCCAGGAGTGCAGGCAGTATGAAGTATTCAGTAATGTAAAATTTCTTTCGTTAATTTTAGCTTAAGGATGGGTCGAGGTGTGCGTTAAGAATAATCATGTTATTTTAAAAAAAAGTAATACTCGTTCTAAGAAGAGGATAAATTATTGTTTATTTATTTAAAAGGAGTATTTTATTTTTTTTGTTACCAGAGTATTTTGACATTATTGACTTTATTTATTTATTTAATTAGTTAATTATTTACTTTTGTGTTGGTCATAGTATACCGGAAATAAAACCTGTAACGATGTGAGATAAATAATACTTTTTTTTTCTTTCAGTCAACACCCTACACCCCCTGTCCTAAGGAGGTCAGACAATCCCTGTACCAGCTCTACTGCTACCACCCCCCCCCCCCCAGCCCCCCCCCCTAATGTTTATTCTGAAATCTTAAGATGTTATTCTATTATTTTTTTATATTTTGAGTGACATTCGTGTAGTTCTTGACGGAGACCGAGGGCCCTTGCGACAATATCATCAAAATCTTGGCTGCAAAAAGGTCTCGCAAGTTGAATTTGAATCTTTAAAAAACATTTATGATGACAATTTAATGAACAAGTCTAGTGATTATATGTACTACTTTATGGACATAGTGGGTTCATACATGGAAGTTACAGTAGCACAGAAACTGTTACATGTAGGTACTGAAAATGATTAAATAGCACCATTTTTCCGTGGGAGGGCCTCCGGACCCCCCGCTTTATTGGTGTGGTATGTGCAAAAAAAGAGGGGGGGGGGGGCGCATGAATCCATTTATGCCCCGGGTGCCAGAGACTCTAGTTGCGGCCCTGCTGGTATGTTGTATTTTACAGGAACTTCTGGCAGAGCCCGAAAGGCTGTTGTTCCAGCTGTCTTGAGGCCTATGGTGTTAACCTATTTTCATGCATCTCTCTTAGGTGGTCATCTGGGAATAGGTAAAACTTTTCGCAGAAATTCAGCGCACCTGTTCTGGCCCGAGCTCCATGATGATGTTCGGAAGTTTGTTCGATCTTGTCTCGATTGCCAGATTTCTAAGCCGCCTCATAATTCTAAGGTGGGTCTGTATGCTGCTGATCCTCCTGTAGCCCCCTGGCATGTCTTACATATTGATATTTTTGGTCCTCTTACATGTTCTAAGAAGGGTAATGTATGTTTACTTGTTGTTTTGGATATTTTTACAAAATTTGTCATTTTATTACCTCTTAGAAACATGAAGGCTGCTACTATCGTTGAGGTGCTTAAGGAACAGGTTTTCAAGTTGTTTGGTCCTCCATGTATAATCGTTTCTGACAATGCTCCGTATTTTCAGTCTATTATCAATAAGAATTTTCTCTTTGAATGGGCCGTTAAGCCTATCTATAGTTCAGCATATTTTCCGCAGGGCAACATGGTAGAGCAGCAAAATAAGGTTCTCAAAGGCATCCTGGTTTATTTCTATCGGTATGATCAGACTCTTTGGGATTCAGACATTGAGTATATCAATGTCGGACTTAATTCTGATCTTCATTCTGCTACCGGTTTTCCACCCTCGATCCCGTTCCTAGGCCATGAGCTTACTGTTCCTTTACTGAACCAGTGGGGTTTGGCGTCCCTCGACACCAGCCTGGACGCCCAGGCATTGGAACGTGTACTCGACATGGTTTCCTGTAATATTCAAAAGACCCATAAGGCCATTTCTGACAATTATAATAAAGCTAGAGCTCCTCATGGTTTTAAGATTGCGGATTTAGTCTTATGCAGGGTGTTTAAATTGCCTAAGTTGGATGATCAGTTAAATGTGAAATTACTTCCTCCTTATGAGGGACCTTATTGTGTAGACAAGTTATTGGGTGTCAACATCCTTTTGTTAAGGTGCTGTAGGCGCAAGATTAAATTCCGAAAGGCTCATGTAACCCAGGTGAAACCTTTAGTTAAATAGATTTTTATGGGTTTGTTGTAAGCTTTTTTACCTTTCATATAAGATTAGCCTATTGGCCTGTTGTTAAGTGTTTGTGTTCCTAGGAACTTGTGTTTGGAGGTTGTGTTTTGTTGGGTTTGTGCACGGTGTTGCGGCTCTTTTTCTTTTTTTAGTTTGGCTCACCATCCTTTTTCCCTGTTACCCTTGCTTGCTGTGCCCGACTTCGGCCAGCGATCTTCAGCTTCACCTCGCCGAGAGACGTCTATGTGGGGCTTTCCGTTCGTCGCCTCCTCCCTACTGGTGGTACCTGCCTATGAGAGCCCATCATGCTACCTTGAGCTTGCCTGGTGGCTTCCTGGTTGCGTGAAGGCTCGATGCTGTTTCGCCGTTTCTGGGTCTTCGAGAGCGGCCATGTACACTCCGGCTGAGTGCCTCTCGCACCGCCATGAGTCCATTGCTACCCCTAGCCCTTGCTTTGCGGGTCTTTGATATCGTAGCTGACCCCTTCGTCAGCCTGCCAAGGCACTGCGACTTGGTGCTCCCTGCTGGAGTCTCCTCCCATGCCTGGGTGGTTGCGACTCGTGGGGCCACCCTGTTCAGAGCCCTTGTTCTGGGCTGATCACCGACTTCATCTCTGGACCTCTTCCTCCGTATTAGCCGTTGGCTGTCGTCTACCACTGTTCGGAAGAATTGTTCTTCAGCGTTCGTCAACCTGCATAACGTCTAACTACGTTCGAAGCCATCTTGTTGATCGCTGCGGCGATCCTGAAGCTTGCTGTTCGATGCTGTCTCCAGTCTCCGATTTTAACGTTATGAACTTTCTTCATTGTCCGGATATTCTGGCTCCCAGGGCAGGGACACTTTAGGGAGGGGGGGTTGAAGCAATTGCTTGGTTTTTGGTACTGTAAAGCATTCCTTCCCCTCCTTTCCCCTCTTCTCACCACCCTTTCCTTTCCAGCTCCAACCTCCCTCTCCAGCTTCCCATTCCTACCCCCCTTCTTACTCCCTTCCCAACCACCTCACCAGCGCTCTCTGTCGGAGTGTTTACCCGGCCCATATATAGCCCAGCCCCTAGCGTACTCATTGCAGTCGTTCGGTCTCTGGACTCGAAGACTGTCACTGCGGCGGTGGCTCTGCGTTCCGATATGTACTCGGCTGTGAAACTTAACGTCTGTATTTAGGTATTGTTCTTGCTTGCGCGTTGTGACCACGCCTTAATTTTTTTCTTGCTGCCGTGTTAAATGTAATCGCCACCAATGTTTGGACCCTTCAGGCCATTTGATTTGGGTTTGTCTTGCTCACTCCGAGTACTGCCTGTAGCATGTTGTAACATTTCTGCGGCTGTAGATGGGCATGCCACGATGGCATTGGACACTTCTTGTCAAGCCACATTATAAGTTCTCTCTTGATTTTGCCTTCAGTTTTTTCGCCTAGAGGCCCATATTACTTTCTCGGCTACTTTACAGCGCTTTGCCACCATGTCCGCTTTACTCTTGCTTACCTTGTTGTATTTGTGTGTATGATTGTATTTATTTCGCCGTCCCGTGGGAGCGCTTTAGGATTTGCCCCAATGATAATTATAATCTGTTTCATAAACTGTAAACTTTTATAAACTTTTATAAACTTGTATTTTGCTCTAGAGGTATTGTATTATGAAAAAAAATTCTCTTTTTGGTATTTCTATTTCTATTTTTATTTTTGGTATTTTTATAAAGCTTTATATTTTTTGCTTTGCACCAGCTTCCCACTGTTGTTTGGTTTTAACGTAACCCCCCCCCCCCCCCTGCACACTATCTATGTTAGCTGTAGTCGACTAGACTTGTCTCCAATCGGCTTCAGAAAACTAGCCAAAGATGTAAATTTTATTTTTGATATAAATATTATTGCTGAAGTTGTGGAACATCTGCCACGACCGCGGGTATTTCAACGTATGCCTGATTTTTATGTAGAACTGGATGAAACTTATTTCTTTATGAGATTTCGAATGAAGACATGTGTTGTTCA
This sequence comes from Bacillus rossius redtenbacheri, assembly GCF_032445375.1. Classification (NCBI taxonomy): domain Eukaryota; kingdom Metazoa; phylum Arthropoda; class Insecta; order Phasmatodea; family Bacillidae; genus Bacillus; species Bacillus rossius. The sequence continues at coordinate 38,730,149 of NC_086341.1, read as the reverse complement.
TGAGGTTTTGCTAAACATTGAACACTTTTTGGAATTCACTTCCGACAGGTAATGACTTATGATTTTTAGTTGAAATATATATAAGTTGTTCAATTTTGTTTTATGGACTTTTTGTTATTTACTGTTAAAAATTCTGTCCGAACATATGTTTACTTTGAGGTTAGTTATCCCTATTAACAATTAATCTAATGTCCAGCACAGTATAAAATTCCTGAGAATTTGATATGTAAATTAAGCACTACACTTTTCAAGATAATATTAATCCTATCCGTCCTTTTTTAACATTTCACATACTAGGTGAATATTACAATCTAGAAATTGTAAATTTTACATCAATTATGGCCAATGTTAGGGAACTAAACATTTATTATGATTGTAACTCATAATAATGCGTGGATTGTTCTACATCCTTGTCGTCGCTCCGCTCGCCCTCCCTCGTTCTTCGATGCCCGGTTGCTCAGTTGTACTAGGTAGAGTGGGGTTCGGCCAGTGTGGCCAAGGAGAGACAAGCTAAGATGTACAATTATTCTCCACCAGTCTGCGACGAACACCCGATTTATTGATACAATACCCTGTACATGGGGCTGTCCCAGCCCTGCCTGCGACAGTCTAGTTTGTGCGCGGCGACATGAGGGTTCTTCCCCTGATCGGATACTCCGCGTTACGTTCTGGCTAATCTGCACCGTACTATGTCCGATAGTTCAGAGACACCCGGAAAGGTGGCACAACACTAACAAACTATGCCACAAGCTATTGTACATAGACATAAATGCCCCGCAAGATATTATATACACCGTAGAAGCTACTAATCCTCGCCACATAAAAGAACAAATTGTAATTCGGATACTGACTCCTAGCTGCCACTATGCCTGCATCGCGATGCACATACTCCTGGTTGGCTCACAGCTCAGCGACCGTCTCGAGGCACGACTCCTCTCGTGACGCGACCGCTCCTCGTGCCTGCCTGGCAACGACTATCTCCCCTCCGCGCTGTGGCGAGGCGCGCGATAGCTCATCCCTTACCCTTCCCCGCATCCCGCGTTGCCCCTAATGTGTCACAGACGGGTGTGACGTAGTCGCCCAGTGAAAATGATAAGAACAACACATAAGCACTTCAGATGATAGAATTAAATATTTACAATAAAATAATGTTAATAAATATTTACAATGATTTGTTCTGCTGTAACACAGCATCCATTCTTTACGTATTTAACTGTTGATTCACCTGGCGCGCGAATCTCTCTTGCCCCCCTGCCCTAGCCGCACTGCACTATTCAGTGCACACACAACACAGGGCAGGAGAAGACATTGACGTGGCATAGTGAGCTGTGAGAGCTAGGTTGACACTTGGGTCAACATCAAATGCCCTTCCCCCCCGCCCCCAACCCACCCAAGAGACCGTTATGCTCGCCAATGTCTCTCATTTATTCACATGCCACTGCACTGGGGGATAAGGGAAACAATTGTGCCCCCTCATTAGGGAGGGGTGTAGTATGGTTCTACGCGAAGTAGGGTTGCCAGTGCTGTATGCTAATGTATGCCATGTCCCCTTGCCATGACACCGACATTTGGTAGCACTCGTAATCCCCCAAGTACGCGGGGGCTCTCCTTGTCCGTGCAGGGCGGGAGCCCGTCATCGGCTCTGCTCCAGCTGGTGGGAAAGGGGTAGCCATGGGGGTGGAGGTGAAAATTTTGCCAGTCTCCTGGCTCGGGGAGGCGGGAACCTCTCGCTGTACGGGGTTGCCGGCTCATCCGTCTCTAATTCCTGTATCTCCTCCCAGTGTTCCCCCTTGTTCGAACAGCATGTTCGCCTCGCATTCCATCGCCTTTGCTGTGGGTAGTGTCTCTCCTCCGTCTCCTCCCCCCTCAGAGTCAGGTTCAGGTACTGTCATAGAGAATGTTGCATCTGTCAGACTCATGTCCAATGGCCAGTGTGGGACCCATGTCTCCTCTCTCGTCTCCTCTTCCTCAGAGTCAGGTTCTGTAACTGTCACAGAGAATTTAGCATCTGCTAGAATCATGTCCAAAGGCCAGAGTGGGGCCCCTGTCTCCCCCTCTGTGTCGTCCCCCTCAGAGACTGGTGTGGTGACGAACCCGGGGACCTTCAAGTCCGTCCCCGCGGCATCTGTGCTCTCGCACGTCGTGCCCTTGTTAGTTTCATCCCGCTCTCTTGTGTCAAATTCCGTGCACACCACAAGCGCTGTCTGTCCCCTCATCACGTCTGTCCTGCTCGTGGCTTGTGGGGCCAGGTTCCGGAGTGACTCTCTCTCCTTCGTGCCCATAGGGACTTGCTCCCCCACATCAGGGCTTTGTCCATGTCCCCCGTCCTGGTCTGGGGGCTTGTCTCTCTGTGTCACATTGTTCCGGTCTGGCACGTTGTTCCGGCGTGATTGCGCCGCGCCAGGTTCCCTCAGTTGGGTGGTGCCTGATTGGAGTGGTAGGGGGAGAAGTGGTCTGTCCCGCTCCTGTGTTTGGTGCCCGGGGCAGTGGTGTCTCCCTGGCGACCATATGCAGGTCGTCCCAGTGTATTTTTGCCAGTCGGCCACTTTATGTCTGTACCAGGTAGGACGTGGGCCCCGCCTGGCGGATGACTCGTTGAGGTCCTTGCCATTTGGGGGCCATTCCGGCATGAAATTTCTTGGCCTGTGAGGACAGTGGGTGTTGGCGGACATACACCAGGTCCCCTGGACATAGTATGTTTGGGGGCCTGCTAGACTGGTTTGCCCTGGCCTGCTCCCTGACAGCTTTCAGCTTCTTCCGAAGCTCCTCTCCCCACTCTCCTTCCGTTGCTGCCGATGCCACCCGGCACTCTCCCAGGAGGGCCAAATTCTGCCCCTGCACCAGCTCCGCGGGAGAGTACCCCGTGACAGTACTGGTTCGTCGTCGTAGACAGTAGAGTAAGTTCGGAATGTGTATGTCCCATTTGCTGTGGTCGTCACCCAACTGGAGGCGAAGCAGTGCTTTGATTTCTTGATTTCACCTCTCGGTCGGGTTCGCCCTGGGGTGGTATGTGGGGGTAGTGTGGTGCTTCACACCCCACTTCCCACATGCCGCCTTCCACCTGTGACCTCGAAACTGACATCCGTTGTCACTGAGTAGTACCTCCGGATACCCAAAATGAGGGAACACTTCCCATTCCAGCAATGACACCAAGGTGCCGGACCTAACGTTTGAGGTGGGGTAAGCCTCCACCCACCTGGTAAACAAGTCTGTCACCACTACTAAAAAACATTTCCCTCTGGATGTCCTGGGGTAAGGACCCATTATATCCAAGGCAATAGTCTTGAAGGCTTTCTGGGGCCCGTGGTGGCGCTGGGGCTCTGCCCCCTCCGTCCTCACCTTCCGCTGTTGCCAGGTGTGGCACTGCCTGACGTAGTTCCTGACATCGCCTGTCACTCCGGGCCAATAGAACATCTGTCTCAAGGCCTCCAGATTCTGCTCGGCCCAGGGATGTCCTGCGAGTGTGTAGTCGTGGAAAAAACGTAAAACCTCAATCCGCACCCCCACTGGTACCTGGGTACACCACATTTCCATGTTGCCTGGCACCCGGGTCTGTAGCACCCCTTCCAGACAGCGCTGGAATGGCGTGATGCGCTCGCCACACTCCGCCACTGCTGCCTGCGTATCTGCTTCACCCAGCTGAGCCTGACACACTGTCTGAAAGAGAGCATTCAGTGTGTCAGCGGGGCTCGGTTTGGGCGCGGGGTCTGGCTGTGTCACTGTCAAGAGGGTAGCTGGCTCGGGGACCTCCTCGTCTGCCAGCAGGTGGACCTGTGGAGGCACCAGGTCCTCCCAGCTCCCCTCGTCTTCGTACTCTGTGTGTGGGTCGTTGTGGCTTTCCCCGGCACATGCTCTTCGTGAAAGTCATAGTTTTGCAATGACATGGTCCACTTGGTGAACTTTGACTTTCTCCCCTGCATTGTGTCGAGCCACTTTAGGCACTGACTGTCCATGCGTAATGTGAAGGATCTCCCCTCCAGATGGTGCCGGTAGTGACCTACTGCTCACACCATGGCCAAGCACTCCTGTTTATTTACATCATACTTGCATGCAGCTGGGCCGAATTTTGTGCTCTCGTATTTAATGACCTGTCACTCGCCATCGGGTCCCAGCTGATACTGGATGGCCCCCATACCGACCTGACTTGCGTCTGTCTGCAAGTACACAGGTCCGTCTGGTCGCATTCGGGCCAGCGTATGACACTCCCTGAACAGGCGCTTGACCGTGTTCAGAGTGTGGTCGGCCTCCGCTGTCCAGCGGAACTTAGTCTTGGGCAATAGCAAGTCTGTCATAGGGGCTGTGACTGAGGCAAAGTCTGGAATGAAAGTCCTTAACCAGTTAAGCAGTACTAGCAGCCGCTGCAGCTGCTTCCTTGTTTGGGGGGCCTGTTTCACGGTGATCAGGTCAATATGCTCCGGGAGAGGCCTGCACCCCTCCGCGTTGGTCAGGTGTCCCAAGAACTGGAGCTCCGTCGCCCCCTGATGGCACTTGCGCAGCGCACAGGTCAGCCCGTGTCTCGCTAGTAGGGTTACCAACTATTTCACCCTGACCATAAGGGATACTGAACCCCACCTAATAGAGCGGGGGTCCGGGGGCACTCCCCCGGAAAAATTTGACTTTCTAGATACAAATTGGTGCTATTTTAGCAGTTTTTGTATCTGAAAATAAATTATGCACCTGGTTGAAATATTAATATTTTTTTTTTGTATTGGCTTAATAATTTTTTGAGAGATGAATTTAATATATAAAGATATGATAATAAAGATAACTTTATCCGTTTTCAACTCAACACAATATCAACATAAACATAACAGACTAAGCGCGGACGAGTGATGCCACCTGTCGGCGTCAACATGAACTATTTGGTGGCCAGTGAACTGCGGAGTAAACGGAGCCTCGCAATGTCGCAATACATATAACAGGTAGTGTGGCACAGGCGGGAAAATACTTTTTCAATTTTATGCAGGTGTGTGAATTGAACTTTAAACAAGATACGGGAAATATCACATCCCGTCCTGCCTACTACGGGATAATTCTTTTAGTCACAGAATATGGGAAATCCCGTACAATACGGGACGGTTGGCAACCCTACTCGCTAGCCACTCGAGGACCATGGCTAAGTGACATGCATGGTCCTCCCATGTTCGTAACCAGATGATCACGTCGTCCAGGTAGGCCATGACAAACTTGCCAACGAACCCGTCCAGGACGCGGACCATCATAGCCTGGAATGTCGCAGGGGCATCTATCAGCCTGAACAGCATGACGCAGAACTGGAACCTGCAGGCATCGGGGGCAGTGAAAGCTGTCTTTGGGAAGTCTGCTGGGCGGAGAGGCACTGGTCAATATCAAGACTTTAAGTCGAGGGATGAAAAGATGGTGGCATCGCCAAGACCCGCCACAGCGTCTGTGATATTTATTAACGGGTGTGGTGCCGGGGTGTCCAGTGAGGACAAATACTACCTACCATCCCTGATCCATCATTGAAAATGTTTGGCGTTACATCAAGAGCCAGCCCAATAGTTCTACTGAGTATGAGAGGACCAGGCCAGATTAAAGCATGACAGCTTTTGTAGTTAAGGGCATTGCAAAATCATTAATTGTGGCACAGATTTACTTACCCAGTTTGGAGTGGTAATTAATTTTCGTTTATGGACCATCACAACAAACGATTCCTCAAGCCGATCTATCTGACAGATAAATGAAAAGTAGGTGGAAAACTAATAGGCCTAATGGAGAACTGCGAATTGACCCGCCCTATTATACACAACCAGTTATGTGTGTTGTGGGTTCTCGACACATTTTGCACCTAAACATGACCCCTAGTTGCTCAGCACCATTCGGGTTCACTTCAATTGCTTATCTCGTGGCATCAGATCCAGATGCATTCGTTAACCCTGGGGTCTACACCATCCTTTGACATCATTGCAGTAAGTTTTTACTAATCTCTTTTCATTGGTTCTGTGGCAGACCCCAACCAGCCTGACCGGCCACATGTTGTTGCATAAATAATTTTTTGCTCTTGTAGCCTGGATATGAGGTATGGACAAGACTTCATGTATGTGGACTTAGCAGCGAGGCTCTATGGTTTAGTATGCACAGGGCCAACTATGGGTGAAATGTGTAACCAAACTTTATTGAAAGTCAGTAACCTGGGATTTTGTGGATGGCCATGTACCACACCCTAGTGATATGACCCCTACAGGTGCCCTCCACCTGGACATTATACCAGAGATAATATTGAACTTATTCCAGGCAAGCACCAGACACACAGTCCCCAGTGTTATATTTGTGTAACTGTTATTGTTTTTGTGCAACCTAATTAGGACCTGTTGTTGTCCTGCTGGAGTCAGTGATACGATTGATGGAGTTGGTGATTGGTTGACATTGCTGAGGATGCCAACTATCCTACATTGACGATCCTGCAGGATAGCTCGCAGTCAGAGGGAGACTCGGCTCGGGTCATATTGTCCCCACATGGCAGGCAGGAATTAGTTAATGACTAAACAGAGGCACCCCCTGCTGTTGCAGCCACCAGGGATGCTGGGTTGATGGCAGTTTGATGAACACAATCAGATACTACTAAATCTGCTAGAATAGTTTTAGTCCGTGCGATCACTAGTACATGGCACTATCTGGTGCATGACCTGCCCTCCGCCCGAACCGGGGTTTGACAGGGCAGCTTGTTAAATGTATGTATGCAGCATAGTAGCAGGACGATACTGGTTCTACCATTGACGTCGACCCAGGTGTCGACCCAGCTCTCACAGCCCATTATGCCGCGCCAACGCCTTCTCCTGCCCAGTGTTGCGTGTGCACCGATGTGCAGTGCGGCTAGGGCAGGGGGGAGATTCGCGCGCTAGGGAAAGTTTAATGTAAAATGCATAAGAAACATTCTTATTTGTAAAGGAATTATTTTATTATTTGAAGGGTCGTGTTTTCTGTATTGTAATAGCTTATTATATTGTTTGACATGTTATGTAGAATAAGTTCTCACGTGTTCACCGGGCGCCAAAGCCGTGGCTTCCGCTTGTGACCAATAAGTGTGTTCCACGGGCTCGCGAGGAGGGGTGGAACGCGGGCGCTGGGTCGCGCGAGGCGGGGAGGGAGTGAGTCGGCAGCTGGACTCAGGAGGCAACAGACGTGTCTACAAGAGCGCTCCGAGACGGTGAGAACGGGCGCAGTGTCTCGCTGCAGTTCATGCCTTGCCGAGAGGAAGTGATTCCTCTGTCACAGTCGTATGGTCATTTAGGCGAGTGTGTCATTGTGTCATTCAGTCGCGGCGTGCAGTCAGTCACTTCTCTTGCGTGCGTGTTTTCTCCGGTAGTTTACGAGTCGCGGAGTTCCTTTGCGGACTGGATTTTCGCCATCGTTTGCACGGTAATTTTCGGGTCCTCCCGGGCACTGTGTTGTCGGGTCAGTCGTTCAGCTTAGGGTGCGAGTCATAAATAGTTCAAGTCTTAGCGACACGGGTCTTGCTCCTCACGAACGAGACATCACGTATTTTTACCATACAGTAACAGTGCGCGGAACCGGGCTTCGCCCTACAGGATCAGTCACAGGCGGGAATGCGGCAGCCCCTTGTAAAGGGTTTGATTTACCGTATATAAAGAACCTGGAAACTGTCTTTGAGTGTGTCAATTGCTATCCTGGTGACTAAGTCCCTTGGCCACGCGGCCCGAACCCCTCTCTACCGAACACTGAGTAGCCGGCAAAATACCATCATTCAGGGGCTAGTCGGCCAGGCGACGACACCATCCATAGGGGCGCACAGCCGTAATCACGACATTTATAATGCATGTGCTCCTGGTCCACCACATTCACTAGATGAGGGAAGTTATATGTACAAACATAGCATAACTAAAAAAAAAAAAACAGGGAATTAGTTGCTGTAACATACATTTACAAGTAGCGGCATAATCACATAGAACTGCGAACATAACTAAACACTAAAAAATAAAAAAACATGTGGGCACACGGAGGTCATTACAGTGGCTCACTACCCGGAAGTACATAGACACTAAATACATACTGATACCCTAACATACTGGCAGCAACAACCCTTGCATGGTACAAAAATGATGTACAATACAGAATAACTATTGCCATATATTCCTAAATTAATTGAAAGCTACATGGATGCTAAGAGAGCAGGCCGCAAAGTCCTTGGGCTGTCTTAATAAAACTAGAATATTACCATGCATCGCCTTACATGACAGCCCTGTGTGGTCGAAATAGCAAAGTCGTCTGATTTAAAATGTTCATGGCTTAAATTCTGGGGCATAAACCGCACCCCGACTAAACAAAAATTACATAATACAAAGGAAAATCCCTACGAGGGTACATACAATTACATATGAATCTGTTGGTGAGTTCAGGCCGACATGAACCCAATTGAAAATGATTTGTAAAAAATGTACTCTATTAATGAGATTAAAACAGGAGACAATGGTTGTAGGGCTCCAAGGAGTGACACATGCAGCTAAGGTGTGATGATGAACTACCAATTCCTGGTTCGCAGAGTGCCAAACAGGGCAGCTTCGTTCGCAAACATGCTGTGTACAGTGGGTTAGGTCAAGCCATGTTTTGGACGTACCGTAGTGACGCGAATGCAATAAAGTTGTTGCATTTTGTTACATTGATTTTTGTAATAAAATAATGTCTAGCATTAATTGATTGATATATTCAATCTGTGCTTAACTGAAGGTGTTTTCCCAGACAGACTTAAATGGACAAAAATAATTCCTGTATATAAAAAAGGTGCAATAACTGATATGAACAATTACAGACCAATAGCACTTCTATCATCTTTTTCAAAAATATTTGAAAAAATTATCTCAAAACAACTTATATTATATCTAGATAAAAATATAATTATATCTTAGAGTCAATTTGGGTTCCAAAAAGGGAAATCTACAGAACAAGCAGTTTACAAATTCATAGGAAATATTTTAAAAGCTATTGATAAGAAAAACCATATTATGGGCATATTTGCAGATATTTCCAAAGCATTTGACTGTGTGGACCACTATTTACTATTAAAAAAACTTGAGAGTTATGGCATAAAAGATAAACATTTAAAATTATTTAAATCATATCTATAATATCGGAAACAAGTAACATTAATATGTCAATGTGATGATAAAGGTACATATGCAAATGCTATATCAAAACCTATGACTATTTTAATAGGAGCAGGTACCGCAAGGCTCGATCTTAGGTCCCATATTATTTATAATTTTTATAAATGACCTTCCTACATCAGTAATAAATGGAAACGCTATCATGTTTGCAGATGACACAAATATATTGGCAATAGCAGAAAATAAAAAATAACTAATAACTAAAGTAAATTCTATACTAGAGGAAGCAAATAATTGGTTTATAAAAAATAAACTAGTACTAAATTTATCAAAATCCACTATATTACAATTTACAAGAGTAAATAGTCTAGCCAGTAAACATGATTTTGCTACTGTAAATGGTAAACAAATTAACATGACTGACCATATTAAATTTTTAGGGCTAAAGATAGATAAAAATTTAAATTGGCATATACATATAAATGCCATATACAAAAAATTGTGTTCAATGTGCTATGTTATACATACTATCAAAAAAATCTGCTCTTTAGAAGTTGTAATGGCATTATACTGACGCCGTCCCCGCTACCTCTGACTATTTAGACGTGATTTTGTTCGTGTTCGTGATCTCAGGGAAGGTTCGGCCTTGTGGCTAGAGGTAGGGGTTAACGCAGTAGGGCCCCCCGAGCTGTTATGGCCACTCGGGACGCCTGAAGAATAACACAAAGTGTAGTTGGTGAATTTAATACAGCACAGCCCAATACATGGTGCTGCCCGTTCTGGCCGTAACGGTTTGCCCGACGCGACTAGTCACATGGGCAGCTCACTTCCTCAGTGGCGGCTCACGATTTTAATGCGCGTGAGGGGCGGACTTGTACACGTGATGCGAAAGTTACAAAATACACTCTGACATGGCACACAATATCTTGACGAACAATACACTACACTATTACCTAGCTCTTAGTAAACTGGGCTAGCAGCACGTAGGCCCGTGTCTCCGGCGACTCTACGTGGTGTCTAGGTGTGTCCCAGGGACTGACTCGTTATAAAGTTCGATGGCACGCGTTGGTTGGGGCGTGAAGCGCCGACGTAAATTCACATAAACTCCCCACAGTACTTACGTATGACGTAGAACACTCATCTCGGAGCACTAATTTAATTAAGTTAAGTACCTCATGGTAAAATTAGGCCGACCGCGGAACTGTACGTGAAAGGTTGAAAAGAAATTACACTGTTGAAAACTACATGTCGGCGAAAGCAAAAGTTGAAGGTTCCGCGTTGCGCCTAGGCTGCCGGCCTGGTTGAGCTCTCGAAGGACACTCACGGTGTCGCCGCGCGCGACCCCCCTCCCCCGCCAGCCCTCCCGCGGAAACGTGTGAATTTCGCGGGAAACTGAACCGGCCAGGTTCGGGACAAATCGCACAGTGAAACATGATTTTGCAAAGACTGAATTATTAATTAATGAAAAATAATGTTAAATAAAAACCTGTGGAAAACATAATAAAAATAATTTGTTGTAGTGCGGCGGAGGGATATGCCACACCCGGCCGGATCCTTCCACCGGCGTAGCACTCGTTGCATGGCGTTCGCCTCGTCGCACGCACTACACTTTGCTGCGCGCACGAGCGCGTTCGGTGCACACGTTTTTACGAGACGTTGATGAGGCTGACGCCGCCGTCAGTGCTCCCTCTGAGAGCACAGGCCGTTATGTGTCCTCAACACCTGATAAGTGCCGCGCCCCGAACGCGCCCGCGCGCGCAACGTAGTGCAGTGCCCCGAACGGCGTGACGTCAGTCACGGCCTCCTACGTGTGCAAAGCGCCCGGCCGGGTGTGGCACTGCGCAAGGGTATTGTTTCTCAAGCATTTCATAATATAAACAAAAACTAAGAAATCTAAACCATTCAATAATTAATGTTAATTAAATGATCATATGTTAAAAGGGTATAATTCACAAAACTGGCCGAAGTCACCTTCCCGCGCTCCGCAGTTTTCCCGCGGAATTTTCCCCCTCCCTGGCCCCGGCGGCCAGGGAGGTTAGTCAGTCGCCATCCAGCACTCGCCCGGGCCGGCAGCCCACGCACGGGGAGCCTTCAATTTTTGCACCAACGCCATATAACTGCAATAGGTAAATATAGTCCAAACGTTTTATATCAGCTCCCCGGTCGGCCCAAATCGGCCGTTAGCAGTCACGCGCGGTCTTTTAATAACATGTGTATCCCATCAGGGATTTTTATATTTTACGTTTGCAATTAGGTGACCCGTCGTGGCACCTGCGCCTCACGCTTTCACGTCCCACCACGGGACATAGTTCTTTGCCCACGCAGGGCGGCACTGCGCCGAACGCGACCAAAACTTTCGGACGAGTATTCACCTGGGACGTGCCACGGCCACGTGTGTGATATCGCTTCAGATTCCACCGTGTCCGTACCCAGCTTAACGTGGCCATCGCCACCCCGCGGACTATCCGCTCATGCATATTCTCCTGTGCGGGACTAATCGCAGTAATTCAGTGTAACGTGTTTTAATAAGTGGCTTATTCTCCTGTGCGGGACTAATCGCAGTAACTTAGTGTAACGTGTTTTAATAAGCCAATCATTCTCTTGTGCGGACTAACCACAGTAATTTAGTGTCATGTGTTCCCTTAATTAAGTCGTGGGAACGTTCGTCCTCACTCGTCACGCCACGTCCGTATACTCTCGCAGTGACCCTAGCAGGTCCAGGTGCGCGGAGCTTAGGTCGACGGTGAAGCGGCCAGTCACTTGAACGTGTGACCTGTAGAGTGTACTCCGTAATAAATCACCAAAGGAACTCGTGTGTTTCATTAATAAGGCGTCCTGGGAGGCCATAACAGCCCGGGGAGTCCTTTGTCGCCGCATCCCTGCCTACCGCCACGAGGCCAGGAACCCCCCCTTGAGATTCAAAATTAACTTACCAGCTTAAATTTACGTAAATTCAGATTAGGCAACGGGGACGGCGTCAAGGCATAGCTGTCTATGCGACAGAGGAGCATTGGCGGTCGGCGTCAATACTTTGCAAATGTACAGTCTATATTAACATATGGAATTATTTTTTGGGGAAACGCATCACTGTTCAAAAAAGTGTTTAAAATTCAAAAAAAGATAGTTAGAATAATAAATGGTAAGACACAAAGGACTCACTGCAAACCATTGTTTAAACAATTAAATTATATGACTTTTCCTTGCCTGTACATTTTTCATACTATACTTTACACAATGCATAACTCCACAGTAATATCAAATGGTAATATACACAGTTATCAAACTAGAAATAGATGTGATTTACATTTAATCACACATAGAACAAAACTATTTTCACAAGGACCCTACTACAGTAGTATCAAACTAATTAATAAATTACCAACTGAAATTAAGGAAATTGTCCATTTAAATAGGTTTAAACAAGAACTAAAGAAATATTTGGTAAAAAAATCCTTTTATTCAGTTGAAGAATACAATTTTTTTTTTCCTAGCCTAAGTTAATTCTAAGTGTGTAGGGGAGGGTCCAGGTTAGGGGAGGACCTAAGTGTGTCTCAGGCCGAAGCCTATAAACTCTACCATGCGGGTTTTTAACCATGCAGGACAAGGGCGCGTGCATCATGTGCTTATTGGGGTTTACTGGCCAGCCATGGCTGCAATTGGCGCCATGACTGACGCCCCATTGGTCGCCTAGCTTAAAAGCTAGCTAAGTGTGACCCAGGTAAAACCTGCATAGACACAGGGAAAACCCTGGGCCGGTTCATGCGGGGATCAATTAACATGCATTAAGCAAGCAGGTAACTACTGGACAAGAGGAAGAAGGGTCCAGGTAAGAAGAGTTGGAGGGGCTGAAAAATCAACCTTGGTGGAGTTGGGTGCTTGGGCCTTGCGGCCCGCATTTAAAGTTGGGAGCTCCTGGGTTATTATTAGCCAGGGGCGCATGCGCCCCCAGGGGCGGGCGACTTCACATCAGCCCAGCCACAGCTGCCCAGGCAGCCACAGTTAAGAAAGAAGTGGGCAGACGAGCCAGTAAACCGGCTCGAACTGCTGGCTCTCGGAGCGAAAGGCAGCCTGACATTGCGCCATCTTCATCTTCCTTCTTCCAGTCAACAGCCAACGACCTTTCAAGCCAGGGTGGGGGTAAGTCGTTCAGGCGAATGAAGTATCTTGCGAGTCGGACCCTCTTGCCCCCCAAATTCCCGGGTCGGTTGAAGGTCGCGTCGCCCAGGCTACCACTGGCTCCAACAGGGCCCCAACTTAAAGGCGCCGCCATCTCTTCCTTCAGAATTCCGATGCTGTTCAGTTCCGTTGCGCGCGCGGCAGTCCACAGCTCCGCAAGTTCCAGCCCGCAGTTCGTCTACACTTCGCATCCAGGGCACATCGAGCTCCCCTGCGGGCCTTCGCCGACGAAGCTGCTTTCTGCCGCGCGCCGAGCTACATTCAGGCTACCTTTCACCCCGACAGCCGTGATAACGACTCCACAGGCCGGCCATTGGTCCGCGGACTGCTATTGGTTATTCACAGCCACCCCAGCGAGATTGCAACTCTCGGGCTGGGCTCCCGTATCCGCCACCCGCGGGACGCGGTCGGTAGCAGTTGGCGCTGCTAGGCCGCCCCCAGCACGCACACAAAACCAACACGCACTGCCAGCCTTCGGTTACCCAATAGGGCGCAGGGAACTCCCAGCCAACAGCCCACGAGAGAGATGCGCACGCCCCGAGAGACGACTGCCGACTGAAGAATACCTTAGGGTATAAGCATATTAATATGTTGGTTTTTGTATTTCAGCAAGTATGGTGGTTAGGATGTATCAGCAACCTAAATAATATTGCCAAGACTATGGCTGTATCCGAATACATAGGGATGCGTCCTTAGCACACACATCCCTACATCCCTTAGCAAATGCAGCCACAATGTAGAGGACGCATTTCTAATGGATGGATAGTATCCGAATACTTTTACTGCTAGCACCACCTGTTTATTCTCAGTCGTACTAATGTTTACGCAGCCATTTTGTGTAGGGATATCTACGAATATTCAGCAAAACGTAAATAATAAATACCTACCATTTAAAAAATGATGTAACGTGTATGTTATACATTTTAGCGATCCAATTAAAATACATTTTATAAATTGTAATCTTTAAAAATACTTATGAGTTTTGAATTATCCTTTAAGTTTAAATTCGTATTTTTATTATATTTATTAACGTCTTAATTTGTTTCTGTTTAAGTTATCACTTTCGCTTATAATGTTTTAAACAAATCTTATGCTGAAAATCTGAAGTAATATTATACACAAACAAAATAAAACCCGATTCCGAAGCTAATGGATGTAGGGACGCGTTAGTGGATGCGAGTGTCGCATCCCTAGAAATCTCGAATTAGTGGATGCGTGAAGGGATGCATCGGCATCCCTTGTGAGAATTCGGATTCAACACAAAGATGGCCGCGTCCACTACGATGCACTTTTAGTGGATCCCTTAGCTAAGGGATCCATTAGGCCAGTATTCGGATACAGCCAAAGATTGTAGTATCCAGGAGTGTGGTTATGTTTTGTATTTAAGATTTGTGTTTGTCTATATGTTTTAATTTTTTGTTTGTATTTTGTATATTGACAACTCCCTTCTAGTATGTACTGGAGAAAACAGGATGAGGCAACCAAATAAATAAATAAATAAATAAATAATGGAAAACACAAATGCAAGTACTTTTACTGTAATAGTCGATTGCCACCCTGGCAGCAATCGACCATTCAGAGGTGTCGGCCATTCCATGGTTGCGAAGCATCTGCTAGAATTTTTGAAACCAGTTTCTAGCTTCGCACATGATGCCATTTATTAAAATAGCCCAATTTCTGTTCCTTAATTGGGATTAGGTTTGGACATGGCCTAGAATATGGCCCGTGAGTTATGTTACTGTTGTATCCCAATAATGTAGTGCTTATTCGCTACTTTATCTTTTGGAACACATAAGAGATAAATATTAAGCCTTTGTATACAATTTAAAACCAAAAGTACTGTAGGGTTTAACATAATTATATATAATATTGCAATTTCAAATTCGCAAACGAAAGACTTGATTACATGAAAACAAATGAATTGATCACACTAATCTCCTCAACCTGTGGTGAGGCTAAAATGGTAAATGTGAAAAAATAGTAAATATGTTTATTATACAAGAAATTTTAAAAGTTTATTACATAACAAGTTTCACTATTTAAATTGTATATATTTAAAGGTAGAAGTGAATTATATTTTTACAATACGTTTTTCAAACCGTATTTAGATTGAAGAGATTGGTAGTATAGTATATGTTTTGACCGGAGTCGTTTGTTACTTCACAGTTCACAACTGAACAACTGTCGATGTTTGCGTCAAATGCCGTACCGGCTTGCCGAAATTGTAGGATTTATGTAACTGTAATGCGTGTTAGGAAAATATTCTGCTAGTAGATTTTGAGTGCGGTGTTCTCATTTTTCTGATGTATTCAATTTAAACCAAAGTAATTAACATTGATTGTTTAGTTCAGAGGAATTTTATAGTGTTTACTAGATTACCTACCGCTTTATTACCTAAGTCTAATAGAAACGTGCAGTTTAATTCATATTTGTTTCGAGTAAACATATCGTGGTTTAGGAATAGCAATGTTCGAATGGGCCTATAGTGGCGTAGACTCATCCGTTCCAGGAAATGGGGGGGTCGAATGCGCCTCATTTCTGTCTGCTCGCAGGCGTATAGTGGAGACTGTAGTAGTTGTTATTTTTGCGCTAGTCCTGATATCGTGGGGCTTCAAGAGCCTATCCATTCCTAAGGATGATTTTTATCAGCCTAAACGACGGGGGAACTTAGTGCTGGTTCTCGTGTGCATCATTTGGGGCATAGAGATTGGTTTCAAGTTGGCCTCCCAAACTGTGATCTATTTGTTGAATCCTTGCCATGTCACCACTGCAGTGCAGGTGAGACATTTTTGCAGCATGGTCTGATTTTAAATTGCATTGTCTCCTAGCTCTTATTTTTTGATGTGTAAACGGTAGACTGTATTTGGTAGGAGTTATTGAAAAATATAACTGAAGTCTATGAAAAGATGACAGATTCACGTGTAGCAATGTAAACCCATTTATAAAAAAAAAAACTGGTACCTACATACCAAAAGTATTGGAGTGCCAAATGAAACTTTACTATAGTAAAACTACCCTGGAATAATTTTGGCAAACTAAAAAGTAGTCATAATAAAAGTTATCTCAAGTTTAAAAAGCTTTAGTAAATTAACATTATACTATTGATAATACATAATCCCTTTGCTAAACTTAAATTGTCCCGATAGCTTAGTGTTAGAATGAGCGTTTGTTAATTAAAAAATATTTGGCCCAAATCTCGGCACTGGGAATTTTTTTTTACTTTTTTTTTTAACATAATGCAGGGTTTGTCCGTAAAGTAATAATACTGGCCACTCCACGGTGCTCCAATCGTACGGAGGGCGGTCCCCAGCGGGGGTATTTGTGGTGGGGGGTCTAAACTAAGCGATGAACCTGGTGGCATTCACGTTCTAGTTTTGACACAGTGAGGATCACGTGTGGCGCACAAGCTGTGTTTGAGTTTTGCCACGGCAGAAAACGTTCAAAATGGAGCATTCGCTGTTGCAGCGATACACAATTAAATTTCACTTTCGGCTGGGCAAAACTGCTCCCTATACATTTGCTTTGGTTAAGGAGGCTTACAAAGATGACTCCCTGTCAAGGGCCCAGTATTTCCTGTGAGTTCAAGAATGGACGGGAGACAGTTGAAGACATGGAGCAATCTGGATGCCCTTCAACGAGTGGTTTGGACGAAAATGTGGCCAAAGTAAAAAAAAATCTCCTGGACTCCGATTGTTGTTTTAGCGTAAGATTAATCGCCAAAGACCAAAACTTGAGTAAAACAACAGTCTACAAAATTATTTCAGAAAATTTTATCATGCGGAAGGTTTGTGCGAAATTGGTGCCAAAAGTGTCGTGAACAAAAACAAGTTGATGTTTTCCGTGAGATGTTGGAGCATTTGGAAAGTGAACCGGACTTTCCAGAAAACGTAGTAACAGGTGATGAATCATGGGTGTTCCAGTACAACCCCGGAACCAAGCGCCAAAGTTCGGAGTGGGACACCTCAAACTCCCTACGACCCAAGAAAGCGAGAATTGTGAAGTCCAAGGTAAAGACAATGTTCTTTGTCATTTTTGACAAGTGTGGGATGGTTTGTCAAAGAATTTGTACCTCCGGGACAAACAGTCAACGCCGATTTTCTACAAAGAAGTCCTTGCGCGCCTGCTCAGTTGTCAAATGGAAATGACTGGAGTTGGCAGATTGCTGGATGCTCTACCACGACAATGCTCCAGCCTACACCGCCTTTGTTGTGAGTGCCTTACCTGGCCCGGATAAAGGTTGCAACCTTGCCGTAGCCACCGTGCAACCCGGATGTCAGCCCGCAAAATTTTTTCCTGTTCCCAAAACTCGAGAGCATAATGAAAGGTCATAGTTTCGAAGATGTTCCCGCCATCGAATGGGCTGTCACAGTGTCTCGGAAAGAGATTATGACAGCTTACTTCCAGGGAGTCTTTGTAGTGTGGGAATCGTGTTGGCAACAGTGTATCGACACCCATGGAAACTATTTTGAAGAATTCTAACAATATGTACCGATCGGATCAATAAACTCTTTTTACGAGACCTAGTCTCAGTATTTTATGGACAAACCGTGTAGCCTATATTATATTATAATAATAGTATTGAATCGGCTTAATAAGTTTGTTTGTAGGAAGTATTTACAGACTGATTTCAGTCATTTAAGCAAAAAGAAATAAACAAACATATAGACATAATTAGTTTTATAAAATGTGTTTGAAAATGTTTCAGGTTAATATTTCAGGTTAGTAGAAGTATAACTTAATGTGTGTGAAAAATTCATAGTATTAACTGTTTCATGAATTTTAACAAGTATTTTAACAAAATTCTTTGTCGTAAATCAAATCCAAAGCCGGGATCTCTTGGACTTTTCAAACTTTCAGTTTGAAAAATACATGAAAGATAGTAGCATGTTCGTAATGCTTTACAGAATAAACAAAATGTTAAAAAACTTTGACACCATGTTCATCGAATCACAATTTTCTTGGCTAATAAATAAAGGTATTTTTGAAGTTGTATTATGTTTTCTTATAACTTTATTTTATTAACATTACTGAATTATACAAATTGTCTTTTAAGCAAATATATAATTAAAATTATTTATATATATATATATTTATAATATAATAAAATGTATATTCATTTAATTTTTTTATCTTATTGCTCTAATATATTTTATAACATAGTTCAGTCCATTGGATTATTTTATACGTAAAATAAAATAAATAATGTTCATTAGGAAATGATTAGGTATTCATGAATTCACATAGGTATTATAAAATAGTCCTTATAATAGTACGTAACTATCCTTAAATACTTAATTTTATAATTTATTGTCATTTAATGTATGCATAAACTTTATGGTATTAAATGATTAATGAATTTTGACCAGATGGGCAGTATTTTACCAAGTTCTTTTCGCTTTTATGGGAGCAGTATCATTACATAGTTTAACCTTGTATTCTGAAAATGAATGATTTAATAGTTGACGTAGCTTCTCCGGTAGCGAATTCTACCAGCGGGTGCGGAATTACATGTGATTTACGTCCAGAAATTCAGTTGAAAACACAATTTACGTGTATTTATTTATCACGCTCGGCATTATTTTAAAGAATTCTACTTTAAATTTCATGTCTGAGTTTCGTATTAAAAGTTTATTTGAAACAATGGAACACATGAATTTATTTGCTTGTTACGGATGTTAGATTTTCACACATCACTGGCGAGTACTGGAAGAAATGCTCATTGTAGAATATGAAGAAACACTACCATGGTGTGATTTATGTAAAATTTCTACTTGCGTTTTGCTTCATAGTGGCGAGACCTCGAAACCATATCCATTAACTCAAAAGTTAAAATTGTAATTCTGTAGCAGAGTAAATTTCCCTTAAAAAATTTAATAAATGTTTTCAATTGTTCTCTAAAAGTGCATAGTACTTCCTTTAAAGTTTACCATTTTAGTGAGTGGTTAGGTCATCTACGTTATAAATACCGTTCAATCTTGAGAATATTGGTTTCGGTTCAGTTAACTACATTTAAAATGTGTACTTAAAATTGTATTTTAAAAATAATGTACGTTAAATTGTGCCAGTGTTTCAGAAAAAAGATGTAAGAACTACAGTATGTATAAGGGGTATCACTCTGATGTGCCAATGTGTCAAGGTGTATGAGAAGATCTCGGAAAAGAAGATAAGGAAGGGTATGACAAGAAAATGGCGTGAGGAGCAGCATGGGTTAAGATAAGGGAGGTCTACTATAGACTTTATTTTTGCCATTTGACAATTGATGGAGAAAAGACATGAAATTGGCAAAGATCAAGTAATGCTGTTCCTGGATGTGGAGAAAGCATTCGTCAGTGTGAAAAGACAGTGAGTTTGACAAGCTATGGGAAGAAGCTGGAACTAAAGAAGAATTATTAAGTAGAGTGATGAGTATACAAGGGAAACAGAAGCAGTGAGAGAGCAGAAAGAGTGATGACAAAGTGGTTCTGACAGGTTTAAACAGGTGGAAACCTCCAAGTATCTAGGAAGTGTATTGGAGGGAGGTAGCGAAAACAAGGAGGAAATTGTAAGGCGAAGGCAAGAAGGTGTTGCATTCTACCGGTGTGTGAGAGATTTGGTATGGAAAAGGGAGGCGCCATTAAAATGCAAACACGTGTTGTACAACTACTATGTGCCCATATTCACATATGGAGCAGAGACTTGGACTGTTGACAAGAGATATGCTGGGAAGATCAGAGCAATAGGAATGAAGTTAATGAGGAGTACGTTGGGGTTTACGAGGCGGGACAAAATCAGGAACGAGATGGTACAAGCAAGAGCAGGAGTACATGAGTTGAATGAGATCATTGAAAAAAGCAAGAATGAGATGGTATGGACATGTGCAGAAAATGGGAAAAGAAATGCTGCCTAGGAAAATGATGGAATTGAAGTACACAGGAAGAAGACCCCCAAGGAAGACCAAGAAGGAGGTGGGAAGAGCAGATAGTTAAAGGAGTGCAGGAGAGAGGATAAGATTGGATTAAAGTGAAGGATGAGGAATGGTAGAGGAACAGATGAAGGAGGCATTTTACTTTACTGACCCGGCCACACGCTGGAAGCAGGTGATGATGATGACTTTAATTTGTGCACTGTTGATTAGGTTGTGTTAGCTTAATATGGCAGTAATAGGTAATAAAGTTTTTTAAGGGTGCCGTGGAAAATTGGCAAGTAAAAAATCCAGATATTCTCTTTTAATGCTTGACATTTTTATAATGATTCTGCAAAAGAACATTGCAATATATCCAGTACTTAACAGTTTTAACATATAAAATGCTGTAGAATCCTGTGTAGGTATAATTTCAGGTTAGCTTCCTAACAAATATTGATAAAACTTGTCGTGGCCTCGTCTCTGGTGAAGATGTGGAGACGGGGTGGACGTCGCTCGGTCGTTCAGTTGTTGTGTTGTTTGCCCGGCGCCAGCTCTTGGGTAGAGCAGCCTCACACTCTGAGGCAGGAGTGGACCGTTCGGCCCAGTGCAGCTGACCGAGGATGTGCTGACAAGGAGTAGCTAGCAGGAAGATTGGGAGTAGAAGAGAGGGATGCCCGCGGTCTCACGAAGAGTCGCTAGCGGAAAGGTTGGAAGTTGGAGAGAGGGATGCCCGCGGTCTCACGAAGAGTCGCTAGCAGAGGATTGCCCGCGGTCTCACGAAGAGTCGCTAGCGGAAAGGTTGGAAGTTGGAGAGAGGGATGCCCGCGGTCTCACGAAGAGTCGCTAGCAGAGGATTGCCCGCGGTCTCACGAAGAGTCGCTAGCGGAAAGGTTGGAAGTTGGAGAGAGGGATGCCCGCGGTCTCACGAAGAGTCGCTAGCGGAAAGGTTGGAAGTTGGAGAGAGGGATGCCCGCGGTCTCACGAAGAGTCGCTAGCGGATGGGTGGGTAGAGAGAGTTAGAATGAGAGAGAGAAGGAAGCCCGCGGTCTCACGAAGAGTCGCTAGCGGAAAGGTTGGAAGTTGGAGAGAGGGATGCCCGCGGTCTCACGAAGAGTCGCTAGCGGATGGGTGGGTAGAGAGAGGTAGAATGAGAGAGAGAAGGAAGCCCGCGGTCTCACTAAGAGTCGCTAGCGGAAAGGTTGGAAGTTGGAGAGAGGGATGCCCGCGGTCTCACGAAGAGTCGCTAGCGGATGGGTGGGTAGAGAGAGTTAGAATGAGAGAGAGAAGGAAGCCCGCGGTCTCACGAAGAGTCGCTAGCGGATGGGTGGGTAGAGAGAGGTAGAATGAGAGAGAGAAGGAAGCCCGCGGTCTCACGAAGAGTCGCTAGCGGAAAGGTTGGAAGTTGGAGAGAGGGATGCCCGCGGTCTCACGAAGAGTCGCTAGCGGATGGGTGGGTAGAGAGAGTTAGAATGAGAGAGAGAAGGAAGCCCGCGGTCTCACGAAGAGTCGCTAGCGGAAAGGTTGGAAGTTGGAGAGAGGGATGCCCGCGGTCTCACGAAGAGTCGCTAGCGGATGGGTGGGTAGAGAGAGGTAGAATGAGAGAGAGAAGGAAGCCCGCGGTCTCACGAAGAGTCGCTAGCGGAAAGGTTGGAAGTTGGAGAGAGGGATGCCCGTGGTCTCACGAAGAGTCGCTAGCATGGTGACGAGTGGGGGCATTACCAGGGCCATGGCTGGAGTGTTGCGCCGCGGACAGGATTGTGACCCGGGTTTTTTGTTTAATAAAGAGGAGGTACGACGTCAAACTTGTAACAGCTACATTAATTTGGAATAAATTTTGTTATTTTGTGTTAAATACATTTTATTAATGTTTATGATGTAAACATATAAAACCTTTATTTTTACAAGAATCTGTGGTGCATACAAAAATCTAACCCCGTAAGGTAAATTCTTAAATCGCAGCTTTTCCCTGAATAAAATAATAAAACCCTGAAAATGGTGTTTTTTAGTACTACAGATGTTCCTTGTTTGACCCTGAAAATAGCATTGATAAATTTACACTGGTTTCTTAGATATTACAGTTTATAGGTTAATTACAATGCCTGTACATTTACACGGCTTCCTCTATTTTTAAAATTGCATTGCCAATCCAGTGATTTCCCATGTATAAGAACGTGTAAATTTTGTATTTTTGGATTTTGTGATGCAATAGAAGGTTAATAAATATTTTAAAAATCGGTTGTCCCTACTGTGCATCTAAACCCAAATATCAACCCTTGGCAAATTTTTTTTTTTTGCAGTGTGGAGGTGCAGAGTGCTGAATTGTTATGTGCTATAGAGTGTAGTATGAGCTAACTGTTTTCACTAAAGTATTTCAATTCATACATGGAGACCTGATTCACGACAGTTTTTCTGAGGCCGCGTTCGTAAATGTTCGGTTTTATTTCTTCTCAGTTTTTTCTCTGTGTACCTAAAACCAACACTTTGAAGATTTTAATTGTTGATTACATTCACAGGGAATTTGTTAGAAGTTTTATGTTGATTGGTTAAAACATTGGTAATTTCTTAGGAAAGCTACATTTCTGAATCTTAAAAAAAATACAAATTGTTAGTAGTAACTTCATTAAAAATACTTAAAAATATTGTGGACGGTTCGTTATGTTAGCTGCTTTTATAAAAGTCTAAAGTAGTTAGGTTAGTATACGTAGATTTTTTTTATAGTATTTATATTGTAGCAATCTTAACCTAACCAACCATTCACAAGATTTCACAATATATATTTTTAACTAACATAACCTAATCAACCATCCACACTATTTTTAAGTATATTTAATGTAGCTCGATGATTCTCTTTATTTCTCTGTCACTTCAGTCTATGAAAGACAATATCAACAGCTATCCCACACATTTAAATCCTATAATATGTGCTACTGAAGTTGCACGAGTGAGCTGCAAACTTCTCTGAAATTCGGAATGGACTGGTGTGAATCTTCGATTTCCCAAGTTGCTACACTAAAGCACAATGGCGACTACCGCACACTTGCACAGGCTGCCTAGTGTAATCAGTACAAAGTAATTTTCTAAAACCAGTAGAAATTGGGAAATGTTGATTTAAAGGTAAATAGAGGAGAGGAACTTTTAGTAGTGAAAAATACCATTTTAGGAATTTTATTTTATTTACTGAAAAGCCATGATGTTAGAATTTTACCGCCAGAAAATCTAAATTGATGAAATGAAACAATCACCAAAACTAAAAAAAAAGTAGATTTAATATATGTATAACTCATATTCACAGCAATTTAACCACTCTCAGCATCAACATTTAAAGTGACATCTTGTTAAAATATTCAACATGATGATCATACCCTTCCATGAACATGCTACAGATAAGTTATTCTGTCTAGGGTAACAAAATAATACAATAACAGCTTTGCCATTTAACAATTCAATTATAGTTTATATCTAAAAAATTAGACTTCGTGCTAAAAAAATTCTTATGTGAAAGGAAAATCATAATAGTTAATTAATTTACTAGCTATGGTACCTGGCTTCGCACGAGCCAATTAAGTTTTAGTATACATTATTGGTTAAATAAATAATAGGATACTTGAGAGAATCGTAGTATTGATATCTGTCGGCGATCCTGGTGAGTGTATTGTCGTGGGCGCGCAGTATGTTATTGCGCCTGGTGGTGACTCCGCTACCACGACTGCAATCTCGTTGGTGTTCTGGGCATTGTAGAGCCTCGCGTACTGTCCGCGCTGCGCAAAGTCTGCATGTATGACCACTTTGCAACTGTCATCGGTCATGTTCTCGAGAGCAGTTTTAAAAGTAGGCCTAGTTCCATTGTAATTTTTTTTTTTTAAGATTCAGAAATGTAACTTTTCTAAGAAACTACCAATGTTTTAACCAATCGAAATAAAACTCTAACAAATACCCTATGAATGGAATCTTTTCAAATCCTCTACGTGTTGGTTTTAGGTACACGGATAAAAAACTGAGAAGAAACAAAACCGAACATGCACGAACGCGGCCTCAGAATGAATTGTCGTGAATCAGGTCTCCGTGTATGGATTGAAATACTTTAGTCAATAGAAGTATTATATAAATAATTGTCTTGAAGCACACACTGTATTTTTTGCACAGTATTCCTTTTCAACCCCCTGAATAGTTTGACAACATCTATCTGTTTTGGCTTCCTCGTGGCTGGCCAATTGAGGTTGATAATAATGATCCTATTGTGTGGTAGACTTGCCCCCTCACAGTAAACATGGGTGAAAATCCTGGCATCGTAACAATCCTATGAAGTAATTATGAATTATATTTTCTGATCTGATTGAGGAAAATCCATGACTCATTGTCTCTGAAGAAATTAGTTTCTTGAATGGTTCTACAGGCTCTTTTAATAGAGGAATAACCTTCTTTGGCCCCTGAGCAACTCATTCCCGCCATCTTTCTCTTCCATATTAATGACCAACAAAGTTTACGTGTACTGTTTAGAGTCTTATTAATTTTTATGAGCCTGTGATGACTGGAATTTAAGATTTTGTCATAGTCGAGTGTTTCTTGAAAATATTTGTCGTTACTCGGCTCGTATCTGAGCAGATGCGATTCGGCGTGATCCACCTGTACTACTGTCTCCGAGATCCCATATTCTCTGCGTTCTGTTTATCTTGAGCATCAGACTGCGCTGGTGTCTCAGCAGCACGCTGAGGCGCAATATTCTTGGTGTGCCGTTGACGTCGTGTTTCAGCAGCACACAGACACGCAATATATTCGGCGTTATGCTGTCTCCTCTCTTGCGACTGCTTCGGAATTTCAGCAGCTCTGGCGTCCGCCTGATGCTCTACCTAACCTGCTCCATTTGCCGCAGTGCCGCTCGAGGCGGTGTTTCGAGTCATCTAACTACCTTCGTAACTCCAGCTTTGGTTGAGCTTTGCGAAACGTTTATCTTAAGCTTGCCAGTCATAATTCTGAAAAATAAATACATAAAAACCAAATCACACAAATATAATAAAATTCGTGATACAAATGTCTAAGTAGAATTGAGATACTACAGCCAAAACCTAACCAATAAAATACAAAACAAACGAAGTACAAAAAAATCTGAGGCTAAACAGAGAGCATCAGATGCTTAATAGAACAAACTATCCGTAAAGAAAAATCAACAAAGTCCAAATGAAAAAAGTTTAATTTATAAAAAGCTAAGTCGACTTGAGATACTACTGTACTGTAACTGTAGGCAGGTACTTAAATTTTTTTGGAATAAATATCTTGTTATTGCAGGATGTACACCTATTGAATATGCTAAAATATTTCTTTTGAAATTGCAATTGTTTAGAAATTTAGAAATTGTTTTGTTACAATCCCACTTCTAGAATGAAAATTATCTTAGATAATATCCCTATACCTAAGTATCTATATACTAAATTTCATGCAAATTTGTTAGTCGTTAAGGAACTGATTGGTAACACACAGATTTAGAATTTGTATTGTTAGTAGGAAGACGATTGTATTTTTGAGGACAATGTTTTCATTGGTACTGACAATTGGGTGAAACATTTAATTCCCTAGATTAGGTGAAAGGTTAATATTCTGAGTTTTGCACTCATTGAGGTTTTAAAACAAAGTGAACAGTTAGTTGCTTACTTGAATCAGCTACATCAAAAATACCATGAAAATGTCTTAAAAAAAAAAAAAAATTCCGCCCAAAATTGTGTTTTAAATTTTGACTTGATTATAGAAAATTCCACACACTAGAACGGTGTTGAAATTGGCACACACTTTATTTAGTAATTTAAAAACCATAAATTCTAATGAATGTTGTTTAATATTTTCAAATTGTTTTGTTGCAGCAATTTTAATAATTTTCAAATTGATGTTCGTCTTGTTTTTAATTACTGTTACGACACTATTTTGCTGGACTTCATCCCCTTTCGCACTACCAAGTATTTCAGGAACCAGTGTGAATATAACAATGACCTTTCCTGGGGAAAATCAAAGAATGCTTGTAGTGCTCGTATATGTAGGAAAAACAGCACTTAAAGGAAGTAAAAAACTGCCTTTTAATTTGCGCCATTCTCCTAGATATTTACCTTATACTTTAATAACTATCCATAAATATTTGTTTTTGTACGCATACTATATTATTTTTATGGTCAAGAATACTGCAGTTATTTTGTTGAATTATTTCAGGCCAATATAAATAATTTATAAGAATGAAACATTTTGGTAGGTTTGTTAGTGTGCAAAATTTTGACAAACGGGACAGGTTTTCAAAAAACTTAAAAATTACTATAATAATTACCTTAGAATGAATATAAATCCATTCGTTTTAAGTTATTGTACCTCCTATGTAAGTGTGATAACAAAATATTTGTGGAAACATTTTAACTCCAACCATTAGCTCAACTGGTGAGGAAATATGGGTTAAAGGACATAAAAACTAACTTGTAAGTACATTATTCAATCCATCAAAATTTATTGTAAACATTCTAAACATTACAAATATTTTTTGTAAATGTTTGAAACAATTTGTGATACAACCCAGCCTTAATCAAAGAGTACCTAATTGAAATTAGCTTGCAAATAAAAAAAAATAATTTTTCTTTTGGTACTCACAATATCGAAGCCCATTTGAAATTTTTATAACTCTTCTAAAATATTACCAAAATCATTTTTATGAATTTTTTTTTGTTGAGAATTGCAAACTTCAATCAAGAAGATTTATTTTATTTTTTTAATTTTATTTTTTTAATCTGAGCTTGATAGCAGTAAATGGGTATGTAATTTTCATGAGAATTTTCACTGGTGGCACAGCAAAGAACCTACCAACTTCTACCGGGCTAATATTGAGGTCATTCTTATTGAGAATATTCTAGATTTGTATGAAATTACTGAATGCTTTAAATACAATTGAACCCTGTTATAAAAATTTTCAAGGGGGCGTAAGGAAAAAAAAAAAGCAGGAAAATGTTATAAACAGGAAATATCAATTTGCACTTGTCAGCACTTGAACTTTGTTACTAGTGGACTCTATGTAAACAAATTGTTAAAACCACATATGGGTAGGTACACTGAGATCTCAAATTTTGCATAACCAAGCAAACAATTTTTCAACTTTTTGGTTATTCCAGCTTTTTTTCTTTCTGTAAACAGACACTGCCAATTTTCTGTAAAATTGTCCCATGATTCATGACTACATTTAGAGTGGGAATGCCCATTTCCAATGTCTTGGCCACTTGAAAATGTGTAATGTTGAGATTTCTACCTACGAATGTACATACGTATATCTGAAAAAAAAAAAAAACATTAGAATGGCGAGGAATGAAGGAATTTTTTTCAAGACAAGAGTGCCAGTAGATATGTAACTACCAATGTTATGTACTTTCAATATACCTAATACACAGCATTAGCCAGCACTCATGTGTAGCACTATTGTTTTTGCATACCTACTTACATTTTGTTTTTGCATACAATCCTATTTGAATAATCTTTAACATGTTAAACTTAACAGCTGGGGTAAGTGTGGGAGTAGGAAGGTTTTGAAACTTTTTTTTTTGCATTTATTGAATTTGAGAAAGCTAACTTTGAGTTGGAAATTCACCATTCATGAAATGTAATGCAGGAAGATGAGACCATTATAAATTTTTTTTATTCATCACGAGTTTTGGTTTAAACATAACATTTGAAAGCCACTTTTCTCAAGCGTGGTTCAATGGCATTTGAACATGCTGAGAACCAAAATAACTTAACGTAAAAAAAAATTACATACTTTAAAAGTAAAAAAACTTGGTTTAAACAAAAAAAAAAAAACAGTTTTTTTAAACCAGCTTTTTTTCCTTAATCTGAGCCATGTAATGTAAATTGAATGGTTGGACGAAGCCTACAGGGGCGGCTATAGGGCAGTTCAAGCCGGGCAATCGCCCAACGACCGTGCACCCATCCGGGCCCCGTGATGGTGCTTTTCATTTTTATTTATTTTAGTTTTTCCAGTGTAATGTTATAAATATGGACATTAATGGGAAAAATAATATGAAATTTTGGTTTTCCTGTAACTTAATGTGCTGGTCATATTCAATTTCAATTCATTATTTTGTATTTGAAAAACCTTTCGAAGGTTTTATTGTGTTGTAAAATGGTGTGATTATATTGAAAATTTCGATCTTAAGCATTTATAAAACTGACCCCAGGATAATTTATCAGGAAAGAATATCAAAACATGCTAATATAAATTAGCAAAACCTTCATCAAAATCTTAGTTTCAGGTTGTCTTTAAAATGTTTAAGTCATCATCATCATCACCATCACCATGAAAGTTGCAGTTCACATGTTATTTTCGTTTTTTAGATGTACGGTAACTGCCATCATGTAGTTATTTATAAAAATTTCAATGTTGTAAAGTGAATTTAAAGTATATAACATACTGTTTAAATATTGGTGTTAAAAGAATTAATTTCAAGAAACCACTATCCTTAAAATGTAGAAAAATAAAGTGTCAAACATTTTTATGAAATTGCAAAAAATTATGTGTAATTGAAATTATTTGACACATAACGTCATGACCTAATGCACTGTTACACAAAGTTCCGTATTTCTTGAAAATTGTAATATATGCTCGTGAAGGCAATGGTCCCACTTGCAAATTAACATTATACCAGATATCACTTTTTTTTTAGCCCACACATAAATTATTATGCCCTTAGGCCAAAAATTGCTTTAAATACAACTTTTTATTGAACTTGGACCCTTGGACTCTGTTAAGGATTAAAAAGGAGTAAGCATTGATGAAGGGTATGATTAAGAAAAAGGGGGATACTAAAATTCATCAGGCAATGCCTATGAAATAATCATTTGTAGATCTTATCCACCAGAACATAAGATTGAAAATCACCACAAAATTATTTTTACTAAATTCTACTTAAGCAATGCATTAAGGCAAAATGTTTTCGTTAATTTCTGAGATATCACACACAGTACTTAGAGGTTCACCATACCTTACAATTCAGTGACAATATCGAAAGCAATGCTTATGCATAGGGTAAAGGTTGATTTTTCTCTAAAATGGAACATTTTAACATACATGTGTACATATATGAAAGGAGCCCAGAGCTCTAGCTACCTAAAATCGAGGCCTGTCTATGACAGTTTTCGTAAGGACTCTGTTCACCAAACGTCTGCACTTGTAGTATCGCGCATGCTGCAACAGCAAGCAAAGACTGTCAGTGCAGCCACGTGAAGCGGCCACACATGCAGTACATGAGCGTGCCACCAAGTATGAGCAAGCAGACGGGAAATTTTTTGAAAACTTGTTGTATGCAATTGTGATCGTTCTCGTGAGCAGTTTCGAAAGAAATAATTTTACGTGGCCAGCAAGGGAAGGAGGGGGGGGGGGGGGGGGGGGGCGACGCGCGCCTGGTGGGCCCGCACGGCCACTGACGTCACACGCGCTTACCTTTGGGATTAGAGCCGCTCGGCCTAGCTACCCCCTGCACCCCGCGGCGTCATTCCTCGGCGGCCGGGGAGTTCTGCGGTCTTACTGAGGCCACCGCGTGGAGTGGCGCGGACAAGCGCCGCTATTCTGGATGCTTCGAGCGCCGGGTAAGGCCCGGGATGACGCGACACGTCACAGCCACCCCAGTCAGTTCCAGAAAGACAGCCGACGGATATAAAAGCGGCGACGCCGGCCTCCGCGGGAGTTCCAACAAGCAAGTTCGGCGCAAATGCCACGCGTGTGTGACCGAGTGGCGGGAAGGAGACTGTGTGTGGGTGTGGCTAGGTGCGTGGTAATGGGCGAACCACTGCTGAGTCTAGCTCCAGTGAGGATTGCGAACTGTGGACTTGACAGATACTTTAGTGATTCGTGAACAAACATTAAGTGTGGTGATTTAATTAGTAATGTAAATATTAGTAGCAAATAAAACAAAAAAAATAATAATTGGCTTATCCTTATGATCCCGTTTTCCCCACTTGTAATCATATTATTTAAACTTCATGCGGGTAAAGAGGGTAAATATTTGGCAGTGAAATTATTTTCCTTAGATTGGGTGCTCTGTTTGTACTGTTATTGTATTAAGAATGATGTATGAAACTGGCTGGATCTGGTTTTTATGATGATTTTAAGTTTTCCCCACTACGTTTAAGGGATTTCGCCCAATTCCATGTTATTTTCATAATCACACTTAACGTGATTTTTTTTTCAGTTGTGTAACTTTCACTATATACTCACACATACACATACAAACAGGACATCACGTACAAACAAGTTGAAAACGTAATACGTCATAAGCTTGCTTCCCAAAACTGGTATACACATGTAAAGATGCAGTTGAACCGATCATTATTTTTTTAAGTAATAAATTATTTATGATGAAACACAAGCATCTGGGTAATGTCTAATTGAATAAAGTTATAGAAAACCAGCAAATCTTGTCGCTGAAGTAAAAATATTTAATGGAAATGATTAAGGATAGCGCTGTTATTTCCCATAAATATTGGTGACGCGGAGGAATAATGTTGGTTTTTAAAATGCATGTCAAAATTATCTAAAAATTTTACTTTGTATGACTCTATAAACCACCGTTTTAACGAGAAACTAAAATAAATTGTAGCACAAAATACTTCGATGCCCGGCAGATGTGCAATACTCGGTTTGGAACAGCTGCCTGGAATCAGGGGCAACGTTTGTTAAGTAGCGTACACGCAAATTAAGGTATTTTGTAGAAAACATTTAACTAATAATCAAACTGAAACAACTTAAGACGTAAATTCCGTTTACGTTATTTCTTGCGACCAATAGTAGCCGAATAATTTTGGCAGCGGTGGAAGCCATGTTTGTTTATGTTTTAAAATACGTGAAAAATTGTTTCAAATACAAGTAAACTAGGTTTCTGTAATACTTTGTAGTGTATATTTATGATACATGTAAATTATATTTTGTTCCTGGATATTGTATTTATTTTTATTTTTCAATTAAATTAATTGTTAGTAACCGCGAGGTTCAATCTCATTAGTAGCCGGTTTTTATATTTCCGTGTCTTTGTAGAACAGATTCAGAAAAATCTGTTTTAATTTATCTAGCCTATCGATACTCATAAAATTGTGAAGATTGAGTGTACCTCAGTTTGTGTGGTATGTTTGTGTGTTTATCGAACTCTGGTAGTAAATAGCTTAGAGTTGATGGCCGTCGTTCACGTGATGCGCTGGCTACCAAGAAATCGAATTTAGCGTTGTCGGCCGTCGTTCACGTGATGCACTGGCTACCAAGAAATCGATCTTAGCGTTGTCGGCCGTCGTTCACGTGATGCGCTGGCTACCAAGAAATCGATCTTAGCGTTGTCGGCCGTCGTTCACGTGATGCGCTGGCTACTAAGAAATCGATCTTCAGTGCAAACGCACCAGTTTTCGTCGTGCCATCTTCATTGCCGTGGGTTCGACTTGATTGTACATGGTCGTACATAACACAACTCTTGCACACGAGCTTCGAGCAATGGGATCTCCAGGATCACATTGGGGCTCCGAATTACTTTGGATTTCGACTCGGTGCTTGTAAAGCTGAGTCATGCTGAATTTTTTGGATCGATGCCATGATCCTCATCACACGAGTGTGATGCGTTTGAACGAAGGAAAAAAAAAGTGAGCTAGTATTTGAGAGTACTACTCGCCAGAGATGTGTAACATTCATAGGCGGGATTTGGGGGTGGCAAGGGGGGGCACTTGCCACCCCAAAAATTTTAGAGAAAAAAAACCTTTTTTGCAGGTGTTGATAGTTACTTTTCTTTAGCGCTGGCGCACGGCGCACCTATATCATGGTAGGTACTGCCATCTATCATAGTATTGTGGATTATGCTTTCACACCATTCGATAGATAGCAGCACTGCAAAGCAGAGGTATTTTCAGGTTTTCACTGTCCAAATTGTGTCAAAATCAGTATATTATTTTGTCTAGTCTATGGAATCAGAAATCAGTGTAGGTATAATAAGTTTGTGAAGTGAGAAGTGAGTAAATCGATGTTTCGAAGTTATCTTACATTACTTGTGTATGTTTGAGCTGGGATGGTAAATAACAGAGATTTATATTTTATGTGAGATTTAAGATTATTCACATTATGTGAGTAATCTTAAATCTATATTGTATTTTTATTTTTATGCAGAATCACTGTGAGTGAATTACACTCGTTCCAAGTTCGTTGTTAGTTACAATGTCACCGATAGATAGCAACATAGCAGTAAAAATAATAAATTTCGTATACATAAAACAAAACTTCTTACAATTATTGTATTACGTCTCACGTAAAATTAATACTCAACGTAGTAAACCAACTGCTGTAAATGATTTTATGAGCTATAATTTTAGTTTAACTTCTAAAACGACTATATAAAAATAAACAATAACTTACTTAATCATGGGAGATGAGTTACGAAGTTACCCACACAGAGAACCTTTCTGTGTATGTACGCACACATAAAGGTTCTCTGTCTGTGGGTAATAATGGGATACGGGAACAGAATAAGTAAAGCTAACAGAAGTGACATTAGACAGATTTTTCATTGTAGTTTTTGTACTAGCTCTCGGGGCGTGCAGAAATTAAATGTAAACACGGCCGCCCACAAGTTCTGTAATATATCTATCCCGAAATAATTCATTTGAAAATTGTATGCGTCGTAATACTTACTTGGTAAATGTTTCCTCAAAAAACTTGAAATAAGTAAAATTTTTAGTATAACATAACATCCACATTCAGTGTAATCCATCTTTGGTGCCATGGCAACAAAGAAATAAACGAGTTCGTTAAAAACCACACCATGTCGCTTCTGTTACTTGTTTATTCTGTGACACGGGTCAAAACAGTGAATGTGAATTGCAAAAAAAAAAAAAAAAAAAAACCATTTGTGGTATGTGTCAACAGTACGTCATAACATTTATATGTAATACACATTAAAATTATTTCGGACCAGCCGGGGGGTGGGGGGGAACAAAGTGCACTATTTATCACTTTCCCTCGTATTTCCCATGTCTCGTTACTACCCCTCCTAACCCTATACAGTCGATGCGGGTGACTTTGTCCTGTGAGGATGACTTTGTGCCATTGAGCATTTTATCAAATAATATTTAATAACCATTAAACAAAAAAAAAAATTGTCCTTCACGATAGTTAAAATTTGCACAGTTGGTGCTGCAATATGACAACATTGCATACTACTCTGCATCATACATGTGTTTTCAAAATGGCTGCTATGCATGATGGTCAATATTTTCATTGTTTTTGTTAGTGTTGTGAAGTGTTGTACAAAAACATAAAAGACTTACGATTTTAAAACTGGCTCCTTTGATATTCTACCACCAGGTATGTATTTAGCCACTTCCAGAATGTTTTATCGAACTGTTTCTTCAAAATATTTTATTTTAAGGTTATGTTTCAGCAAGGGTGGCTTTGTACCACGTGGTACAAAGTCATCCACACAGGTACAAATCCACCCTGGCATTAATATTTTGGTTTAATATTCTTTTTGTGTATGTAGGTTAAATAACAAGTAGGTTATTACATTTAAGTACAGCAGATTTAATCTGTTTTCAGATATATAAATCCACAAAATGCCCAATAAATATGTGCCACACCCTGACTCAAGGGCTTACAGAAGATATTCAGATGAAAAGTTGGAAGCATGCCTTACAGACATTGCAACAGGAAAGATGTCAGAAAGGAAAGCTTCTGCACATTACAACATACCTAGGCAGACTATACGAAACAAGACCAAAGGTTTACACAGTGGCAAAATTGGCGGTCAGAAGGTTTTTTCTGATGATGAAGAAAAAGAGTTTGTCCAACATATTTCGTGTGTAGCAAATTTGGGCTTTCCAATAACTAAGACTGATTTTCGTTTCATTGTCAAGAGTTACTTGGATAAGAAAAAGAAGAATATCAAGTGCTTTAAAAACAACTATCCCGGCCGTGAGTGGTGTAACCTGTTTTTAAAACGACATGACAAGGAATTGCGTGAACGTTTTGCACACAACATCAGCAAGAAACGTGCTAATGTAACAGAGAAAATTGTAATAGACTTTTTTGATCATTTGGAACAGGAACTGGATGGAGTACCACCTGAAAATATTTTCAACTTTGATGAGACTGGCATCAATGATGATCCAAGAAAAAAGAAGGTTATCTTTTCAAGAAAAAGTAAACATCCACAGTTGGTTGTGAACAGCAGTAAAGTTAACTATTCAGTAATGTTTTGTGGTACTGCTAATGGAGAAGTGCTACCACCATATGTAGTGTATAAAGGAACTCAACCTTTGGTAACATGGACTCAAGGTGGCCCACCCGGAACCAGATATGCTGCTTCAAAGAGTGGTTGGTTTGAACAAGCCACCTTTGAAAATTGGTTTGACACTGTTCTCTACCCAGAGTTAAAAAAGAAAGATGGACAGAAAGTTATAATATGTGATAACCTTACATCACACATCAGTTTGTATGTTTTGCGGCAATGTGACAAAGTCAAAACAAAATTTATCTGCCTACCTCCCAATAGCACACATATACTACAACCTTTTGATGTTTCCTTTTTCAGTCCATTAAAAAGCCATTGGAGAAAGCTTCTTCACTCATGGAAACAAACCAAGGAAGGAAAGAAGTACACTACTGTAACAAAGCAAGCATTTCCTGAGTTGTTGCATGAGTTGCTTAAAGCAAATGCTCCAAAAGCATCAGATAATGTACGTGCTGGTTTCAGGAAAACTGGAATTTACCCCACGGATCGTCGGCAGCCCATTGGTAGCCTACCGGAGTTTGGACTAAATGACCTGAATATTTCTGATGGTGTTGGACAAGCTTTTCAAGAATACATTAAACACATCACTGAGAATTTCACATCGCCGAAGTCTACTTCACGGAAACGACTTCCAGTAGAACCTGGGAAAAGTATTAGCAGTGAGGAGGTGGCACAATATCTGGAAGAATCTGCACTGAAGAAGAAGTCCTCCAAAAGTGTGAAAGGAAAGTGTTTAAGAAAGAAATTTGCACCAAGAAAGGCAAGTCATACTCAGGACAGTTCTAGTTCAGACTCTGAAGCAGGTAACTGTGAACTCATATTTGATGATACACCTGATGAATCTGCTGAAGAGTTTGACAGCTTCACAGAACAGCCATGTTCCAGCAGTTCAATCCAAACTTTGAAAAATAAAACACAATCTAAGGGTGATCTCTACAGTGTAAATGAATTTGTTGTTGTAGACTATGAAGGGACATTTTATCCAGGGAGGATCACTGAGATAAACAGGCAAAAGAAAGAACTTAAAGTCTCTTGTATGAAAAGGGCAGGGCAAGGATATTGGAAATGGCCTGAAGATAAAGACGAAATATTTTATGACATTAGTGCAGTGATTGATCGTGTGAACATGTCTTGTGTGCGGCAAGTATCAAAAAGAGGCCTTTTTTCCATCGAAAACTTAATTTTGAGCCAGCATTGGTCTGTGTAGTGTTAAACTAAAAAAAAAAAGTTTTAACACCTATTCAAGACATTTTTAGTTTGCTCTCAATGTTTTAGTATGTAATTTGTTAATATAATTGAAGTCAAATTAAACCAAAACATTAATATTGTGTGTGGAGTTAATATTTAAAGTGGAACAAATTCACCTGCTGTACAACTGTTCTCAATACAACACTATTTATGCGACAATTACCAACACGGTACAAAGTCACCCAACACATGTAGGTGACTTTGTACCACAACATTACTATTTTTTAATTTTCTAAAACTACACAGAAAATTAAGTTCTATATTGCTAAAGAAAGCACATTAAAAATACTTCCATACACGTATTTAATAAATAAGTTTTAAATAAATTAGGTTCTATAAATACATGTAAACATGCCTTAAGTGGTACAAAGTCACCCGCATCGATGGTACTTAATTTTTTTTTGTTTTGTACTTTCATACTGCCATAATAACCAAAAGTTTTTGACAGAATCACAAAACCACTGAATTTATGCTTGTACTATATTTTCACATATAGTATTTTTATGTAATTTTTTTATGTTATGTTAAGTCGGCGTGTTTATATTTCAAGGCTCAACTAAAAGGACAGAGTTCACTACTGTCTTTTTTTGGACCACCCAGTAAGAAGAAGCGAAATGAGAGCTGTCAGCAAGAAGAGGATGAGGCATCTGATTCGTCTTCTCATCAACTACCCGCTCCTTGCTCTCACTTGAGTGACCGTGCTTCTTCATCTAGGGCTGATCTGTTTTCAAACGAGATGTTTCCGCTTTTTGTACTAAAGACGACTCTTGTGTGCCTGACCAATTACTCAGAAACGAACGTGATCCCTGTCATCATCCATCTCTAGCTATGAAATACTTCAAAGAGGGTCCATTTCAGCCGGACAAGTTAAAATTTCCTGTTACGGTTGGTCGGAAATTTAGGGCTGAATGCTACAAAACATATACTTGGCTGGAGTATAGCCCACTGAACGACAAAGTCTACTGTTTCATATGCCGACTATTTCACCAATC
Source organism: Bacillus rossius redtenbacheri (assembly GCF_032445375.1). Taxonomy (NCBI): domain Eukaryota; kingdom Metazoa; phylum Arthropoda; class Insecta; order Phasmatodea; family Bacillidae; genus Bacillus; species Bacillus rossius. The sequence goes on along the minus strand of NC_086341.1, from coordinate 38,693,500 downwards.
AGAAATGGTAACAACAGCTGAAGATGCTTTTACAGTCACCGGATTTTGCAAGTGGAAGAAGGCTACTACAGCTTTCGAGAACCATCAGAAGAGTAACACACATATCAGAAACAAAGTGAAATTTGCTTCATGTCAGCAGGCCGAAAAAGATGGAAGCATTGCCGAAAGGGTGATTGATAAATATTCCAAAGACGTTCAAGAAAACAGACTGTACCTACAAGTAGTGTGCGAAACCTTGATATTTTGTGGAAGGCAGGCAATTGCCTTAAGAGGTCACGATGAGACCACTGCTTCAAAAAATGAAGGGAATTTTTTGGAGTTGATGGAGCTTCGCAGCAAAGTCAGCACATTAATAAAATAATTCTTCACTGATCGACACAAAAACTTCCAGTACACAGATGGAAAATTTCAGAATGAACTGCTAACCATTATGGGAGAGCAAATAAAGACTCAAATCACTGATAAAATAAGACAGGCAAAAATATTTGCCTTGATTGCTGATGAAACACAAGATATTTCCAGACTACAGCAAGTAGCTGTTGTGTTAAGATATGTGAACGACAATCTAGAGGTTCATGAATTGTTTGTATGATTTTACTATACAGAAAAAACTTATGGTGAATCGTTAGCACATCTATTGAAGGATGTTTTAACTTCATTAAATTTGGAAGTACAAAACATACGAGCTCAATGCTACGATGGAGCATCGAATATGCGAGGGCCATAGAAAGGAGTTGCGGCAAGAATCCAGAAAGAAAACCCTTTGCCAATGTACATTTACTGCAATGCACACATTTTAAATTTCTGCATTGTAAGCTGTTGCACAGGGGTAACATCAATAAGGAATACTTTTTCCACTGTACAAACTTTGTACAACTTCATCGAAAAATCAGGCACAATTTTTGAAAAAATTCGCAAAAGCACAAGAGTTTTCAATGGTGGAACAAAAACATTGAAGTCTCTGAGTGACACCAGATGGTCCTGTCGTGTTGAAGCTGTACGTTCATTACTTGACAATTTTGAAACTGCATTGACAGCTTTGAGCGAAATCGCAGCAACTGATCATACCTTTGGTGGCGAGGCCAGTGCCCTACTTAAATGCATGGAAGATTTCAATTTTATGTTTGATCTTTTGTTGTTAAGAAGAGTTCTTTCTCAGTGCAGCATCCTATCTAACTCCCTTCAAAGTGGTAGTGTGAGCTATGAAACAGTAAAAAGTGTGGCGAACAGCACTATTGATGTTTTGCTTTCTTTTAGGACAGATGCCTTTTTCACTCAACTGTTCAATCACTGCACTGAGGTAGCCGAACAGTATGGTTTCCAGCCAGCACAGTTACCAAGAAAAGGCAGAATACCACGAAAAATAGATGGTGGTAGTAAAACTCCCTTTGAAACTGTGGAACAGTTTTAAGAAATTACGATACATTTCCCTCTTCTTGACATTCTTGTCCAAGAAATACGAGACCGGCTGGATGAAAACAATTTAGATGTCCTAAATCACCTGAGTAACATTCTAGGTGAAAATAAAATTAACGCCTCTAGTGTAAATGTTGTTTGCAACTACTACAACCTAGACAAGGAATGCCTCGTGGCAGGACTACAGTGTTTTTATAAAATGGAAATTATTAAGAACAAGTGCATTGAAGAAAGAGTGGTTGCATCTGCATGTGTAGGAAATAATGTGAAACACATTTTTCCATTAATTTTCGAGTTGTTTCGTTTGTATCTTACCATACCTATGAACTCGGCTTCTTGTGAACGATCCTTTTCATGTTTGAGACGGTTAAAAACATATTGCAGGAATTCTTCAGGACAAAAAAAGGCTCTCTTCTTTGGCTCTGTTAGCCATTGAAAGAGACATAAGTAGTATACGAATGTATGTTCTGCGGCTGGCGCCGGCGCGTGGTTGTGGTGGCGGTGTCAGCCATATTGGATTGTGACATCACGGCAGCCATCTTGGATGCAGCATAACGGGACAAAACGTAACGGGACAAAACGTAACGGGACAAAACGTAACGGGACACAGCGTTACGGGACAAGTAGATCACGGCGGCCATTTTGGATCCGCCATCATGGATCCGACATTTTGGATGACGTCATTTTGTTTTCTCGAACATTCCGACATTTTGTTTTCCGCCATATTGGATGATGACGTCACCGTTGCAATTTCCGTTACGGCCGCCATCTTTAAAATCTTTATTTATTATCCGATTTTAGTGAAATTTTTTTTAAAATTATAAAAAAAATTAAATAATAAAATTTTAATATATTTTTTTTAAAAAACAAACATTTACGACACGGAGCTCGGAGTCCTCGGTTCGAACCCGACGGGTGCAAAAAAATTAAAAATGGCGACCGATCCTTCCCTCACAGTGGCTGCTGGCATACTGACCCCCACCACTTATGTCAAAGTATACATATCTTCACCTAGTATGACGTCATGTCCGCCATCTTGAAATTTGGACGCCATCTTGAAAATATTTATTTATTATCCGATTTTAATGAAAAAAATTCCAAAATTCATCAAAAAATTAACGTATTTGAATTCTGTTTGATTATATCGATGTACGTCCTTGGTTCGATTCCCGACGAGAGTAAACGGTCGATCCTTCCTCCATGAAAGCTACCTAGACTGATCTACCACCACCAGTACCAAGGTATATATCGTCAACTGCTATGACATCATGTCCGCCATCTTGTCTTCATCCTCTGGAGACCACCATCTTGTTTTCATCTGCTAGAGTGCCGATACCATGTAGTATAATTATCTGGTCACCATACTTTTGTCCTCAACTGTTGACATTGATCATTGACCTTGAACCTTGACCTTGAAATTTGACCTTGACCTTGAAATTTGACCTTGACCTTGACCTTGAAATTTGACTTTGTCCTTGTCGACCATCATGGATCCGACATTTTATGTTTAGTACATACTACCAGGAGCTACCACCTGCTGGAGTACGCCATCTTGTGTGTGTACTTGTATTATAGAGTACATTTCCATCTGGATAATTTTATTCTAACCCACTACAGTGCAGTAATCATTTGTTATTGCTGTGACACACGCCATCTTGAAATTTGGATGCCATCTTGAAAATCCGTAATTATTTAGCTAGAAATTCGGGAAAAGTTCCAAAATTCATTAAATAATTCACTCATTAAAGTAATGATTGATTAGATCGATTCCCGTCCTTGGTTCGACCCCTGATAGATACCAAACAACTTTAATTTTAAAAAATACCACAAAAGCGACAAGTTTGAGAAAATAAAAACACCGCAAGTTCTTTTAAAAAAAAACTTTTATTACATACATACTACACTACTACAAGTACAAAAAAAACAGACAAAGTACTAAAGTCTTGTGGATTTCTCGATTCAAACAGTCTTCTTATTGTACGGACTAAGCCTTTGACATGACTTTAAATGTCTATCCGATCCGTTCATCACCGCAGCCAGAGTCGGACTGAAGTTCATATCACTTATATAGTCTCATTAGCCGGTACAACACATGAGTCAAACCAATAACCATGTTCATTATACTTCTCGGAGCATTTTTTATAATGACGATGTAAGCTATCGAGACATGAAATTAGTTTATTGCACTTATTGCACTGAAATTGTATTCTTTGAACATTATTAGAACATCCGCTTCTTTCATGTCTGCGAGCATTTGAGGTGATAGTAAATGATGTGCCACAGTATATGCACTGATGCGAAGTACGCTCTTCATTAATTGAAGTATTCAATGCTGATGAAACTTCAGCTGATGGTGGAACAGCACATATCGAAGTCTCCTCCAGTGTTGTCTTCGACGTTGCCAACGGGATCTGCTCCAACATCGTCGTAGCTGTCTTAAAGCTTCCCGTAGACGAAGGTACAACCTCCGAGTTCGACGTTAAAGTCGGTAAAGATGCCATCGAGGTCTCAAGAACAGGCAATTACACGACTTATGCACCAGAAGAAACAAACTAGGTGATCCTTACACCGCCGACGTCAGTAACAAACTGAGCGTCCTGCTGTCTAGGACTCGCTTATATACATGCACCGTATGGAATAATACGCTAGTCAAATTAAGATCCATTTACAATATTACTAGAGTCAAATCTACAAATTAAAAAAGAGGATCATTTGATAAAAAAATATTCGATCTCTCCAATATACGCCAGGCTCCAAGAGCTACAATTCACGTCATCAGATCCATCTTCATTTTGCTCCTATGCTTCAATTGACCATTAGCTGCAAGTGCTCCAACAGCTCCATCAGCTCCAACACGTAATGTACGCAATGTACGCACAATACATGCAATTTACACGCAATAAATGTAATGATCACACAGTACACACAGGAAACGGAACGTACACACAGTACACACAGGAAACGGAACGTACACACAGTACACACAGGAAACGGAACGTATACACACAGTACACACAGGAAACGGAATGTACACACAGTACACACAGGAAACGGAATGTATACACACAGTACACACAGGAAACGGAACGTACACACAGTACACGCAGGAAACGGAACGTACACACAGTACACACAGGAAACGAAACGTACACACAGTACACACAGGAAACGGAACGTATACACACAGTACACACAGGAAACGGAACGTACACACAGTACACACAGGAAACGAAACGTACACACAGTACACACAGGAAACAGAACGTTCACACAGTACACACAGGAAACGAAACGTACACACAGTACACACAGGAAACGAAACGTACACACAGTAAACGTATACACACAGTACACACAGGAAACGGAACGTACACACAGTACACACAGGAAACAGAACGTACACACAGTACACACAGGAATCGAAACGTACACACAATACACACAGGAAACGAAATGTATACACACAGTACACGCAGGAAACGGAATGATCACACATACAGTAGCGGAAACACACAGGCTTAGTTGGAAATCAGAATACAAGAAATAAAAACACTAAATATTTACTTTCAATATTTAATTACTTCTGAACATTACACAAATACAAGTAAAAGAAGCCATTATTGTATGTAGCCAGCTTTCCTCAGTTCTTTGAGTATGAAGGATATTTCTTTGATGCACGAATAGTTTCCTGCACAAAGCGAGCCATGCAGAAGTCTTAGCCGGTCAACCAATATGTTTGGATCTTTCCATGATGTGTAATCAATCTCTTCTACCACCATCTTACTTGCTTGTTTATTATAAATACTGTTAATATCACAATCGTCCCAGTGATCATAATAAGCATTATCAGATTTATTTATTATAACACGACGTTTCCATCGTTTCGGTCTCATGACATCGCCACATTCTTCGATCTTGTCAGCTCTAGGTGCTTCATCACAGGCTATGCCTTTGTCAACAGCCTCAGAGTCACTGTAACAATCACTGTAGAAGACATCCTCTTCACCCAGATTACCGTATGAATTCGCTATCGTTGATGTCGAAGTGTCTTCATCGTCGTCTTCATGCTTCCTTTTTAGAAGTCCATCATTTTTACAAAGAATGGAGGATCTACTGAACATAGGCTTGAATGTATTCTCACTTTTCACGGTGTTGATACTTCCATTAGTTTCAGTCTTCCCGAAGCCATTAGCATCCTTCAATTTATGTTCTTCCTCACGATCGGGTGAGCTAATACCATCACGCTCAGGACAAGGAAAATTATTGTCGTAATGCAGATCACTCTTCTTTAGTCTAGTGGATCCATCGGTGTCCTCTATGCCGTAAGTAGTCTTGACTTTACATGTTCTACCATGTCTTTTTAAGCTGTCAATTCGTGTTAACAACCTGCTACAACGATTACAGCTTAACATGTTGCGTAGTGGGTTTCTAGCACAATCATTCTTCTCATGACGTCTAGCATTTCTTCTCATGACAAAATCCTTGCCACAGTATCTACAGCAGCTTCCTTCCGATTCAGCTGCAGATAACAAACCACGATCCATGGTAGCTTCTGTGACTAATGTTAGATACAAACTGTCAGTTTTCTCCAATTGGAACCATTTCTTAAATAGAGTTTTTGAAATATTTCATCAGCGAGAGTTAAGTTATCTAATGCAAAGCAAATTGATGCAAGTAGTTCTGGCTGTCGTCAACAGATGTCGCCACGTGTTGCTTGCAGGTAAATAATATCTATTTCATTAATGTGGGATGCGGAACGCTCACTATCGATCGCAAAGGGTGGTCGGCTTCGATAGTCTCCAAGGAGAAAAAAGTTCGTCCTTCCTGCTAGTGCTTCTCAGATTTCTCACGGTCCACCATCTTGGATTGCGACGTCACGGCGGCCATCTTGGATGGGTGTGACCTTGACCTTTGACCGAAACCGCAGGAATGATCGCAAGCACACGGATTAACCATCAAAATATTGATAAGAATAATCAGGAGCACACGGAGAAAACCATCATAATATTGGCAAGAATAATCAGGAGCACACGGAGAAAACCGCCACAAGTTTTCTTTGATATCATAAAAATACGAAAAAAAAAATAATAAAAAATAAAAAATAAAAACGAAAAAAAATTCAAACATTCTGCTAGCTTGTAAACTTCTCATTGTTGAGCAAAGATAGAGTTCTAGTACAAGCCAGAATGTTTGAATTTTTTTTCGTTTTTATTTTTAATTTTTTATTATTTTTTTTTTGTATTTTTATGATATCAAAGAAAACTTGTGGCGGTTTTCTCCGTGTGCTCCTGATAATTCTTGCCAATATTATGATGGTTTTCTCCGTGTGCTCCTGATTATTCTTATCAATATTTTGATGGTTAATCCGTGTGCTTGCGATCATTCCTGCGGTTTCGGTCAAAGGTCAAGGTCACACCCATCCAAGATGGCCGCCGTGACGTCGCAATCCAAGATGGTGGACCGTGAGAAATCTGAGAAGCACTAGCAGGAAGGACGAACTTTTTTCTCCTTGGAGACTATCGAAGCCAACCTCCCTTTGCGATCGATAGTGAGCGTTCCGCATCCCACATTAATGAAATAGATATTATTTACCTGCAAGCAACACGTGGCGACATCTGTTGACGACAGCCAGAACTACTTGCATCAATTTGCTTTGCATTAGATAACTTAACTCTCGCTGATGAAATATTTCAAAAACTCTATTTAAGAAATGGTTCCAATTGGAGAAAACTGACAGTTTGTATCTAACATTAGTCACAGAAGCTACCATGGATCGTGGTTTGTTATCTGCAGCTGAATCGGAAGGAAGCTGCTGTAGATACTGTGGCAAGGATTTTGCCATGAGAAGGAATGCTAGACGTCATGAGAAGAATGATTGTGCTAGAAACCCACTACGCAACATGTTAAGCTGTAATCGTTGTAGCAGGTTGTTAACACGAATTGACAGCTTAAAAAGACATGGTAGAACATGTAAAGTCAAGACTACTTACGGCATAGAGGACACCGATGGATCCACTAGACTAAAGAAGAGTGATCTGCATTACGACAATAATTTTCCTTGTCCTGAGCGTGATGGTATTAGCTCACCCGATCGTGAGGAAGAACATAAATTGAAGGATGCTAATGGCTTCGGGAAGACTGAAACTAATGGAAGTATCAACACCGTGAAAAGTGAGAATACATTCAAGCCTATGTTCAGTAGATCCTCCATTCTTTGTAAAAATGATGGACTTCTAAAAAGGAAGCATGAAGACGACGATGAAGACACTTCGACATCAACGATAGCGAATTCATACGGTAATCTGGGTGAAGAGGATGTCTTCTACAGTGATTGTTACAGTGTCTCTGAGGCTGTTGACAAAGGCATAGCCTGTGATGAAGCACCTAGAGCTGACAAGATCGAAGAATGTGGCGATGTCATGAGACCGAAACGATGGAAACGTCGGGTTATAATAAATAAATCTGATAATGCTTATTATGATCACTGGGACGATTGTGATATTAACAGTATTTATAATAAACAAGCAAGTAAGATGGTGGTAGAAGAGATTGATTACACATCATGGAAAGATCCAAACATATTGGTTGACCGGCTAAGACTTCTGCATGGCTCGCTTTGTGCAGGAAACTATTCGTGCATCAAAGAAATATCCTTCATACTCAAAGAACTGAGGAAATCTGGCTACATACAATAATGGCTTCTTTTACTTGTATTTGTGTAATATTGAGAAGTAATTAAATATTGAAAGTAAAAATGTAGTGTTTTTATTTCTTGTATCTGATTTCCAACTAAGCCTGAGTGTTTCCGCTACTGTATGTGTGATCATTCCGTTTCCTGTGTGTACTGTGTGTATACGTTTCGTTTCCTGTGTGTACTGTGTGTATAGGTTTCGATTCCTGTGTGTACTGTGTGTATAGGTTTCGTTTCCTGTGTGTACTGTGTGTACGTTTCGATTCCTGTGTGTACTGTGTGTACGTTTCGATTCCTGTGTGTACTGTGTGTACGTTCTGTTTCCTGTGTGTACTGTGTGTATACGTTTCCTGTGTGTACTGTGTGTACGTTTCGTTTCCTGTGTGTACTGTGTGTACGTTTCGTTTCCTGTGTGTACTGTGTGTACGTTTCGTTTCCTTTGTGTACTGTGTGTACGTTCCGTTTCCTGTGTGTACTGTGTGTATACGTTTCCTGTGTGTACTGTGTGTACGTTTCGTTTCCTGTGTGTACTGTGTGTACGTTTCGTTTCCTGTGTGTACTGTGTGTACGTTCCGTTTCCTGTGTGTACTGTGTATACGTTCCGTTTCCTGTGTGTACTGTGTGTACGTTTCGTTTCCTGTGTGTACTGTGTGTACGTTCCGTTTCCTGCGTGTACTGTGTGTACGTTCCGTTTCCTGTGTGTATACGTTCCTTTTCCTGTGTGTACTGTGTGTACGTTCCGTTTCGTGTGTGTACTGTGTGTATACGTTTCGTTTCCTGTGTGTACTGTGTGTACGTTCCGTTTCCTGTGTGTACTGTGTGTACGTTCCGTTTCCTGTGTGTACTGTGTGATCATTACATTTATTGCGTGTAAATTGCATGTATTGTGCGTACATTGCGTACATTACGTGTTGGAGCTGATGGAGCTGTTGGAGCACTTGCAGCTAATGGTCAATTGAAGCATAGGAGCAAAATGAAGATGGATCTGATGACGTGAATTGTAGCTCTTGGAGCCTGGTGTATATTGGAGAGATCGAATATTTTTTGATCAAATGATCCTCTTTTTTAATTTGTAGATTTGACTCTAGTAATATTGTAAATGGATCTTAATTTGACTAGCGTATTATTCCATACGGTGCATGTATATAAGCGAGTCCTAGACAGCAGGACGCTCAGTTTGTTACTTACGTCAGCGGTGTAAAGATCACCTAGTTTGTTTCTTCTGGTGCATAAGTCGTGTAATTGCCTGTTCTTGAGACCTCGATGGCATCTTTACCGACTTTAACGTTGAACTCGGAGGTTGTACCTTCGTCTACGGGAAGCTTTACGACAGCTACGACGATGTTGGAGCAGATCCCGTTGGCAACGTCGATGACAACACTGGAGGAGACTTCGATATGTGCTGTTCCACCATCAGCTGAAGTTTCATCAGCATTGAATACTTCAATTAATGAAGAGCGTACTTCGCATCAGTGCAAATACTGTGGCACATCATTTACTATCACCTCAAATGCTCGCAGACATGAAAGAAGCGGATGTTCTAATAATGTTCAAAGAATACAATTTCAGTGCAATAAGTGCAATAAACTAATTTCATGTCTCGATAGCTTACATCGTCATTATAAAAATTCTCCGAGAAGTATAATGAACATGGTTATTGATTTGACTCATGTGTTGTACCGGCTAATGAGACTATATAAGTGATATGAACTTCAGTCCGACTCTGGCTGCGGTGATGAACGGATCGGATAGACATTTAAAGTCATGTCAAAGGCTTAGTCCGTACAATAAGAAGACTGTTTGAATCGAGAAATCCACAAGACTTTAGTACTTTGTCTGTTTTTTTTTGTACTTGTAGTAGTGTAGTATCTATGTAATAAAAGTTTTTTTTAAAAGAACTTGTGGTGTTTTTATTTTCTCAAACCTGTCGCTTTTGTGGTATTTTTTAAAATTAAAGTTGTTTGGTATTTATCAGGGGTCGAACCAAGGACGGGAATCGATCTAATCAATCATTACTTTAATGAGTAAATTATTTAATGAATTTTGGAACTTTTCCCGAATTTCTAGCTAAATAATTACGGATTTTCAAGATGGCATCCAAATTTCAAGATGGCGTGTGTCACAGCAATAACAAATGATTACTGCACTGTAGCGGGTTAGAATAAAATTATCCAGATGGAAATGTACTCTATAATACAAGTACACACACAAGATGGCGTACTCCAGCAGGTGGTAGCTCCTGGTAGTATGTACTGAACATAAAATGTCTAATCCATGATGGTCGACAAGGACAAAGTCAAATTTCAAGGTGAAGGTCAAATTTCAAGGTCAAAGTTCAAGGTCAAGGTCAAAGGTCAAGGTCAATGATCAATGTCAACAGTTGAGGACAAAAGTATGGTGACCAGATAATTATACTACATGGTATCGGCACTCTAGCAGATGAAAACAAGATGGTGGTCTCCTGCGGATGAGACAAGATGGCGGACATGATGTCATAGCAGTTGACGATATATACCTTGGTACTGGTGGTGGTAGATCAGTCTAGGTAGCTTTCATGGAGGAAGGATCGACCGTTTACTCTCGTCGGGAATCGAACTAAGGACGCACATCGATATAATCAAACAGAATTCAAATACGTTAATTTTTTGATGAATTTTGGAATTTTTTTCATTAAAATCGGATTTTAAATAAAGATTTTCAAGATGGCGTCCAAATTTCAAGATGGCGGACATGACGTCATACTAGGTGAAGATATGTATACTTTGACATAAGTGGTGGGGGTCAGTATGCCAGCAGCCACTGTGAGGGAAGGATCGGTCGCCATTTTTAATTTTTTTGCACCCGTCGGGTTCGAACCGAGGACTCCGAGCTCCATGTCGTAAATGTTAGTTTTTTTAAAAAAATATATTAAAATTTTATTATTTAAATTTTTTTATAATTTAAAAAAAAATTCATTAAAATCGGATAATACATAAAGATTTTAAAGATGGCGGCCGTAACGGAAATTGCAACGGTGACGTCATCATCCAGTATGGCGGAAAACAAAATGTCGGAATGTTCGAGAAAACAAAATGACGTCATCCAAAATGTCGGATCCATGATGGCGGATCCAAAATGGCCGCCGTGATCTACTTGTCCCGTAACGCTGTGTCCCGTTACGTTTTGTCCCGTTATGTTTTGTCCCGTTACGTTTTGTCCCGTTACGCTGCATCCAAGATGGCTGCCGTGACGTCACAATCCAATATGGCTGACACCGCCACCACAACCACGCGCCCGCGCCAGCCGCAGAACATACATTCGTATACTACTGACATAAAAATTGACATATCGGATGTGATTACTGCTTTTAATTCAAGTCGTAAGCGAAGATTACATTTCTTTGAATGAGAAAAAATAGAAAAACTTAACTGAAATTGTGTGTTTTTTACAGTTAAATGACTACATTTTTTGTTACTTATGTCACTATAATATATTTTCTGTAAGAAAAAACCTTCGTATTAATAAGGCTACATATATTATAATGGGAGTCAGTGTTAAAATCATGGTTTTTTTTATTGAGATTCAATCCCTTTTTTTTCCCTACAGTATTTTCTACATCAACGCGGCCGAAAACTGCTTAAATAGCACCATTTTGCACCTTGAATTCAAAAATTTTCCGGGGGAGGGCCCCCGGACCTCCCGCTTTATTCGCTGGGTTGGTGTTACTTCATTTTTCCGTTGCCCCCCCCCCCCCCCCAACAAAAATGCTGAAATCCCGCCCCTGGTAACATCTAACCTCGATAAAGAGCAAATTCACGTGTTCTCATGTTGATTGTACACGGACACGAATGTTATGTAGAGCTCTTTAATAAATTCCTAAAATGATATCGTGTTTAAATAAAAAAAACAACTTTTGACCCGACATGTGCACATGAAGTAGTTTAGAGTCATGTGTAACCGCGTCCTTAGATATGAAACAGCTTTTTCAGGGTTGTCTGCATGTCGCGAAATTTGCGAAAAAGTAAGGAAACTGAAAGACTGGTCACGAAAAAGTCCCGAAATAAACAGCAGCGCGGCTGGATGTCACGAATATTCACTTTTAATTTCCAAACAGCCATTTGATAACGTGCATTTTTTTAAATGCCTCAATTCAGTTTATAGTCTCTCATTAAATATCAATAGTTGGAGACTATCCACTTAATTCATTTTGAATTATCTGTGATAAGGTTTTAGCTTTCTATCTTAAAAATTGGCAAGTTCCTGTCAATAGTAGAAAATTTCATATTGCATTTGCTCATGTTTGATTATTGTTATATAGATATACTACTTGTGTGTTTTCGAGTGAAAAATCGCCCGATGATATTTTAAATTTAATTATCACATCATGTAGTAAACAATTTATCATCAATCGTGAAATAGTTATTGATTGTGATAGAATAAAATAATTATGTTATGTAGACGTGGATGTTGCTAGAAATAGCTCATCTTATGATGGTTGCACTTGATGGTGAAACAAATGTAGTTTTGTTATTAAATCTCCGTCTCCCGTCATCGTAGCGATATATATTATATAAATAATATCAGTTTTTAATTCTAATCATAAGCTTTTAAACACTAAAGGTTTCATAAAAATTTGTCCAGTGGTTTTTGCGCGATACTCGAACAAAAAAATAATAAGACATTAAATAATAATATGGAAATTCAATAAATAAAAACAATTTAAAAATGAACTATTTTGATTCAAACAGTTTTTAACTTAATAATAAAAATTATATCATTATACCAAATTTATATTGATTAACTGCGTGTTTTTTTTGTTGCTAAAATGGATTGAAATATTTGCGTTGTTATGGTATTTATATAATTGATGACAAATAAATTTAGGTACCTATAGGAAAATAATGCTAAAAGGTCGTTTTAAAAAATTATTGAATTTATTCACCAAGTTCCCCCCCCCCCCCCCCTTTTTATACATGGTTATTTTTAATTGGTTTTGATAAGTTGTCAGATGTGTGTTTTTGGTTCTTCGAAAAGCGTATTTTAAGGTGTTCGTGTTCGCACGAGTACGGTGTAGAGGCGACAAGGCATACAGGTGCGCGAACAGAGTCGCCCTTCTTAGCCTTGTGACACGCCGAGTGCCTGCCGCCGCACACTTCACGTGGCGTGACACCGCGTGGGTCTTCAAGAATCGATACTCTTTACTTTTTTTCCTTCTCTCTCTCTCTCTGTCTCTCTCTGTCTCTGACTCTGTCTCTGACTCTGTCTCTATCTCTATCTCTATCTCTCCCCTTCCCCTTTACACTTCTCTCATTTGGCCGAGTGTGGCGTGACGTTGGTTTCAACGGTCCGTCCGCGGTCATCCGTCATTCCTTCTTGTCCGATGCCGCGTCGTCGAGTGACGTCACGATATCATCGAAAAAAAAAAACACCTCTCGGTTCGGAGATGCTTGGTCTGTACGCCTAGCATTTAACAATGCCTGGTTGGAACGTTTCGAAACAATTGGACTTCCACGGTAGGCACAGCGACAACGTATTTATTTCGTCAGACAGGTATCTTGAATAAAGTCTTTATTTTTTAGAGTGAATGATTAATAAACTTTACGAAAGGTAGTTGGGAAACAATTAAAAAAAAAATATTTTAAGCTTTAGTTTCTCTTGTCACTGACGGAGAATCGAACTAAGGATGGTAATCGATCGAGTACATCTTTATTTTAATGAGTAATTTTTTTAATGATTTTTGGAATTTTTATAAGTTAATTATTGCGAATTTCCAAGATGTCGGCCAATGTCATCATCAGATTTCTGGAGTTTGGCAGACTAAGAATATATCCTGCTTTTAGGAATTTTCGTCATATTTTATTGAATAATTTTTTTACCTAAAATTAACTATATTTTTATCAAACAACGATCCAATCAATTAATTAATTCGTGAATTTTTGGTAAATTATGTAATTTTCCCTAATTTCTAGCTTAATAAATACAGATTTCTAAGATGGCGGCCAAATGTCAAGATGGCGGTCGTTCTGGCAAAACATAATTACTTTACTCTAGCGGGTAAAAATTAAAATAACATGGCGATCGTGCTCACTAACATACGAAAAAAAATATATCGGATCCAAGATGGTGGCCTCCAGTGGACAAAAACAAGATGGTAGACATGACTTCATACTAGCTGATGATAGACATACATTGGCATTAGTGGTTGGAGATCAGTCTGCCGGTGGCTTCCGTGGAAGAATGGTCCGTCGCCATTTTTTTTTGCTCTCGCGGAGTTTGATATGAGGTCTCTATGGCGTGTTTTTTTATAATAGTCTACTAATGAATACTAATTTTACTAAAAGTGTATTTGAATAACTTTTTAATAAATTTTAGAAAATTTTAGAAAATTTTCTAATTTTCTTTCTAATAATAATAATTACAGTTTTTCAGAATGGTTTGTGTGATTTCATAATCCAAGATGGCAGGTGTTACAAGCAAGGTTTGTTATTAAAATTTTATTGAATTTATAATTAAGAATTTTTTAAATTTTTTTATTATTCATTTATATGTTTACTCTTACCGTAAATCGAACCGAGGACTGAGTTTGATTCGATAACTAAACATTTAAAGTTAGCATTTTTTAAATATATTTATATTTTCAGTGGATTAGGATGGCCTGCTATTAGGAGTCTTAAGCTTTTTTTTTTTTTTTAAAGGAATTTTGGTTCTTTTAAAGACAAATGTATTTTGCGGGATTTCGAATCTCGAATTTTTTGAATTATTGTTAATAAAAATGGGAAATCTCCCCTGAAACCGGGAATTTTTCCCTCAAAATGGAGACATTTTTAGATATTTTGAGTCATTTTTTAAGAATGTTGACACCAAGATGGCCACCATGACGTCATCAGAGATGTAGGTTCCAAGGCAGCAGACCCCGCCGCCACCATCACACCCTGAACCCTGTCCCCGGACCGACAAAGATATACTACTATGATTATCGTAAGGAGATGCAAATTAGAAAGCAAAAATGTACACCAAACAGAGATGGAAGTGCGAATGTAAATTGAGTGGGTATTATCATGGAGTTCTTAATTACTAGGAGATGGCATTCTCTGACGTAGTTGGTTTTTTTTTTTTTTTACCTCGCCATCGCCATATTGCTTCGCCCAAAACATTGAGAAAATTTTGATTCAAACTTTTGGTAATGGTTAAAAAGTATGGATTAGAATCTCTGTGGTTAAACAAAACATTGATGAAATGATTGCATACTTTTATGAATAAATTTGAGTAATTTTTATTGAATTATCACTATTTTGTATGGATACAAAGGAGTGAAATGAAATCTACAATTTAATTGATAAATTTTCTTTTATTTGCACTCATTAATACAAATATGTTTATTACTTTAACGAAGAGGTTATTTTAACTATAACTTTTATACATGTTTTCTATTTAACTTCTTCCAATCTGTGTTATTCTTTTAAGGATAGGACGATGATAGGAAAAGTAGGGAAACGAATGGGAGTGTTTCAAGTTTAATGTGCCTCGGAAAAGTCAAATCGATGGTTGTTCCAATCGAGTGGAAGAGAGATAGATGCGGCGCAAGCGTACATTGAGCGTAACGGGACACCGCGTAACGGGACAATGTGCGTTACGGGACACTTTTTCGTGCGTGTAGCCGGCGTTCATAGATTTATTGGACGTTTTCACGTCAAAAAAAAAAAAGAACAAAAAATGTTTCTTCAGCGCGTTGCATGCCTAATGAACCTGGGATATGTTGGAGACTGATTCGCGGTTTCAGTGAATCCTTGCGGCTTCCCGGAGCTGAAGCGAGAGAGAGAGAGAGAGAGGGGGGGGGGGGGTGTCAAATGACAGTTGACGCGCGGTTGTCTGCCGAACTGGGAGGCGTTTAATTGGCTCGTGTAATCGTGACGTGTTACACGAGTCCACCCCCCCCCCCCCCCCCTTCCAACACCACCAGGAACAGTTCCCCCCGGGGAAATGGCTTGTCACGCTGTCGCAGGATATTGGCGAAGTTGTTCGCATGTCAACTCTCCCGTGTTATCGTTTTTTTTTGATGTGAAACATATTAGCTCTCTGTATACGACATCTGGCAGGAGTAATTTCATGAGTGGAACGGAAATGTGTAACCACGGTGCTGCCATCTGTAGACGATGGCGCGAACCAAAAGTTCACAAACCAGAGGGGAAACTTATTAACTGTTTAGTGAATTTTAACAAGATGTGCAGTATTTTAATAAAACTCCGTGTCTAAATCAGGCCAAAGCCCGGTTTTAGTATTTTTTTTCCCAAGCCTCTTTCGCTTTTATATGAGCCGTTTCATTATACATACATTAACATCTAGCTTTGCAAATCGAATGATTCGATAGTCGACGTAGCTGCTCCGGCAGCGAATTCTAGCGGCGAGCGCGGAAACTACAAGCGATTCGCGTTAACGCATGTAGTTGAAAACACAATTTTCGTATATTTATCACACACTGCATTATTTTAAAGAATTACACGTTAAATTTCGTGTCCAGAGTTTCGTATTGTAAGTGTATTTGGGTCGTTATCACAACGCCGAAATACCACAACGCGGAACGTACAATAACGCCGAATACCATAACGCAGAATGCCAAATTGACCGCAACGTCGACAGCTAGAAAACTGCTGTGTACCACAACGCCGAAATACATTATCGCCGAAAAATGTTGCTGCGGGAATGGGGGGGCCACAGGAGCAAAATGAAAAACAACTGAATGAATTTGTGTGCTAACCTTACCTAACCTAACCTAACCTTTGTGGCAGTCCTGCAATGACATTTTTCGTGGTTAATGTATTTCGACGTTGTGGTACACAGCAGTTTTCTAGCTGTCGGCGTTGTAGTCAATTTGGCATTCGGCGTTATGGTTTTCGGCGTTATTGTACGTTCGGCGTTGTGGTGCGTCCCCGTGTATTTGCAACATGAGAACACATGCAATTGCTCGTTACCGAGGTTAGAATTTACACATCACTGGCTAGTACTAAAAAGATTATTCCACTAGTTTCGAGAATGTGCTTGATAAACTGTCGGACTAGCCACAGCTGTTACGCGCCATTACGAGCGAGCGAGGTATTTAAAGTTTCCAGATCAAGCGTTCGATTGGCTACTAGATTTTTTTAAATTTGGCCACCTGCTACTATTTTGGATGAGAAACATTTTACAGCCGGCAATGTGTAGTAGCGTGGTCGGACGTACAACAGACACATACAGAGCTTCTCTATTAGTACGTTGCTTACTGTGGCTTCTCCTTCACGAAAAGGGGTTGTATTCATGAGGCGGAATCGTAAGTGCGACGTTCGCTGGTGCTTCTAGCGGGATGTCGCCTCTAAGCTCAGGCTGTGGACAGACACACAGTCTTCTCGTATTGCACAGGGTAACTATGATATTTTAATGATAACCAAAATATGTATGGTGCAGAAATGAATATAAAGGCGTAATGCAAGTCCATTGAGTGCTTTCAATAGACTGTACTGGGCGTTTCATGCCAAAAAACAAAATCTGGATACACGCGTTTTAACCATTTTCATTATTCTAAAAAATACATTTATTAAAGTAAATATGTAATTAAAGCTACTATTCCGCAATCAGCGTATGATTTGAGCAGTTTTCGAGTCGCGTTGTTTTATATAAAGCTCAGCACACCGTATGTGTGCCTAGGTAGGCGGAGCCCGTTGTCATGGACAATTTTTTTCCTCTCCTGCAACCATTTTGGGTCCATATATTCTGTTTCTTATAACGCTTCTCGTCGCGTAGAAGCAAAACACTGAAAGATGGGCCCATTATTTGTAAATTTTTCTTGGGTCAACGAAAGTAGTATTATAGATTAGTGCAGGTATCTTTTAACCGTGCGACGTTCACAACGGCGGGCGGGTCCCTTGGGCTGTTCCCTTGGGGAAGCCTTCATTTACAGACGAGAGAGCCACACCCGAAGTTCCCCGAAGTTCATGCTCGCTTTTTTTTCTTTCTATCTCATTGTATAAACCGGCGTGGCATTAAATTTTGCGGTCGATTGGGATAGGTTAGCTACATTATAAATACTTTAAAACATCTTGGATGGTTGGTTATATTAGGTAAGTATAGCTACATTAAAAATACTGTAACATTATTTTATGGTTGCTTGGCAAATAACTTTTTAATATGTAGCTATCCAGGGCTAGGAATATTTTTACATGATTTCACAGTATCTTTAATGTAGCTGTCCTAACCAAATCAACAGTCCGCAATATTTTAAAGTATTTATAATGTAGCTAACCTAACCTTTTACAATGAACAAAAAAAAAAAAAAACTCGAAGATGCACGATCGGGCGTTTGGCTCTCTCGTCGGTGAAAAGAAGGCTTCCCGTTCCTTTGGACATGTCCCTATGGGCCGGCCCGCGGGCCAACGGCCATGTAAGGTGGTCTCTCGGGCCCCTATGGGCCGGCCTACGTCCATGTAAGGCGGTTCCTCGGGCCCCTATGGGCCGGCCCACGGCCGTGGAAGGTGGTCTCTAGTCGGCGGCGTCATTGATCGACGCCCCTTCGCCGGGTCGGTTAGGGAAGCCTTATTTTCACAGACGAGAGAGCCAAACGCCCAATCGTGCATCTTCGGTTTTTTTTTTTTTGGCTCGTCGTAAAAGGTTAGGTTAGCTACATTTTAAATACTTTAAAACATCGTGGATGGTTGATTTGGTTAGGACAGCTACATTAAAGATACTGTGAAATCTTGTAAACGGTTTCCTAGCCCTGGATAGATTAAAAAGTTATTTGCTAAGCAACTATAAAATGATTTTACAGTATTTTTAATGTAGCTATCCTAACCAAATCAACAGTCCGCAATGTTTTAAAGTATTTATAATGTAGCGAATCTATCCTAATCGACCGCAAAATTTAATGCCACACCGGTTTGTACAATGAGATAGAACGGGGGAAAAAAAAAGCGCCTGTGAAATGAAGGCTTCCTGGTCGGTTAAGGCTCATCCTCGCGCCGCTCTTTCAAACATCAAATATTTCGCTAATTAAATACACATTATCGCAATATTTTGCCGTCTCTTCACTAGTCGCTCTGCTGCTATTCCACTATGAAGTGGATCTTATAGGGGCGGTATTCTAAATGATTTTTCTTTAAAATATTCCTTTTTTTTTTTAGCGTATTATTTTTAAATAATTCATAATACAACCACAATTAATATTTATAAAAAAAATTTTCTACCAAACAAATTCTTATTGAATGGTTTTTGTGAACTCAGTCATTTTTTTTATGTCAGTCCTAGCATGTACTAAAAGCATGAAATCGTGTGATACACAGTTTTTCACTAACTGTTCGGATGTAAAAAAGCTCTATTTTTGGTTTATCATCCATTAAATCAATAAAAGTTATGAACAAGTTTCAAGACGAAGGCTACTTTATTTATTTATTTATTTTTATTTTATTTTATACACGAACAAAATTCAGCACTAGGCCGGTTTGCAATTTACTCGTGTTATTACACTGCATTATAAAAACACTTTTACACTGAACATTGGGACCACACTATTGAATACAATAAATTAAGTAAGCTTAAGGAATAATATAAATTAAGAAGAAAAAAATACTAAAAAGAATTCCAAAAAATCACTTCGAAAAATAAAACATGAATGTAAGGATTCGAAGCTATATAATACATTATGAACGGTTAATCCAAAATTGTATGCCACATGATTTCATGTTTTCAGTACATGCTAGGACTGACATAAAATTTTAATTTAAGTTATTAAAAAACCATCAAATAAAACTTATTGTGTCCGAAAAACTTTTAGAGACTATTTAATGTGGTTATATCAAAATCGATGTAAACCCCTGAGCAAAAACTCTAGACTTTAAAAGAGCGCGCATTATTTTATTTTTTACGTTTAATGTGGTTGTAATTGTAGATTTAATTAGTGGACACATTTTCAACAAAATTAAGAAAAAATAGTCCATGTGTTTTTCCACAAATAGCTGGCGAAGTTAAATTTTTATCGTACGGATAAGAAGAACCAAATGGAATTTAAAAAACAAAAACAAAAAAAAAAACAATGTGTTCGATTTTAAAGGCAATGCAGGTTGCTACTGCGTGGCTTGTTTATAATTTCTTTTAGAAATTTTTTTATTAATATTAATTATCCTTTAAAAATAAAAATAAAAAATCTTGAAATTTTTAAAAGGCTAGATAAAAATGGATGATTTTTTTTTTAGGAAATAAATTTAACCACATCACTAAACAGTAAAATTCTCTGTAAATTTAAAAATTTCCAGTTTTATATTACTTTTGATTCTCCTTATCCATGCTGCACAAATTCTTTTAAAATTGCAACTTTGTCACACAATTATGCCATAAGTGTGCGAAGTATTTATTTGATAATTTTGGGAAAGTTAAGCCACCCGAACAGTCGGCAAGTGTAGCCGTGGTGGAATGTAGGTATGAATCTGGAACGGGACGTAACAGCTTTAAGTTCGCCCCGTGGTCGGTTGGAGGGGGGGGGGGGGTTGTTCGTGCTGCGTCTGCTGTTCCGCACTGCGGCGACTCTTGGGTCTCTTCCCCCCCCCCCCCCCTTCCTGTCTTTTCACATTCCTTGTTTTCCCTCTGGAACTTGGTGGTGCTTGGTCACTGTCTTGCCCTCCCTGCCTGCTGTATGTATATATATATACTATATATATGTATGTATACTATATATATGTATATATGTATGTATACTATATATATGTATATATACTATATATATATGTATATATACTATATATATATGTATGTATACTACATATATGTATATATGTATGTATACTATATATGTATGTATACTATATATATGTATGTATACTATATATATGTATGTATACTATATATATGTATGTATACTATATATATGTATGTATACTATATATATATGTATACTATATATATATATGTATACTATATATATGTATTTATGTATATATATACTATATATATGTATATATGTATGTATACTATATATATGTATGTATACTATATATATGTATACTATATATATGTATGTATACTATATATATGTATGTATACTATATATATGTATATATGTATACTATATATATGTATACTATATATATGTATATATGTATACTATATATATGTATATATATGTATAATATATATATATATATGTATATAATATATATACATATATGTATAATATAAATATATATATGTATGTATATATACTATATATATGTATATAATATATATACATACATATAGTATATATACATATATGTATATGTACATATATGTATATATATGTATATGCTATATATATGTATATACTATATATGTATGTGTATATGAATGTATATACTATATATGTATGTGTATATGAATGTATATACTATATATGTATGTGTATATATGAATGTATATACTATATCTGTATGTGCATGTATATATATGAATGTATATACTATATATGTATGTGTATGTATATATATGAATGTATATACTATATATGTATGTGTATGTATATATATGAATGTATATACTATATATGTATGTGTATGTATATACTATATGTATGTGTATGTATATACTATATGTATGTGTATACTATATGTATGTATATGTATGTATACGTACATATATGTATGAGCGAGTCCTATGTGTTCTGAATCAGTTTAGGTTCTAAAACGTGGTCACATTTTGAGTACACGACCTGCTGTTACAGTTACATTTTAGATTGTGAATACACGCTAGTACGCGATCTTGCAAGTTCGGATTTATTTATTAAGTTGTGCTAAGTTTAAGGTCTGTTAAGGCTCCAGCACAATGAACATGAGCATTTCGCGTACACAGCACAGTATTATGCATAACTGTTGTACTGTAGCTGAAAACTAAATTTGCCAAATTTTCTCTTACAGATGGTCAAGCTTATTACTTACAAAATAATTTATTATGCTTTCATTTTTACAAATGACAAACAAACATGTTAACCTTGGCCTCTAGCTGGCAACAAAAATGATCACGAAAGCTAATAGACCTACGCAATTACTATGTATTGGCCGTGTTCGAATTGGCAGATATATTTCTTAAATTTAAGCCAAATTAATGTTTATTTTTACGTTAGTTATCGTATCTGAGTTTCGTATTACAAGCGTATTTGCAACACGAGAAAACACGAATTGACCGTTACCGATGTTAGATGTTACACATCTCTAGCGAGTACTGAAAAATATCGCTAACGTTTTTTTGACGTGACAACGTCTAATAAATCGATGAACGCTGGCTGCATGCACGAAAAAGTGTCCCGTTACGCTGTGTCCCGTTACGCTAATTGTACGCTTGCGCCGCATCTATCTCTCTTCCACTCGATTGGAACAACCATCGATTTGACTTTTTCGAGGCACATTAAACTTGAAACACTCCCATTCGTTTCCTACTTTTCCTATCCTTAACAGAATAACACATATTGGAAGAAGTTAAATAAAAAAAAACATGTATAAAAGTTATAGTTAATCTGTGCGATAAAGGAATAAAATATTTGAATTAATGAGTGAAAATAAAATAAAATTTATCAATTAAATTTTAGATTTCATTTAACTCCTTTGTATCCATACAAAATAGCGATAATTCAATAAAAATGATTCAATTTTGTTCATAAAAGTATTCAATCATTTCATCAATGTTTTGTTATGACGTCACGTTAAACTATCGTCCATAAACCGACAACCAATTTTTTTTATTTAACATTAAAGGTGGCCGGTATTTACGGAGAGAATGTGTTTTTTTAACCCCTCCCAATTGTTAAATGAATTTGCTTTCAGAGAACATATACATCCTTTGGATAACTACCGTGGTTATTATATTTTTTTAAATACTTTTCTTCGTTACTTGACAATTGCTCATTTGGCAGTTGTTGTTGCCTTTGGACGTATAGATCGGCGAGAAGTCCGGACCACGTCATAGGACAATAAACCACCTCCTTATCTTCTGCGCCAAGGTTGACTTCAAAAGCGATACACGGAGCCAAGTGTGTTGGTGATCCCAAACTAGACCATCGTAATTTGTTTACCCGCACACTGTCTCGGAAACACCT
Organism: Bacillus rossius redtenbacheri; assembly: GCF_032445375.1. NCBI lineage: Eukaryota > Metazoa > Arthropoda > Insecta > Phasmatodea > Bacillidae > Bacillus > Bacillus rossius. The sequence goes on along the minus strand of NC_086341.1, from coordinate 38,670,332 downwards.
CAGACAAAACTGTGGGCCAACGCCTTGCTTGAAGGTGTTGAACGAATTTCTCCCCCAGTACTTTTGATCGACGTTACGATCCTTGGCTTCTTTGCAGTCAACAACTGTTTGAAGCTGTCGTGTCTGTGATGGAATCACAACGTCGAGGCGCGCGACGCGATGTCTGCGACAAAATTGTCGTACGCGTCGATGGCCTGAAATTGATTAAATTGATTAAATAAACCACAAAAATTGGTTTTCAAATAATGGTTCAACTAGTGAATTATCACTTAGGCCTAATCATGATTTGTGTATTTTTGAGGTTTTAAATTAGTTCTCATAATATGTTTCCGAATTAAATTTAGATATTTTTTTTCAACACACTCATTAGAACAAACTAGTAAACATTGACCACTGTCACATAATTATGTAATGCGGATGCAATGGGGGAAGATAATTTGATAAAAGTTTGTTTTTGTTTTGTAGCGTGGTTGGATGGAAAGCGGTTGGTCACTGCCATGCGATATTTAGCCGTCGCATTGTGTCCGTCGTGTTATGGGGCCGGTATTCCAAGACTCAAAAATAACGGTTTCATTGTTTAATATGCTACACCTGTTCCCTAACCGTATTCCTAGTGCACGATAGGACACAGTCCAGTCCCTTGTTATTATGGAACGGGTTTTGGTGTCCTGTCCGTAGCCGATATGTTGCCCGAATTCCGCGTATGCGCAGAGCTCACTTCTTCTTTGATTTTGTCCACCTGTGGCGCCGTTATCTCATATATAGTCATTTTTTGTGATCATCGATGGACGTATAGCAAGCGTGTTGGTGTGTCAAATGAAAACTTACGTTAGCGAAACTATCCTGGAATACATTTTGTACACTTTAATGGTCATAACAAGAAATGATCTTTACTTAAAAAACGTACTTGAGAAAACTAGAAATGTTGGTGATATTTTTGTGCGGTGGTGCTGCCATCTCTAGTACATTTTTTTTTCGTAACAATTGTATCGATGGTTGAAAAACGTCCGCTGTAATGTGTTGAAACGCACTTTTTTGTTAAATCGGTCGCCGATCTGTTCCCTTGCTCGTGTTCGGTTCGGACACGTCCTGGAATACGGGCCGGAGAGTCGGGCTCGCCGCCTCACGCGAGCGTCTGATATTATCTTTGAAAGATTTGTGCAGTGGGAGTGCATGATTTGATGTAAGCTTTTGGACATACGGCATTGCTAAAAACTTATGTGTCTGTAGAAGAAATCTACAAAAAAAAAAAACACAAAAGACAAAAAACACAAATTAAGCAAAAAAATTGTGGTTGTCAACAGGATGTAAACACCACATAATATTCCATAACAGGAATATGGTCAACAAACAAAGAAAAAACAAAGAAAAATGGACTAACAGAACGAAAAAAACAAAACAAACACAAATCATGACAGCACAAAAATATTGAACCCAAAAAAAATTCAGCTCAACAGTTGAAACGAGACAAACACACGACAGAACGAAAAGACGAAACAAACACAATGGTTTGTTAAAACAAGCGAGGCGCGTGCGTGCGCGGGTTGTCACGGTGGGGGGGACTTGTTCGCAGATCTACCTGCTGGCGGCGGCGCCCAGCCGGGCCGTGACGGTCCTGTTCCGGCTGCACATGAACTTCCTGAACGGCGCCGTCCTGGCGTGCGTGTTCCCCGTCACCGAGTCCCGGCTGGTGAGTCTCTGAGTCCCTCTTGCTCCCTTCCCGAAAAATAAACAGATACCACCTAGGAATTTGGATTTCATAGTGTCCAAACAGGACGGATACTTACCTAGGACTTTTGAATTTTGTAGTGTCCAACCAGGACAAATACTCACATAGGACTTTTGAACTTGGTAGTGTCCAAACAGGACGGATACTCACCTAGGACTTTTGAATTTGGTAGTGTCCAACCAGGACGGATACTCACATAGGACTTTTGAATTTAGTAGTGTCTAAACAGGACGGATACTCACCTATGATTTTGAATTTGGTAGTGTCTAAACAGGACGGATACTCACAAAGGACTTTTGAATTTGGTAGTGTCTAACCAGGACGGATACTCACATAGGACTTTTGAATTGGGTATTGTCTAACCAGGACGGATACTCACCTAGGACTTTTGAATTTGGTAGTGTCTAAACAGGACGGATACTCACCTAGGACTTTTGAATTTTGTAGTGTCCAACCAGGACAAATACTCACATAGGACTTTTGAACTTGGTAGTGTCTAAACAGGACGGATACTCACCTAGGATTTTGAATTTGGTAGTGTCTAAACAGGGCGGATACTCTCATAGGACTTTTGAATTTGGTAGTGTCTTAACAGGATGGATACTCACCTAGGAATTTGAATTTCATAGTGTCTAAACAGGACGGATACTACTTACCAAGGACTTTGAATTTTGTAGTGTCCAACCAGGATGGATACTCACCTAGGACTTTGAATTTTGTAGTGCCATACAAGACGGATACGCACCTAGGACTTTTGAATTTGGTAGTGTCCAAACAGTATGGATACTTACCTTGGACTTTACTTTGAAATTTGGTAGTGTCTAAACAGGACGGATATATACTTTTTTTTTTAAATCGGGTCACCATATTCAGCTTTAAAAATTTTAAAAGTTCGTTGAGGTATCTATATAAAAAAAAAAACAGAAGTGCAACCTTGCATTGAACACAGCACATCCAGTTGCGAGGAAGAATGGCGCCATACATCGAGAGACTACTCACTTCGTGAATCTGGCTCGAATGCCTTCTTGCCCATCTCGATATCTGGTTTCCCGCGGTTCTTAGAGAAACCGCTTTGCATGTTTCTTACAACGTGCTTTGGTCAAATATACTTTCCTAATGTTCATGAATAATTGTGCTGCGTGTTTTCGTTTGTATCAACCTCCATGTTGATGATCGTTTCTGTACTACAGACCCAAACCAGCATAAATCACAATAAAAACTCACGTCCAATGATACCGTGTTTTTCATCAACCTCTTTTACGCGTTGGGCTGGCAAGAAAAGACTTGTAATTAATTAATTTCTTCCAAATTAGTTATCAGCCACTGGCTACATAGCCTTGTAACTTGAGATAACGTTTATCTGGCTCAACGAAAAACTCTAGGCATTTATAAACACGCTTTGGAAAAAAAAGTATGAGTTAACGATGTTGTGGTCTAAAATAAAGGTATTTTTAAAGACATGATCTGTTATAAATCGAAAATATCTGATGCTGCACTTAGACATGCTTGGATCCGCGGTACATTATTTACTCTTAAAAAACATTCTTTTTTGATGTGACAACGTCTAATAAATCGATGAACGCTGGCTGCACGCACGAAAAGTGTCCCGTAACGCACATTGTCCCGTTACGCTCATTGTGCGCTTGCGCCTAATCTATCTCTCTTCCACTCGATTAGAACAACCATCGATTTGACTTTTTCGAGGCACATTAAACTTGAAACACTCCCATTCGTTTCCTACTTTTCCTATCATCGTCCTATCCTTAACAGAATAACACAGATTGGAAGAAGTTAAATAGCAAACATGTATAAAAGTTATAGTTAAAATAATCTCTTCGTTAAAGTAATAAACATATTTGAATTAATGAGTGCAAATGAAAGTAAATTTATCAATTAAATTGTAGATTTCATTTCACTCCTTCTTTGTATCCGTACAAAATAGTAATAAGTCAATAAAAATTATTCAATTTTATTCATAAAAGTATGCAATCATTTCATCAAAGTTTTGTTATGACATTGTCAAGTTAAACTATCGTCCCCCATACAGCACAAAATGTTACAGATATGTTTCAGAAATATAACTTTTGAAACATTGTAACATGTTTGAAACATTTCGCAACCTACCTGAAACATCTCGGATATACTTCAGAAACGTCGAAATGTCCGCCCTGTGAAATATTTCAATGAAACCTCCCTGCAACATCAAATGGTAATGTTTCTGAAATGTTTCAATGAAACCTCCCTGCAACATCAAATGGTAATGTTTCTGAAATGTTTCCACTAATGTCCCATCAATATTTCTGAAACATTTAACCGAAATATTTCCATAAATGTTCTGAAATACATATAAAATGTATCATGTGACCCAAAATACCTCTGGAAATTAGGATGACTGAGGGTATATTTATAATTTAAAAGAGTATTGCACTTTAACAGATACCATAATGTTACAGCTGCATTGGTCAGCTAGTTGCAGTGAAGTGCAGTGACTGTGTTCCAATTCATCACAGCATTCCCTCGTACACTTCCTCTTGATCATTTTGTGCATAATGCCCCTTGACCACACCCTTTGAAAGTGTTAATCGGTGGATTGATATGATCTTGTTCGTATCTTCTTGTTTTCGTCAAGTTTTGCTTGTCCATAGTAATGTGTAATTTTTTGATTATATAAAAAAATAGATATTGTAATATTATTTTGTTTGAAATTATTTTAAAGATGTGCTCTGGTAGGGCATAGAATGTAAATTTTTGTCGTTTTTAATGTAATGATAATTGATTATATTACTTAATAATTTGGCTTGTACAATAATTAAAAATTTACTTATAATTTCTAATGTAAGATTAAAAAGGCCTGCCGACAAAATCCAACAATTCAGGTAAATTAATGAAACCATATTCTCCACCCTACTGAGCTTAATTTATAATTTTTATATATATATATATATATATATATATATATATATATATATATATATATGAACCAAGTTAAAGAAATAATTTAATTAATAAAGACATCAGATGTTTTCCCAGGTCAGCGTACCAGACTTGCCTAACATTAATTTTACAAACTATTTTATTATTCTAAAAACAAATTATGGTTATAAAAGTAAAATTTAAATAAGTCATCAGTATGCTTGCAAAGTGAATGAAACTTACATGAATGTAATAGGTAGCCCAGCATTGGTGTCCATGGTTCCTGTCCATTGCATTTTATTTTAATGGGGAATTTGAATGTGATATAGTGGCAGGCAGGCATGCATCTACATCAGTACATGGGGAAAAAGGGACAAGCTAATGCACAAAGGTTCCATTATTAAATACAATGACAATGTCATCTTGTAATGAATAAATTAAATTGAGGCTCCCCAAGCTATCTGGATGTGATCTCCTTATGCTCAGCACAGAAAGTATGCTAATATTTACTTAATCCATAACAACCAAACCCCACTTGCATAGGAGACATGATTACTGAGCATTTTAAAATAAAATTTTCACAACCCAATGTGTTATGGCCACTTCAAGTTTGTTTTTGAGTATCATAAATGAGCACTTGTCCATCGATGTCTTTATCTGTATTTGAACAATGTCTTGAGAATTTGGGTATGGTTTTCTATTGCATTCCAGATGTTGACATTCTCAAAAATCACGACACTGTTATTGTGTACGGTATCAGTGGTCTAGATAATCATGTGGTATTACATTAACTTGAAATACTTGATACACACAAGAAAAAAAATCGCATTCAACCTCAAAGAAATGTTATAGAAATAAAAAAATAATATACCTATATACAATACACTAACATATTATAATAGAAAATTCCTACTTGTATGTTGCACAGGAAACCGGTATTAACATAATGAACAGCCATGAGACTTGACCTGTGCTCGTATTGTGATGTACTTTTCTCCTTATTTAATGCTATAGTAAGTATATATGGCTGGTGCTTGTTTTTTGGACATTTGCAAGAAAAAATGTGCGCTTGAAAACCCTCAAAAGACATGTAACAATTTTATGTTATAATTAATGTCTTTTTCTTCTTAAACACACATATACTAATTTACAGAGGGTCTAAATATGAAACAATGCAGTCTTAATACAATTTCATCATATAGCTTTATAATCGACATATTGTTTTCCATTTCACACAAGCTCAACATAAATGAGACTGGACTAGAATCGGCTGTCCTCACTAAACAAAAAACTTGTCTGACCAGCCTAAATGAAGTGAGATGGTGGTGTAGTAGTGGAATATAAATAGGAATGAAACAAATGTGCAATGAGAAATACTCTTTAACATTGTAATGTCACTTTCCTTTATTGAAAGACTTATTGTATCAGACAAGAGCTCAAATTGATCCAGCTTCCCTAACATTGAGTGGCCAGTGACTTGCTGAAGATACAATAGTGGCAGTCCATAAAAAATCTGGTTTCCTTAATTTTTTCTATAGATAGCATGTTAATCTACCTAAAGTTCGTGGATTAAGCTAGGTTTTATATTTGTATTTTAATACTACCAAATTGACTAAATAGCCTAAGGATAAAACAACAAATACAATATGGCAATAGTATATAGGGTCTCTAAAATCCAAATTTTCAAAGTAAATACACAAAATAATATTAACACAACAGTACTTCCACACAAACTATATTCAAATGAGATCACTAATTTATTGTAAACTATAATATAAATAATTTTGTAATATGCAGTACAAAATTTTAAAATAATATGAATGGCGAGTTATACTTTGTACAAAATAGAAGGTAGCTAGTTTGGCCTAACTCGTCAACAATGAAGTCATTAGAGATAGAGAAACTTATTCAAACAGACAATAGGGTTTTGGATTGTAACTTCTATGATCTATGTTATGAAACCAGCCAAGAATGCACCTGAAGTAAGTTAAGAACCATGTATAACCATAATCAGAAAGCCACACCAGGTCAAACCAGGTTCTTTCCATTTGAATACTTAACAATAGAGGCAAAGATGCAAAGGGGTATTTTCAATAACAAATAACAACATAGTCTGAGAAGTAGACTTTAATAAAAAAAACTATATATATATATATATATATATAAATAATATATACAATACATGAAACTTTTAACTGACTCTCTATGCAGATGTTCTTGGAGATTTTTGCTGGAAAAAAAAGAAGAAAAAACAATTATTTTTAACTTGTTTCAGGTCAATTATGACATGTATGTGAGATTTTTAAACATGTAGACACTAAGTTGTTACATTATTTATTTTTAAATTACCATGCAAACAGAAAAAAAAAGTTTCTGATGCCAATGATAAATTTCAAAACTGAAAGCATCTTAAAATGGACAAATTGGTATTGCAACCTATGCATTTTTTTTTTCAAACTTATTAAGCAGGAATACTTCTTCACTGGGAATTTCTTAACATGCTATTTACATTCCTAATAATCAATTTAATGGTGTCTGGTTAATGCAAAGAGGCCCATGACATTGTATAATAACACATTTTAAGCAAAGTTTTAAAAGAAAACTTAAATTTAAAACCTAATGATTTCCTAATAAGTGTCTGTGTGAACAGTGCCTGTGATGTTACATCATTACAATTCAGCCCATGTTTTTGTGCAATAATACTCTTAAATTTCTAGTAATTTTTTGAGCAGATTCTCAATATTATCCTTTGTAGTGCACATTTAATGTTTATTTTCATTATTTAAATTGCTACCACTACATAACTATACACATGTAATCTAATAAATCATCATTTAATGTGTTTCCTTTATTGTCATTTAATGGATGGAATTAGGTTTTGTCAAACTCTCCAAATCAAACATACTTGGTTACTACCATAATTTAGCATAAGAAAAACTAATTTAAATAGAAAAACCAATGATGCTTATGCTTAGTACAACACAACTCGAAGACTTGGAAGGCCAGATTGCAGAAATAACTTTGTTAAGCGAAATGGCAATTAATGAAACCGCTGTCTAATTATATGTGTAGGCCTAGTGCATTCACTTACAATAAATTACATTTATGACAAGCCAGATATAATAGCAGGCTTTATTAAATTTCCGTTAATAGTAATACGTAGGCCTACAACATACGATGTAAGTACTACAGAGTGCAGAACATAACATAATAAAAGTTATTACTTAACCAGTAGAATTGTAAATTATTTCAAATAAAACACTTCAATATTTATATTAAAATAAACACAACATAATTAATTTATGTGTTGTGCACAGTAAATAAACATTAATTACCCTTAACTACATATTATAGGTTATGAAATATATTTACTTAAGTATATTATAAAAGCCCGAAATAAATTGGTTTAATCAAATGCTATTAAAACCAAAATATTTAGGAACCTATAAGCCTATATTTGTGTGATTTTTAACTAAAGATAATAAATAACCCATACATTAGCATTCGTGTTCTACAGTCAACGACCATATATAGCTACAGTAAGTAGAAAACTCATTAGATGCTTTCGCAATTTTATTAAATCGCGAATATCCTGTTAATGCATCACATAAATTAAAAAATCAGACTGAAAACAGCGCACATATAAATATGGCACGGGAATGTTAAGCATACCGACAAAAAAAGACATTCCTTAACCTACAGCTTTACACATTTCGAAGACGCATAAAAGAATGTTTCTATACCGGTACTTGCTTAAGTGCGAAAGTAAAAACAAAAAAAAAGTAAACTAACATGAAATAAATAATGTTAAAACTTACAATTTATTCACCACATATAAAAATCCAAGTACCAAAATACTGCGCCAAAACAAGAAATAATACACAAAGACAAAGATTTCTAAACTTCAGTGCCAACAAGCATGATGGGAAGTTTCAATATAATGTCTCAGATACATTTCAGAATCAACCACAATGTAACATTGCCAAACGAATCTTGCTGAAATGTATCTGAAACTTCATTTATAGACATGAGTACTATGTGTCCAATGAAATGTTTATGAAATATTCCAGAAACATGACAGATGAAATGTAATCTATTCGAAACATAGTAATGTTACTGCAATATCACAGACATGTTACTGAAATATCACAGACATGTTACTGAAACATTGTGTGCTGTATGGGCCGTAAACCGACTTTACAGACAACCAATTTTTTTCGGTAAAAATTTCTGATTAGATTTTAAACTAACGTCCCGATGAGCTAGAGACTTTAAACATAGCTCAGAACTGGATAACAATTCAATATTAACTCGCTTTCTGGTCTGTCTGATGGTTTGTCTGTTCGGTAGAAATTTTTGTTTTGTTTTGCAATGCCCTAAAGATTCGTGGCTTTAGGCTACGCGTCGAACAGTACAGTGATGCGGGATGCATAACCCAGCGCTCCGCAGGCGGTGTCTAAATCACCGACTGCTCTTGGCCTTTTCAACGTTTTCATTAGGATGTAGGTCGGAATAACTTCATAAAAACCAAGTGCAACATTTAACCAAAATCTTTTGTAAATTCTCCAGCTGTGTTTTTTTAATGCTCTTTACTAATTAATCAACGCATTTAACTTCCTGACTCGAAACTTTTAACATAGCTCAGAACTGGCTGACAATGCACATACAAGACTAAAAAGCAAAAAAAAAAAACAATAATTATTTGAATAAAACATTAATGTACTACGTTTTCAAAACTGACTTAAGAGCCTTATACAGGTTTATAACCCCATATGGATTTCCAACCCCATATAGATTGTCTTGAAAATTTGTGATTGTGAACTTTAATACTTATGAAAATAACTGTAAGATTTAAGATGAAAAATGTGGTGCGCATGCAATAGATGATTGATGCATGAATATTTCAACTAATTATTCACTAACAATTTTATTACACTGCAAGTGAAATGAGCTATTGTGTGTGTTTTTCAATGACATATACTCCCAACACTCCTTTCTATTATCTATAGAATGCACCCCATTTTGTTAGTTTTAAATCTGACAAGTATTTTCAAAGGTATTAAAAATTCACAATCACAAATTTTAAGGAAAATCACAATGAGGTTAAGAATCTGTATGGGGCTAAGGGAAATTATTTTATACTTTTTAGTCAGTTTTAAAATGTGTTATATTATTTTTTAAATAATTATTAATTTATTTATTCTTTTGACATTGCCTGAATTTGGCATGTTTTCTGTGTGTTTGCATATTATCTTTCTTGTTTTTTTTTTTTTTAGGTTTCTTATGACATTTAGTGTAATCAGCAATGGCATGTGTCAAAAACTACATCTTTAAAGAAGTAATTACAATCTCTGGAACAATTTTAGGATATTGATGTATCAGTGTATTACTAGACATACTATATTATTTCAATAGAATGATCTTCAAATCAAAAGCAACCAAATCAGAAATTAGCATGCTGTTCAATTGATGGGTGTTCAAAACCAAATTTGGAAGAATCTTTAATGGGGTGTAATTAAATATAAAGTATCTCACAAATTTACATTTAAAGTGGACATAATTATGCAACATAAAAATATCTCAAACTAAAAGTTTACGAACTTGCTAAGTGTCATCATCTAAAGTCGCTCTTGTTGTTTTTCACAATCTAAGTTAAAGGAAAACAAATTTCAAAAAATTATATTGGCTTCTGGAGATAGCATGACACTTATTGGCCTACTCGAAAACTATGTAAATAATGTTTTTTTTTTTTTTCCAAATCCATGGCACAGTTATAAGAAATTTCAAAGAAAAACTTTTAAGATTGACCCAAGTAAGTAAACTGTTTAAATGTTTTCTACAAGGTTTGACTGTATGTTAAATTATTGTTACAAAACAAATTAAATAATAAGTAACTGATAACATTTTAATAATTTGTTTTCTAGCTTCCATGTGAAACCTCTATATATTGGATCCAGCATGGAATGATGATGGTAGTGCCTTACTACTTAATACGCTTAGGAGGTAAGTTTTCTCTGATGATAAATAGAACAAAAGTGATATAAGTGAGTTTGCTTTACCTACTATTGCGTGTATTCCCCAGTCGTACATCAAAAACATATGGGTGGGCACTTCTTAATCTAGTATTTAAAAAAAAAAAATGAAAGAAAAGAGTAGTAAAATAATATTAATTAAAAAAAATGATTATAAATTTATAAGAATACTACTTCAAGTGAAATGATTTTATACACTTGATAAATATCTAGAAGTTTGCAATTGAACATGTCTTAATGTCATTGGGGCCTACATAAATTTATTGTGTCATTGTAATATTTTTGTATTCATCCCCAAACATTGATTTAATTCAAATTCGTTTGATGTTATTTTATGTATTTAAATGATGCGTGGTAGAATTTTTTTTTCAAGTCAATTAAGATATGTTGTGTTCTGTGTTTACAAGGCCTTGTAAGTTATTTTTTCTCATGTGTTTTTTATTGTAATGTGTACATTACTTATGTAACATTAGAAAAGCCAATGACATAGTTGTATGTTCCGTTGGCTGACATTAAAATGGAATGAACGCAGGCTGTATGAGAGCAGGGGTGAGTGAGGGGCGGGAGTTAAGGAACTCGTAACACGGGTGACTTCTCCCTCCGTTCTCTCTGCCTAGGCATCGGAGAACAGTGCACTAGAAGACATCAGCGAGCATATAGCATTTTTTAATGGACTCTATACCTCTCTCTCTATCTCACACACAGCCTCTCTTTCTCGGAGAGAGGCATGTTTGTACATGTGTAGAAATATGAGTGCAAAATTATCAGTTTTTAAAATTTTTTTTAAAAATATTATTCATATCTGCAATGGGTAGAAACCCGGTGGCAAGAATTCTCCCTACTTTAATCTCACTTTTCTCCTGAACTGTGCTACACTCCTAGCCAATTCGCACTCCTTCTCCAGTACATTACATTCTCTTATCGTTCTCACAACCACCACCGATTTTTTACCCATTGCAGATATCAATAATACTTTTTAAAAAATAAAAAAATATAATTTTGCACTCATATTCCTACACATGTACAAACATGCCTCTCTCCGAGAAAGAGAGGCTGTGTGTGAGATAGAGAGAGAGGTATAGAGTCCATTAAAAAATGCTATATGCTCGCTGATGTCTTCTAGTGCACTGTTCTCCGATGCCTAGGCAGAGAGAACGGAGGGAGAAGTCACCCGTGTTACGAGTTCCACATTATGTGCTTGGCACCTTGAAGAGTCTCCCAATGTGCTCCCTCCTGCTTCTAGGTTTTCCCATCACGTATCGTCTCCCCAGCTGCCCCACTCCCCCAATCGGTATTTGTTACATCCTACACATCATACATTAAATTTGCAATCAGTATGGAGTGAGTGTAATGGTAGGCCTAATGTGTGTATGTGTAAAATGTGTATTGCATACATGTGCACTTCCCACCTATGTAGGCAAATGCAATATGTAAACTACTCGTAAATGTGAAATTATACAAATTTGCACCGAGTATCGTGTGCGTGTGACGAGTATTGGGCGTGCCTGCCAATTCACGAGCGGGGCAAAAGCAATGCACGAGTGAGTTTAGAATTGCCCTCTTTGCCTATCTTTCCAGCTGCTCTCAACTGCAGTTGAAGAAACGAATATGAGTTAAGCCATATATCTGAAAGTAACACAATATGTAACATTACGTGAATCTTATTTTTTCATGGGCAAGACGAAGGCACTGTATGGTAGCACAAAGAATCGTATGCGTTGCCGGCTTAACCATGCAAGCCAAATTGAAGTGTTGGCAAACTTTAAATTAAAAGTTATACCAGAGACACATCTGTAAATATGTAAGTATAAAAAACATAATCATGTACCCACTCACTCTTCCCATACAATGACATACGTACATGATATTGTTAGCAATCATTTATTCAGGGCACAGACTCCAGAGCAGGAGCAGTATGGGAGATTTTCAGCCATGATTTCCCATTGATCACTATTCCGCAAGATCACTATCACTTTTAACTTAATATGGATCAATCACATACAATCAAATTTTTAGTATTCAAAGAATTCAATATTTGAGGAAAAAGATTCAAAGAAAAATATTAGAGGACATTAAGTAAATTTAAAAAATTCAACACTGATAACCTTTGAAATTTACTAGGCCAATTTTTTTCCCCCTCCATTCCTATCCTGCTACCATTACCCAAGATATTGTACTTTTAATATGTACGTAAATTATAAATAAATTTAATATGTATTGATTCTGAAAACTGAGTTTGTGAAACAAACATTTGAACGGTCGAATGTTTCAACACCGTGGTGATTAATATTTTTAATTATTTTAATTTTGACTCTAGAAATCTTATATTAGGATTCAAGGGGTACATTCAAAGTTCTCTTTGTGATTCAAATCTGAGATTTGGATTCAAGAAATTGGTATTTGAACCATCACTTCTTCGCTAAAAAAAACACTCTTCCTATCACCTTGAAACCTTTCATCGTTCAAAGAAACTGCTGATCTCTGTTGCGTCGAGTTCCCGTGTGTGACGGTTTTTGCGGCACTGTCGCTGAAGCCAGTGAAGCAGGCTGTGCCAGGGTTAGTGTTACTTTGTTACAACTTTACATTACTAACATGTTTGAGGAATAACGTGCCCATGACAATGTTGATTTTTCCATGAAATTGGAAGGTGCAAATCATTTAGAGAGACATCATTATGGAAAATTTTCTTAAATGTTCATTTAGTCACAAACGAACTGGAAAAAAAAAAAACTCCCACGGACAATTGGCAGCCAAAAGAAGATATATTTATTATTTTGTTTGAAGAGACTGCAGTAACGTATGTAGCTTACAGAGATTCTTGAACTTTAATTTGATGGTACTCTTGGTTCAAGAATAGTTATGCCTAAATATTAAATAGCCTGCGTATTTTTGTTCCCTAAGATTATATAGTGGGTGCCGTGAAATTTAAAATTTGGGCTCACATTAACCTCATCTCTCTTGAAAAAAAAAAGTATTGTACATGCATGTACTTTGAATTTTTCTCACTTAAGTATCCAGCTTCACTTCATTCATACCTCTCTGGCTTATGATAAAACTATTTATTTATAGACATATTTAAAAGTCATTTTCATATTTTAAAACTCTTTTTTCATTAAAAGTGAAAATTATGTTTTATGTGAATGTAATCTCTAATGCTTCTGCTGTGTATAGGTAAGGTATTATTTTATTGTGTATATGATTTATTTCGTATTGAATATTTTTTTATTATAGTTAAATTTTTTTTTATTATTTATAAAAATTTGGTTTATCAGCAAAGTAAATTTTCAAGTGTGTTGATGCTTTATGATTATTTGCATTCTAATGCTTGTCGCTGGAAAATGGTGATTGTGGTTTTCACTAATATTGTTCCAATTCATTTTTTTTTTTTACAGGTCCTTATAATGTGGAGAGTATACTTGACATGAGTTGGTGTTCTCTGGCGTATGGAATCAACCTTCTCTATCATTTTGTGATACTCCAGGCTGTTGCGATAGTAAGTGGGATATGAATATTTGTAACTAAGTATATTTAAAAAAAAAAAAATTTGGAACTAAAAGTCACATCAGCAGACATTAGAAAATGAGGATGTAGGGAGATGGTGAGGGGGTCATAATTTTAACGCACAGCAAGGGGGAGAGGGTGTCTGCAGCTCCACATGGGTCACGTCACGGTCTGGAACAGAGTTAGTAGCCTGGTCCATGATGGCGTAAAAGATATACTCTTACGCCGATTCGAAACAGCCCCTCACGACGGCTCCATCTCACAGTTTAAACCCTTGCCCATGTAAAATGAGCTCTATGTTGACAATACGTCGCACCCTAATCAGTTCCTCTTGAAAGTTGTTGCACCTTCGTTGATGCTTGGAACATTACAAAAGTTGTTTGGTGGTCTTGTTTGCTAACACATCACACTTATGTGGCAATGGGTTTGATCTGGTGATTGTTTCTTATTGTGTGTCCAGTTGTATTTTACCATAATATATCGCAATAAAAAAATGAATTGTATGTGTTACTGATGCAAAGGTGTATAATTACCAAAATATTTTTGATTTTTAGGTATTCTGAGAGTAATTCTTCTATATAATGTATCAAATTTAAAATACAGTAAAGCAGTTGATATTATGCATAACTTCAACATAGCCAAAATGTATTTTATTTTGAAAAGATGAATGATAAAACTTTGATATAAAGTTGATATGCAATAAAGAACAATTACCTTTGATCCCAACATGCAGACATGAGCACCCAGCAGATTCACAAATGGTTTTGAACTCACGGTAATCTTGCAGGTGCTGTGTGTTTTCATGCATCATTTTGGTTATTTGATTTTATCATTATTATTACTCAAGGGTTGTTCCTGGAATTTTATCAGGATACATGTTTTGCATTTATTGTTTTGTCTGAAATTTAATCATGAAATATTTTGTAAAATTTATTTGCAAGCTTTAAAAAGTCATGCAATTTACAGTAAATCTTTGTTGAGAAGTTACTCAAGGGAAACAGAAATTTAAACTCTCTAACAGCAAAATTTTATTAAAATGTTTAAAATTCTATATAGTCATAGTTCCAATGCTAAATTTTTCAAACTTCTAAGCAGGAAATTCTCTGAATTTGGATTTTCTTAGGTGGGTTTTACGGAGTTATAATTATGAATGAACAAGCGCACGACTTCACCACTACTAAATAACACTTCAATAAATATCTGTTGGCCAAACTTTTGATGAAACATGAAATGCAATGGAGCTATATCTGGTGATTATTGAGGGCTAGACATTAAATGATAAAAATTCATTAAAAATGTGTTAGTGGGTGTAGCATGCAAAACTGAGCCTTAAGCATCCACCTGTTTGAATTCGTGAGCTCTAAAAGCATTGGGACGCTAAGGGAAACACTGGCTCACGCATATCAACGTCCTCGCCTCTACGCACCAGGCACCTGATTGGCATGCAGTCTTCGTGTCGGTAACACATCTTTATGGGGTCTTTAAGTGGCGACCCTATCATTTTACGCTGGAATATTAAAGATAAACTACCTGCATGTCTCAACACTACTTACAATACTGTGTTTATAATTTTTCATATATGTACCTAAAAATTGCCCTTAAAACACCTATTTCTTTTTCACGGTCTACTTTTCACTGTCCAAAAATTACATGTTCAAGATGGAACCATAAAATGAAACTTCTGTGGGCAGTGGTTCTTAAAATCTATTAGTAATGAAACACGATAAATAAATAGTGAGCCGTTTGTGAATGGCGCGTTAACACTCGGAGCTCTGCATGCCCTTTGGCGGTCTGGCCAGATGGCCACCTCAAAGGCGCTCCCCCTTCCCTCCCCGGGCACACATACGGTGTGAAACTGCTGAAGGTATCAGAGTGGTGGCTGTTTATGAAAAAACATTTAAGAATACATTGAGAGGACAGATGAGTGGTTCCGTTTCAACATTTTGTTTTTAAAATTTTTTTTTTTTAGGAGAGTGAAAATGGCCAAAACGGTTATTTTCAGAATAATTTTTAGGCATTAAATACTCGGTACATATTCTTGAAAGACTCGAGGGATGTACATTACTCCTTCATCTTTGTTTCTCAGAGGCGTGTAGTGTACGGTTGCCGCTGAAATCCGGTAGTTGTGGCATGCAAGACGAGAGGTTGGGTGATCCAGGGGTGTAGCTGGGGAGGGGGGGGGGGGGGTTAGGGGTTCAAAACCCCCCCCTCCCTCCTTAGCACCAAATCTTTAATTAATATCTTATTCATCACTGAAACGAATTTCATATTAAAATTAATAAAATTTTTACCATTACAATATTTAAATTTAAGTACCAAAAAACTGCTAAAATAGCACTATTTTACGCCTTAAAATCCAAAATTTCGCGGGGGGGGGGGGAGCCCCGGACCTCCCGCTTTAATACGGGGGGGGGGGGGGGGCAATGCTTCTTAACACCCCCACACACACAAATCCTGGCTACGCCACTGGGTGAGATAGCGCTGGCCTGTCGCAGCCGACCGAGGTGAACCTCAACAACATGCTGTGCCCCGCGACCTCGGACCCGTTTCGCGGCCAGTCCTACCGGGCGGTGGCCGTGCTCCACCAGGCGCTGCTCTGCCCCGTCACCTACAAGCTGTGCTGCTGCGCGGCGTCGCTGCTGGCCCCGCGCCGGGACGACGATGCTGCCACCGCCAACGGCCGCCTGCGCGGCGAGTGAGGCCCTGGTCCCAAGCGTCTGCTCTCCGGGACACGTCACCTTAACCTCGATGCCTGGCAGATGTGCGATGCTCGGTTCGGGAACAGCTGCCTGGAATCAGGGCCACCGTTTGCTAAGTAACATACACACGCAAATGAAGGTGTTTTGAAGAAAACGTCGTGAACTGATAATCAAGCCAAAAATAACTGCAGACGTGAATTCCGTTTGCGTTACTCCGTGCGACCGATAGTTGTCGAACATTTTTTGGCCGTGGCTGTAGCCGTGCATGTTTACGTTTTTAAAATACGTGAAAATGTTTTTTTTTTTAAGTATAAGAAAAACTGGGTTTCTGTATTACTTTGTAGTGTATATTTATTATAATGTAATTTCTAATTTGTTCTTGGATCTTTTATTTTTTTTTCAGTTAAATTGTTAGTAACCGTGAGGTTCAATCTCATTGGTTGCCGGTTTTTACGTTTCCGTGTCTTTGTAGAACAGTTTCAGAAAAAGGGGGTTGTCTGTAAAGTCTGTTTACGGACGATAATTTCACGTGATAACGTCATAAGAAAACATTGATGAAAATTTTTGTACTTTTTTAATTTTCAAATATTATTTATACAGTTTTTTGCAAATTTAATTTAAATAATTTGTTTAAATATATTCAGGAACAATTAGTTAAAAAGCCTGCCTAAAGCCTGTTTGATGTTATAGAAGATTTTCTTGCACGGCGGTTGGCTGGTTCTTGCACGCTCGGCTCAGGCGAAATGTGACAATTTTTCGTGCGTGCAGCTGGCGTTCAACAATTTATAAGTCGTTATCACGTCAAAAATTACGCAGAATATGTCATGGGCAGAATTTAGATGTGCATTAAAAATAAATAACAAAGTAATAATAGAACAAAAGATATTCTTGTACTTGAAACAATTTTTAAAGTATTCAGAACATAAGCAAACATGGCTACCAAGTTTCTATTGGTCGCACAGAGCAACGTAAACATAAGAGCTCAGCATTGCCGAGTCTGTCTCCGTCTGCCTGTCGTTGTAGAACACACTGTTCCATGAGATCCATCTCCGTTTGCGTGTGATTGTAGAACGGGCCTTTGAACTGTCAAGAGAGAGAAATATTCACGAAAAACTAACCTGTTTAGTTCACTTGGTGTAATTCTGTCACGTGACAAATTTATTGCTAACCAGAAGGAGTATTCTTTATTACAGATTTTGAATTTTCTCAATTCAGAAACAAGTCTTAATTTGCAAGCTGTAATCTTTTAACCAGACAAACAATTAGTTTTTAAGACTGTCTTCACTAATTAAAAATGGTTTGTTGAATGCATAACCATAAATAACAATATTTTATTTTCATCACAAATGAAATTTTTATTTTTTTATTTTATTTTTAATTTTGTCACCATATGGTTTGTATAATAGTTCCCATGATCTCATTAAACAATGGAACTACTTTTTTTGAATGGTTTTTCCATTGTAGAAGATTGAATCAACATACTATTATGTTGAACATAAATAATGGTGTTATGTTAAGGAAACGACTTCTGGTAAAGGTATTCATATAAGTATTTGTTTATGATTTCTCTTGCTCTTTTGTGCTCATCATTTGCTATATTTTACTTATATTTGATCATGTAAAGATGCCAGATATTGAACACAGGTAAACTATCTGGGTAACTTTAATGAACAGGTAGAGTGAGCTTTAACTCTGATTGAGATAACCTTGTAAGGTTTTTAAAAGTGCCTATGAAGGAATGTAAATAGTGACATGTTTGTTTATGAGTATGGTACTTACTCCAACACACATGCTTGTGTTAAAATGATAAAATACAGTTTTTTTTTATCATAGTTTGGACTTATTTAAATGCACTAGTCACGGAAAATGAAACATGTACTACAGTGAAAATCACTTGACAAAGTGATATTTGATTTTTATAAACTTAACAACAAAAGCTTTCAATGTAGGGGTTCAAATTTTTTACTGCACAAGTAATAGATTCGTGGTACCAACATTGAAAAGCTTGTCTACCGATAGGACTCAAAATCTTATGTAGTGGTCTGTACAGTAACACATTCTTAAGGGTGCAAGTTTCAATGGAGTAAGTGTTTATGGTATCTAGTGTCAAGTTCATTTAAATATGTTATGAATGAAATTAACAACTTCAGGTTTAATATTTTTTTGCAAACATGCAAGCTAGTTGGAGAAGCACATGTGAACAGATGAACAGATACGCGTGTCATCGTTTACGTTGGCTGAGTTTCGACGGCTTGGCGGGCAAATGGTACGTCCAAGAGTGGGTCTGTCTACATCATCGTTATTCTATGCTCACGACACAGCTGTGATTACCTGTAGTTAACAAAGCCGCTGCAGTATCGGCAACCAGTCTGTAGAGCGTAGTGATATCAAGGATTGGATGAAGCTGCCAGTTTGGGAGCAGGGTGTCCGCAAGGAAAAAATATTTCGTACCAACTTAGGCGAGAAAAAAGTACTAGATTTGAAAAAAAAAGTACTAAATTATAATTTGTTATGGTTTTTAACAATTTAGGAAGTTATTATGACATTGCAATGCTCGAACTTAAATATTGCACCACACACACATACATTCCATAGTTTTTAAAAATAATTACGCTTAATAATAAAACATATTGGAGTTACTATATTATTATTATATTAAAGGAAAAAGTAATATATCTGAGCGTAAATGTACTAGACCACTAAAAAAGTTATAAAAGTACTAGATCTAGTACGAAAGTACTAATTGTGGACACCCTGTTTGGGAGTAGTGTCGATGGCAACCATAATTTCTGGGGAAAGGAAAAGTGCTGTTTCAATTATTTATATTATGTATTAGGCCGAGTCAGCAACATAACTTTATTGTAGGAAGGCTCTGGATAAATATGCTTCAAGAAAATACATTAACATTTGCTGGCATTGAAACCACAAACCATGTAATGTCACTTTGTTTTTGAACAAACAAGCTCAACGCAACTGTTAAAACTTCAATTTGTAATGATTTATTTTTTTGGTGATTAGATAAATTTTTTTTTGTAAATGTAATATGAACTTTATAAAACTTAAATATGAGATATGTATGGCTCAAGAATTTTTCTTACTTGGTACGCAGGTTCTTATGTTTGTGCTTACGTGAACACATCTTGACAGGCTGTACATAAAAGAATATGAATTTTGCAATTCAATGGTTAGAAATAACAATTTTTTTTTTTATTCAGACCAATTCAAAGTTTGAAACAAGCAGTGTTGGTTTGGATGAAAGTTTCAAAGCAACCTTTGTGTTGGATGGCGGTGCAGAGAAGGACTGTGCTATTTAAATTTTGAGCTTGAACTATTACAAGTCTGGACTCCTTACCAAATAAATGTGAGGCGCTATATCATTGTATATTTCAGGACAGTTTTCCCAGACTGCTTCTAACGGCACTCACTTGTCCTTGGTGGCTCGCTATTCAAACACCGATTGGCCGCCCCACACGTAACTAAAGCAAGTAAGGCTGTGATGTATGGGACTCAAGTGGATGTAGCCACATTAATGGTGCTAACCAGTATTTCTTAAATAAATTTCTCAATAATTTTTAACAAAAAAAAAGTGGGCTAGTTACCACATAATTTTGACAAGCGTACTGGCAGTAAAATATGTGACTTACATTTCTTAAGTTGCGAATGAAATCCAGAGTTGAGAAGAAAGCAGGTACATTTCCTTACATGCCTTCGTGTAAGGCCGGCCGCACACCGGATACGGCGCGGCACGGCACGGCGCGGCGTTTTGCCGTAAGGCGCCGCATGCGATGTGGTTTGTATTGCTATCAATGGAGGTGCCGCACACTGCATCGTGCACGGCATGGCGCGGCGAGGCGGCGCCGCAAGGCGCCTTGTACTGCCTTGTCAAGTTTCGTCTTTCGGGCAAGAGGCTTGATGCAAAGCGTTCTGCGCATGCGCGAGAATCGTAGTTGAGAGGCAGTGGTAGTGGCGTGTAGCAGTTGTTTGTCTGTCAAACGAAAATGGCAAGCCAGGAGGATGATGTTGATGCAGTTACTAGTGTTGATGTTGACAGGTTGTTGTTTTATGTACAAAACAACCCACCAATTTACAATACATCGTTAAAGGAACACCATAATGTGGACGTCATCTCAAAAATTTGGAACGACATTGGCAAAGAGCTGAGTGTACCAGGTAAATGTTGTTATACGCCTGTCTTTAGTACTATCTGTTGTGCGAGTATTTTAATAGTAAGATAGTTCAACAACGAAATATGCTAAGAATTTTCCCTGTAAGTTTTAAGCTAGGCCTAATATTAGCACTTGTTATTGTTGCATAGGCCAAAAATGGCTACAAGAAACTTCTGTCTGTCTGTCTGTCTGTCTCTTTGTCCTACGATAACGGCTAAACGCGTTGACCGATTTTTATATTTTGTTGCATGTATGTTCCTTATACCTAAGCGGATCGATGTAGATATAAGACTTTTACTTTCTCTCGTCCGTTTTAAGATAGCGGCCAGTTTTATGACGTCACTACAAGAAAACATCACCTTAAAATCACTGAAACAATTAAAAATAACCCACTTCCCGATATCGTAGAAACTTGAAATTTGAAATGTGGGTTCTCCTCTATATTTGGACTGGAAAAAAAAATCACAAAATTGAACATTTTTATAGTGCGGGCTGTTATGTGGGGCTGAAAATACCCTTGCATCCTTAAGATTACATGTTAATTTTGATACTACTGTGAGTTTTAGGTTCCTCAATAAATAAAGCGGCAAAATTTTACCAAACTGAGCGCTCACACTTGTAAACCCTAACACTTATTTACGACATAAAACAATATCTTTTTTAGTGACCCTAGTTTTCAAAAAACCAATATGGCGGCAAAAAAAAACAATATTTGTTGTTTGTTGACCGATTTTGATGAAACTATGTTTCACGCTGTATTTTTGGTCGCTAAAACGAATATGATGTAATTTCTTTTGAAATTTCAAAATTCAATCTGCCAAAATCCAAAATAACGGCCGAAAATCGATTGTGGCTACCGAAATTCAAAATTTAAGTATGTTTATTGACCGATATTGATGAAACTTACTGCATATTGTAAGACATTAAGAATAAAATAACAGCAACATTAATTCATTCAGAAATAGTCATACTTTATTTAACACATCTTCTATACATAATACAGTCAATAACAAATCATGTTGTTTATACAAAAGCCATTTGGTCTTGCCATGGTACTGAACCTTCAGTGTTGAAGTATTCTTTAAAGTTCTCTCTGATGTTGTAAGCAGCTTTAGCTGCTCTTGCCCTCGAAGTCTCTTGTTTATTGTCACACTCAACTTCAATGTTCATCATTTCGTCATACACCTGACTCATAGTACCCTCTTTTACTCTAATTACATTGTGGAGAACGCAACACGCTAACACAATGATTTTTGTCTTATCTGGATGAGTTAACATAGCCAATTCGAAAACACGAAATTTCTTCGCCATCATACCGAAAGCACATTCAACAATTCTACGTGCTCTAGATTGTCTATAGTTGTATATCCTTCGTTCTCGTGTCAAAGAATTCTTGTTGAAGGGGGTCATCATGTGTCTGCTGAGGGCATAGGCTTCATCCGCAACAAAGACATAGGGAAAATCAGTTGTCTTTGTCTTAAATAAAGTTTTGGGCTTTGGTAAGTTCAGTTTTTCATCGTTAAACAAACTACCAAATGTTGAAGAATTAAATACACCTCCATCACTGTGTTTTCCAGCTTCTCCAACATCGACTGCTACAAATTTACCTTCCGCGTCAACAATAGCTTGTAGAATAATAGAGTGGTATGATTTGTAATTAAAGAATAATGAGCCACTATTCCATGGGGCTTCAATGCGTACGTGCTTGCCATCAATAGCACCGCAACAATTTGGAAAATTCCATAGCTCTTCAAACCTCACTGATATTTCCTTCCACTTCTCTGGTGATGGATCAGTCATTAGGAACATTGGAGACATTACGGACCAAATGGCAGTACATGTTTCTGCTACAATCTTTCCTGCAGTAGTAGCGCCAACTCGATGGTTGAAATGCATATACTGGAACCGATCACCGGTTGCAAGAAATCTGTAAAAAAGGACAAGATAATAGAGTTGCTTACAATTTTTCCCACAATTAAATATTACAAATAATATTGTTAAGATGTGGAATTGATTTGTTTCAGTATGGAAAATAAGTTTACCACTTTTATTTTATTTAGTGCTCTTTCGTAACTTCTGGTTTCTTTTTAGGTAACACATGCAAGAAAAAGTGGACCAATCTACGTGGCTCATACGTTAGATACGTAAAGGAGTTGAAAAAGACACCCAGTGGTTCCAAGCAACAAAAGAAAAAGTGGCACTTATTTGATGCTATGAGCTTCCTCCAACCTTGGATTGGTACTACGCGGAAAATGACAGGTAGTTTAGATGACTTTTTGCAAAATAACACCGATGTGACCCAAGACATATTAAACGAATCACAAGTACAGGGAGAGGTTGAAGACGATCCTCAACCACTTATTGAAAAGCAAAACAACTTTAACCCCTCAAAAAAACAAAGAAGAACTACAGCAGATATAGTGGCTGCACCAATGGTGGAATACCTAAAAACTGTCACAGAAAAACGTAAAGCTGGAGAGGAAAATTCTGATAGTGCAATGTTAACATTTTTTAAAAGTTTAGTGTCCGAAGCCGAAACGCTTTCTCCAAAAAGACAACGCCTCTTCAAATCATCGGTCATGGCAAAATTGCATAGCCTGTTGGAGGATCAAGATAGTGAGCAGAGTCGCTACACTCCGTCCCCTGCTTCAGTGGCTTCGTCCTCAAGCTCAACGTTGAACCATCAGTTCTTTCCTCTGATTAACCAGTTGCATGGCGTAAACTATAATGATGGTACAACTCACGGTGAACAATATCATCAATTTCCATGATTGACCACAAATATTTTGTATTGTTTTCTCAATAAAAATAGCATTTGTAACGTTTGAAACCTGGCATTTTACTACCCGAGGTTGTCACAGGTTATTTTATACATTTTAAGTAATTATTTGTTTTTTAGGGGATACTACATGAACGAATTATAGTTAACAAATTGAATAATGTGCAGTTAATAAAAATAATCTTACCTTAATGTGATCAGTAGTCGTTCTTCTGGAGTTATGCTCAGCCTATAGTTGGTGTTTTGTTTTTGGATGGATGGAGAAATTAATCCAAGAATGAAATCAAACGTTGCCGGTTTCATACGACAATAATTATAAAACTTTTCCGGATCTGCTCTTAGCTCAGCAATAAACAGTTTTATGTTACGTCTTTCATTGATAGGATGCACCCAGATTTGTCTCTTGGGGGAATCATCTATTGACTTTAGGAAGTACCACAACGCTATTACAGTCGCCTCTTCTTCTTCTGCGTTCATTTTCACGTGTCACAGACTGAAAACTGATTTCACGAAATATGTATCAATCTATCAAACACACAGGTTCACTTGTCTGAATTCTTCAATCCACTGAGCGTCTGCTCAAATTGCTTTCCCGCGCCGTGCCGCGCCGCGTGCTGCTCTTAACCATCGGGCGCGGCGCGGCAAGGCAAAACGTCTCGCCGCGCCGTGCCGTGCCGCGCCGTATCCGGTGTGCGGCCGGCCTAAGTCTTCACCAAATTAATTATATTGTTATCTTACCTTTGTACATTAAGGTATAAAGTTTCTACTAAACAAATAAAAAAAAGTACATACGAACATTTATGCAATAATTTTACTGGGTGATTTAAAGTTTAAAAGCTCAAACTGGCAACTTCATTCATTGTTCTCAAATGTTTTAGGCTGTTTCGAACCCATGTATGTGTTGGGATAGTTTAAAGATTTTTAGCATGTATTAGTATACTAAAGAATTTTCAGTTACTTGTACCATATTGGTATTTGAAACAATAATTCAACCCTCCAGTTATTCAGGGCAGTAACTTTTTTTTCTAGTTAGGAATTTTAGGTTACCAGTACAAGACTTATTCTTTGCTTCAGTAACAGAGTTACCATATTAAAAGACTAAGGCATAGAAAAGACATAAGTTTTATTTTATGATATTAAGAGTTTATGCAGTACTGCCATTGAGTTAAATGTTTTTGTGCTGTGGTAATGTTGTACAAAAAACTGGAGAATGTTTCTGCTTGTAAACAATTTACTTACTCCAGTTACCCTGTATTAGGCATAGGTTAGTGATACATAGAAGTAATTTTCTCCTTGCAGCATTTGCCATAATGATAAAGATGTGGAATAATCTCTTTATATTTCCATTGATATTAAACAGTATCTTGGTGTAAACAGCTTATAGATTTATAACTAGCTGCTGATATGTTATCTATAATTGTAACAGAAAGTTCCAGTTATATTTCTACACTACAATATTTACATTTTCTGTGAATTGGTATGTTCCATCTGGGCCAAACTGTGAAATGAAGAAATAACCTTGTTTTTCTACCACAACTCCGTGCACTTTACTTGTGCAAATGTTAAGGTGACAAAGATAGCTATGGAACATGTTTTACTGATTGTCTGCTTGGTTGTACACTAATGAATTAAATAATGAATAATTTTTATGTAGTACTAGCAAGAATATTTCTAACATTAATTTAAAAAAAACCTTATTTCTTACAAATCAATTAAATATATTACTTTCTATGTTACAAACAGTGACTCTCTTCTTTGTCTTTATTTGTCACTTGTTAGATCTAAGTTAGAATATTGTTCAGTTATTTGGAATTCAATTAATGCTTCCGATAGCATTAAATTAGAATCCATTCAGAATAAATTTTATAAAATAATTAAACTTAAAAACTTCTCTCAGCTTACAATAGATTCTCTTTCTGAACGCCGTATCTATCTGGATTATGTATTTATTAAAAACTGTTACTGTTCAAAATTGAATTGTAAGTTCATTCTTGATAATACTGGCATTAGAATTCCCCAATTTAACAGCTGTTTAACATCTACCCTATGTAGGTACATACCATAAAAAGAATGATATAATTTTTCGACTCATTTCTAATTTCAATAAAATTGATAATCTTTATCTGTAAAAGTGATGTAATGTATTTTTTTAAATTTTTTTTTACATAAGCCTGCAATTAGTAATTTTATTATAATGTTTTGTATTTCTTTTTATGCATTTTATATTTTGATGTTTATTTTTAATAGTTATATTTTAAACTTTGTTTGTTTGTATTTTGTTTGTATTGTTTATATGTTGTCCTTGTATATATGTATCGTGCCCGCCGCTAAAGCCCTCGGCTGTTGGTAGGCATGTTACAACATTAATAAATAAATAAATAAAATAAAACCAACTGAAATAGAGCACAGCTAAAATGGAACTGTGTAATGACAGTGGCACTTCGTAATTCTGCGACACTAGCAGATGGCCTATTTTCAACATGTTGCCCGGTTCTTGATGGATTCTGTTGGTTGAGGGAGTTACTCTCCATAGTATGGATTCATTTACCATTGTCTGGGCTTATGTCTTAAGGTAGTTGCAATTGTAAAACTCCTTTCCTTACTAATTCTTTACACACTTAAATTAATAATCTGCAGTTATCTTTGTTACGTGTTTAAAAACTATTGTAATATGTTTTGGAGGACCTTCTTTTCTGTTCATTCTCATTTGCTCATTTCTTTTAAAAAAATTAAGAGTGTTACCGTTATGGGTTATTAGAAAAAGTTGGTAAGTACAGTTTCTGAAATCTGGTCTTTTGTAATAACCGAGGCAAAGAATATAATCTCTGTGTCCGAAATAAGTTAGGAAGTGTAAAGAAAATTTTGTATGGATGTTACATTATTCATTTTTAATTTTTGTCAAGTACAATTATGTCTCATTTCTCTCTGTTGTTACAACCTTCTTGCAGTAATGAAATACACATCACATTTATAGTTCCTAATGCTTAGTTTTTTTTTAAATTTTATATTTTATTTATATATATATTTAATTTATATTTTATAGTTCATTTATGTTTGTTAATGCTTAGGTTGTTTATTTATTTAAGATGAAAACAATGGATATTTTTTAATGTTGTGCTATTTATTTAATATTTTATGTATAACTTGAGTAGTGATTGAAATGTAGTACAGTGAAAGGTCTTAAATCCAGCTCGCTCTGGATTGCAATTTTGCTGGATTATATAACATCAATACAACTTTAACAGGAATACCAAAGGAAAATTAATATACAGTGCAATGGTGTTTGAAAG
This sequence comes from Bacillus rossius redtenbacheri, assembly GCF_032445375.1. Taxonomy (NCBI): domain Eukaryota; kingdom Metazoa; phylum Arthropoda; class Insecta; order Phasmatodea; family Bacillidae; genus Bacillus; species Bacillus rossius. Next base: position 38,643,223 of record NC_086341.1, on the reverse strand, counting down.
AATTTTAAATAAGCTGCTCAATACAAAAAAATAAATACTCGTACAAAGCTGTGAGAATGTAAAATGTAACCTGCCAGAAAACGGGAAAGACTGTTTTCAAATGTTAACTAGGGATGGGCCATTCAGATCCTCAAATACCATTAAATCCTTAGTATTCGAAGGATTCGATATTTGAGGAAAAAGATGTGAAGAACAATATTAGAAGAAATCAAGTAAATTTAAAAAAATTCATCACTGATAACCTGTGAAGTTTACTATGTCAGTTTTTCTCTACATACCTATCCTGTTACTATTTCCCCAGATATTGTACTTTTAACGTGGTATTATTTAAATAATATTGCGATGTGTGTTGATTTTTGGAGACTTAGTCTGTGAAACAACCATTTAAAGGGTAGAATGTTTCAACACTATAGGCAGTATTTTTCATTTACTGTACGTTGTTTTATTTTTGACCCTTGACATCTAGATTCAGATTCGAGGGGTATGTTCGAGGTACTCTCTGGCATTAGGATTCCAGAAATTTGGGTATTTGACTCGACACTAATAAAAACTGACTGAAACAGTTAACCCAAGCGAACTAAAAACTCTGGCAGCCCAGTAACGCAACCTGAAAAAATCTGAATGTGTTTCTGTAGGAGCCGGACTGCAGAATGGGCGTAACCATAAAATGCTGGCTTATACACCTTCCACTGTACATTTTACACTCATCTGTCTCTAGCACGAACCTATATTATACGCAAAGGAGACATATTTGTAGTTCAGTGAAAGCTGAAACAGTCTTACCTTATTTTTACAAGCTCTCAATGTGTGTAATTTAGCATTATTTTTTTACGTTCCTTAAAGGTAAAAAATCTCAAGGTTCAACAGTGTTACAATTAAGAGTGTTATTTTGCACCATTGCTGTGTTGTAGACTCCTTGTGTTTGTGTGTGTGTAATTTTGTTGCTATAGGTAAGACTAGCACCTCATGTTTTTAGTTTTAGTGTGTAAGTACTGACACAGTAGTAGTACAGATGCAATAGTTATTTAATGCCACTTTCACCCAGACGTCTTTACGCCACAATTAGTTGTTTCATGCACATTTATCCTCCGCACATTAGTCAAAAATACTTCGAACTATGAACAGCTCTCGACGCTCATGTACAAAAATTACTATTGAATTAATTTTTTATTCCTATATGGGGATGAAAGTATTTAAATTAGATTTAACCATAGAGCCATTGAATTAATCATACACACACACTTTCCTTTAAACCGTCTCTATAAATTGGCTAATGGTCGAATAATCCAAGCGTTAAAAACAATGCAAGCACACTTTTTTCTCATAGATGAGCTAGCTGTTTATTTTGCTTCTCAAAGTAAAATTGTGTTGAAAGCATCAAATCACATTGAAGGTTATGAAAAATAAGTGAAATAGCCAAAATATTAGCTATGGCTTATAATTGTGCATATTGTTATAAACTGAAATGATAGAAGCTTGTTACATATAACTTTCCGACTGATGCATAAAATAAAGATGGAAAATCTTGGTGAAGTCCATTAATGGCCTAAATTTGACAAAACGTGGAGTACCAGGGAATATATCTTTATTTTCAAATCTATATTTTAAAAAAACTAACTCCCTCATAAGAGAAAAAAAATTGCACTCATTTGAAGTTAGAATTTTATCCTGAAGTAATTTTGATAAGCTAGTGTGTAATTTTCCAATCAAAAATAATTTAAAAATTTTTTTTTAGCTAGCCGAAGGAAATGCACTGGCATTGGCCTGAAGTGAAGTTTGAGAAAATGACCCCCCACCCTTCCCCTCCAGTGCAGACAGCCGGGATGGAACTCGCGACCACTCAAATGCGAGCTGGTCCAGTTAACTGCATGACCGAACATGATCAGTGAAGGTACGAGCATGTTTAGCGTCGGTATGCCAAAATCTGATCATTTATTTTTAACAAGAAACTTTAGAATGGTTGTTTCATTTGGGACAGTTAAGCCGGGCAACAATCGGACCCCAAGCCGCCCTTTGATTACAGACATGTCTGTGACTTAAAATGTTTAATCAATAAATGGCAGACTCCTTTCTAATATATGATGGAAACGTAATTTATTAAAATTTCAAAAATCTTTTTTGTTCTTATTAGTATTATTTTGTCACACTAACAACATATAAATAAAATTAGCAAAACCATCATCGAAATTTAAGCTCCTAGTTGGCCTAAAACATTAATATAGACAGTTTATTCTTCAAATTTTCTGGAGGAGGATCCCCCAACCCCCTTTTTTTATCCTATTGTCTGGATACCCCAGACTGCTCGGTAAGGTTCCTCTTGAAAATATAAGGGACCTGCAGTTGCCCACAATTCATCAGTTCTTACTTTTAAACTACTTTTATTCACGAGCTTGGCAAGACTACATCGGCCTGTTGTTCATTTTCAATTTGTCTGTCCCCCTACTTTTGTTTTGAATATGGACTACGTTGCCTTTCATACCTGGCTCTGAAATAATTATTTTGTTGGCTATGAAGCTATTAAATAATTAATAGGATAGAATTAAGTAGTCTAAATGACTGTGAATTTCCTGCAGAATTTGGGTAAAATTCGTAGCAATGTTGGTTTGTATGGATAATGAAACCATACTGAGGTTCCTTATCACCATTCAACTGACAGTTATGAGTAACTATGCCACTACTGCATGATAGAATTATAAATTAGAATTTGTCTTAAAAAAAAATATTGTTTTGAAAGTTAATAGTTATTTTGTCTTGATTGTTTGTGTTTTTTTTATGTTAAAAAGAATTGGGGTACAATAGACTGTGTTTCTGCTTGATAGATAACAGATTTTTACAAATAATAAATATCAACTTTGTGGCTTTGTCATTTTGAGAGAACATTGATGTTTGAGATTTAACCGTTATTCTTCAAGACTTGTATAAACTAACATATCATGTGCTGGAGCAATAACAGTGATTTAATGACTGTAATACTTCCAATGCTTGGTAAGTTACTGCAAACCAGAATTGGCTTATGTTGGTTGCTGAAGTACAAAACTTACAGCACTGCTTAGTTTTGATTATCATGCCTATTTGATAATTTCTAGCTTTTCAATTTGCAATACCCATAGATGCATGTTCACTATTTTTTCCCACTCTTTGTACTCTAAATGTTTTGCGATTTAAAATTTTTTAATTAACTAAAATAAAAACTGGACCACTGTTTTGAGAAGATATGTGGTGCCAGATTTTTTTTATGAATTTAAATGTAATATGTAGGTTCTGAACTAAGTTATCAATAAATATTGCCAAGTCTCACTTTAAAATGCAACATTCTTTGGTGTAGTCGAACATAATTTCACTTATCACACTTCTGTGCATGAGGAAATTGTTTGTTGTAAGGTTAATGTTTGGCAACTTTGTTGATAGTTAGGATTTCTAAAGAAACATTAACTAAATCATTCATTTTATGATTTATAAATCCATGTGTGTTGCAATGTTACACCTAGATAACACCAAAAAATTTCATGTTTGCAACTTTTTTTTCACAACTAGACATTCAATTACTAAATTGTGTCTCAATATTTAATCTGAAACTGTGGTAAAACACAACTTGCATAAAGTGGTACAGTAAAATGTTTACTATTAAAATTTAGAAAACCATGTTTGCACGTATTGTAATTTGTTATTTTGAAATTGTTTCTGAAATAAATAGCATACATTACAGTTGTATATATTTTTTATTAATACACAAAGCAAAGTTCCTTATTATTTCTCCTATAATATCTTTCAAATAGTTTGCTCAGGAGTACAACAGTAGCAATAATACTGGCAAGAGTGAGAAAAGCTGAAGCCAGCATCCGAACTGGTTTGAAATGTTTTGTACAAGCACAATATTTGAAAATGTACAAACACATAGTACACGTGAAGAAAAAAAAAATTAATAGCTTGTGGATGAAAAATTATATTTATAAATTTTTTTAAAGTTTAAAAACTCAAGGCAATGAGTTAAGTGTGAGCCCACAAATTTATATTCTAAAATTTTGCAGCTAAACTAAAATTTTGCAGCTAAAACTCAGTTTGATATATCCAGTTCTTGAGAGAACCAGGAAAGAACATCGAAGGAGCTTGCCACTAAAATTCCATGTTACATTTATGAACAAAATAGCCAATTAAGCATTAACCAAGGTGCGTAAAAGAACACAGACCTTCATGCTGTTGAATTGAACTTGTGTGAGAGTGCTTTAAACCTACTTTCTTCACGCAGAAATAAAATACAAAAATATGTTGCAAAAGAGCAAAAGATCTGCACTTGCCAACCGAGGCATTGTGCTCGGTGAAAGGTTATAGGTCGGCCTTGGGCTCGGTGAAAGGTTATAGGCGGGCCTTGGGCTCAGACACTCCTTTACAAGGTCATGCCACTCCCACGGACAACTTCAGCCTGACTAATATAGCAGCACCCGTGAAAAAAACCACTGCACTGAGGTTTTAGCAGTTGCAAGATTTAATTTAGGTAAGGGTTAAACAAAACATCTGTAACAGAAGGTTAGCACGTATGACTGCCATGTAAGAAAATTGTTAAATCAGAATAACACTATCCAATTACTGTCTTGATTTATTAAATATTTTTAACTTTAAAGCAGGTTTTAAATACCATTTTTGAATTGATGAAACTAAATTTACATAAACATGTCTGGAAATTATTGATATAACTTTAGACTAGGTATATTCTCACTTTTTGTCTTAAGAAGAAAATAATTGCACACAAAATACAGCTCGACTGATGTTAAAATTTGTGATGTTCAGCTAAAATGTTATGTACCTTTTTATGTAAACTGTCACATTTACAAAGAAACAATATTACGTTAACCAACACCATTTTTATACATTTGAAAGGGAGAAGAAACAATGCAGTTGCTCCAGTTACACCGCTGATTGGTCTGATCAGATTGGCTGGGAGGCACTTAACCCAACACTTCAAAAATCGACTGCCAGCAATATTCTTTGTTCAATGCAGCGCAAAGTAATGCAAAGGTTATGCGTCAAGACAAGTATTTGGTGTCTGAATTGTTTCCATTCATCCTGATCTGGATTTTCCCAAGTTTTTTCCGAAATCCTCCAGACAATTGCCAGAACAGTACCTTACTTAAGCCTCGGCCAATTTATTCCCCAACTTCCGTTACGTGCGTGCCGTGTGTCCCTGTCTGACAGCCTCGTGGACAAGAAGTACAACATAAATAAATTTGACGCACAAGTAGTTTCATAGCTTTAACTTCCAAAAATTTAATAGAATCCTTTACGAAGAATTTTAAATTGTGTGCAGGTTACAATCCCGACTTGCTCCATAACATGTAACATCATTTAGAACAATATTATATTTTAATTTTTTTTTATGATTACTTAATATTGATGTTATAGTACTATTTTAATCTTCACTTTTTAAATTTACTACCTTTCTACACATCTTTTTCTGCAATCACCATTTAAATAAGTTGAAAATATTTAGTTCCCAATGATGAATCAAACCAGCATAAAAAAACTTTAAATATTTGAAAGGGATTGAAGCACCAATCTATAAATAAATAGACTAAATAGAGAACTGCCAATGAACATTAGTATTTCAGCTTAGCTAAAACAAAGACGATACTGTGCTTACAGCCACTAATTAAAAATGACTGGTACAATTCAGCTAAAGTAAACTGTTGTCAGAAAGAAAAAGGTTAGTTGTATGACTATGCACAAAGGTTACAGGCAATGTTGAGCTTCCAACAACTTTGAGAGTTGATCATTGCGCATAAACTGAGTAATGCCTGAAGAATGAATTCACTACTTGAGTATGCGATGCCTCGACAAGCACGGAAACCAAGGACCACAAAAATCAAAGCTGCAATTACTAATCAAACAGGTTTTAAACATCTCGAATCCTTGAACACTGGAACACCACTGTTCATCAAGACTGGGCGGCCAAAAACTGGATTGGTCTTTGTACCATTATTTGACCAAAATAATTTGAAAGTAATCACAAATTAAGTGTTAATGACAAATATATGTAAGTAAATGTGGTTTTGTTAAATGGGCACAGAAGTGTCGAGAAGTTTTAAGATCATATTTTAAAATTCATACACTTACTTTGGATTCAAAACAATTCTAAAATAATACATATATAGTGTGTATATGTATGTATATATATATATATATATATATGTATATATATATATATATATATGTATATATGTATATATATATATATATATGTATATATGTATATATGTATATATATATATATATATATATATATATATATGTATATATGTATATATATATATATATATATATATATATATATATATATATATATATATATATATATATATATATATATTAAACATAGAACAGTCCAAATCTAGGTCAGCCAAGTCAATAGCTGTTTGGAGTAAATTCAAAGGTTAAGTTTCAAAACTGCAACATACTTCAGACTTAATGATTTCACTATGAAATTAAACTCTGGATTTATATTCTCATAAATATTGTGGAAAGGAGGGGGGGAAAAAAATACAAATTGGTGAATAATAAACACTCAGTCGAATGTTCTGTTGTATTCTTTCGTAGTTAACATAGTTTGTACAAATCTGAATACCATAACAAAAACTTTGGTTTAAAACAATAATATTTATGTCACACACACATACACACAGCTGAGACCAATCACAGGGAGAACTTCGACAAAATACCTAACGACTAAACATTTACATGGTTCAACATGCACACAATGGGATAACAATCAAAATAATGATTCAAAATGAGTATTAATTTTCATAAATTATTTTAGTAGTGCTGACTCAATCCTGACATTAATTGTACTATATCCAGAAAACCAAGAAACCAATTCGGCGACAAGACAGCTACCATTACATTTGGCACAAAAAGGATTTAACCCTATGCTAATGATCAAAAAAGAGGTCTGCTATTGCATGGGAAGCTTCTAATCATTCAAAAATAATTGCAGAGCAGTAACACTAAACAAACACTTCTAATGAAAGTAAAGTGCGTGTTAAGGTACAACTTCAAAAACCTACATATGTTTGTCTCATAATAAAATTAACTCCAAATGGCCACATAATACATACTTTTTTCAACATTATTCCTTTAAGTAAACAAACTTGATCTATCAAATTCACAAAAACCTATTCAAAACCCAGCACCGAAAAATATAATTATGTTCAAATCTAGTGTTGTTAAATAAAGAGCATGTTTAGACTTCAGACAAGCAATGCATCGGTGTCGGAAAAACTTTCTTTTTCCTTTACTGGTGAATAATGGTGGTGAATTCTGAGCTCCAGGAAATTCAACATTTTTTCATGCTTGCGATTGCAAAACTCAGTCTTTCTACCGGGGTTTTTTGTAGTTAGTAGAAATAATTTCTGTAGATGAAATATAAGATGTGGTTTTAATGTACAAATCTCGGTGGTGTCACTAATGTTACGCTTATAAAAAAAATTTGTTTCCCAGAAGATATTATTATGTTTTTGGTTTTCATCCTTGATGCTGATTGGGCCAGAGATGTATCAGTGTTTGCAAGCACAGTATATGTTGGCCATGGAAATTCGCCATGGTGTAGCCCTGTCCGGACTGTTACTGTTGGATAAAGGCGAGATGGCAATTGATTGGTCATGCATCTCACCTTTCACCATTGGGATCTGGGTTAGAATCCCAGCGAGGTCTAATCAGAACTATTCAGAAGATTTCCTCTTTTTCAGTTGCTTTCATTAGGCCAGAACATAATATTCCCAAAAATCACCTACCTAAAGGCTAAGCAATGCGATGGGATGGAAATTAAAACATTAGATACTATTTGCTGATACGGTGCCATTTTTCACAATATCACTTTTGAACGAAAACAGCTCAGTGAATTGCTAAGGAAAGAACATGACTACAAGTGAAAAAGTAGCGGCATCTACCAATACCTGAATAAAACTTATTCATGACAATTACTGGACCTTTTAATAAAAATACTGACAATTGTTTTATATCGCAGAGTAATTTCACATACAAGCAGCATAAAACGTGAGCAAATGCAATGCTAACTGGATCTACTAATCGGAGGAACAAGCCAATTAGAAACTAAGTTAGACGATTTCCATATCACTCTGTTAAGATTTTCAAACTATTTTTAATTTCATGTACAATATTGACTAAGGTAAAGAATAAAATAAAGAGCTGAAAACTGCAGGATATTAATTTTTTGTGACTTACAGTACCATTACTGTATATTTTGGGGCATTTCTATGATATTAGTAACCTTTACCTACTTGTACGTGACATTCGTGACCTGTAGACATTTTGGGTGTAAAAATTTTATCGTCAGCTTTTGTTTACAAGTGTTTTCACAGAGTTTGAACACCAAAACCATACAGTAGTCTTGATTAACAGAACTAGGATTAACCGAGGTTCTGGATTATTCAAGCTAACATAAAGCAGAATTACACCAGCAGACTGTAGGAATATTTGCTTGAGAACCTAGAAAATGATCTAACTGTTGTCAAAAACCAAACGAAAAATAACCTCAAATAAGACATTCACTAATTGGGCAAATCATGGGGTGACATGAAATAATCTACACTGCAGAAAAGCTGGAAAAACATAACCTCGAAAAATGACACAACTGGGCACTTATTATATCGGTGTAATCCAAGATTCTTATTTGAGGTAGCAACGGTCCACGTTAACTCAATCGAGACACTACTGTATTAAAACAAACCTATAGTAACTTTACTGCATATTTTCCTCTAATAGAAATGTTCTCTTCTTTGTAATGCACAGCAAGGTTTTTTTTTTAAAGTAATATAAATGGTTAAATAGTGCCTAATAATTAGGGGCCGGAAAAATTCGCAATTTGCGATAGATGCGATTTTTTTGCGAATTTTGAGGTTAGATGCGATTTTTTACTAATTGTTGTTATAAATGCTATATTTGCGAAATCGCGGTAAAATTGCCATTATCGGGCGAAAAACCACTATAGAATGCAACAAAATGGCTTGAACACACATTCCTCAAAGTATTTTTTTTGAAAATAGCCACCATAACACAATTACCGTAAACAATAGCTTCTGACAAGGCTTGTTGAAGGAATAAAATCCGAATCCTAACCTTTATTTATAAAACATTCCTTAACCAAATATCACGCATGATAGTATAGAATAAGTAATTTTGTAAATTTATTCTTTACGATTTACTCAAGATACCGTTGAATGTTGTTTAGAAAAGAATGTTCACACTACTTATCGACGCAGTTATTTTGTTTTGTTAGATCACATCACGTTCGCCTACGTTCGCCATTGCATCGTGTGTTGCCTGTTCATGAAGAGTATCTAACCTAACAAAACAAAATTTCCCGGGAAGCGCATCACGGAAACCAACAACCTAGAAAATATCTAGGTCGTTGACGGGATCGTAGTGAACTTGCAAAGATAAAAATGAAAATATTTTAAATGCTGAAAACTACTACAAATATTTTAGTACGCGGTTTTTTACATTCGTTGATAATCACTTTAGTCTTCAAATTTTTTTTCTGATCAATATTTTACATAGGGACAAATCATACATTTTGTGGTGCACATTTAGCGTACTGAAGTTGGTCAACTCGAATCGTCAGTTTGTTTCCATCTGAAATTACTAGTGGTCAAACGTTTGTTTACAAATACCGTTTAATGATTTTGGTTTGTGTTAAAATTCGTCATAATGGGTATAAACACTATTACAACTTCTTGTATTGTTATGTAACTTTAATATCTTATGCAAATTTCTCAAAAATAGATGCTAATTTCTGGAAAATAGATGCTAATTTTCAACATCATAAATGCTAATTATGTAATAAATAGATGCTAATTTTTCCAGGCCCTACTAATAATATATAAACTGTAAAACTCTACTTCAGCATGCAGAACCATTAACTGCATGCTGCCGTACATAATCACTACATAGTATAAAACAAAGTCGCTTCCCACTGTCTGTCTGCCCCTATGTATGCTTAGATCATTAAAACCACGCAACGGATTTTGATGCGTTTTTTTTAATAGATAGAGTGATTCAAGAGGAAGGTTTATATGTATAATATATGTATAATATAGTAGAGAAACACTGATAATTTTAAAGGTTTCTAATGTGATGTCATAAATAAACACATTTTTTGCGCTTTACATTGCAAACGCTGGCTGAACCCTACGAGATAGATCAAAATAATGTACTACAGTATTGTACACCTTAAAAAGGTCTACAAAAAAGTCCGCGATGGTATATGTCTATCTCTTAGGGATAACCCACAATAACCACTTTTTATCCTTTACTTTTTACGAGAAATAATGGCTTATTTACGAAGCGATTTTAAGCAATACAGCAATATGCGAAAATTGAATCTGAGAGATTGGCCTACATCCGTAATAATCAAACTAAATTGAGAGCAGAAAATTATTATTATTATAATATCAATATTACATAGAGACATGCTGTAGTATATTTAGTATCAGCATTGCACCCGTGCGAAGCCGGGGCGGGTCGCTAGTACTCTATTAAAAAAAGTTTCTGCCGGACTGTACACCCAGGTCAATAGTTTAAAACTTTAGCCAATAAAATAGCTCAGTTTGTTTAGGCCCTGGATTAGCATTCATGTAGTTAATTAGGTACATGGTTTAGGCCTGGAACAAGCAATTGTGCGAATTACACAATAAAAGTATCTTAAGCAACGGCTCTCCTTAAATCAGTTTACATTCCTCTAAGCTTTTTCAATAAATTTTTTTTTGATACAGTACTATTACTGTTGTGCCCAACAAAAAGTGTACTATGTAGCCATTTTCAGTTTGGTAAGCGAAACAAAAAATATAGGCCTAGTGCACAGTTTTCTAAGCAAGTATTTCACGTACAAGGCATTCATACAACCTCTAACATTGAAAATGTGACCTTTTTAATAATTTTTAAATATTTAAAAAAAAACTTTTATCTACCTGTACAGAATGATTTACTTTAAAGTGAATGGATTTTAAAATGGTGATGAAAGAATACTAATAATTATTTGTGAAGAAAAGTTCACATAAAAAATATAGGCATTTATTTACATCGTTACATTATGGCATTGACACATCTACATTATGTATTTGCATATTAAAGTTACATTTGAAAATAATATTGATTGCCTATTTATATCACGTGTGACGGAAATTGTGTTTTCCCCCCATAACTATAAATGTTTTGCTAATTGTGACATGAAAGCAGCACACTCATTCTCATGGTGTTTAGGAGAAAAAAATTTGTGTGCATACATTTGCGGAAATAAAAGTATAAACTAAATGTATGAATTTTATGCCAAAAAGTAATTCAATACAGATGAACATTGTTGCAACACATCATTATTTTTTTATTCATAAAAGGTGTGACATTTGATAGCCTTGATTGTTTTGCAGTATAAAATGAATATTTATCATTCACATTTTAAGTGCGAGGGAAGATAACATGGTAAGTAGCCCTAAAATTTAACTTTAACAACAGTCCAAAAAAGGTTGTACGTAACAATGGACTAACAAGAAATTTTATATGGTCCCCCTCCCCCCCCAAATCCTTTTCCCCAAATCCAAAATTACTATTTCTGAACTGCAGTAACAGACCTCTTTCCAAAGAAATCAAACCCCACAAATCTTGATTAACTTACATGACAGTGCAAATCGGAAGTACCATTATTGCAGAATTCATGCTACACAAAATTGTCGATACATAACTATTCGTACATTTTTGCTCTTTTTCTAAACATATAGACAGCATACAAATAAATTATTAAATATAGTATACAAAGCTGGAGTTACAGCTTCCACTCAACTGTCGCGACCAATCAACATGGCAAAAACGACTACTCACCTTCTCTTAGCCAAGCTTACATGTACGTACATACAATCAGAACTTTGTATGATTCTAATCACACAAGCCCTTATGTACAAAATGAGCTATGAACAAAATCAAAAATTGTTAAATTAAAAAAAAAAAAAAGGGCGAAATGTTCATAAACTCATACACAGATTAATACAGTAATGCATGACTGAATCATAGAAATTGAAGTTAATTACCTAAAAAAACCATTTACATATTTCTCAAAAAAGAGAAACCCAAAAACCTGTTAGCTGAATGCATATTCTACCTTCAACATGAAGTAATACTCCATATATACATTTACAAAATCAATACATCACTAAAGCAATAGTTAAATTAATAAATTCTATTTACCTTTAAATATATATACAGTACATACAAATTTTCAGTGCATGGCATCAGTGAGCCACATCTACAAGTTGAAATAGTTATATACCATCCAAAAAAAAAAGGATAAACAAAAAAAAAAAGCAACAGGTATAATTTAACTGGTATTCTGTTTAATACGGCGAGCAAAACTAAACTAAGGTAAAACAGTATTCATCAAACTGAATGTAAATTCACAATTTGATCAAAACAACTGCATATAATTTTGCAAACCAGTTATTATCCTACGAAAATGCCTATGCTTTAGGTAACTTGACTTCGAGAAACAAACATTTTATATAAATAAATGGATTGGACATCTTGTGGTAGTTATGGTCCAATCTGTTGGTCTGCCTAATGAAATACCTACTTAAAAAAAATCATACTGTCAACAAAATTAAACTGATGTTCGCTTTCTGTATGATTCAAAAACAGCTATACTATGTTTGTGACCATTTATTTATTTTGTGACCTATGGATTTTGACATTAACTCTCAAGAAATTTTGAAAATGAAAATAGGCAACAAACAACAAACACTCAACAGCCAAAACAATACATGTTTCAATATTTCCTTACATTGCTCTAATCTGGCTAGTTCTGTTATTTTATTAAATTATTATAAAACTAACACAATAAATTGTTTAACACAACAAATGCTCAAGTTAAAATGCACACACCTCAATTGATTAGTTTTCATTTAAAAAAAAAGAAAAAAAAGAAAAAAAAAAGCAGCAGCAATCTGAACATTGCTCATTACAATAAACTATCCATAAAAAATTTGGAATGGAGTTTAAAGTTTGAAAAGCCTTATCATCTTAAAATTAAACAAATACTATAGAATTTAGCACATAAACAGCTTTACTGTTATGTTATTAGATTACATAAGTAAAAAAATATATAATTTACAGTAACTTAAAATATTATTAAGAAAGTTAACATCATATAACATGAAGGTTATGTCATTGGTACAAAGGTGTAAATAAAAATAGCCAATAAATTTATACCATTTTAACATTTAAAACTGTGTTACATGTTAAAGTAAATTTACAATTGAATTTTCTAACAATTTCAAAGACAGACTATCATGTTTCTCGTACAGTGCTATATCAACACAAATTCAATGAAATAATAACCCACACAAAAACTAAATTACTTAACGTAAACAAATTTATCTAGTTATATACAGTAAAAACTCAAGCACCCATGAAGAGATTAAATTCTAATCATGGTCCCAGAACAAAATAATGGTAGAAAAAAATGCAGTAACGCCTTAACGTATATACATTTTTTTAATTATCCACACGTACGTAAATTAATTTGAAAGCAGCATAAAACTAAGAACTCTGTTAACCCTTTAGCCCCTGTTGACTTCTGTAGAAGTCGGCCAAAGTCGGGCCATACAGACGGCTGACTGCTGCAGAAGTCCACTGGATGCAGTGCCTTCCCGCCGGTGGACTGCTCTAGAAGTCCTGACGACTCTACCTCTTTCCCGTTTCGCTACGGTGAACTGCCGTGGAAGTCCGACCTTGGCGATAACTAGCGGGCTGTCGGGATACTAGTAGTACATTTTTCTGCCGCTAGATGTCATCACCATTCACTCGGCGACCTGCGGCACTGCCGAATATTTTTCGCGCCTAATTCACGTTTCTGGCTTCCTTCTGTAGTGGTTTTAGACGTATAAACATGGGAATAAGGTGCTAAATTATTTTATTTACGTTAACTTATAATGAAAGTTTATTTTGTGTTATCACTGTGTTGAAACGTGAGTATGAGTATGTTGTGAGCTGACAATTATTATTTGTAATGGAAATTTATTCGTTTTTTTTTTTTACGAATTTTCCCTGACGGTTTTATTGCATTACTTTTGTGGGTTAGACTTTAAAATGAGCAAACGTTTTTACACAACCGAAGAAGCCTTGCAGCTTCTGTTAGACAGTGACTTTGAGGTCAGTAGTGATGAATCGGAAAATGAATCATTACCACGAAAAAATTCTACTCAACAATCGTGGTCAGGCCCATCGACATCTTCAGGCCCATCGGCGTCTTCCGGCCCCTCATCAACACCTGACCCTGAATTGTCTGATGATTCTTCAGAGGGGGAGGAAGGGGATGAAGAAACAATTACATCTCCAGAAGCAAAACGGAAACTTGTGTGGTCTTGTAGAAATCTCACCCCACAAAAACATAAGTTTTCCTCCACAGAGACTGGACTGAAAAGCGATGTTGATACAAACAGTTTTTTCAGTTTGTTTTCCTTGTTTGTAACTGAACAAATTGTGGCTCATATTTGCCATGAAACAAACAAATATTTCACACAAAGGGCTGACGATTTGACGGACAGGACAAAGAAAGAGTGGACAGAACTGACCCCAAATGATTTTTTTATTTTTGTTGCTATGTCTCTCATTATGACCAGGGTAAAAAAGTTGGCTTTATCGGAGTACTGGTCAAAAAATCCGGTTCTGGAAACTCCGATTTTTTCTCAACTTCTTTCACGGGACAGATACTTGTCAATCCTTAGGTTCCTACACTTCAATGACAATACTGTGGAAACCACAGATTATTTATTCAAACTTCGTCCCATTTTGGAGCATTTTCAGAGAACATTTGTACCCATTTGAAAATCTTTGTGTGGACGAATCACTCCTTCTGTTCAAAGGACGTTTAAAAATAAAACAGTATATCCCAGCAAAGCGAAGTCGTTTCGGAATCAAAATTTTTGTGATTTGTGATGTTCAAACAAATTATATTTTGGACTTTTTCATTTATTGTGGAACTGACACTGATCTTACAAAACACAATCTCTCGGTGTCTCTGGATATGTTATTGCAACACTGGTAGAGCCCTACTTACAGAATGGGCACACATTATTTTGTGATAATTGGTATACAAGTCCTACTATTTTCTGCTGGCTGTACAATCGCGCAACTAATGCTTGCGGCACAGTGCGGCACAACCGGAAGGAAATGCCAAAAATGGCAGAAAAATTACAAAAAGGAGAAATGACATTCAGGTCTGTTTCAGGCCTAATGTTAGCTTTGAAATGGTGTGACAAGCGAGATGTTTATATGCTGTCCACTTTTCACACAGCAGACATGCAAGAGACTGCTAAAATGGACTACAGAACAGGTGCAAAATGTCTCAAACCTTCGGTTGTAATTGACTACAACAAGTCAATGGGAAGTGTTGACCGAAGTGACATGATCATGAAAACAGTTGAAAGCGTCAGGAAATGCACCAAATGGTACAGAAAGCTTTTCTTCCACATAATAGACATGTCTCTGTTCAATGCATTTTGCCTATACAAATTGTCTTCCGGCAAAGTGCCATATGCAAATTTTCAATTAGGCTTGATCCAAGAAGTTCTGGAAAAGTTTAAAGTTGACAGAAGAGCAAGTGGGGTTGGGAGACGTAGTGATCCTCCACAGAGGCTGACTGCTGGACTTCATCTTCCAGGACAGCTGTCAAAGTATGCGACATGTATTGTTTGCAAGAAGAAACATGGGAAAAGAAAGCAAACAAAAATATTTTGTAAAGCCTGCAAGCAAACACTTTGTGAATTTCCCTGTTTTGCAATGTACCACGAGGTGAAAAACATTTTCCCTGGTGCCGATGCATAAAAAATTAATATTTTGATCAACTAATATTATATGTTTGAAAAGTTTTTGAATTTTGGGATCCTTTGCAAAGACTGTGTGAATTTGTTTGTTTTGCTATGCATAAGAAGGCGAAAGACATTTGTTTTGCCCATTCAATAATAGTAATGATTTCAATGTAGACTAATAATTCCAGTAAAAAATACTTTGTTTAATTATGCAGAGCTGATTCAAAGGTTGCAATGTAAATATTTTGTGCGCTGTAAATAATATGCTTAAACTATAAATATTTTGTTTATATGTGTTTGTAATAATATCAGAGCTAAAGATAGCAAGTGGCAATTACGTTTTTATGTAAGCGATGTGAGTACTCTGCAAGTGAGAGTATTATGTGAAGCTTTAAAACAAAGTATCTTTGTTATTCTTATGGTTTGCTAATAATTAAAAAAAATGAAATATGTATTCCCATCAGCAGATTCATAAATAACATGAACTTTATATACGTGTAAAATGTTTTCAAATATAAAAAAATTAACAACTGCTTTGTTCATTCTGCGGAGCAGATTCGTAAGTTAAAATAAAAATATTTTGTTTTTAATTCTACATAAATATTGACTGTTTGTAATCAAAACTAAAACACTGCAAAGAAAGAGTTTATTTTGTTACAAACCAAGGTTTATTTTGACAAGTAGCCAGGTTTATTTCAAGAAGTACCAAGTTCTTATTCTACAAGTACACCTCAGCTAAGAAACCGCAGTAAATATTCAAAGAAAAACTATACGAATTAAAATAATGTTTGTGCGCTGCTGCCGATTCACTAAATAATAATGTAATGGTAGCATGTACAATATAATCATGTAAAACGTTTTCTTTGGAAAATCAAAAATTACTCGTAAAAATGTTATTTATTTTAAGAAGAGCGGAC
Source organism: Bacillus rossius redtenbacheri (assembly GCF_032445375.1). NCBI lineage: Eukaryota > Metazoa > Arthropoda > Insecta > Phasmatodea > Bacillidae > Bacillus > Bacillus rossius. Next base: position 38,626,446 of record NC_086341.1, on the reverse strand, counting down.
AAAACTAGCGAGCGCGCTTATCAGGTGGATTCCAGTCGGAAGAGGCCCGTACAGGGGGCTCGGCCGGCCGGCCACATGCCCGGCCACAAGGTCGCGCACGACGCACTCAGCGTCCGTCGCTAAAGGGTTAACAAATAAACTTCGCAGCTAACAGAATGTCAGCTGCACATATTTCAGACCCACACAAAAAGTTTTAAACAGATGCCACACTGAAAATGTACACTTAACATCAACTGAATAGTAATGGAAAATAAAATTTGTTCCCAAATTCAAACTTACTTCACACAAAATTCATCCAACACAATATTCATTCTTCCATCAAGCTACTAGTGAATAGCATCAGTAGATTAAATACGACCACCAAACAACACATACACACATTTATCAAACACTACTGCATGGCTTAAAACCATCTTCTGGGAGACAAAATATATTTCTGTACTATAAAATGTATAAAAAGAAAATCTGTACACATAAAAACTTAACAATACAATAACAAAACACATATCACAGTAAGTAAAGTAATTATTGGATATCAAAATTGGAGAGCAACAATGATTTTTACACTCCGAAACTAGGCATTCCACTGTTTAACCTAGAGTAAATCCTCAATAATACAAACCTGAAGGGACCATAATTTTGCAATAACCACGTTTACACTAGCCAAACAATCCCAATTTTTATACAATTTCTTAATAAAATTTCAAATAAAGATAAAACTTGCACACAGTTTTATACCAACCAAATCTACCTTTTTTTTTAGGGATTGTAAAATATAATTTTAGGATAGCGACACATGTGTCTTAAAATTTTTTTTCCCCTACTGTTTTTACGACAGAAGAATAAAGCAAAGGTCTTGAAATTACCTACAAAACGACAAACTATCATCATTTTGGAAGAAAACAATTTCTCAGCTTTTTTCGCGTACCTACAATGAACCAAAGCAATGGCATTAATATTATTTCAGTTGAAACTTCACATTGTTTCTTTATATTATTCTTGAATATTTGTATTAACCATTCTTTACTACATGTAATTAATTACCCTTGGAACAAAAACAACTTTTTATTACATAATAACTAGGGACAAGATTATATGGTGAATTGCGATAAAGCCGAAATAACACTGAAAAGCGTGTCAATGCACCATAAAGCACCAAAATGTAACAAAAATCATGAAATTAATCAGCATATTTAATCAAAACTCAACTCAGATTACAAAAATAAAATCTTTAATAAATTAAATTCAATGAGCACAAATTATTTAACATTGATATATTTTTACCAAAAAGGAATGTAGTAACTAGAATGGAATTTTTTTTGCTCTTTATGATAATGCAACTATTATTAGTAATTAATTTTGACATTACGACATTGGAACATTTTACAAGCACTCATGTAATTGCTGATTTATTTTTATTGTTACCAGTAGTTAGAGACGCTTATTACAAATTATTATATTGTAAAAATTTTTATCATGTATCAATCAAAATTACATTGTTTTGGTGAAGTATTTATCACTGAACCAAAAAGTGTTGTATTTGTTGAAAAGTCCCACCTCTAAAGTCTTAAGACTGTTGGTAGGCATGTAAAAAATTTAAATAAATAAATAAATAAAATTTAGATAACTTTATGAGTAAACACAGTTCATAAAAAAATAAAAACCATAACACTAAAATCTCTCATTTTAAAAATGAAATTGGCCTAAAATTAAAACCATAAAATCTTGTCTATTAATAACCATACTTTTGTATTAAACATATTACTTAGCACTATAACCCCTATGGCATTTCTAGAGACTGAGAAAAATTTTTTTGTTAATGAGAATTTCGTATTAACTGGGTTTTTATTAATGAGGTTTCACTGTAGTTTCTTTTGAACGTTTGCGATAAAAAAAATCTGCTTCCAAAAATTTAAAATGTATAAATAATAAAATCAAATCAACAACCAAATATAATTTTTTTGAGTCATAATTTTTTTGTTGGCTATACTGTAGTGCATACATAATATTCCATACAGTTAAATGAGAGGTTTGTTCATAAAACATATCTGAACAGTTTTAATACATACCTTTCATGATCTAAACTAGGCTCTACAGAAGTTAAAAGTAAGTAAAAATTACTTATGCACTTTACAAACAAGAGCACAACATAACAATACAATGCAATGTCATGGATTCATATGCCTCTGTTTTAAAGAACCAACCCCCCCCCCCCCCCAAAAAAAAAAAAAAAAGAACACAGAAAGGTAGGAACCTACTGTTAATCATATGCACTTGCTGTTTTTCATAAATGTATAACATTTACAAAATGCTACTTATATGGCAGAATAAAATTTTCTAACACACCCTCCCCCCCCTCCCCCAAAAAAAATAAATAAATAAATTATGAGTTGAATTCACAAATTTCAGTTTAAAACATAAAGGAATGCTGACATGTTAACAAGGTTTACCCCTCAGTAATCTTTAAAGATACTCATAAAACATTAAAGTACGTAAGTGATGAAATAGGTCACGACAATAAAGGACCCCATGGAACAAATTCCTACGTATATTAAATAAATGTTGACGTAAAATGTACAGAATATTGAACTACATGCAAATTAACTATGTTAAGGGGCTAATGTTTAAAATAAATTATTTACGAGGCTAGATTATAGCTGCAAGGTGTAAAATATTTTTCACAGGCATGATCAAACTACAAATGTACATACTTATAGATATATAGATTAGGTATCCTGAAAATGGACAACCTTCTGTATAAAAATTATGCCTTGATAAACAAAATATGTGAAATAAAAAACAATACAACCTTCCATAAATGAAGGGGAGGCATTAAAAATTTAAAATCCCAACTGACATGAATGTTTCATTCACATAACTATCGTACTTTTTCAAAACATTCCATAGATCACAGACCCTGAACAATGAAATAGCTCATGAGTATATTACCAAAGATGCAGTGAAGAAATACAAATTTGTATAAAAATGGATGCAGCTGAAGATTTGTACAAGAATAAAAAAAAAGAATCCTAGATTTCATGCCAACTAAAAGTTTATGTACAATCCTGGTAAGAATTTTCTTGCATTTTAAATTGCTTAAAACACATCAGTACAAAAAAAATGAACTTGCTAATTTGCTAACATCCTCAACATTGTTAAGACATAAAAGTTAGATTACACTACATAGTTATATGAAGTTTATCATAAAATAGGATATGGTTCCCTAGCTTCTTGCCAATTAAAAATACCTTACTGAAAATGTAATAAATTAATAAAGCCTTACTTACTATAAATTATAAAAAAAATATAGTTTTACACTTTTATGAGATGCCTGCAAAAAAAACTTATTCCTGACGTAACATTCTCTTTTGCAGTGGATAGATCAGAATACAGCTTATGCAACACTTAACATCTTGTCACAAAATAATTTTTTTTATCACACACAATGCAAATCTGCAAGTGGTTTGCAGTAAGCAACAGAAGGAGATTTCATCAAAGGCTACTTGCATCAATTAGAGTAGAAATGGCAAAATTTTGCTACCTTGTCGCAAAAAAAAATTCACAGAACATTCATTACATGAATGAATTACTTCTGTAAGTAATCTGTGTTTGTTACTCCTCCTCAACATAAGATATTTAGAATTATTCAGGATAGTAGGATATACTTTACGGCATAGTGTTATCTGCCTCAGAGGATTTTTTTCTGTTACTATACTTAATTTTTTTACTGTTACTATACTATTTTTGAAGTTTTTTTGGGTAAGATTTAGGTCAGTTATTTCCGGTAAGTTAAATGGGTACGTGTGGTTTTCTTTATCATCAAAATTTTTTGTCAGTTCGATTTCACCAAATTAAAATATTTTGTTTGTTTATAAATATCAATGTATTTTAAGTGATTATTTAAAAATTTTACAGGAATTTTTTTTACCAGTTCACATTTTTTAAAAGCATTTTTGTTTATATTGCTAGAAATTTAGCCGGAGTTTGTTTTATGCTTATGCGGCGGAGTCGTGTCAGTCTGCTAACGGACTTCGTGATGTGGGATCAGGTGTCGCAGTTTGAACTGTGAGCCAACAGCCATGTGATACGTGAAACAAGGTGGACAGTTTGCGGCTACAACGAACGATGTGGCAATACCTGCCCGCCTTAATTTATACAGACAATGACTCATCTTTCAGTGGATACTTGCCAAAATAGCTTACACGATTCATCACTTGGTGAGAACTTCTATTTTGATTCTTCAACAAGCCTAAATATTTTAAAAAAATTTGTGAAGGAACCTGAGAGGGCTTTTTCCCACATTATTTTGGGGTGGTATAGCTTTTCTCATGATTTTGTTTTTGAGACTTTGTATGCAACAGGCTGATTGCTAACATATACTTTACTTAGCTTTATTACAAAAATTGAATTGATCACGTAGTTCATTATTACGGTTTGCACCACCGAGTACGCCACTGACTCGTACCTTCTATGTTTTTTGTTGAATGCCTGTTAAATAATCTTTCTTTAAGCAGTAACTTTTCCAAAACATTTTAGTTGAGTTCTTTAATTTTGGATGAAATTTTACCTAATTGATATTTTACTTAGTATTTATTTAGCAGATGCCATGAAATGACTTAAGTATAGTTTCAACATGCACTTGACAATACACCTATCCTTCACTTAGCATGTCTTCAGACTGCGCGGATTCATTTGGCGTGAAGTGAATTTTACTGCCCCAGTCTTGAATAGCACGTCTGTAAATTTCAGTTAGCACGAAATCTCCGTAGGCAAAAAAAAAAAAAAAAAAAAGTCTGGCACGACACCACGAAGTCTGTTTCAACTTCTGTAAACAACAGATGTGCCGTGGCATACAGTTAGCCAAACAAGGGGGTAAGAGATGGGCGCGCTGGTCAGACTACGCTATCAACTGTTGTACAAACATCAGCTATGGCAAGTTAAATTGTGGCGATAGAGTGTAAAGTACCAAATGTTTTTACGTCCGTGCGTATGCATCCGTGCCGTACTGTTGTCGCCTGGCCACAAACCGGGCCGTGAACTCAGTCTAGCCAGTGGCAGGGAATTCACTCAAACAAAAGCAACGTCTGACCATTCAGCTGACGGTAACTGTACGTGCTTGATCACTCATAATGCATCGTGTTCAAGTATTTGAGACAAAACTAGAAGTATTACGGCAGGCAGATTGTCATGAAGGCCACGCTTATGTTGGTCGCACTTCAGTTTTAAGCAATTCAATTGTGCGCACAATCGTACAAAATAAGGTCTCTTACCAAAAATTTATATAAGTCTGATGCTGTTGGTTGTACTAGCGGGAATATATTTGACATTAGATACAGGAATAGAAATGAACAGATGATTTACATGGAAAAGGTTGTTAAATGAATGTTGCAATGAAAAAAAATAATCATTTGCCTGACAGGATTGGTGTGAACCAGGAGGTGATACGCGAATAAGCACTTTAATTTTTGAAAAATTAAAATGTAACTATCCGGACAGTAATATCCTATCTTTGAAAGATTTGTGCAATGGGAGTGCATGACTTGATGTAAGCTTTTGGACATACGCCATTGCTATGCACATGTATGTCTGTAGAAGAAAACTACAAAAAAACACAAATGACAAAAAAAAAAAATTAAGCAAAAAATTGCTGTTGTCAGGATATAAACACCACACAATACTCCACAACAGGAATATGGTCAACAAACAAAGAAAAACAAAGAAAAATGGACTAACAGAACGAAAAAACCCCCACAAATGTTGACAGCACAAAAATACTGAACCCAAAAAATTCAGCACAACAGATGAAACAAGACAAAAACACAGCAAAACGAAAAGACGAACCAAACACAATAGTTTTCCAAAAAACAGAAGAGAACAAAAAAACTCCCACAAATGATGACAGCACAAAAATATCTAACCCAAAAAAATTGAGCACAACAGTCAAAACGAGACAAAACGAAACAAACACAACAGTTTTCTAAAACAGAAACAAGCGACGTTTCGGGAACTGCTATCTGCTCCCGTCCTCAGGCAGAGACGCACACGGTACGAAAACACAGGTGGGACTCTTTGTCATTTGTGTTTTTTGTAGTTTTCTTCTACAGACATACATGTGCATAGCAATGGCGTATGTCCAAAAATTTACATCAAGTCACAGTAATATCGGTTTCACCGTCAGTAAAGGATGGTTTGAGAAGGTACGCGACGTGAGTTGAAGGTCACGCCCGGGCGGGCCAGTCAGCCAGCCGACTGACGATAAAGTACATAACCAGGTATCTCCCGTTACACAGTGTCGTATTTGTGATACAAAGTGCGATGGGAGGCATATGAAGATAAATGGTGTGACATATTTACAGTTGAGTGTTATTCAACGCATTTATATTAAATAAATTATATTTTCCTACACAATTTTGGGACACATTAAATAAATTAGCCTTGCAATTTATGGAAACTAATGCTTTAGAATACACAATTTCGAATAACACGAGCGATTGTAGGAACAAATTACTTGTGCTAAGTGAGGTATAGGTGTAGTGTGCATGTATGGTAAGTATTTATTTTGAAATACATACAGATGGAAAAATCTTTTGGTGTAGTTTGTTTTCACGGACTTACAATAGACTAGCTCACTCTCTCCACAAATACTTTAACCTTTGTTTGACTACTGGTTTCCTTAAGTTGTTTGGAGGCTACAAAAGAGTAACTACATTTATTAATTTTATTTATTTACTGACTGAAAGTTGAAGATGACATTATTTTGATTGGACAATTGAGCAAAAACATATAATAACTTTCAATGGTTTGGCCCTAGAAAGCTACGTGTTTTTGGTGTAGTTGAGGCATTTCTGTACTTCCAGTTTGAGTTCGAGTGCACATTTAAACCAGACTTTGACGTGGCGACAGGGGCTGAAATCGGTTGCTAGTTTCAAGAAATGAAGACTGTCTTGCACACAGACAGAAAAAAATTAAGGACCATTAAGACCTGCTATTTTTGAGTAATTTTTTTGTTGATCAATTAGTATGTTTCTGATCAGTAAGTTGTATTTCTCAATAATTTATTATTAAAACATTTAATTGTCTTAGTAAGATATTTACAATCATATTAATAATAGAATGATTTGACTCCTTAATTGAGCATGCATTTAAAATATTTAGTATGTAAATTATTTAATTCAAGAAAAAATTAACACATGCCAGTATGTTTATTATCTAGTTGTTAACTTTGGATAATTTTGCAAATAAATGTTCTAATTTTCGTGTTTTGTTACTATTTTAACAGCTGTGCTCCTTTACAGTTGTACAAGTGATCCCTCGGCAAGCAAGCATTCACTTAAGAAGAAGTCAAGTGTTGATGCTAAATAAGCATGATCTTTGTCCGTTGTGACATGCCTGCAGTCCGACTGTGTGAGGTATGTGAGCCACCCAGTGAGAGAGAAGAGTAAAAGATCTACACACGTTGGGAGCCAATGCTACACCTCGTTGTTAAATTATCCAAATTGTACCATTTAGTATTAAAACGTAATAACTGCGATAAAATTCACAATGGATATTAAGGGCTCCGCCTACCCGGACACACAAACGGTGCGCAGAGCCTTAGAAAAAACAACACAATTTCCAAACTACTCAAGATATCCGAGTAAGGTCTGCTTACGAACAGCATTTGAGAGTTCGCTGAGGGCCGAAAAGTACTTTTGATTTCGGATCAAGTTTTAAACTGTATTTTTAGAAGAGTTAAAACGGCTAAAATGAGTGTTTTCAGAGTAATTTTTAGGCTCAAAACAACTGGTACAGATTCTTGAACGCAGTTATGGGCCTTGCATTACACTTTTATCTTCGTTTCTCACCCATATAAGGTTCTGGTCACCGCTAAAATTTCACGCCAGTTTAGAGCCTTGCGTTTAGAGGGTATACTGTGCTAGAAATACCAGCGAGTGTCACATTTACCATCCTGCCTCACTAACACACATACATCCCGACTAGATGGCCCCCTTAAGGAGTGATGTTATTAAAAAAAAAGCTTAAAGGTACCGCATTTACCCAAAAATAATGCAATCCCAAACTTTTTGAGTATGAGTTTAGGAAAAAGACTTAATGGATTGTAAATCGCAATTCATGTACACATACAGAAAATTATTTAAATTATTTCAAATTTACTAGGATCTTTCTGGCGCTACTTTCATCAGTGGAGTGATATACATGGTCTCTTCTGAAACACCAAGACATAATTAGAAAAGAAAGAAGAGAAAAAATGTAGTGGTATATCATGGTCCCATGGGGAGAGGGGGGGGGGGGGTGAAAGAGGAGCCACAGTGAGGAAGAACCCAGTGACAAACTAAATTTGCATAATCTTCTTCACCTGGCGGGAGTAACTATGACTCTCTTAAGGGGGAGAAGGGATGCAGTCGCTTGAGGTGTCGGGACACGTTGTCCTAGTATCCGAGACTAGCGCCCAACATAGCTACGGAAAGGTTCCCTGATGCGTCATACATAGTCTCTCAGGAACAAGGCGACCTCTAACTCCTCGTGGTACCGCTGGTTTTGTAACAGGGGCTACGCCAACAGGGTGGGGGACTCAGTCCCCAGTGGCTGATCCCTCGGGAAAGGAGAGGCCCAGAAAAGGGCTGGGGGTCAGGTTGGGACTCATGGAGTGGAGACTCCCCCGTCGCTAGCCCAAACATCAGGCCCGGAGTAAGGGGGAAGCATTACCGGCAGGATTGCGTGCATGTCAGGGCTAACAACCCTGGCATGTTTACCCATTAATTGCTGCAGACAATAAAGCAGAGCCTCAGATGGGGGAAGCTCAACTAATGAGTTCCCCATAAATAAGGGAGGGGGCAATGGAGGTAATCTCCCACGCCCAAGAGACACAAAGGATGCACAGGGGTGAAGGACTGGGAAAAGAAGACCACTGTGACAAATGTTCCACCTGCAAGCGGGACTTGTCCGATCGAAACATTGAATACAGAAGAAGACATATAACCAGATGTATTCAGACTCCTGTTGCCCGCGATGGTAAATACTACTGCCAAAGACCAGGCTGCAGCTTGTCCTTTGAGACATTTGAAGGACTTCGACAACATGATAAAAGAAGTCATACTGAAGCTTATAATATACAGGAGTCTGAATTAGCCCAACAGCGAACTTCTGTTCGGTACACTGATGAGACTTATCAGCTCATGGCGACTATCGAAATGAGCATGCCCAAAGGGCATAAACAAAAATTAATGAAGATATTGCAATGAAGCTGCAACGCACTAGTGAAGCTATCAAGAAAGCTCGTACAAAACCTATAAGATGGTTTTGGATAGATTGAAGCGTGAGTTGGAGGATGCTAATACCCAGAAAGAATTGCAATGTGGAGAGGAAGTTGTCTCCCTTGCAAATTCTGTAAAGAGTGATGAAGATAAAATAACACCAATGTTGAGTGAGTTGAGCGATTATTGCCCGGATCCTTCCTTACCAATGCAATTGGCTATTAAGAAATGCCAAGCAAAGGTGAGGGATATTGTTTGTATCGATCAAATTATATGTACTTTTATTGCTTACGCAATCAATATAAGCGGAGTTGACTCCCATGCAGTAAAGAAGAAGAAGTCTCCTGCCTCTTCATGGGTACTAAGAAAAAGGAATACACGTAAACGTAATTTGTTTTCAGTAAAGGAAAGTGCAAGATGAGCTAATTATGCGCAAATGCAACACTTGTATTGGAAGCAACCAGCCAGGGATGCTGCCACCATATTAGATGGCGAAAGTACATCTGACGTCAAACCTCCTATGGAGGTCTTTGTCACTGCCTATAAGAAGTTGTATGCAGCTCCTGATAATCCTCCACAAGTGAGGAAACAGACATATACACAGCATGATCTAAGTGGAATTTTACTTAAAGAAGAGGTTGAGAGGGCACTGAATACTATGACAGATTCTTCTCCTGGTTTAGATGGCCTTAAAAAGGAACATCTTGAGTCCATGAATAAAAAGGACTTGTGCATATTGGCTAATGTTATATGGATCCTACATTACATTCCCTCTGTTATGAGGAAGAATCGCACTGTCTTGATTCCTAAGGGTAATAGTGACCTAGAACAAGAATGTAACTGGAGGCCTATTACCATATCTAGCATCCTTATCAGTATGATTGATAAGATCATTTATTACAGGTTGGAAGCTGTGACCAGTCATCATCACAGCCAGAAAGGATTCACTCGAGAGGATGGAATCTTGTGCAATTCCTTGATCCTTGAATCCATTCTGAAGACACACAAGAATAAAGCGAAGCCTATAATTGCACTAAGTATCGACCTTCGTAAGGCTTTCGATAGTGTCTGTTTTGAGTCTATACTAAATGCATTGTATGCTAGTGGAATTGATGAGCATACAATCGGACATATAATGAACATGTACACCAATAATGTGACTGTATTGCAATGCAAAGGCGAAAACTCTGAAGATCTAGTCGTGAATAGAGGAGTCAGACAAGATGACCCCCTGAGTGGGATCCTATTTAACCTTGTGCTTGATCCTCTACTTTTCACTCTGGAGAAGGAAGGAAAAGGCATCCCTCTACAGACGGTGAATGTGCACACAATGGCCTTTGCTGATGACATTGTACTCCTTTCCAAGGATGCCTTCGAAATGACGAAGAAGATTAAGATACGTATTAGAAAAATTCTTAGATGATACTTGCATGCAATGTAATGCGAATAAGTGTTTTGTTTACAAGCTTAAGAGGGTGTTTGTTCAGACCAAGAGTCTGTTAAAAATTTGCGGAGACGACATAAAAGCCTTGAACACAGTGTCCCAATGGAAATACCTGGGGCAGATTTATGTGAATGCTTCATCTCAAGCTTTAGGACTTGACCTCCTACATGATAAGCTTATGAAGCTTTTGAAGGCTCCTTTAAAGCCATGGCAGAAGTTAACCATGCTCAGTAGGTATGTAATACCTAGGACCTACCATAGACTCATGTGCATGGATATCACTGTACACAAACTTAAGGCGTACGATAGAGCTATTGCTAATTTCGTTAAAAAGGTATTACATTTACCTATCACAACGCCTTCACCTTTCCTCTACACTCCAATCCGGAGTGGAGGATTGTCTATTCCCTGCCTGAGGCATCAAATTGGAGCAATATATACAAGAAGAATTAATAGATTGGCAAGGTCAACTGACCTACGTGTACTTGAAGTATTGCAAAGTATGCCTGTGCAACAACTACGGAACAAATTGTGTGTTATCTTGGCTCAGATTAGACCCTCTAAGGCGGCAAGTAAGAAGTACTGGACTTCATTACTACATAATGACACTTCTTTGGGTAGTGGCCTTAACAATATGGTACCCCAAGGGGGTAAATGGATATTGAACCCTCCCTCTTGGTGGTCAGGGAGGGAGTATATCGCCTCCATTACATCTGCGGCTGGGGCTACTACCCACTATTGGTCCACCATATATCAAGGAAGAACACGCAAAATGTCGCAGCAATGTCTGTAATGTGAGGGAGTCTCTCTCCCACGTTATTCAGAGATGTCCAATTACTCACTTCCAGAGAATTGAACGGCACGACAAGGCAAATGGACTACTGTATGCGGTTATTGCCGAGAAAAAATTTCAAGTATTCTTGGAACCAAGACTTCATGCCTTGTCTACTCGATACGTGCCCGATATAATTGTCATCGATGGCAACCAAGCCTACATAGTAGATACTACTATTAGCTGGGAGTTTAAAGACTCCTTGCAGACAGCATTTCTGCTAAAGAAGAGCAAGTACGACATCGCTGAGATTAATGAGAAAGTCCAAACGAAGTATGCTGTTACTGAGGTATACCACCTTCCTTTTGTGGTCGGAGCTCGAGGCTCATGGTTCAGTGAAAATGAAGCTATTTGGAAAAGGTTTAAATTGCCTGCCTCCCTGATTGGAATAATTATCCATAATGTTTTGTTATACGGAGTCAAGATCCATCGGACCTTTATGTCCTGTATTTGGAGGAAGAATAATTATGCAATTAGAGCTAATCAACGTCGAAGATAAGAGAGGCGATTCATCACCAAGACTTGAAGATGTTGGAGCGAAGAGAAGAAGAGGGCCCAGCTGACTGACTGCAGCATCATTTTCCTGAGAGAAGCACGAAGAGATGTCGACCCCACCAAGACCGGAAGATGACGGAGAGAAGAGGAGAAGAAAGCCCAGCTGTTCAACCAGACTACTGGATCTTGTGTTGTTTTCTTTTGTCTATTCTATATCCCTGTGCATTTTTACTGTAACCCTGTTACAAAGCATGTTTATAACAAATTTATTTGTTAAATAAACGAGTTCTGACTACTGGCAACAGTGGTCCATCTCGAGAGACGGGATGCAGTCGCTTGAGGTGTCGGGGCATGTCGTCCTAGTATCCGAGACTAGCGCCCATCATAGTTGCGGAAAGGCCCATTGATGTGCAATCATAGCCTCTCAGGGCAAGGCGACCCCTACCTCCTCGTGGTACCGCTGGATTGCTAACAGGGGCTAAGCCGAAAGGGTGGGGGACTTAGTCCCCAGTGATCGATCCCTTGGGAAAGGTGAGATCCTGAAAAGGGCTGCGGGTCAGGTTGGGGCCCATGGAGTGGAGACTAACCCATCGCTGGAAACCCAGGCAGGAATGCAAGGCGTGTGAGGGGTTAGCCACCCCGACATGCGTCCATGCTGTGGAAAACATAAATAAGCCTCGGATGGAGGAGACCCCTAGAGCGGGCACTTCACCTTCTTCACCCTGCATCTCTCATTCGTCACGCCCGTGCAGCGGTTCAGAAAGAACCGGAATAAAGTGGCATGAGTGATGCAGTTTACAGGCAGATCATGCAGTTCTTCAACTAAGCCATCGGCAAGGTACAGGTTTGCTATTATAATGCGACTCCCACTTTTAGTTTCCACAGTTTTGGAAAAAAAAATCATAGCACTATATTCAGGTGAATACGGTAACTAAGGGAAAAAGATGGGAACAAAAAGATGTTTCTAAGTTTCAATAGTTCTTAGGTCATAACCATTATCTAGTTTAATTTTATTAATTTTCAAGACTCTACTTTGTTAAAGCATAGTAATACAATTCAATGGAATGTCTGAAGTTTAAAGTCACTGGCTGCTACAAATAGTTTCTACTTTGAAGTCACTAGTATTTGAATTAACTTTTGGAAATGACTATAACTGAAATTATATCAACATACACTATATCATGGCCTTTGAATATTTCTAAATATGTATGTTCACTCTGCTTTAACTAAAGTAAATTTCCATATCAAGCAATACAAATATGCCATAAAAACTGTTAAACCAATATGGCATTTCCTATTCTCAACCATAACTAAAATATAGTATGTCTATATAAAAATGTCCCGGTTATAAAATTTAATAGTATCAACCATAAGTGTTGTAGAATGTTGGTTAAAGGTCCCAATCAAAGGGTAACTCAAACAGTTTTACATAAGCGCATGCGCAAATACTGCTTTGTTGTTTTCTCGCTAGCAGCACAATTAGATGGCTCTTTCCCCGAATAGTAGAAGGTGAACCTGTAAACTTTGACAACATGATGGAGCCCCTTCCCATTGGAATATCTTTGTGCGAGAGTGGTTGAACGTCGAAGACCCTGACCGTTCGATTGGTCATAATGGTCGAGAACAGAGCTCTTTTTCGCTGACCTCCACGTTCACTTGACATAATGCCATGCAATTTTTTTTTTTACTTTGGGGCTTTATAAAAAATTGTGTCTATGTTTCGCCAATACCTAATGATTTGCCAGAGTTGAGACACAGAATTGAAGAGGCTACTATTGCTTCTATTATGCTGGACGTGTTAACCAAAGTGAGGGAAGAACTGGGACCTTAGACTGGATGTGTGCCTTTTAACTAAAGGTGCACATATTGAACATTTGTTAAGAAAACGTACGTTAGTTTACCTTCAATTTGATGCATAATTTGTTGTAAATAGTCTAAATTAACCTGTTGAAACTGGGGAATTCTTTTACAGACAGCCTGTAGTAACCACAGAAAAATGTCAATATGTATAAATGAGACACGCAAGAATGCAATACAACTTAACTGTAAACATCTAATTTCACATTTTTAATGACATCGGGGGGGGGGGGGGGGGGGGGGGGGGGAAGTTAATTTTTTTTTTAGATTGTATCAAAGTAAAAAAAAAAGCAAAGAGAAGCAGTTATTTAAAACTGCTCCACATTTTTAACTAGCTAAACATAAAACTTGTACATATTTCTTCAATTCACTATGACCATTTGCAATTAATACATCCACACATTGTGTATCTGAAACAGCAAGGAAACCTGAAGTGTGTGGCACAAATACTATTAACATATTTCAAAATTATTCTACTGCATAAAATCCTTTTTTTTTAGTACTGATATGTCTGACTTAGCAAGTTCAAATACAAATTTACTCAATATTTACTCTTTTACAGGGTTTCTACAAATAGCTGATTAATCTATTTCAGGACCTTTCAAAGACCTTTTATGAAAAGTTTACTAAATATTTTTAATGTAAAACTTTCATATTTAATGAAAAAAATTGTAACATATCACAATATATAGCTACTCTTCACCGGAACGTGCCAATTTTTAAGTTAGAATGCTAAAACCTTTTCAGAGATAGTTTTAAAGTTTTAAAGTTTTGGATTTTTTTTTGTTGTGACTTTCATGATCTGTAGATACCCTGTCTTAGTAATATCCTCCACTACAAAACAAAGTTTCATCATATTTTGAATTGAAAAAAGATAAAAAAAAAATATATTTTGAAACAAGATTATAAAAAAAAACAGTTGCTGGTTAGAATTTCTCACCAAGCGTGTGCATATGCTATTAAATTTTTTATAAACCTTTAACAACTCAGGCTTGAAAAAATATTGACTAAAATTTTTAAAATAGCACTCACTACACACACAAATTACATCAACCTCTACACAGCTCCATATGTAGGATGCTCACAGAGAAAATACTTACAAGGTAGTTTTAAGCAAAAGAAAATATAAAGTAGAGACATAATATTTTTAGGGTTAGCTACAATTCCTTACAGCAAATCAAGTAAATATGATGAGTTAAAATAAATATAAAGTTTGTTCTCAGATTAAAATCAAAAACTGAAGGAAGACAAAACCACATATGAAATCATCTGCTGTTTTCCGCACAAACTTTAGTAGGGGCTGAAAAAATTCGCGGGTTTAATTAAATTTAGGATAAACTCCACAGCCAGGCAAATATTGCCTATTCGCCGGTTGCTGACTTGCGAGACATCAGAACTTCTTAATTAGGTAGCCTGTGATTAAACACTTCTTTGGTTGAGTGTTTCACATTGGCTTGGATAAATATCATCATAATCCAGATAGACTGTGAGCCAATAGAAGAGGCATCAAAAATGTACAAGTATTTGAATTTTATCTTACCGTGAATTCAATCCGCGAATTTCGCCGGCCTCTACGAGAAGTAAATGATTCTACAAAGAGCGTAAAATGAAAGCACGTATTTTAGCCTTATAGCCAATCACCTGATCCTTACACTTGCATGCTGCCAAACTTCCCTCCACATGATGTACAAAGGGTAACTTGGAACTAGAGGATTTCTAGACATGTCTAATTCGGGGTGCATTACATATTAAAACGGTGAGAAGGGATTTGTTGCCTAAATTCTGTGCCGATCTATGAATAGTTTAAAAATTACCGCAAAAGGGCTGGCCGAAAGATTCTTCCTACAAACCCATGCACGCGCTCATCACGTTTGGAAACTACAGACGACTGCTGTCGCGACGCCGGTGGGAAGACCCTGGCCGAACGAGACGGGCAGTAGAAACAGACAGATGGCACACTCGACATCCTCGCACCCCGGGGTGTCTGGAGGCACTGTTGCGGCCGGGGCACGTCCCCTCGTGACTCGCGACGCGGAGGAGGGGTGGCAGGGCGACGCGGCGCCCGCACCGGGAAAAGTCTCTCTCTCTCCCCCACGAGTAGAAAATAAAAGTCCACCTCCCCGCGAAAAAATACTGAACCGAGGCACGGCACGCCGGCGAAACGTTGCGACAGAAACGTTAACCGTGTTGACATGACGCAACCGTTAGCCGTCCAGCGGCGGGCCCAAGTACACCATGGATACTTCGGTGTTTCCGTAGACAGCAGACACCGACGGGTACAATCTCTTGTCCGGCAAACCTGCAACAAACCACGTTACATTATAAAGGAATGAAAAGGCCTGAGCTTAAAGACTTGTAGATGTTTTAGTCACCACAGATGATGAAAACCTAACTGTTCCTTACTGTGTATCGAGTTATTTTAACATATATTAAAATTAAAAAGGCACTGATGTGTTGTAATGGTAAGCTACATAATTAACATAATATATTCAATTTTAAATATATGTATAAAACTATGATTCCAAGGGGCAATTGTACTATGCAACATATCTAATTACATTTCAACATAAAAAATTAATTTAAAGTAAGCAGTTGAATGTGTTTGTGATTTTGAAACTGCACAGTTACCAAAATATTTTTGATATTAAAGATATGCATTATAAAGCTTTGTTATAAACGGGATACGGGATAAGGAACATTGTTCCCAGGAGCTATGTTCCAAAAAAATGTATTCAACTGTATTTTAATGTAAAATATTAGAATAAAATAAGGAGTTGAACGTGTTTGTGACGATAAACTTCACTATTACCAAAATCCATTTTATTTTGAAAATTTGAATCATAAAACTTTGATGTAAATTTGATATGCAATAAGGAACAATCATGGAGCATTCACAGAACGAATGAATACATAACCATCAACAAAATCCACCAGCGAATAGCAATGTCCGCCACATTCCTAACTTTCAGAAATCAGGTTTCGACAACACAGGAAATCATCACACCCAGATAGCCTTACTGGAAGGCGAGCGATTTAACGACTTTACCACGGTGACTTTTCTTAAAGTACTAACTGAGAGTTCCCTGAGTAAACATAACGTATGTTTCATTTCATTTTATAATCATATTATTTTTTTCCCCTGTTATATTTGACTAATTAACTTATTATAACAGATTTCTCATAAATTTGTACATGGTTTGAGAACCACTGGTTTAAACCTCCTAAAATTTGCACATAGGTCTGAAGATCACAATCAAGTAATATTACAATGTCAAACATTGGAACTATTACAGAAAGTACAGTGTTACATCTGCTAATATGTTTTGCAAGAGGCTAGAAGCATATTACCTTGTTTGTTAATGTCATTCTTAAAAAGATACAAAAAATATCCCTCTTTGTTTCCCACTGTCAGGGTAGCTAGCAAACCTGTGATGAAAAATTCCCTGATTATTCTAGGCTTGGGAAAAAAATTTCCCTGACCACTGAAATTATTTACTTGCCATTAACTATCAAACATTAAAATTGAAAATTGCAACTCGTCTGCACACATTTCGCTATTGCAACGGACAACAATAAATTATTTCATCGCACTACTGACAATAGTGCAGAAGTCAGCGTCATATTGTCGAAGTACTGATGTAGGTACTTATGATCAAAAAGAAACGGGAAGAAAACTTTTTGTGACACTCACACAGGTTGGGAAGGGAAAAGAAAGGATGTGTACATTAAACCGGTACAAATAAAAATACTTCTCTTCTTTAACTTAAATTTTTTTATTAACCTCATTATTAAAAATATTCCCTGACTATTTCCATGTTGCTAGCCACCTGATTATGGTGCAAGACAGCACGGTGGTATGACAATGCACTCACATCCCAGATGACTCCGGTTCAAATAGACGGCCATCATTACTCCTTTTTCCTGCTGTTTCCCACTCCAAAAATATGCTGGGACAGTTCCTTACTTTAGGCATGGCCGATTGCTTCCCCCAATTTCCCCAATACTCCTGGCTTGTGTTTTGGTTTCCGTCTCTAGTGACATTGCTGTCAACAAGAAGTTAAACTATAACAAAACTAAAGACAACAACAACAATAATAATAATCATCTCAATTTAACAGTATTTCTAAATTAAATGTTTATTTTCTAGGCTGCACGTCTACCTTAATGTTTACGCTAGGTAACTAATCCACATATGAATTTATCTAAAGTTCAAAATCAACATGTATAATTTGTGAACCCTCTTTAAGACTGAAGGGCCGATCTTCAACTTGAGAACAAAGCAAAAAAATGACACAATACATTAAAATTAAGGTGGTTTTAACAGTTTTTGAGTCCATAATCATTTTTTATGTACATAATTTCCTAAAATTTTCTTTATTTTAGGATGGATTGAAATGACTGAATTCAATAATAATAAATGGCTGCTACAAATAGTAACCTATTTAAAATCCTTGGCTTTTAGTTTATATAATTAATTTTTTTTGGAATGACTACAACCTTAATAATACTGTTAATAGACATTATGTTAAGGTTTTTGTAAATCTCTTGGTGTGTGATCTATGCTTTAAAAAAGGAGAATTTTCACTACTAAATGATAAAAAAAAAATATTAGGGACCAAAACCTGTTGAAAACCAATACTTATGGCATCTTTCGATACCCATCTCTCTCCTCCTCGACTGAAGATGTTGCAAAATGTGGGATGTGTCGTCAGCGTGGACTGAAGTGTAACGTGGGTGAGTGTATGCAGCAAACGAATAAGCTGAAATACCTCTAAATGCAACACCAAGGAACTCATAGTTTTTCTCGAAGGACAGCGTGTTGTCATCACAGTCTAGGATCACTCGTATCCGTTCCCCAACCTGCACAACGTTCAAGGTCAAACATCCAAACACAACTGAGCTGCCAAAGGCACAGGCACATGATGGGACAAACCCATGCAATAAAATTAGGTCAATTACAAAGCCATTAATGATATAATTTAATAACTTACAAAAATAAATACTACCTATATTTAGCTATAATACATCTGACACTCACTAAAACATATACATACAGCTTCTGTGAATACTATTTTTTTTTTCATTCAAATAAAATTTCAAACTGAATATCCCAATACTATTCACGAATATCGAGTAGTTTTCTGATCTAATTTTAACATACCTACAGTGAAATATTCTTTTCACAATTAACACAAAAGTCCAAGAACAATTTATCCAAAATACAATACTCTAGAAAAAAAGAGAGGAATATACATAGAACCATAACAAAGAGGTGTAAATTGTTGGAATAATTTAAAAAAACCTGTTAAACAGTAATATTTTAAGTTTGAAAATAGTTTTGTTTCTATAAATGATTACATAAATAAAATAAAGAGTATTATTTATAGTTTTAAATCATAATCTCCAATTTGTTAAACATAAAAACATGTGTGAAATTTACAGAAACCAAATTTAAATTTCTCAATAAATCATCTTAACCTCATACATGTTACATTTTGCAATTTTTTTTTGTGGAGTCCCACATGGTTAAGGATATCCATTGGTAAACAAATAATATTTAAAAATACATACAGGTACCTACATTTTAAAATGTCAAATTGAGTATAAAATTATTTACGAACACTGAATACCAAATATGTTTTGAGTACTCGCAGATATATGCCTAATATACATAGATGTACTTTAGCCATGCATCTTGTGTATATTAGTAAAAACAAGAAATGAAGGGTGAATCTCTTTAAAAAACTATTGTATTAAAATGACATGTACTTAAGAGGCACCTATTTTGGGATGTTGGTGAGGCAGGTTCATAAGTGTGATACTCGCTGGTGTTTCTAGAACAGGATCACCTCTAAGCACAATGCTCTGAGCTAGTGTGTAGGCTTCTTGTCATGCATGGGGCAACTATGAAAATTGAGTGGTAACCCATAACATTACATGATGGAGAAATGAAGATAAAGGTGTAATGTAAGGCCATTGGGTGCTTTCAAGAATACGTACCAGTTGTTTCATGCCTGAAAATCATTCTGAAAACACACATTCAAGTCTTTTTCTCTCCTATAAAACTACAGTTTGAAAGCAAAATCCAGAAACTGATCACCACTCCAAATCACGTGGATTCTTCTGAAGCTGTGGGCAACATGTGTGTTCTCAGCAGGTGGGCTGGCTCCATGTGGTTAATTTTTGGTACATAACATTTTGAAGCAATAACGTCTTATAAATCGATAAATGCCGGCTGCATGCACGAAAAAGCATGACTCACTGTCATGTTCTGCCTGAGCAGAGCGTGCAACAACCGGCCAACCACCGTGCGAGAAAATCTTCTATTAATATCAAACAGGTTAAGGCGGGCTTTTTAACTGATTGTTCGTGATTATATTTAAACAAATTATTGAAATTAAATTTGCAAAAACTGTAAATAATACTTGAAAATTAAAAAGTATGCATTTTTTCATTAATGTTTTCTTATGACATTATCACGTAAAATTATCGTTCGTAAACCGACTTTACAGACAACCCTTTTTTTTTTTTTTTATAACAAATTGAATTCAAACACAGAAGTAATAAACATGTATCTGTAGACTCTAAAGTAATTGTAACTTTTATCAAAGAATTTTTTAATGTACCCAACATTAAATGCCTTATTTGCCAACCGAACTGTCGAAACTAGATCTCATGGCGGATGCATCTGGTACAATGTTGAGGTTCATCTCTTTGTATGTGCGGGTTTCAATACAAGAGTCTGATATTTCACGATTAGTGAATCTTAGTAAGTTCTGCATCAAATTACTACTTAAGTTCAACCAATTTAACAAAAGCGTGGATTTGTTGGTGTATCAGTTGCTGGGCAGTTCCATGAAAAGGTCAACCATGGTAGCAAATATTAAAATTAACATAACCTAGAAATGTTTTATATCATTGGAAAGCTAACATATTTCTCTACCAGAAACTAGGCCTTAGATTAGTCTTTAACTTTGTGATGTAATTAATAATGATGAACAAACCTAATAAAAATTATTCTCTTAGTAGTTTCAATTGTACGCAAATTGCTTTCTTGGCTGATCTTGATGACATACTAATACTATATTAGATTGGTTTCTAAGCCATTCAATTTGTGTGGCCTAATGCTACACGTAGAAACTATAATTAAGAAGACTAAATCATATAACTGTTCTATAAACCTCCCTCAAAGCAGGTGTTTTTTTAGTTTTACGTCCGACACCAAAATGTGTATTCAGTTTTATACAGCCCACAAGGCTAGTGATATAATTCTAACAACCCACATACAAAGTAGGTTTGTACTGATCTTTACTTTCTATACATAACAAAAGATTGCTATGAATTAACTTTTTATATAACTGGGGGGTGGGACGTAAAAATAATTTTACGTCCGACACTTTACGTCCGACACCAAATTTAATAATATTTACATTTAATACCAAATTATATTTTCAGTGATTTTATGAAGTAATTAACCGCCTATATTGTAAATATCTTTATTTATATTTGTAGAACATAATTTTTGTTTTGTAAGTTGTCACACCTGCACTTGTGCATTTTGGTTATTCACATGTCACCCATGCTGGCCTTCACAGTCCTTTCTATTGTTGAAACTGCAGTATTTTTGTAGTGAAATACATTCTTCAACAGATAAAGAAAGCTACACCAACAGCAGTGTAAGTAATTTATGTTCATTATTGTAGGCAGTTATTTGTTTACTATGATGTATACTGTAAACACATCTGTTTACAATACTCCCATATTATATAGAGTAACTCCTAACCTAAAAATTAATGTTTATAATACTTTCATGGGAAAAGTTAATAAGCCAAAGTTTAATGGAACTTATTTGAGGAATAAATGTTATGTCTGAAATTAACAGTTACAGTCTTTTTGCTTCCTAAGGGCCTACGCCCTTTTATAATATATCTGAAGCACTCTCTTCATTACTTATCTTTCTATAGTTTATTTAATTTTTCTTTTCTTTTTAGGTCATGGCAAAGACCAGCAACAAAGAAAAGATGGCACGTCGCAGAGCAAGAATTAAGGGTGGTGATCCAGTAAAAAGAGCAGAATTATTAGAGAAAGATCGATTAAGGAAAGCTAAATATAGAAAACAACAGAAGGAAAGTATGTCTGAGCCAGAACTGAAGAAGTTACGTGCAAAGGAAAGTGAAAGAGTGAAATGTTGGTATCATAACAAAAAAGGTGAGCCAGCAACAATTGAAAAAAACAGTGACATACCTTTGTGTTCAACTCCATTTAAAACAAAACAGTCTTTAGGAAAGGCTATGAAAAAAACTCAGCGTAATTTGCCACAGTCTCCACGAAAAAGGCAACATGTTGTGCAATGTCTAGCTAACCAATGTGGCTTTAAAGTAACTCCTCCAATAGGAAGAACCAGACAAAATGAAGTTTCAGAAAAGTTAAGAAAATGGGTTCATATATTTTATCAGAATGATGATGTCAGTTGGCAAGCACCAGGAAAGAAAGACAGAGTAATATACAAAGATGTAGACAAGGATGGAAATAAAGTGAAACGTGAAGTCCAGGCTCGTTATCTCTTGGTGTCACTAGGTGAGGCGTATAAGGTATTTGTAGAGAAACACCCACAGGTTACAATTTGTCGAGCAAAATTTTGTGCACTTCGTCCTAAACACTGTAAACTTTTTTCTCAAATTCCACATTTTGTGTGTGTATGTTCCTATCATGAGAATGTCAGATTGTTGCTACTGGCACTGAAAGACTTTACAGACTTGCCAACAGATTTTGATTCCTTCATTACTACTCTAGTGTGTGATGCTTCATCCAAAGATTGTATGACCAACCGTTGTGAATCTTGTACTAACAGTATAAGTCAACATACACCTAAAGATGAAGATCTGAGAAAGCCACTTAAATATTCTCAGTGGCAAAACAATGATGGACATTCAGAGAAGATGGAGATACTGAGTAGTGTGCAAGAAACATTTGAAGATTTGAAAAGCAAGTTGAAAGACTTTTTAGTTCATACCTATATCAAACGCATTCAAGCAAAGACATTTGAAACCATTAAATCAAATGTTAATGGCAGTGAAATTGTGATTCAAGTTGATTTTGCAGAAAATGCATCTCTGGTGAACCAAAATGAAATACAATCAGCTCACTGGAGCCATGGACAATCAACTTTATTTACAATTTATGCATGGATTAATAAAAACCTAACTGAAGGGTGTGTAATAGTATCTGATGATCTTGAACACACCAAATTACAAGTTTTTTGTTACATTAATCATATTCTTACGTATTTGAAAACTTCCTACCCAGATATTAGTACAGTAAATATATTCTCAGATGGTGCTTCGTCACAGTTCAAAAATCGTTTTATTTTTTCAGTACTTGCCAAACTGGAAGAAATTCACACCATAAAACTTAAATGGCATTTCTTTGCGACTTCGCATGGAAAACGTGTTGTTGACGGTATTGGGGGAACAATTAAAAGAAGTGTCTGGAACCATGTCAAGGCAAGTAGAAGCATTGTAAACACACCAGAAAAGTTTGCAAGAATTGCAGCAGAGCGAAATCCCAACATCACTGTGTGTTACATCACAGCAGAAGAGAACAGAAGCAAGAACAACACAGTAGCTGAGATATGGGCCAAAGCATTGCCAGTTGCAAACACACACAGTGTTCACTGCGTTACTCCTGTTGGAAACAAGTACATTTTAGTTGGTGGTACCAGTGACAGTAATGAAGTATTTAGGAAAGTGAAAATAAGCAGAGATGAGGGCAGTAACAGTGAAGGAGACATCATGAGTAATAGCACTAAATGTAACCACGTGAATCTAGACGACTGGGTTATAGTTAAGTATGATGGCAAACTGTTTCCAGGGCTGGTGAAAAAATTAAGGCCAGATTATGTTGATGTATCTGTTATGCATCTCTCAGACACTGGTAGTTACTACAAGTGGCCTTCACTAGAAGACTGCATTTCATATTTATTTAGTGATGTGGTAAAAAAAATTGATGCCCCTATTGTGACTGGGAGTAGAGGCCAGTTTCAGTTCACTAGCAAAATATGTGAAAATTAAGATTCAACCAATTTCAATTCATGTTCATTTCGTGATTGCCAACATTTCCTGCTCCTAGTTTGTTATCCATATAGAGTAGGCCTAATGTTAGCATTTTTGTTAGTGGTAATACAGTGAAAGAAATGTATCTCAAGGAAAGTGAGAATAAGAAGAGAGAAAGACTGTGACAGTGACACTTAAGAAGAAACATCAGTTATAGTGATAAATGTAACCACCGAAGCCATATACTGGATAATAAGTTAAGTTCCTTTAGTATTTTTAGTTAAGCTTTGTGAACCAAGTATTTTTTTGTCATACATTTTACGTCCGACCCCATCATTTTACGTCCGACACCAAAGTTTAAAAATGTATACATTTATGATAACTAAACAGTATGATTCATCTAATATATGCACATTCTTTGTTATTATTCAGGCAAGCTGAAAAAAATTATAACATAATTTAATAAGTTCATTTTTCACAGACATTAGTTACTTTAGCCCCTGATGTGCCAAATGTTTTGTTTTCTGTTTTACGTCCAACACCAAAAATAAAAAACAAATTGTTGCCTTGCATGTTAGCAAATTCGAACCATTCCATGTCAGGATGTACCCTATAATCTCTCTTTTTTTACTCAAGCATTAATATTAATGATACATGGAAAAGAATAGTAATACGAAGAAGATTACTCAACAAATTTGTTTCCAAATTTTACGTCCGACACCGTGGAACTGCCCTGCTACAACTTGTCTGGTTTTGACAGCCTGTTACATAGACAAGAATATGCGTATAGTATCATTAACCTATGATAGTTTGTACAAGAAGTAAGTAAAAACATATTCTTACATAGGGTTACTTCTATGAGAACACAAATATTTGGATAAAAAAAACTGATATTACATACACACAAAAATACACATAGGTAGGCTACAACACACATTATTTATGTAAAAACACAATAATATTATATATGTATGACTATTTTACCTTATGAAACAGAACGAAAGCGCACAATAAACTTTTTTCTGTGGAACACACATAAAAAAAAAATGTATAAATTTACATAATCTGTAAAAGTACCTAATCCATGTGATTAAATTTGTAGCTTTCAGAGGTTAAGATAGGTACATATAAGTACAATGCCGCAAGTGAGGTCTTGCAGACTGTAGTCATAAGAAATCCCATTATTCATTTAAAATGAGAACTCTGGAGAACCATTTTATATAAAATTATGCTCAGACATACTGCATCGCCTTGGCTATAGGTAAGTAGCTATAACAAATAGATTTACTATGCAATACGTAGACACACACACCAGCAATGGCTTACGTTTATAAAATAGTTGATATGTAACCTCTCCCTTCGAGCTTATAAATCAGACCATCTGGTACCAAATAATAAAATTAAAAAAATCAGGAAAAGAATTCCCTTCCTTTTAAAAAATAATTTGTTAGATGCAAAAATATGTCACGTACTAAAATGAATTTTCATTCACTTTCTGCATTTGCTTTAGGTAGCAGCACTCAAAAGACAACCATAAAACTAAAAAAAGGATCAAAATGACCAAAATTTAAGTATTGTTGATGTTAAGTAGAAAAAGGACATTAAAATCAGTGAATATCCAATCGTTAAACTACCATTTACTACTCTTTTCTTCACCACTCACTCCCCTAACCTCAAAATTACAGACAGTTTGCATAATGAAAATCCCACGTGAGCACTTCATATACACGTCTTTTCAGGTGTGTCCATAGAGCCCAGAGCGGAAAATTAGTTGCCAACCCATTACAGGTGTGAATCAACCTTTTGACCAATTTGTCAGCATGCAGACGTCACTAGTCTTCAGATGCTACAACGTGCATCATGAAGTACATTAGTTCATAGACTTATCTTTAAATGTTTAAGTAAATGAGTTAAGACTTAGAACAACTCAACATCAGAGTCATTAAAGACAATGTGGAATGATAAGACGAGAAATGAGAGAATGAATAAGTGGAAGAAAGAATAATCGAGAAAACTTGTCAGATTACGGTAATGTCCACCACAATTCCCACTTGCAAAATATTTCGGTTTGACTCGAGTTTGAAAACTTATCACCCTGATGAAAGAAACTGATAAGACCGCTCAACCACCATGGAGCAGATGCTACAAAAGGTAACAGACACACAAAGAAAGCAAAGGCACAAGGTATACAAACAGGTCGTTACCACAACGCCGAACGTACAATAGGGGAGGTAGGGGAGAGTTGATACACAGGGAGAGTTGATACAATAAAAAATTTTCAAGTAATTATCAATGTTGGTACCAATGATAAGTTGTGAATTATATGTTAGGTTCTAATAAAAAAACACACAGGTAAATCAAGATGGCAGCTTGAATAGTACACGAAGAAAGAAGCTCACAGTGTTTCTTCCAATGTAAGTTTTTTTTCAAGCCTACTGAATTCTTTTCTATAAAAGTTTTATACAATGAAAGCCTGTCATAAAACTTTTAAATTCAAAGAATATATACACTCAGTGAACCATAATTGCTTTTATTAGTTTGATTCTAACCTGTATGAGTGCAAGAGATTATGCTTCTTGTATAAGGCACAACAGGGGAGAGTTGATACACCCGAATCAGGGAGACTTGATACAGTGAATCATTTCTCCTAAAAAACATAAGACTATTTTTTATTTTGTTTTGATAGCCTGTTTGAAGAATCTGTTTGCGGAATTTCTTGATATTATTTTATTTAACTGCTGTAAGCCTTTAAACTATGGTTTAGAAATGAAGTTAAAAATATTGCCATATTCTGTCACATTTATTAGGGCTCTGTTTGGATTGTACCTACATTTGGTGTTAAGACTATTTTATATTTTAACCTTAATATGTTTGTTCTTTTTTAGATGCCATTTTTCTACAAAAGAAAAAAGGAGAACTCCAGGACAATCTATGATCTAGGAGAAGTGATTGGACAAGCATTCCCAAAATCATTTACTCCTGCAAACATCCTAGCCGGTTTCAAAAAGGCTGGAATTTGGCCCTTCAACAGAGATTGATTTACTGATAATGATTTTATGCCATCATTGGTTACAGACTGCCTGCTAAAAAATGCTGCAGAACCTCAAGATGCTATTATGAGTCACGAAGAGGCATCATCCAGTTCCAACACAAATAATGGTTGCAACAACATGGTGTCACCTTCAGATATTAGGCCCTTACCTAAAGCTAAAGCTAAGGACAATGTCCATAACACCACTAGGAAACCAAGAAAGAGAGCCAAGTCAACAGTGCTGACAGACACGCCAGTGAAAAATCAATTAGAAGAGGAATATGCTGAAAAACAAAAGTCCACAAAAAAGGCTCTATTTCCTAAAAATAAAACAAATAAAAACAAAAAAACCGTTATCCTCAACAGTGTGCAACTATTAGTTCTTCTGACAGTGAAGAATACGAGACAGAATCTAAGAATGAAAAAATCAGCAGCTCTGAATCGAGTGAAAGTGAAGCAAAGCGTATGCCTAAAAAGGGATAAACATAGCACACATAAAACGTTATAAAATGCTTTTAAAATTATGGAATTCTATTGTGAGGAAAATAATCATGTTCGGTTCTTGTGTCATTCACAACTAAGAAAACAATTGTTTATTTTGTGGGATTAATTGAAAATCTCTTTGATGACAGTGTGTGTAAAATAAAATTTGACAGGTATGTTTCCAATTCAAAGTTTAAGTGGCCAGAAAAAGAAGACATTACTGTGATAGATGAAAACCAAATAGTGAAAGTTCTTAGTGAACCCACATTTACTCTACGAAATGACAGGATTGAAGGATTCAGTTTCAGAGAAGGTTTTCATGGTTATAACATGAGGTAATGCTGTTAAAGAAGTTTTTTTTTATGAGACTATATCGTTTTTTTCGTGTTCAAAATTATAGGTAATTTTCATGATCTGTAGAAAAAAATGTAATATAGGCCTATTTTGTGAAACTTGTTAAATGTGTAGTAGTAAAGTGTTGTGAAACTGTTGATTCTGTTTTGTTTAGTTTAGTTAAATGTATTTATGGGTATTACTTCAAACTATTTAGTTTCCTACCATTTAATTTGGTAAATCTTCATTTATTAAAACATTTATTTTTATTTAACATACTTTGTTTATGCTTCTGTGCAAAACCAAATCTTTGAAACCATTATAAATAAACATACTTAACAAGTGTATCAGGTCTCCCTAACATACGTATCATCTCTCCCTAGCATGGGGAGATTTGATACACTATGCAACACTGTGTAATATTATAATTTACAGGCACTCACGCAAACATAATTACTGTATTATTTTTTATTATGTGCTAATAACACCATGGATTAGGCAGACATGAAGATATGAAATATTTGGCTTTTATTGAGCACATAAAAAATATATATATAAAAAGTGTCTCAACTCTCCCCTACCTCCCCTAATGCTGAATACCATAACGCCGAACGTACAATAACGCTGAATACCATAACGCCGAACGTAAAATAACGCTGAATACCATAACGCCGACAGCTAGAAAACTGCTGTGTACCACAATGCCGAAATACAGTAACGCCGAAAAATGATGCTGTGGGGGGGAGGGGGGGGGGGAAGGGGCCACAGGAGCAAAATGAAAAACAACTGAATGAATTTGTGTACCTAACCTAACCAAACTTTTGTGGCAGTCCTGCAATGACATTTTTCGGCGTTATTGTACGTTCGGCGTTGTGGTATTTCAGCGTTGTGGTGCGTCCCCCATACAAACACATACCTATAGATGTTACACAATGTAAATATATATACAATGATAACAAGTGCTACTCATGGTTGTTTTGGAAATAATTTAAATTATCTTCTGTTTTGACAAAAAAGATAATTCTAAAAAACAAAAATTCCTAAAAATGCTCTTTTTCTTCACTTTCCAACATGTTATCCAATCTTTCGGCTACATTTAATTTTTGTAGTCCCTAACCAACCAGTCAGACAACTTAGTATTTAAAATGTAGCGAACCTAACCCAATCAACCATTCTCACCAAATCAACAGTATTTGAAGAATACAAGCGTGGGAATAGGGCATTTTGGAAGGGCAGGATTCATATGCTTGTTTAGCACAAATACATTTCTTGAGGAAATTACTTTAGAGTATGTAATATATTTTTGGTATTGTGTTCCACACTAGAATAGGTAGGGCTGAAGTATACTTTACGATATGTACCTGAAAAGTTTAAATAATAGTAAAAAATTATAAACAAATTATAATGAAATACTGTATCGCAAAATATTAAACACTGGTAGAGATTGTAGTACCTAAAGAATAAGATACCGTAGATATTAAGTATGTGAAAAAAACATTTTTCTTTACTAGAATAGGTAGAACTATAGTATTCTTTATAGTACCAGACAGTTGGAATCGTATTTGAAAATGAATAATTACATTATAAAATGTAATATTGCAAAATATAGGTAGTAAACCGGGCGGAATTTTATTACATATATAAAACTATATTGTGAAAAATCTATCTTAGTTCATATGTTCTAAACTAGAATAGGTACTTTGGGGCTGTAGCATGAAATCCAATACCTGAAAGTTAGTCTAATAAAGAAACTTTATTTGTGCAAAACAAGACTGTGAATGTTTCCCATATTCCCATGCTTTTTCTGTAAAAATGTAGGAGTGGGAAAGATGTCAGTGCCACCATGTTGGTGACTTCAATGCTATTATGGTATCACGTTGTAAACTACTCCCAATTAATGTTATAAAAAGCACTTATACGTACTCCAAAACTTCGTACTGAACTAAATCTGGCTAGGCACAAAACAACAAAATCGTGTGATGATATTTTGTTTATTTGGCCAAAAACATATACTTATATGCTCATTCTTAGAATAAAATGAAAAAAAAAAAGTTATAAAAGTGGGAAAATAGGAAGTAAGCAAGGCTAGTAGAAGAAATAGCATGTAATGAAGTTGGAGTAGCGAGTTTAAAAATGAAAGGTAAGTGAGTGAGTTTATGTTATTTTGAAAATGGATCAGCCTAGCGGTAGTGGTGTCAGTGGTTTAAGGCATAGACGTGAACCCAGCATGAGTAGTGAAACGTGAAATGTGAAAGTGAAATCGACAGGGGTAAACAAGAGTGGAGAGGTTATAAACATAACTTATTTAATGTCAGTTTTGGGTACAGTAAGTTAGACGCCGCAATTCAGTATGTAATGTTCAAGGGCCTTTTAGCGAAATCGTATAAATGTGGTATATGCGGAAAAGATAAGAAGTTAACAGACATATCTGAGAGTAGGACCAAGGACGGAAAGATGTGGCGATGCAGAAAGGACAGAGTGTGGCGGAGTATGAGAAAGTGTAGCTGGTTTGAGAAGTCGAAAATGAGTGTGAAGCATGTCTTGTTATTAATGTATATGTGGGTATGGAGGCATCCCATTAAAGTGTCAATGCATGAAGTAGGAGTAGCAGTGGGAACCACTGTAGATTGGTGGATTGGTTGGAAAGATTGGGGGAAAAGGTATTATAGTAGAACAGGACGAAAGTTGTTTTGGGAAGTGGATAAACCACAAAGGAAAAAAATGAAGGCTGAGTGGGTATTCGGAGCAGTCGAGAAAGAAACAATGAATAAGAGAATTACACTAAGGGCAGCAGACAAAAGAGACAAGGAAACTTTGTGCAAAATCATAAAAGACAATGTAAAGGATGGAACAACTATATGTAGTGATATGTGGAAGGCACATGGAGGGTTACCAAATTTAGGATTTAAGCACTATACTGTGATTCACAAGATACAATTTAAGGACTATGACACAGATTGCTGCACAAACACAATTGAGGGTCACTGGAGTGTGATTAAACTAAATGTTTGTACAGGAAAATGAAGGAAACAAGGGTTACAAAGTCATTTAGACGATTATGTATGGAGGTATAGTAATAGTGAAGAATGTTTATTTATGAAGATTATTAAAGCTGTTAGTGCATTGTATCATCCAAAAGTAAGTGATCAGATATAAAGAAGAGGGTTAAAACAATAGATAAGTAAATACAGAGGGGGGGGGGGGGTGGTGGGGGGAGAAAACAAAGAGGGATAAGAAAACAATAATTTAGAAGAAATGGAATAAATAAGTGTAGAGTGTATGAATATAGTGGAATAAATGGATAGTTGTAGAAATAATAAAAATTGTATGTAAAAAAGGGTTTATTTATTAATATTTATATTTCTCTGTTTATTTTAATGTAGCTATACTAACATAACTAACCGTCCATAGTGTTTTAAAGTGTTTTAATGTAGCTAACCTAACATAACATAACTATAATAAAAGTATTTTCAGATTTTAATAGATACTCCTAAACAAGCAACAATGTAGTCGTTCTACTACGTCACGGAAAAAAAAAAATCATACTCGTCTCGTAAACAAGAAACAATGGTGGCCGCCTGAATTCACAGGTATTGTGATGAAAATTTGATATCTCCTAAAGTATTTGGAATTTCTTATCTCCGCCAGTTTTAATGTAAAGAGGAAGTGAAAGAGCATATAATAAAAGTAACTTCAGATTTTTAGAATAATTTTTCGCAAATACCGCTACTCTACATGTTCAAAATTAAAAAATTCCATATCTCCTAAAGTATTTGGAATTTCTTATCTCCGCCGGTTGATTTGAAAAGAGGAAGTGAAAGAGCATAGAATAAAAGTATTTTCGGATTTTTAGCATTTTTTTTTCGCATATACCGTTACCCTACATATTTACCAGTAATTATAATCTGTATAATTAACAAAATATATTTGATTTTGAAAATTTTATATATATATATATATATATATAGACACACACACATAGGTATATATGTGTGTACACACACACTATACATCTATTTATATATATATATATATATATATATATATATATATGTGTGTGTGTGTGTGTGTGTGTAGACACACACTATCCACTAAGAAACAATCATGCAAAAATGTTTCCTATAATTATTAAACATGTGTATAAACCTAAATTATATAGTTTATAATCACCAATGCAAGATGTAAACAAGTCATGATCGAAGTGTTGCAATTAAAACCTACCAAAATTAAAAATGGAAAATGCCAACAACTAAGTGTCAAAACTGGAACACTGCCTTTATTTATTGTTTACTATTTACAGCTAACATTAAACACTAATTAATATGGGCTTTAAGTATTTGTGTATAATCTCTTCAACTGTATCTGTTATTAAAACAAATTTAATAACTTTTACCGCCTTTAATTTTGACATAAGGTGAAATTGAGGTTATGTACGCTTACCAACCTGGTACTTTGGGGCATTGTTTAGCAGCGGATAGTTTCCTTGCGAGTCTCCATTATGAAGTAGATGGTTATCTACCAGGTTCCATCCCCAAC
The DNA here is from genome assembly GCF_032445375.1 of Bacillus rossius redtenbacheri. Lineage (NCBI taxonomy): Eukaryota > Metazoa > Arthropoda > Insecta > Phasmatodea > Bacillidae > Bacillus > Bacillus rossius. The sequence goes on along the minus strand of NC_086341.1, from coordinate 38,594,129 downwards.
TCTGGTCGTCTGAACCTAACAAAGCAACATAGCCGTGACACTGTAAAGGAGATTCTTTCGTAGCAATTCCTATCACAGCAACAGTCCCGAGTGGACCTTCCCAGATCACTTCCCATGCATGCCTACCGTGCCGGAAACCTATTTTTCCTCTCGCTGCATCTGTACTTTGAGCTACTGGGTTCCTATGCAGCGTAAAGCCGTTTGGTTTAATGTAAACGTTCCTAGAGCAATCGTTCGGGTTCCACGCGTGATAAAAGGCTCGCAATTTCGCTTTGTACGTAGGCACCGACGATAACAAGTCCGACTTGAGAGCTTCTTCGGCCAGCTTGCAAATGCAATGTAACCTCCACACGTCGTTATTTTCATCGTTGAGGAGCACATACCAGTTTTTGCACACGAGAGAACAGTTCCTGAGGTCGTGAAGGTTCAAATACGAAAATATTACTTCCAAAACATTAGTTGGTAGCTTCGCAGCGAGCTCTTCTACCATTTTGCCGGTTCCTACATTGGAAACAAAAACAAGGAACGTCAAAACGAACTAGCCAATCGGGTGCTTCGTGGAACGTCACGTCCGGTTCCCTGCTCCATGTTGAAGAAACAGCTGTGCACCACGTGATAAGAGTCAACCAATCAGCTGTATAGCTTTGTGCCTGCCGCCAAGCTCGGTCGTGGTGTATTTGCACGAAATCACATTATTTTATAGGACGTTTTTAGGCTTTTTCTGTATGTTTTGTTGTACTTCATTTGCACAGGAGTAAAATTGGATATTTAATCACTCTACTTGTAGTTTGTGGTGCATTTCGGTTTGAGTTTTTGGTGACTATTGTGATAGAAATGTTATAGTGTTACAGTCGCCATTTTGGGCAATCGTCAAGTTGAGATCGTAGAGGTGTCCGTATGATATTCCATTTAAAACGTCTCGTGGCTCTTATTTCGGGAAATATAGCGTCTGGATAGTTAGCCAAAGTTCAGACAATGACCCATCAAGGAAATACACTTAATTTTCTGATACACAATGCCAATGGTGAGTAACCTAAATTTTGCATGCCACCCAGTGAGTTGTTAGCTAGTAGAAGGTACGGGAGTATTGTTTTTTTTGTACACACTGCCCTTAATGTTAATTATCGTTTGTTTGAAATTATAATTGGTGTGACCGATTTGTCAAGTGTATTTTCATAAGTTACAAAACTTTTTTGATTATTTAAAGCTGGGTTAATAATCCAATATATTAGTAGTAGGTGGCATAGTAGTACGTCCACAGTGCCAATACATTTTTGATTTTAAAATTATTATAATTTATATAACAACGCGTTGTCATGCTGGTTTTTTATATTTTATTCCCCTTTCTAATTGGCATTCGGTTATATCGTACTTACTTCATTACAAATGGAAGACTAGCTAATCTTTTCTAGGTGCCTAAAAATTTTGAAAATTCGATTTTAAATTTTATTTTAACATTACAATTTTTTGTCTAGGTTATTATTTTTTTGTATTTAGCGAATTGCTTTCGTGGAATCGGCCATCTATGACTAACATTTGGACTACTTTGTTGTTAATCTTGTGACTGCTCTCAAGTGTTGTAAATTTAAAATGCATAAATACCTACTCACTGCAGTATGGTGATTGACATGTGAAATTTAGGGTATATTATAAAGTTTTTTTATTAGGTATAGGTATGTAGGGGCATGCCAATAAATTATAAATCTTAAGTTTAACTTATGATTTATAGTTTTTTTGCTAATATTAGGTTTAGTTTCACTAATTGAGTTAAAAAAAAAAAAATATATATTTTTTTGTTTTGTTATGTCTTTTATGGTCTAGTTTGAAGTCCAGGGAATATGTTGCCTAAAATTAATTAAAGATGAGAAAATATGAATGCAAAAATGACTAAAATACTATAAAAAATTAAATGAAAATGTTTTAATTTTTTTTAGTAATATTAAGTTATGCCTACTTGTTTTTTATTCACTAAACCTCACCAATTTTTCTCAGCCTTAGAGCACTTCACAACCTGGGCTAACAATTTTGGCAGAGTCCATTGGGGGAAAAAAAAAACTTGTGCGAAAGTTCTTACTTTTTTTAATGATTTAATAGTACTTACTTTAATTTTTGCTGACCAAATCTAACCAGGTGTAAGTTATGATGAACGTAGACCTGTGAAAACACTGCACAGAAGGAGGAAAGCTGAGAGATGGGTTTAGTTTTTTAGGTTGGCAAGGGGTGTGGGGGGCTGGAGGATGCTGGGAGACAGGTTGAACAAAGGGGTGTATAGGGAGGGATTGTGGGTGGAAGGTTCAGAGAGAGTGGAGAAGAATGTGAAGAGGAAGGCAAGTATTCCTGGTGAGGATGGGGAGGGAGTAGAATGGGATTGAGGGAAAGATACTGTATGTGAGAAGACGAAAGGACTCGAGGGAGGCTTCAGAAATCGGGCGAGTAGGTGAAAGACTCCTTGACACCAGGCGGAAGCCCAATCGCAAGTGTAACAATCAAAACCGGTAACTGTTACATTTCATGTGTCCAAGTTTATTCCTTGATCCTGGTGGCATGATCTTGGCTGTTTTAGTTAGTACAGTACTTATGCAGACATAACAAAAATATCTAAATAAAAATCAATTATGTCATCTTGTGGAATTTTATTTTTGATGTGACAACGTCTTGTAAATCAAACGCTGGCTGCACACACGAAAAAGTGTCCCGTTATGCACATTGTCTCATTACGCTGTGTCCTGTTATGCACATTGTTCTGTTACGCTGTGTCCCATTATGCTCATTGTACGCTTGTGCCGCATCTATCTCTCTTCCACTCGATTGGCCTATGCGTCCGAGGAGAAGAAAGACAGCGGCAGCACACAACTTGCATCTACACGTGAACTGTTTCGTCGACTGTTTATAAAGTGAAGTAAAAAGTTAATGTGGTTTTCATTGCTTATTACAACAACAATTTCGGCAATAAAGGTTAATTATTCTTGCATTTTGAAAATCTGATTACTAGTATAATTTCAAGTATTTATTCTTTTATTATTAAAATAAAAATGATACAATTTTATTAATAAAAGTATCCAATCATTTCATCAATGTTTTGTTATGACGTCACGTTAAACTGTCGTCCTTAAACTGACTTTACAGACAACCAATTTTTTTTAAATTGAAGTTACCATCATAATTCAATGCCTTACACATGTTGTCGTTATGTTGAGGATCTTTTGATTTACTAAAATTAAAACAGCAATATCATGTACAATAGAATCAGTGTATATACAGTATCATGCCATCGGGATCAAGGGATTAACTTTGGTATGTGAAACTGAACTTTTTACCAGAAAACCTAAGATGCTACAAAACTAGCCTTCCAATAAAACCTTGCTGACCTGAATGCAAAAAATTACTATTATGAATTGTGATAATGTTATACTATTGATGTTAACAACATGGCGGTACCTACTTACATTACAACCCCGACATTTCTACGGGGACAAGGGGGAAATAGAATTTTGTGGGTAGCATTTACATGCTTGTTTTGAACAGATAAAGTTTCTTATTGAAACTAACATTCAGGTGTCATATTGTGTACTATAGCCCTACTTATTTTAAGTTATAACACAATACCAAATGTATATTACCTACGTTATCATAGCTCACCAGGTTAAGTATATTTTGCGACACAGATTATATATAATTTAATTTTAAGTTAAATTTTGATTAAAACTTTCCAGGTATTGTAAAGTATAGGTTCTAAAGCCCAAACTATTATTGTATGAAATGATACTATATATATATCAACTGTATGGAATTTAGTATTAAAATCCAGTCTGAGTTTTTTTTTGCAACGCCACTTTTATTTAACCTTAATAATTTTTTCAAGTATGATTTTTTACTAATTGGGTATCATAGAGTGTATTAGAGCCCTACCTATTCTAGTAGGTATAGATCATGATACATAACATATATATTACTTTCCTTAGCATAATGAAATTTCCTCAAGAAAAATATGTTTCTGAAAACAAGAATTTAAATACCCTTTTCCCACACTGGTACCGTAAGCATATACAAGTTGTAATTACTTCAGCACCATCTTGTTAAGGACTTCATTATTCTAACTATAATACAATGTAAACTTGAAAATAAAAACTAATTTATTTGACCTATCCACACCAAACCTTTCATATTCTTGTTTTTATTTCAATTACTAAACATACTTAACCTAGGAAAACAAAACATTACAAAATGAAACTAACATTTCAGATAGGTACCTACCTAACCTACATCTCACCTAACATAGCAAACAAAAAGCACAAAAAATTCTATCAATCACTAAAACATTTAAAAACCATAAAAATAAACTTCTTTCTTTCCTGGCATTATGGCAATACTTAATCATTTTCTATAAATATTACTCTTGTATATATTAAAATTACGATAATAAAATGAGACATTTCGCCATTAAACTCAATAAATATTGTGAAACACAAACAGTATACCTACTACAATCACAACCACAATTTCATTCTGTATTTATACCAATACGAGACACATTACATGAAAACAAAAATTTTAACAAATTTTGGCTGCACTTAAAAATACATTATTTAAGTTCCATTGGCTTGTTATTACCCCACCTATGAAACACTACGTCTAACATCACTAACACAGAAACATAAGTATTTTAGGCCATTATTTCTCTATTTGAAAACTAGCCTAGTTGTGATTTCTCTACAACTCGTCAAATGACTGTTAACCTTCTTCAACCCATACTACCTAAGACTACCATCTAAACAATGTTATTCCCTCTTACATTGATACCCATATAACAATCACTACATTACCTCAGCTGTCTCACATTCATTTGCCTGCTAGTATATCATACATTACCCTTCTTCCTTCCCCCTTCCCCCCTCCACCCTCCCCCCTCCCCCCAGCCCCCTCCCCCCAGCCCCCTCCCCCCTCCCCCCTCCCCCTCCCCCCACCTCCCAACCCAGTCCGCCAAACTTAATAACAAACGTCTGTAATGCGTGGTATCGTGTTGCGAACTTGACCCTGCAAACATTTAAATTTCAAGTGAAAACATCATGTTCAGACTTTGGACTTACAATTATTCTCAGAATGTCTCGTGCATTAATACTTTTGGGGAAAAAATATGCTATACATCATGAATAGGGTGAGATGATAAATTTTTTTTTGCAATGCCACTCAAATTTACACAATAATTAATTCATAAAATCATTTCAAAATGCAATATTGCATATTCTGCATTCAAAACCAAAATTAAATTTAACGCATGACCGGACTAGCCAGTGACCTTCGCGAAACTGAAAATACTTTTAAAAGCAAAGCGTAGCATTCAAAGTATCAGACTTCCTGTAGACTACTGCTTTGAACTTGAGATATTGTAAATATTAAATTGCGTGCTCATTAAACTTATGAATATTAAATCTCACGGACATGTATATACATGTATATACATCAGTATGGTACAGAAAAACAATTTCATGGTTGAAATAAAGTTTTACCTGTGTAAAAAAATTGCTAGTGTTAGCACAATGCTGTTCAAAGGAAATAACATAAAATAATTTGATTTTCTTTTAGTGATGCTTGCAAAGGGGAAGATTGGTTTAAAACTTTTTTTGTATGTGCGCTTTTGCTTGTGAAACTGCGTGATTCCTGAGGCAACAGTCATAAAATATTCTTCACCACTCATTCAGGAAGTACACCGAATTAAAAGGAAACTAAAAAGAATCAGCATTGTTAGTCAGCAATAAAAAAACTTGATCAAGTCAACCAAGTATTTATTTCATTTAGTTATATTTGTGACCTGCCCACCGACAGTTGAGGAATGTTTATGGCAGGCACCAACATACCACAGACACAACAGATGGAGTCACTGCATGTACCGGGTACTGCAAGCATGTCGGAACTACGTAGAGGCAGGCACTGCCCGCAAGTGGTCGCAACGTAACCGGCAGGAACCACACATGTTTAGGGACCACATGATGATTCAGGATTGGCTGATTTAAACCACATTGGTTTAAACCATGGTTTAAATCAAGTGTTTTTTTTTCCTATCTTTTTTTTAAATGTATTTTTAAATAGAGTGTTCTTAATAAATTTTAATGAAAGGTCTAATTCCACTCCAATAACACCAATTGTTACCGCACATGTTTAGGGACCACATGTCAACAAGAAACAGAGATACTGTATCAGGGTTGGCTGATTTAAACCACATTGGTTTAAAGAATGGTTTAAATCAAGTGTTTATTTTTTCTCAGCAATTTTTTTTATGTTAATAAATTCTAATTGAAAGGTCTAATTTCACTCTAATAACACCAATTGTTTGCTTATTAATGTTTCTTGTGATTTCCAGGAATAAAAGATTATACTAATCAAGATCTTAATTGTTTGAATTATCTTAATAAGTTGTAAACTATACCCAGATAAAGACTCATCTAAAATTAAATTAATTAGTAATTTGTAGTCAAATATGTAAAAAAAAAAAAGAAGAGGAGAATTAAATAAATTTATTTTAAAAAAAAATCCCATTCTGTGGGAAACACCCATTCTATGTAGAATCATCCTCCTCCTGTGGGGAAATACCCTTTCTGTGGTTAAGTCCCAGTCAGACAGTAGCGGATCCAGAGGGGGGGCTAAGGGGCTCAAGCCCCCTCCAAAAGCATCTGGGTCCACTATTGTTTTAGTGTTTGCCTTGATAAAGACTAGCCTCAGATGGGTCAAGCCCCTCCCAAACCAAAATCCTGGATCCACCTCTGCAGTCAGATGTGCAGATCTGCTGGACTTCAGTTTTTTGATGTTATAACTTTTCTGGTTCAACATGAGTGGCAGAAAGTGTAATATTGAATGGCTTTCATTTAAACATGTAGAGAACCAAAACAACTAATGTAAACAAGCAAAACCAGGTTGTTTGCATCTGGTTCTTGTTTTTCTAACAAATACATACACAGACCTGCCAACTATCACGATTTTGGTGTGAGGCTCACGATTTTAAGGTCCATCTCACGCCCTCACGCCAAAATAGTGTTTCCTCACGATTTTTCGGGGCCCCAAGATTTTGTTTGTAAAAGTTAGAAAACAAGTTTTACGAAAGCTTACAGTAACGAGTTTCCATCAATACTCGAGTCACGTAAAGGAAGCAATTTTGCGTTTGTTAACGTGTGCCGTGCTGATTTTTCTATCTCGCATAGTGGAAGAGTAGACATTGTGAAACATGTCGCTACAAAAAACACAACTAACACGTGAAGTGTATTGCTTCCAATAAAAAAATTAATTTTGCTGTGAACAGTGATAATAGTATTACACGAGCAGAATGTTATTTTACATCTTTTTTAGTTGCGGCCCTGCATGATCACTACACGACAGCGCTAAATTATGTTCAACTAAATGAAATCTGCAACCTATAATTTGTTGAAATAAATTTTGAAGCAGAGACCATGTAACATATGTACAGGTATGTCACTTAAATTTAAAGATTCTCATTTGTTGTTTTTTATATCTAACCTGTATTTATGGGCCTGAAAATTTTTATCGAGGACCTCATGATTTTTTAAATTTGAATGTTGGCAGGTCTGCATACATACAAAAAATAAACAAGTCACATAATAAGAAGAACAATTAGTAACAGATATAATATGTGATACAAATGTTTATATGAGGAATAGGAGTAATTAATATATATCTGAAAATTATTTAACAGAAGAACAATACTGAAAATAGAAAATACAATGTGCATTTATGGTTGGGCAGATGAGGTTTATCGTATTACTATTAAGAAAGGGAGATGAAATTCTCATATTTAATGAAATTAGATATAAGTCTAGGCCTATATATAATAATTTCATGTACAAAGTAAAGGAGGCATCCAACCATTGAAAGTTTGAATTTTTATGCCAGTCATTTTGATCGCATAAGGACAATTGAAATTATATATTTATAACAATTGTAAATATAGCGTTGAATATATAAGTATAATATTACCTTTAATTAAAACAGAAACTAATCTACAAAATAAAAAACGGTGGCATACCAACAACCCTCGCAGCGAGACACCAGTTAAAAACATAAGCCCACCAATCAATCAAATTCTTGCCTGTCGTTTGTGCAACAGGAGAGGCGGACGAACACACGAACCCCTGTTTTCCCGTGCCCGCTGTCGGTCCGTGAGAGCTGGTTGACGGGGGCAGATGTCCGTCCTTGAAAAGTTGCAACTGTCTTGTCTTCATGTAGCCTTCTGTGTTTGCGCTGGCCCCGTCATGCTGTCCATAACATCTGCTTATTTCCATCGCTGGGTTCGCAGTCCTTTCTGAAATGTGATTTCCTTGAAGAGGAAATATTTTGCGAAAAACCATAATGATGTTCCCCTCCCAAAACACCCATTTTCCTGCTTTTTTCTTATGTAAGAATTTAGGAGTGGTAATGTTTGTAAGCGCTTCCATGTTGATACTCAGTTTGTCTTACGCAGTCTCTTTTTGACCTTTTAACTCTTGGGGCGCCTTTGCACTTTTTACTTGAAGGAAACAGTGTGGCAGAAGGCAGTTTTAACTCGAGAAAGCAAGATGCACTCGGGTCATGCCTTCGATGATGCTCCTCTCTGAGGAAGAGTTACGAGGGCAAGCGTCTTCTAGTTGTTTCGACGCAATCGTCTGCTTTATGATGTTTGTAACATTCAGTGTATTGTGGTTTTTAGGAAAATAAATAACTTATAAGTATATCACGTTACAAATGACAATAATGTTGGCATATTCATATCACATGATATTTTGGATAAAGTAGTTTTGTTAACATGGTTTTATTTCATTACTAAATGTTATTTGGAGTACATTCGTATTGGCGATCCTATGTTAAAAAAACACGGAACACAATCTGAGTAAGCTCTCATCATTTGTGGCACGATATTTTTATTATTCGGTATTGCCTAAGCAGTTTCACCATCAGATGAATCTTACTTTGCAATTGTATTTTTCAAGACATCTACTGTTGTCATATAAAAAAAATTAGCTCTAAGTCATTTTCTTTGCATATATGAGAGTTATCAACTCTTTTCGACCTAGGTTCATTATCTCCTAACTCTTCCAACTTCTAGGCAGCAAAAGTAAAGCAAACCTAATGTCATCAATGTTGTTTTGGAATCGCATGGTATACCATTCCTTGTGGTTCTGATAATCATACACCACACATTTTACCAAAAGCACACCAAATAATTCCTAGAAAACCGAATGCTCAAAGTTATACACATCGGATGCCCTTTATAAGCAGGTCAACGTTGCACATCACAACATCTAAAGTACAACTATATCCCAGAGTCAAGTTACATCAATAATAATTAGGTGCTTCACTCAAATGTGTGAATGCTGTAGACTGCTGCGAAGATATGTTATAATTTCCTGTAATAAACAGGTAGGTACGTAATACTTTGAAATTATGTGAACGGTTGGTTCGGTTAGTTGCATTAGCACTACTTTTAAATATCAAGGATGATTACTGAGGTTAAGATAGCCACATTGCAAATGAGTAATTCTTAATTAACCTTTTAATTGCTGTCACAGTATTATTAATGTAGTTAACGCAATCGAAACCAAATGCCCATTCTCACAGTATCCCAGTATTTTTGATACATTAACCTAACCTAACCACTTTAAGTACCACAGCACTTTCTCAGAGAATGGTTTAGAAACATGTCAGGAAATGGAAAAAAAAAATCTTTTAGGGAAAAATTTTATATTGCTTATGCATTTAGCTAATAGAAAAATAGTTTCTCTTGTAATATTGATTATAGAAAACTATTTTTAAAAATTTTGTAATCCTGCATATACAATTTTTTTTATATAGGTAGTTACAAATATAAATTTTATAATTTTTTTTTTGCTGTTAAATATTTTACTTTGATTATTTTTTCAGTAAGATGTGCTTTACTGTAAATTATTGGTTTTTGTCTGAGCAGTTAACATTAATTCAAATATTGTTTTTTGAGCCCCACTTAAAAAAAAAATTAGAGGTAATTTTTATATTAGGGGCTGTTTAATTTTGTTGTTAAAACATTTTTGAAACTTAAAATTCATGTTTATTTGATACATTAACACATTTTTTCTATAATTAGATAATGCTTGTATTTTGTAAAATATTTTAATTATAATATAACCATATACAGACAAATCATTTTCTTCTGTGAATTTGGTCACCAAGGCTTTACATAATGGTAATGGATATGAATAATGTAAGTTTTGAAAAATATGAATGCAAGGAAAAGAAACAATAAAACTCTTTCCTTTTTGAATGAGAGTGTAAAATTAACATTCATGGCACAAACTTGCATGCTTTAAATTCAGTGAAAAGCACCATTTTAACTTATGCACTCACAAACAAAAAACATTTTAAGCGCTTTTCATGTCCAATCAATAATGGTTCCTACATAAATACAAACATTGCCAAAGTTTACTATCAATACCTGTAACCTCAAATTAAGTACCAAAGTAACTTATATCAAAACTGGTGAATTAAGAAAATAGTAGTTGGGCTGAGTCTAAATTTAAGCACTTCTGTGACGTACTTGGTGAATCCGTACAGGTTTGGCCTCTTCAAAAGCCGAAAAGTTTTACATAATTTTTTCAACAAATTTTATCAGAAAAACAATGTTCAGGCAGCTAAAATTTTAAATTTTTAAGTTTTTATTAGTGTCACACAAATTAATGGCAGTTTACTGTATGATTCTGTGTTTGTTTCGTAGTTATGAGCATTATGTACATATGAAATTTAGTATTCGTTGACATGTCCTTATAAACTTGTTTCAGTCTTAATCTTTTATTCATTGTTTTAACAACAATTGAATATTGGAGGAAAATTGTTTTACAAATATTTTAATTACAGAAATGTTACATATATCAAAACAAAACTTACAAAAGTTTTGGAAATTTCAACGTTTCTTCAACTTGAAGTAAGTGAGAAGCCAAGAAGTACACAGATTTGTTTAATTGCATGGTTGCATTCTTTACTCGTGATCGGACAGCCTTAGTGATTGCACTTCCAAGTACAAGTATGCATGAGTGTATATGAATTTCAGGTGAATTCCAACACATAATAAGTACAGTAACGGAGGGCTCTTCGATCCGGCTTGTTAGGGCCATGACCCTGTCAGATTATTATACTTTAGTTTATTTGCAATGGGAAGACAGAAGAAAAATTAATATTTTGCTCACTGATATTTGAAACAACTTGTTATAAGTTTCTCTAAGGCGATAAAAAAATGTATGCAAAAGCTTAGAAAAATAATGTGAGCAGCTCTATCGGTGCCAGATCAGAGAATGTACTGGATAGAAGAATGCCAGACTATTGAAAAATTTTGAAGAAAAACAATATGAGCAAGTCTTTCACTACTCACCTGTTATGTGTAAAAAGCAAATTCATGTGTTCTCATTTTGCAAATTCACTTATGATATGAGAGACTGCCACAAAATTTAAAGTAGAATGCTTTAAAATAATGCTGAGCATGATAAATATATGCAAATGTTGTTTTCAACTACATTTCTGCACGCGAATTGCACATTTACGCACCCGCTCATAGAATTCTCTGCTGGAACAGCTAATTTGACTAATGAATCATTCAGTTTGCAGTCCGAAATTTTAAACTACATAATGAAACTGCTGTGATGAAAGCAAAAAAAAAAATAAAGCGAAAGAATACTGAATCTTGATTTTCAACAAGGCAATTTTATTAAAATACTGCCAAACTTATTAAAATTTATTAAACAATCAATACTATAAAATTTTCCTGGGTTTGGTTTTCAGTGTTTTGAAAACATGGTTGAATATTTTTTGAAACAACAAATGAAGTAAACATTGGCCTTACAAACTTCTATATAATTTTTGTTAGGCTAAAGATGTCAGATTCTTTGAACGGGTGCTGCAGGGAATATTCAGATTTTGACAGCTTAAATTTATTATATAAAATTAACAAAATATTATTGAAACTTTATTGTCTAGTCTGGTACTAAACAAATGTGATTATTACATTATAATATTTTAATGTAAAGGTCCTTGCAGAAACTGTCAAAAAAAAGTCTTACCTTTAACAGAGAATAGCTTACCATTCAATAAATACACCCCTAGTTTGCAGGGTAAATAGTAGCAGTGAAAGTCAGGAAAAGTCAGGGAATTTCCTATGTAGTCAGGGTATCTTTTTAATGATGAGGTTCCTGAAAAATTAAAGTTATAGCAGAGACTTAATTTATTTGTAATGCTTCACATCCATATCCTTTATTCAGGGTGTCTACTGACCCTGGAAAACCTGGAAAACCTGGAAATATCAGGGAATTTTGTAATCAGGGAAAAATCAGGGAATTTTTTAAAAAATCAGGGAATTTTTGTTTGGTAGGTTGTAGTTGGCAATACGTTTTTTGTTTATTGATCAGCTTGCATTGACGTGGCATCATGTGAATCCCCTCCCATTTTTATTTTTGAATGGCAAATAACGAACAGTTCCCACGTCAAAATTCTCTTATTTACCATCGGATTCGGAAGTGGCATCAAATCACGTGATACAAACTGGTTCAAGATGGTCTGTTATCCTGCTGACGTGACGTACTGCAGCATGTGCTTCCCACGTTCAGATTATACCGATAGGTCCATTAAATTTTAAGTATTTATGGATGCCCTCAACGTAAACTGGACATTTTTGTTAGTGTTGAAAATACATAATACAGACACTTTTGGTGAAGATTCACCATCGTTGCTAGAAATTGGTAGCTGTGGGCTTCATACGGTACATGGTGCTTTCAAAACTGGAATTTCTGTTACACAATGGGACGTTTTTAGTTTTTTGAGGCACAGTTACTATTTGTTTAAGCACATATCTGCAAGGAGGGCAGATTACATTAGAATAACTGGATCAGAGCTTTTTCCCAAGAAATTTTGTGCAATCAGATGGAATACTGCAGTTGCTGAGCGTGCCATGAAAACGTTACCCCACCTAAAGAAATTTGTTAGTGAAGTTTCTATTTCATCTCTCTCTTTCAGTGTAGTGAAATGTGCTCTTGAAGATAATCTTCTAAAAGTAAAATTGACATTCTTCCATTTTTTGGCATCAGAGCTGGAATTGTTTCTCACAATGTTCCAAAGTGAAGCACCCATGGCACCTTTTCTCTATGATTCACTGGTTTTATTAGCTTTGGCAGGAAAATTTTGAAACCAGAAGTACTGAAGAGCTTTAGGGAGAAACGCAATATATCTCGATTGGATGTAGATAACCAGGAAAATCTATTGACTGCTAACAATATCAAGTTGGGTTATGCAGTACGCCATGCCATCAAGAAACAGAAAGTACCAGAAAAGTCTGTCCTGTTACAGAAAAATGATAGGACTTGTCTAACGGTTATGGTAAAAAAACTTCAAGACAAAAGTCCCCTGAAGTACAATCTTACCAAGGGAATTTCCTGCTTATGTCCGTCTGTGGCTTTAAATTCAGGTGTGAGGAAACAGCGTGTGAAGTACAGTTTAGAATGTTGTCTTCAAAACAGGTGGCTATCAGGACAAGAAGCTGATAACATTGAGTGATCATATCAGTTGGTATGTTCCTTGCAAGATTCTGCAGCACTGTTCTCGTCTTTTCTCGAGAAGACGGGCGCCTTGATCACTTGTGGATGCTTATTCTTAAGGCATATACAGTAGCTTCCAAAACAGGCCTTCTAAAGTTTGTGAGGATGGTGTTTGTACTTTCCCATGGAAATGCATCATTGGAAAGAGGATTTTCAGTGAATTCTAATCAGCTGACTGAAAACTTGCAGGAAGAAATACTGATCGCACAAAGACAGATGTATGACTTTGTTCAACATTCTGGAGGTGTAAAGCAGTATGTAAGAAATGCTAGTTGTAGGCGTAAGGAAGCCCTGCAAACAAAACAAAAAGAAAAGGAAGCTACAGACAAGAAGAAGGCAGAAAAAAGAAGAGTTGAAGAGGAGATCAAGGCATTGTAGTTGAAGAAGGCTCGAATGTTGGATTTGGCTCGTTCTGAAGTAAGTGCAATAGACGCAAAAGTTGAGTCACTGCGAAATTGATGGGAGCTTCCTTTTACTAATTTTTTTTTGCAAAAGGAAGTGTGTGAAATATTTGTAGCAGCATGTTTTATTTGCCATCAATTGAGTCACTTTGGCCACGTTTGGAAGAAGGTAATTTTTTTACTAATTTAATTAAGTTGAAATACTTTGAAACCCGTCAATGTAATATTATGCAATTTTTTTCAGTTTCTTGGAATGTCGTAATTGTGTTAAAGAAAACCTGGAAAAATTCAGTTTTAGACCTGGAAAACCTGGAAAAATCAGGGAATTTAATTTACTAGATCTGGTAGACACCCTGTTTATTCCACTTTTTCATCACATATAAATATTAGAAAATATTTTTCTCCCATTCTGTTTTGCTGATACGTATATCACCACTCTACAACATGCATAGACTTAAGTGCTATGATCAGTAGTGCAATAAATTTACTTGTTGCCTGTGGCAATAGTAAAGTGTGGTGTGCCTACAATTTACAATTTTTAAATTTGAATATTTTAGTAGTTTTTGTTTTTAACTTAAATCAGTGGTCAGAAAAATATTTTGTAAGCTAGAAAATGTAAGGTTTCTTTAGAAAGCAACTCTACTAATCAATGAATTTCATCGTTAATTGGTAGTGTGTGCAGCTGAGTTTGTAGTCCATGCTAGTTTTCTCTCAGTGCTTCCATTTCCTACAAATGCATTGCGAATAGAGGTGTTAATTTTCGGGAAAGTGATTGTTGTGGAAATTTTCAGTGTTACTTTCATAGAGTTTTCAACAGGCTTATAGAAACACAATAAAAAAAGTGAACCATTAGGTTGTTTGTTCTATACCTACGTTTTAACTTCAAGGTGTTTTTTGCCTGTATTGAATTATAATGGTAACGTAAAATTTTACAAGAGGTATAAAGAGTTTGTAATAACAGTCATATGTTAACACTGTACATACGTAGACACTACAGCATGGAAAAATTGTGCTATTATTATAGTACTATATTAACCTATTATAAATTACGTAAGTCTATGTTGGTATTAAAAAAAAGGACAGTTTTTCCCGGAGTTTGTGGTAATATTTTTACTGAAAATGTTCCCACTCGCATATTTATTTGCGACACTACTTTATCCTCTCTTTTAACTACCATGCCAATCTCCTAATGACCTAGTTTACCACAAAGACTTAAACCACAATTCATTTTTTTGGCTTGTCATTTATAAATGTTTTTTTTTTTTTACAAGGATCCAAACTTATTTTAGTTGCTGGCCATCGTCATCAGTTATTGCCTGAAATTGTTATTTGTATTGTGAATTGTGCCATTACAACTGCCACTGTTAGCCCAGCTATGGCCACTAAAAATAAGAACATTTTAATGTTGCGTGGTGTTCTGATGCATTTTTGGTGCTCACTGCAAGCACAGGCGAGAAATGACGTGATGCGCTGTTTCACCTTACATTGTAACACCGCTTGGCTTTGTGTGCCTTCTCATTGCTGTCAGGTCTCAGCGTTTTAACGTGGGAGTGACGCTAGAGTTTTGCTTCAACAGGCTTTAACGTTGGCTACCATGTTGCAAGTCAAGTACTTAAGTCAATTCTCATTGTAGAAGTGTTGATATATGTATCAGCAAAAAAAAGAATGGGAGAAAAATATTTTCTAATACTTATACAGGATGAAAAAGTGGAAGAAAGGATATATGGATGTAAAGTACTAAAATTAAATTAAGTGTCTACTATAACTTTAATTTTTCAGTAACCTCATCACTAAAATGATTCCCCGACACTTAAGAAATTCCCTGACTTTTCCTGACTTTCACTGTTACTATCTACCCTGCAAACCAGGGGTGTTTTATTGTATTTCACAATTTGAACAAAGCCTTGTGCCTCATATGAAACTTAAGGGGCCGGCTTGGACAGGGTGTATTTGTGTTATTAAGGCAGGATGATAAATGTGATGATCACTGGTACTTATAGAGCAGTATCATCTATCAGCGCCAGGCATGTACTGCACACAGTCTTTTCGTCGTGCATATGGCAACTATGAGATTCGAACAGCAACGAAAACATACGGCGGAGAAATGAAGACAAAGATGTAATGGAATTCCCTTGAGTGCTTTCAAGAATCTGTTCTATTAGTTTATTGGATAAAAATTACTCTTAAAACCTGTGTTGTAGCCTTCTTCGCTCTTCTAAAAATTTAGTTTAAAAATAAAATACGGAAACATCTGCCCTCTACGTATTCTTGCATGATTTAGGTGAACAGACATCGCTCTGATATCTTGAGTAGTTTTTAAGTGATTTCAACTGAAGCTTTGAACACTGTGTGTGTGCTCTGGGTAATGGAGGAGAGCAGGTGGCTTAAGCTAAATGTTTTTGATATTGTTTCAAAGGATATATATTTTTTTCTCTAAAAACTGCTTAGTGATGAAAGTGAGCTGTGAGATTTTTCCCTCTTCCACAATTTATAAACGGGGGTTGATAGTTATGTCTTTTAGTTCACAACTGGTGATACAATCATCTCAAGTTTGTTGTAACATTTTATTCCTTTATAGTATATTTTTATTTTGAAGTGTACATTGAACTGTGAAAAGCATACTCTTCTTGCAGGTCTTACATGTAAAGTCCTGTTTGTGGCACTAAGAATATTTTTGTGAAATAGTTTGTTCCAAATGTTTATTAAATTGCTGTTAGTTAATTGAGATGAAAATTAAAAAGTTTAAAATGGTTTGAAGGAACAAAATTCATCATCATTTAAATATTATGGTGATATTTTCATGATATTTGACAGGACTAATAAGGTTTTGCTCTATAACATTATTTAATATCATTGTGTGTATGCAAAGGCTATACACACATCACCATGGAACTCTAATTTAGTAATGAATTTTATTGTAGTATTGATTTTAATTTACTGATCAAAATTTTTGACATAGCAGGTAGAAAAAGGTGACAATATAAAAGACAATATAAAAGACACAAAACATTCTTGTAAAAATAATGGATTCAAATAACCAGTGTCTAAAATTTGTCTTTTTCTTTTGAGACATTTCATTCAGCAATAAGTTGCAGAAGACTTGGAAAATGAGTTAAAAAATTGGTCTTGTACCACCATCTAACAAGGTTTGTTCTAAGTTTTTTTTTTTATTTTTGCACTTCAAGTGAGATCTCCCTTTTCCTACTGAATGTCTGCTAGAGAGAGAATAACTAGCTTTCTTTCTGGTATTCCAGTTTAGCCTAGGCCAGAAGAATTAACGGCTGAGCTGACAGGTTGTACGCTTGAAGTAAAGAACTACAAAAATAAAGCGAGTCTTTTAGTACTCACCAGTGATTGGTAAACATCTAACCTCGATAACGAGCAATTTCAGGTGTTCTGCTGTTGCAAATATACTTATACCAAACTTAGAAACAAAATATAACATACAATTCTTTAAAATAATGCAGAGCATCATAAATATTTTGATAAATATATTAGGCGTATTACCTTTTAAAGTAACAACATTACTGGATGCAAAACTTGCATGTACTTTCTGCGCCACCATTATATCCAAATAACAACGTGAAACAACCGGAAATTTTAAACTATTAGAAACTGCTATGATAAAAGCGAAAAAGACTTGAAAAATTATTAAACCCCAACTTTGTACCTCGTTTTCGTTACAGAGTTTTACTAAAATATTGCCCATCTTGTTAAAATTCAGTAAATGGTTAAGACGTATTAAGTTTCCGCACACATTAAAAACAGTGCCTCAATGGCATCACTTAAATTTTAACCTGAAACATTTTAAAACAAATGTTACAACACTAAGTATACCTATGTTTGTATATTTGTTTTGCTTAAAAGACTGAAATCAGTCTAGATACTTCCTGCAAACAGACCTTAATCTTATTGAGCTGATTAAACATTATTATTAATAATGTTATTAAAAGGGTAAAAAAAAAAATCCTGTGACTAGATTTGACCCACGTCCCTTGAAGTCAAGTCTACTGCTGTGCTGCTAAGCCTTTTGGGAATTAAGAAGGATTATATGCAGTGGTGCAACAACAGGGGGGGGGGGGGGCAAGGGTATTTTGCCCCCCCTCTGAAACCCTGAAGTGGGGGCAAATGGGGGCAAAGAAAGTGCTGTGTAATCAATTTGTAGATAATAAAACTGCTTAAATAGCACCATTTTTCACCTTGAAATACAAATTTTCCCGGGGGAGGACCCCGGGACCTCCCGCTTCAAATAGGGGGGATCGATGATTCTTTATAAAATGGTATATTGCCCCCCCCCCCCCCCCCCTGGAAATTTAGTTGTTGCGCCCCTGATTATATGTATTATAATCGTTGTAATACCAGTTTTCTTAAGTATTTTAAAACCTGAAATTACTTTTTACTATGATAGTTTTAGTGTGACAAATACATTCTGGAGTTGTTTTACTATCATAAAGTTACATTTGGAGTACCAATATGCAGGGTGTCTACTGACCCTGGAAAACCTGGAAAACCTGGAAAAATCAGGGAATATTGTAATCAGGGAATAATCAGGGAAAAATCAGGGAATTTTTAAAAAAATCAGGGAACTTTTGTTTGGTAGGTTGTAGTTGGCAATACGTTTTTTGTTTATTGATCTGCTTGCATTGACGTAGCATCAAGTGTATCATGTCCCATTTTTTTTTAATTTTTGAATGGAAAATTACGAACAGTTCCCACGTCCAATTTCTTTTATTTACCATCGGATTCGGAAGTGGCGTTAAATCACGTGATACAAACTGGTTCAAGCTGGTCTGTTATCCTGCTGATATACGTACTGCAGCATGTGCTTCCCACGTTCGGATTATACCGACAGGTGCATTTAATTTTAAGTATCTATGGATGCCCTCAACGTAAACTGGGCATTTTTGTTAGCTTTGAAAATACATATCACAGACACTTTTGGTGAAGATTCGCCATCGTTGCAAGAAATTGGTAGCTGTGGGCTTCATACGGTCCATGGTGCTTTCAAAACTGGAATTTCTGCTATACAATTGGACGTTGTTAGTTTTTTGAGGCACAGTTACTATTTGTTTATGCATGTACCTACCTGCAAGGAGGGCAGATTACATTAGAATAACTGGATCAGAGCTTTTTTCCAATAAATTTTGTGCAATCAGATGGAATACTGCAGTTGCTGAGCGTGCCATGAAAACGTTACCCCACCTAAAGAAATTTGTTAGTGAAGTTTCTATTTCATCTGTGTCTTTCAGTGTAGTGAAAAGTGCTCTTGAAGATAATCTTCTAGAAGTAAAATTGACATTCTTCTACTCTTTGGCTTCAGAGCTGGAATGGTTTCTCACAATGTTCCAAAGTGAAGCACCCATGGCACCTTTTCTCTATGATTCACTGGTAGACATTTTATTAGCTTTGGCAGGAAAGTTTTTGAAACCAGAGGTACTGAAGAGCTTTAGGGAGAAACCCAATGTATCTCGATTGGATGTAGATAACCAGGAAAATCTATTGACTGCTAACAATATCAAGTTGGGTTATGCAGTACGCCATGCCATCAAGAAAGAGAAAGTACCAGTAAAGCCTGTCCTGTTACTGAGAAATGATGTTAGGACTTGTCTAAAGGTTATGGTAAAAAACCTTCAAGACAAAAGTCCCCTGAAGTACAAACTTACCAAGGGAATTTCCTGCTTATGTCTGTCTGTGGCATTAAATTCAGGTGTGAGGAAACAGCGTGTGAATTACATTTTAGAATGTTGTCTTCAAAACAAGTGGCTATAAGGACAAGAAGCTGATAACATTGAGTGATCATATCAGTTGGTATGTTCCTCGCAAGATTCTGAAGCACTGTTCTCGTCTTTTTCTCGAGAAGACTGGCGCCTTGATCACTTGTGGATGCTCATTCTTAAGGCACATACAGTAGCTGCCAAAACAGGCCTTCTAAAGTTTGTGAGGATGATGTTGGCACTTTCCCATGGAAATGCATCATTGGAAAGAGGATTTTCAGTGAATTCTAGTCTGCTGACTGAAAACTTGCAGGAAGAAATACTGATCGCACAAAGACAGATGTACGACTTTGTTCAACGTTCTGGAGGTGTAGAGCATGTTGATATCATCAAGTCCATGTTACAGTATGTAAGAAATGCTAGTTGTATGCATAAGGAAGCCCTGCAAACAAAACAAAAAGAAAAGGAAGAGTTGAAGAGGAGATCAAGGCATTGCAGTTGAAGAAGGCTTGAGTGTTGGATTTGGCTCGTTCTGAAGCAAGTGCAATAGACGCAAAAGTTGAGTCACTGCGAAATTGATGGGAGCTTCCTTTTACTTATGTTTTTGCAAAACTAAGTGTGTGAAATATTTGTAGCAGCGTGTTTTATTTGCCATCAATTGAGTCACTTTGGCCACGTCTGGAAGAAGGTATTTTTTTTTTTTTTTTTACTAATTTAAGTGAGTTGAAATACTTTGAAACCCGACAATGTACTGTTATGCAGTTTTTTCAGTTTCGTGGATTGTCGTAATTGTGTTACAGAAAACCTGGAAAAGTTCAGTTTTAGACCTGGAAAACCTGGAAAAATCAGGGAATTTCATTTACTAGATCTGGTAGACAGCCTGAATATGTTTAGTATTTCCCCAGATATTTACGAGACTATGTATGGGTTTATGTCGCTACATGTTGGTTGGTCCCCCATCTTGTTTACACATTTTCCTTTCGACTTCCATTCCTATCTAATGAAATCACACCTACCAAATGGTGTATACAGAGAGCTTAGATGTTTAAACATCGAAAAAAAAAAAAACTATGTCAGGATGGCTTGACATAGATTTGGAACCTTGTTCTTGAATGTGAGTCAGTTATTAATCAGTGTTTCCTTAAAAAAAAAAATTTTTGTTTGGTCCTTGGGATGATTTGTTGTATAGTAATCTTAACACACTGGAACATGCATCATGAACATATCTCAATTTTTATTTTTTTCCCACAGGTCAGCCACAAGTTTACAAAGTGTTGCAGACGACGCCTGCTAAAACTGTGACCACCACTGCAGTGAACACAGCAGGAAAGACAATATTCAAAACTCCGTCTCAAGATGGAACCCATGTAAGTCATTTGTTTACCTTTATTGATTTAGAATGTAGTCTATTTATTTATTGAATTTTTTTTAGTGTGTGCATTTGCTGATACAATTTTTATATTAAATTAATTAAGGGTGTGTGTTTCAACTAAGTCTCTTTTGTATTTACTCTGAGGCAATTGCAACTAGCGATCTCTTAGTGATGTTGAATGCCCCTAGGTCACTTAGAGCATGACCCTAATACTGCTCCTTTCACACAGGAGTTGCATGGGTAAATTGTCTGTTAGATGGATTTTGCGAGGCTCATTGGTCCCGTAATTCCTTTTTATGCTTTCAAATAATAAATAATGCTGAATTTTGTGGTCAGGTTGCTCGCCAAGGTAAGTAAGGTAAACTCTTCTACTTGCAAATCAATTCCAGTGATGTGTCGATGTAACGTAAACTGTTACAATATCAACACAATGTTTCGTCGCAATCCACTGTTTCAGAATGTTTACCAAAAAAAATATGATTTTTTTTAAATACCTTTCAATCAACTATCGGATTGAACATTGCTCTTTTGTCAAAATGTGACATATATTGTTATCTCCTATAAAGTTTTCAGTTCAAGGTTACATAACCCGATCATTTCTTACTGTAGGACTTCACTGTACATATCTTGGTATGAGTTTTCTGTTAGCTGGAGTATCCAAAAACAGTTTTCAACGTTTAAGTACAACAGTCTTCAGAATTTTTTTTATGTCAATTATTTATAAATTAATTTTATTGAAACTTGGTTGTATAGTTAGTTATGTTCTCTGATTCAAGTAATGAGTAGCTATTCTCAATTGAAATTTATGTAGAAGAATGATGGAATACATGGCTCAGTCCTAGCTGTCAGCAAATGCTCTGCTCATACTCAGACGTTATTTAATTTTCCTTTAGTCCTTCCCTCCTCTCACAGCTAATTACCCCCCCCCCCCCCCCCTCCTTTAACCAAGTCAATTCCGCTCCCGCCCCCATCCTCGCCAGAAGTACTTGCTTCCTTATTTCCGTTCGTCTCCTCTCCCTCTGTATCTGCCACTCGTGATCCCCCCTCTCTCTGTTCAAACCATCTTCCAGCTTTCCCCATCTCCCACCCTACCCCTTAATCACCTTAAACTGTTTCTCCAGTCTTTTCTACTTTCCTCTCCTTTGCGTGGTCCCCCACCCTAGCGCCTTCATCATCACCCCCTCTCCGTATTCCCTTTTCCATCTCATACTCATCACCCATCTCGCTTATTTACTATCTTACTTATGAACAGTTGCGAGACTTAGAGCAGCTGAGTGAAATTTAGTAAGTACATATCTGCTAGACACAAAATACAATAAAGCCACCGTGATAAATTTGCAGGAACAGCCCTCAAACAATAGCGATGATAAGTAATTGGAATAACCAACATCACCTGTGAGACGTGGCTACAATTTTAACAGTTAGGTTTTGTTTTAAAATGCCCCTTAGGCGAGTATTCCAAGACACAAAATTAAGGGTTTGGTGTTGAATATGCTACACTTTACCCTAACTGTATTCCTTGTGCACTATAGAACTCCGCCAGTCCCTAAATTTTAGGGAATGGATTTCGGTGTCCTATCCGTTGCCTTTCTGTTGCCCTATCCGTTGCCTTTCTGTTGCCCAGATTCCGCGCATGCGCAGAGCACACTTTTTCTTTGATTTCGTCCTAGCGGACCCGCGTCTGGCGCCGTTAACTCGTGTGTATTCAATTTCGTGAATATCTTGGGACTTATCAAACTCAATTGTGTGCCAAATAATACTTTATGGTAGTGAAGTTATCGTGGAATACATTTTCACGTGACGTCTAATAAATCGATGGACGCCGGCTGCACGCACGAAAAAGGATGACTCATTGTCCCGTTACGCTCATATTCGCTTGCGCCGCATCTATCTCTCTTCCACTCGATTGGAACAACCATCGATTTTACTTTTTCGAGGCACATTAAACTTGAAACTCCCATTCGTTTCCTACTTTTCCTATCATCGTCCTATCCTTAACAGAATAACACAGATTGGAAGAAGTGAAATAGCAAACATGTATTAAAGTTATAGTTAAAATAATCTGTTCGTTAATGTAATAAACATATTTGAATTATTGAGTGCAAATAAAAGTAAATTTTTCAATTAAATTGTAGATTTCATTTCACTCCTTCTTTGTATCCATACAAAATAGTGATAGTTCTATAAAAATGATTCAATTTTATTCATAAAAGTATGCAATAATTTCATCAATGTTTTGTTATGACGTTGTCACGTTAAACTATCGTCCGTAAACCGACTTTACAGCCAACCAATTTTTTTACGCTTTGATGCCCAAATAAAGAAATAATCGCAGCTTGAACAGTATTTCAGAAAATTAGAACACTGCCATTTAATTCGTGCGACGGTGCTGCTATCTCTAGTATTTTTGCCGTAACAGTTGTATCGATGATTGCGAAAGGTCCGCTAGAATGCGTTGAAACCAGTTTCTAGACTCGAACGTGACACCGTTTATTGAAATTGTTGCCGATTTTTATTCATTACTGCAATTCGTTTTGAAAAGGTTTTGGAATACGGCCCTGGATGTTAGGTTACGGTTGTGTCACTACAAGGCAGTGCTTATTCGCTGCTTTACTCGAACGTCTTGGAATTAGTGCCTGAAGCACATTATGTCATAGTGGAGTCACTGTAGGTAGGTACTAGCACTTCGAGCTGCTGTTTGTCCGAGTTTTCAATCCGCAAGTGCAGTTAAGTTATTCTGCAGCATTTTTGTTTACACAATTTCAGTACCTACATTGATACTGTGATCGCTTTAATAAAATGTTGGTGGTAAAATTTGTAGTAGCACGTATATGAAGTAAAGGTTTGACCCTGTTTCTTAAGAGATGCATATTTCTGCGTTGGCTATTGTCTCCTTTTTCTTAGAATCTTACAATTTTTATCCTTCTTTGGAAACCTTCGTAGTAAGATTTGCAATGCCTTAAATTGAAACAGTCAGCCTTTTTGAAAATTGCTCGTTCGTCGAAGGGTGTGAAGGTTAGCTGAAAACTTTTAATACCTTTAAACTTGCTTCATAGAGATAATGTGTGGAAATTGTGGTTTCGTCGTGAGTTCATTACATTAATTATATTTCCCTATATTTTTTTTCACAAACCCCAAAATGGCTTCATAATGTTTAAGTTAACCAATAACCAAATGACAGTCTGTTTGCACGTGGTGGACGGTGCGAACTAAAGTTCACTAAACCAAAGGGAATTATAACAAGATGGGGAGTGTGTTAATAAAACTGCTTGTCGAAAATCAGGTCCAAAACCAAGGTTTGGTAGTTTTTCAAGTCTTCTTTTAAATTTCTGTCGACGTTAACTGCTCCGGCAACGAAATCTAGCGGCGGGTGCAGAAATTGCGTTCAATTCGCGTCCTGAAATGTAGTTGAAAACACAATTTGCTTGTGTATTGGTCACGCTCAGCATTATTTCAAAGAAATCTACGTGAAATTTCGTGTCCGAGTTTCGTATTATAAGTGTATTTGCAACATGAGAACACCTTAACTCTCTCGGTACCGAGGTTAGGTGTTAACACAACTCGGGAAGCCTTCATTTCACAGACGAGAGAGCCACGCCCGAAGTTCCCCGAAGGTTGCTTAGCAAATAACTTTTTGATATGTAGCTATCCAGGGTTAGGGAACCGTTTACATGATTTCACAGTATCTTTAATGTAGCTATCCTAACCAAGTCAACCGCCCACAATGTTTTAAAGTATTTATAATGCAGCTAACCTAACCTAATTGACCATTAGTTATCATTAGAGACCTGCAAAATTCGCGGTTTCGATGGCCTTCAGGATGGGCTGCACATACCCCTGCACAGTCGGGCAAATAAGGCAAGTTCATTGGCTGCCGACTTGTAAGTCGTCTCAGCTGGTTCGTCTGTGATTCAATCCTCCTTTGGTTGAGGGTTTATAACTGGTTGAGATTCGTCCAGATGAACAGTAAGCCAATAGCAAAATTATCTAAGAGGTATGTGTGTTTGAATTCTAGCCTATCACCGAATGAATCCGCGAATTTAGCAGGTCGCTACACATGGGTGATTACATATGAAAGTTGAAATAACTAAAGTGACAATACGAACGTGTCGCATGAATAATTGTTGTCGAGTGTTCTTTCTCTCTCTCTTGGATTTGCTTTTTCGGCGTTAATGTTTGCTGCCCGGCGGGGGGGGGGGGGGGGGGGGAGAGCGAGCCTACGATTCACTCGTCCTTCTGGACATACTGGAACACTCACGTTAGCAAGCCTTCTTTTCACAGACGAGAGAGCCAAACCCGAAGTTCATGCTCGCTTTTTTTTCCCGTACCACAACAGGTGTATTTATTTGGGGGAAACCGTTTACATGATTTCACAGTATCTTTAATGTAGCTATCCTAACCAAATCAACCGTCCACAATGTTTTAAAGTATTTATAATGTAGCTAACCTAACCTAATTGACCATTAGTTATCATGATTTGTATATTTATTTAGAATGAACAAAAAAAAAAACCGAAGATGCACGATCGGGCGTTTGCCTCTCGTCTGTTGAAAGAAGGCTTGCCAACGTGAGTATTCGGGTATGTCCAGAAGGACGAGTGAATCGTAGGCTTCCCCCAGCGGGGGGATGTGAGTGCGCGTCCTTTTTCTATCCTCGCCTCGTTCGCTGGCAACACTGTTCGCCACAGAGTAAATAAAAAGTACAATAGTCTGTTTCACGATCTGATGGCAGTACGGAGAAAATGGCGAACACTGTTGCCAGATTGATACGACCAGGGTTGTTAATAATTCTTATATTTAGAGACCGGAAAAATTCGCGAGTTCATTTCGCGATAAGCTAAAATACAAATAGTTATACCTCAATGGAGCCTTTGTTATTGGCTCACAACTCACCTGGTCGACTCTGGGCCAATGAGAAACACCCGACCAAAGCTGTATCTAATCACAGGCTGCTACGTTGAGACGTCTCACAAGACAGCAGCCAATGAGTGGGTGACATTTGACCGAGTGTACGTAGAACTATGAAGTTCATCCTACAGGTCATTGAACCCGTGAGTTTTTCCGGTCCCTACTTATATTGTATACCATCGTTAGTCGTAATAAGTTTTAATATATATATATATATATATATATATATATATATATAACTACACTATTTCTTGATTTTTCTAAGACCACTAATTTGTGTCTACTGACAGTATTAGTACAGTTGTAGTCATTGACAGAAAAAAATTCATTAAATGCTAAACACCCAATTATTATTTCACAGGAAAAACTTTGCAACAGTCAGTGACTGTTAATAACACAGCATTCCATAAAAGTATGTGCAATGTTGTAAAAAGCCAAACTTCTTAAAATTAAACGATTTAAACAAAATGTTAACTCACGAAACCAAGATGGCGTCATTTAATTTCATCTCCATTGAAATAAAACTTGCAAATCATCAGATGGTGCTCTTAATGAAATACACCAAGAAAATGTATTTCAGCAGTTCTCATTCCAAATATTTACTTAACAAAATACAATTTTTCCGATAACATTAAAAGAATATTAGTTACATTTCAAAATTGTGTCTGAAACGTTGGCGCTCTATGGCGCGCATTTGGCAACAGCGCGCACCGAGACAATGAAAGCGATAATAGCAGCAATCGTGCATTGGAAAGAGAAGGTAAATCATCATTTTAATTCACACTGCAATGCAAAGAGTTGGGAATTGTCAAGATACATGCTGTGACGTGGTTAAAGCAACTTTTGACGTGACAACGTCTAATAAATCGATGAACGCCGGCTGCACGCACGAAAAAGTGTCACGTTACGCACATTGTCCCGTTACGCTCATTGTACGCTTGCGCCGCATCTATCTCTCTTCCACTCGATTGGAACAACCATCGATTTGACTTTTTCGAGGCACATTAAACTTGAAACACTCCCATTCGTTTCATACTTTTCCTATTATCGTCCTATCCTTAACAAAATAACACAGATTGGAAGATGTTAAATAACAAACATTTATAAAAGTTATAGTTAAAATATTCTCTTCGTTAAAATAATAAACACATTTGAATTAATGAGTGCATATACAAGTAAATTTATCAATTAAATTGTAGATTTCATTTCACTTCTTCTTTGTATCCATACAAAATAATGATAATTCAATAAAAATGATTCAATTTTATTCATAAAAGTATGCAATCATTCATCAATGTTTTGTTATGACGTTGTCACGTTAAACTAACGTCAGTAAACCGACTTTACAGACAACCAATTTTTTTTTATCTCGACATCTCCATATTGTAACGTCAAAAAGATTTTGGAAATTTTTCTTGACCACGTATGCATTAGAATGTTCGCTGTTAAACAACCGTTTCCATAAAATACAATTTTATACAATATTTTTTTCCCACATGACTTTCACTTAGGGTGACTAACTATCATTACGCATACAATGAACTGTATAGATGTCGCCACCTCCTGTATTGCATTTTCGCGTTTCCCCTCGCCCCCCCCCCCCCTTTTTTTTTTCCGTTGTCGCTATGTAAACTGATAAACTTAACAAACATGAAACCGGCATTGTCATGCTATTAAAATAAGATCAACGCATCAGGCAATAAATAAGGCATATTATTATTATTATGTGCAATTGTTAACTAGTATTAGCCTATATTTAAAATGTATATCAAATCTGCATGGAAAACAAGGGATATATATATATATATTATTTTCACGAGAAGTAACAGCCGTGAATTTGTTTGGAAGAGCTTTGTAAAAAATTTTCTGATAAAATATTACAATGGCAAAGCGAAGAAAAGCATACTAGTGCTGTATGGTCTCTTGCCCTTGTGGTATTACGCACGAAAATTCGGACCGCTTATTGAGATTCCTTGCAGTAAGTACGCGCGTCTCTCACACCACGCAGTGTTATGTTGTGTAGTCTTCTGCATTTTGCCTGGCTTCAGCGTTGCATCACGTCATAAAAATTTTTTAACAATATTATTTTAATTTTATTTAAATTAACCATTTGAGAGTTTCATTAACTTAATAATTACTAAAATTGAATACTTAATTGTCAAAATAGTTACAGGTAAATACAGTGGCCTGTAAATGTTGATTTCCCCCCCCCCCCCCCCACGAATAATTCCACGAAAGGAAATTTCTGGTACAGACGAACACATTTGGCTGACGACGAGACAATAACAATAAACACAGAAATACAACCTTGGACAACACAGCAACGTTCAGACGAACCCAGCAATGAAACTAAAAAGATTATCTGGGCAACAAAACGACCGCACGAATGAACACAGTAGGTAGTTTTTCAGCAGTTACGACGTTTCGGGTACTCTGGTTACGTTACAAAGCAGATGGTCAAACCCAAACCAGATCAGGTTTTCGGGGTCAACATTTGTTACTAATCATATTGTATTGTTTATCTGTTTTTCTGTTTTCATGTTTTGTGAATATCCTGTGCTGTCTATTTATTGTGATAGTGGTTGTTTTTACTTGTTTAGTGTCGTACTTGTTTTGTGTCGTGCCCACCTCTAAAGTTTCAAGACTGTCAGTGGGCATGTAACAAATTTAAATAAATAAATTTAAAAAATCTCCCTAACGGGTCCATTAAAACAAACGTGTAGACATTGATTGTTGGCTTTATGTAGTGCGAGTGTAATGACAAACGTTTTACGCCAAGTTGTTGGCTGCTGTTTGTCCCCGCGGTTAAAAACCACACGTCAATAATGCGATATTTTGCTATCGCATCGCGTTCTTCACATCGCGTGTGCCCGTGCTGTTGTGATTCCAACACCACTCGTTCGCTATCTCGCTTAGACTTCCGTGCGTGCGATACCTTTTCCGTGCTATACTTTTCCTTGTCTAGCCTGATGCATTGTACTTATTCGTAGAAAGCGACTCGCACTCTTATCTTGTGTGCAGTTCTCTTTGGTTTCTTTCGTAATTGTTTATTCCCGCGCAGAAAAGCCCAATTGCTGTGTCGGATAGTTTTATATGTTGTAGCATGGAATTTCCCGAAGTTTAACTCAGGGTGTCTACATTCTGGACAGTAAGGGAAGTTTAAATTGGTCAGGGAACGAACTTGAAATCGTTGAAAAGTGGTATTATTTTGAGGGGAAAATTTCATGCTTCAGTCTGCCAGCACACAAACTGTGAAAGCATTTTTTTTTCCTGACGGTATTTTATTGCATAGTCATACATGCTATAAACGCATGAAAGGTTCTGATTGAGCTAGGCCAGCTGTGAAGATGAGGGAGGCTGGGTCTTCTTTATTTCTTTTAGAAAATCGTATAGTATGGAAATTATTAAAAAAAAAATTAGACAGGGAAATTTGAAATTTTTGTCAGGGATAAGCCAGGAAAATTGTATTACAGTTTTTTTTTGTGTACATCCTGTAAATTATTTTTCGATGGTACTAGAGACGATAAAATGTGACGGGATATCAGTGACGTTGGAAACTTGGCGGACGTTGCTCCCGTTTCCCCCAACCTTTCATTTCGTCAGTGCTCCTTTGACATCTCGTCACCTTTCATTTTCTCCAATCACGTTGATTTTCAGACGCTAAGCTCAAATTACAAGCATATAATGTGTGTGCAGCAGGAACAGTCAGTCAACTTCATATTCTCGTAATGAAAAGTTCAAATATTTCAATATGAATTCAACTCATGGACGGCCTTCAATAATATTGAATTTGGTGTATTATTTAATACCTAAATATTATAGAGTTTCAGAAAATTTGTTAAGACCACGCAAATAAAACACATTTCAATTTACTATTCATATATTTGTATTATATTATGTTAAAAAAACATTAAAAAATCAAGAGACACTAAAAAAACAAAACACTGCAAAGTTCAAAACTTAGTGGGACCACCTCTGGCCTTGTAGCATGCTTTGATTCTGTCAGGCATAGATTGTATTAGCTTCCTACACATTTCGCGTGTCGCTTGCTGCCATAGTGAGTGCACTGCCAGTCTCTCAACTCTGCACCATTCTTGGGTTTCTGTTTCGCCGGCAGGTAGGCCATTGTGTTCCACAAGTTCTCGATAGGGTTTAAATCTGGACTACGAGGAGGCCAGGGTGAGCAGCTCACAATGTCTTTGGTTTCAAATCATCGCTTTGTTGCATGGATCGGTGGCATGCGGCACCATCCTGCTGATAAATGAAATTTTCACGCAGTAGCCTCTGTGCTGAAGGAATAAATCACTTCCTCCATAGCTTCACAGTATCTGGTACTATCCAT
This sequence comes from Bacillus rossius redtenbacheri, assembly GCF_032445375.1. Classification (NCBI taxonomy): domain Eukaryota; kingdom Metazoa; phylum Arthropoda; class Insecta; order Phasmatodea; family Bacillidae; genus Bacillus; species Bacillus rossius. The sequence goes on along the minus strand of NC_086341.1, from coordinate 38,563,801 downwards.
CGTACCTTTCACCACCTTCCTCTCTCCAGGACCCTCTGAGGTGATGCATCCCCAGATCATGATTGCATCGTCTCCACTTTGCACAGCTATGAGAACACAAGCTGGCAGAAAATTTTCAGTTTTTGTTCTGCGAACCCGAACCTTACGTCGGGGTAATAGTACAAAACGGCATTCATCACAAAAAATTTCTCTCTCCCAAGCTTCCTTGCACCATCCCAAACGCTGTCTATGAATCTCGCGTCGCTTCCTTTTGTGACAGTCATTGAGAAGTTGTTTCCTGATTGCAAAAAAAAAAATGATCTTAGGCATGCCTCATTTAATCTGTTGCATACAGTGCGATCTGTTACGTCAACATTGTCACAGTAGGCCTTTAGATCTCTCAGAAGATTACTGCAACTGCCATTTCTGTCTTTCCATCCTACACAGTTGCAATGACTTACGGTCTTGTCTAGGTGATGTTTTTTTTCGGGCAGCCTGACCTTGGCCTGTCAACAACTGTTCCAAACTCATTGTATCGCTTAATTGTATGTTGCACACAAGTCTTTGACACTTGCAAAACCTCTGCAATTTGTCTCTGTGTTTTTCCAATCTTTAGCAAACCATTAATTTGCCATTTGGTCGCTCCAGTCACCGACCTTTTCCCCATAATTAACTTTTATCTCCAACTCTGTTAAACAAACATATATGGATAAGAACCATCCGTGTATACTTTATTTACTTTGTATGCTATATTTTTACCTGTATTACTGTTTTTTATACTTTCATGTCTGTAGTTTTTGTATATTTAACGTTGTATCTTATATTTTGACATGTCCCATACCATTCATTGTGTATTATCATTTTTATATCGCCAAATGAACGAAAAATAAAAATGAAAAAAGTAGTAGAACATCTAGTAAAATTGTGTTTGATAGAAATATTATGATGAAATAATTTGGTATATGCATTTGTCATAGAGGGAATTAAAACAAATATTACCCAAAAAGCAAACAATCGTTACAGCATTTTGGCTTGTGAGCAGGTGAAATATTTGTTTTTGTGAGCATAAAAAGTCGAGAAAATTTGATCCTTACATTCAATAACATCCATGATACTCATTGTTTTAAGATAACGTGAGACTTCTTTGCTAGTTGTTTCAAAGAATATTAAAAGAGTTTTACTATTAAATTGTGATGCTTTATAATTACAACACACATGTTCGTGTAACACCGCACTAGCTGATCATGTACCGATGATTATTTGTTAATTCATCAACAGTATTCAACTTTTAAGAAGGTCTGAAATATACTTTCATCTCCTGTAAAAAAAAAATGTCTCACCTTATCGACGGTGTGTGGACATTTTCCGCAATAAGACACGAAGCAACGGCGGCGATGTTTTGCAGTGTTTCTTTTGTCTTGTTGCGTTTGTTCTCGTGTGATGTTGAAACTTTCGGAGCCGATATAGTTTTTTTTTTATTTTTCTCGTGCGTCACCATTTGTTTCGTGTTTCCGCCAGCCCCGCGACCGAGTGAATCGTAAACACTCGTGCGAGTTCAGCCGCTCGACCGCTGTTCTAGTTGTTCAGCCGCACGGCCGCTGTTCTAGTTGTTCAGCCGCACGGCCGCTGTTCTAGTTGTTTAGCCGCACGACCGCTTTTCTAGTTCAGCCGCACGACCTCTGTTCTAGTTGTTCAGCCGCTCGACCGCTGTTCTAGTTGTTCAGCCACTCGACCGCTGTTCTAGTTGTTCAGCCGCTCGACCGCTGTTCTAGTTGTTCAGCCACTTGACCGCTGTTCTAGTTGTTCAGCCGCACGACCTCTGTTCTAGTTGTTCAGCCGCTCGACCGCTGTTCTAGTTGTTCAGCCACTCGACCGCTGTTCTAGTTGTTCAGCCGCTCGACCGCTGTTCTAGTTGTTCAGCCGCTCGACCGCTGTTCTAGTTGTTCAGCCGCTCGACCGCTGTTCTAGTTGTTCAGCCACTCGATCGCTGTTCTAGTTGTTCAGCCACTCGACCGCTGTTCTAGTTGTTCAGCCACTCGACCGCTGTTCTAGTTGTTCAGCCACTCGACCGCTGTTCTAGTTGTTCAGCCACTCGACCGCTGTTCTAGTTGTTCAGCCACTCGACCGCTGTTCTAGTTGTTCAGCCACTCGACCGCTGTTCTAGTTGTTCAGCCGCTCGACCGCTGTTCGATTTCAGCCGCTCAACCGCTGTTCTAGTTGTTCAGCCGCACGGCCGAGTATTAGGGATCTTCAGTCGTTATCACTGATTCAGAAACCCAGTCACTGAACTACAGTTGGTTACGAATTTACCACGAAATAAACAACAACACATAAACACATAAGGACTTCTCAAAATCAGAATTTTTGATGTGCAACATCTTTGGCTCTTGGTGTAAGGCATTTGGTTTAACGGAATTCGCGTGGAACGGAAATGTGTAACCACGGTGCTGCCATGTGTGGTGGTTAGCGCGAATCTACGATCACAAAGCCAAAGGAAACTTTATAGTGTTAAATTTTGGTGAATCTTAACAAGATGTGCAGTGTTTTAATAAAATTCTTTGTCAAAAATCAGGTCCAAAGCCCGGGTTTATTATTTTTTTTTTCAATTATTTTTTTTATTGGAGCCGTTTAATTTTGCAGTTTAAAATTTCTCTCTGCAAATGGAATGATTGGATAGTCGACGTAGCTGCTGCGGCAGCGAATTCTAGTGGCGGGTGCGGAAACTACGTGTGATTCGCGTCTGGAAATATACTTGAAAACAGAATTTTCTTATATTTATCACACACGGAATCATTTTAAAGAATTGTACGTTAGATGTAGTTTCTGAGTTTCGTATTATAAGCGTATTTCCAACAGTAGAACACCTGAATTTGCTCGTTACCGAGGTTCGATGTTTACATATCACTGATGAGCACTTAGACTCGCTTATATTTTTGTGTGATAAATGTAACTCTTTTATCATTTGTAATAATAAGGTAAAACCTTTTAATCAATTATTTACCAAATACGTATATGAATCCAGAAAAACTTCTTTAAAATCTTTAAATCGAGTGATTGATCATCTTGATATTGTATAGAAATGGTGATATTTTGTGGATTCTAGTTCTGCGGGAACGTCATAGCTTTTTTCGACCTCTAGTTTAATTAAATGTATGCTTAATGTGATTACTGATTGATGTGCCTGAAAGTTTGCGGAACTCTTTCAGAGTTCTCGCAGACAGGGGAAACTCAGTTACTAAACTGACAGTAATGTTTAAAAAATAGTATGTTTCTCAAATATCTTTAAAAAAAATTATTTATTTTAATAAAAAATACACGTAAATTGAAAACTTATATGTTTTAATTAATTTTTAACGCAAGAGAACGAATCAGTGAATCAAATATGTATTTATATAAGGATACGAAGTACGATAAAATGTCGAAAGCTATTAACATGCCCACAATCAATGTGTTATTTCTTTATCCAATATATTGGTTTTATTTTACAGAAATTATATTGGAATCATTCGTTGCATAGCATTGATGGAAATAACAGAGAAACTGTGTAATATGCTGGAAAAGATTTAATTGTCAATTTTACATGTACTTAGTTGAAATGTTTTTCTATAAGTATATACATATTTGCAAGAGTGATACTCGAGAGACGGGGGAAAAAAATGCTTGGTTGGGCAGTGAAAACCCAGGGAAATTGTGTGGTAACCCTGTAGTTACTAAACTGTCTATAATAATAATAATAATAATTTTTCACAAATGTGACAGCATTGACTCTTCTGTATTTTAATTGTGTTAATGTTAATGCCTACGTACGTTCGTGTTAGTTCACCGTACTTAAACTGGACGTCACTGAACTCTAATTTCCAGCAACATTTTGCTAACTTACGATTACAATTTTTAACACCTCAGTTCAGTTTATAGTCGCAAATTAAATACAAGTAGTTGGAGTATGTCCCGTAAATAATGTGAATATTTCCTTGGAAATGTTATAGTTTTCAAACACACACACCGGCACTGTCCTACGCATAGTGGCTCTGTTTCGTATTAAGTTTAATTTGGCTTATGTATATATGCATATATAAACGCCCTCTTGTATTAAAAGTTGAAAAATTGTCATTGAGGTTTCTGAAGGGGAAAAAAAATATAGTTTTTCTGTATAGTCGGTTTACGGACGATAGTTTAACGTGACAACGTCATAACAAAACATTGATGAAATGATTGCATACTTTTATGAATAAAATTGAATCATTTTTATTGAATTATCACTATTTTGTATGGATACAAAGAAGGACTGAAATGAAATCTACAATTTAATTGATCAATTTACTTTTATTTGCACTCATTAATTCAAATATGTTTATTAGTTTAACGAAGAGATTATTTTAACTATACATTTTATACATGTTTGCTATTTAACTTCTTCCAATCTGTGTTATTCTGTTAAGGATAGGACGACGATAGGAAAAGTAGGAAATGAATGGGAGTGTTTCAAGTTTAATGTGCCTCGTAAAAAGTAAAATCGATGGTGGTTCCAATTGAGTGGAAAAGAGATAGATGCGGCGCAAGCGTACAATGAGCGTAACGGGACAATGTGCGTTACAGGACACTTTTTCGTGCGTTCAGCAGGCGTTCATCGATTTATTAGACGTCACGTCAAAAAGCATGGCTGCGCTAGTAACGTTTTCGGTGAACGTCATAACCTCCAACTTTGACACAACACAATGCAAGGTGGCTGTAGCGAAAATTCTACAGTGTGACATGATTTAAATGGACAACCATCAGTTTTTTTTGTAATTCAGTTCAACTATAAACTGAATAGAGAATAAAAAAAATTCCAGAAGGAAATTGAAGGTGAGTGACTTTAAGCACAGTTGTTTTATTTAAGGACTTTTTCTTGTGAATTTCGTGACCATTCGTTCAGTTTGGTCAGCTAGGGTATAAAATAATTATTCTGTATTGTAATTATCCAAGCAAAGTTATCTAGAAACAGTCGCTAGTGAGCGCATTAAGTCCGTCCGATTTTCCCTTACACCTGTGACATTTAGAGGTGTCGCACGTGTCATAGGTAGAGACCCGAAAAATTCGCTCGTTCAATTACCTCCAGGATAGACTCCAATATCCTCTACACACTTGGGCAAATGCCAACTGTTCATTGGCTGCTGACTTGTGAGTCGTCTCGACTGGGTGGTCTGTGATTCGACACTTCTATGAGTGAGGGTCTCTTATTGGCCCTCAGTCCTCCAGATTAACAGTGAACCAATGACTGAAGCAGCACTAAGGTATAATTATTTGAATTTTATCATAACACTAAATGAACCTGCGAATTTTTCGGGTCTCTAGTCATAGGCGGGCTCCTAGAGCTTAGCTAAAGGCGGAGTTTTAGGTGACGTGGACTTGTTTTTCGTTTGTGTGAATTGGAACGAAAATGACCGCGGTGAATAATTTCGTTGTTTTTCCCGTCGCGTGACTTGTTTGAGGGAGGGCGTGGAGGGGGGGGAGGACCAATCGCGAAGCGGGAACCACAAACTCTATTATTAAAGCGGGCACCGAACCACGCGACGTCGGTATTACCTCCCTCCCCCCCCTTTTTTTTCCCATTCAAATCATCACCTTCACAATAAGGCCTTCGCGCCTTATTAGCCTCTACTACCTCCGGTGCTGGCAGTCTGTGACCTCGATATCCGTTGTCTGGCTTTAGCGTTAGTTAGGTCTCAACATCTGTTTTTTTTTTTTTTTTAAATGCTATGTCACTGTTTTGCAGCAGATACCATATGAAATGTTATGATGGGCCCATGTGTTGTAGAACCTACACTCTTTATGTGGTTTTGTAACAGTCGTAAACATGTGAATGAATTAACAATATATCATTGTTAGCGCTCCTACATTTGTTTTCTAACCAAGTTCGACACATCCTAGTTCCATTGCTTCGGGGGTGTGGTCTTATTGAAATGAGCGTCGGAACTTTTTTGTTGGAATGATGGTGGAACCAGTGCATTGGTGTATTTGCAAAATAAGGTTTCGATTCATTAAGGTTTATGTAGTTGTACTTCTTTTCCATTTGTTTCGTTTCAGATTATTTCGTTATTTTCGCATTGATATGTAGGTAATGTAACATTTCAATACATTTCAGTTCTTATCTTTGTTTTATATCGTACAATACAAACATTCAATTTATTTAAGTTCGATTTAATTAAAATTGAAATGTGTGTACTTTCAAAATGTTTTATTTTCTAAATGTTCAGGTGAAATCTTTGAAATGTGTTCACGTTAGTAGATTTGTCCTAATTAAAGTGAAATTTATACTATAAATTTTTATTTCAAACATTTGAATTAAAAAAAAATGTGTAAAATTTCCGGCTGCTGTATGTAAAGTGGGTATTGCATGGCTTTAAAAAAAATATTTGTAATAGTTCGTTTTTGATTGTCGCTCGAGTGGAAACCGCACGTTCACAATAACGCGATACATCGCAATACGTCGTGCTGTTGTGTTCACAGCGTGATTCCCTTTTGCCTCAGCCCCGTTCCATTTCCCTCGCTGTTAACGTTATCTCGCGGATTTGCTGCCCGCACGAATTTAATTTTTACGTTTCCCATTGCGCAACATTGGTCTACAAAGATAACGAACGACAGGACCTCGCAAACGAATAAATACCCACAGGACAAGATAAAAAAAAAAATGACTCGAGGCACGGCCTAGAAATCAACAGATAGCCAATCAAAATGTCGATCATTGAAGTTGTGGCAGAAACGAACATTCAAACATTCGGTGAATGTAGACTGAGACGATGTATATATTTTCGACTGAATAGGCAATCAAATATTAACTACGACTCGGCGTATTTTTATCTGAATATACATAACATAATATAACGAGGTGAATAACATATTTCTGGTTTTAAATTATCCTATATGGAGCAGCACGATAAGTTTACGTGATAACGTCATAAGAAAATATTAATAAAAATTGCATACTTTTTAGTTTTCAAATATTATTTACAGTTTTTGCAAATTTAATTTAAATAATTTGTTTAAATATAATCACGAACAATTAGTTAAAAAGCCCGCCTTAACCTGTTTATTATTATAGAAGATTTTCTCGCACGGTGGTTGGCCGGTTCTTGCACGCTCGGCTCAGGCGGAACGTGACAATTTTTCGTGCGTGCAGCCGGCGTTCATCGCTTTATAAGACGTTATCACGTCAAAACATCAAGTTTACAAATCTTTTAAGGAATTTCTATCTTGCCAACAAGGGAGGTAGCGAGAAAATTCCTACAGTTTGTGATGTTATTCCGAGATACATAATTCCGCTAGCAAGTTTTCTACTAGTAGTGTTCAGCAATTCCGTCGAATAATTCCTCTAGAGGAATTATTCCGTCAGCATCAAGGTCAAGAACAAGGACATAATGCGTCGTTATTTCTTGTCTGCGGACAGCTCCGCACTTTGGCGGCTTCCCCCTCCCCCTCCCTTCTAGGTTTGTTTTCTCCCCTGAACTTCGACTGAACTGTCTTGTCTTGCCCGTGAGTCAGGCCTGTGGTGTGTATGCCATCTTCTGAAGTCCTCATCAAACACACACTACTTCCTTAAATTCTCAAGTTTTCTGTCGGTATCGTCAGAGAGCCAGCCTAGTCAGAGGTGTAATTGTGTTGGCAGTGAGGCGGTATATAATAAGCGCGACGCTCTCTGGTGCTTCTAGCACGCTATCGCCTCTAAGCGCAAGACCGTGAACTTGAGATTTGAGTAGTGACCGTAACATTATATGGAGGGGAAATACATTAAATGTTTAATGCTGGTCTCTTGAGCGCTGTCAAGAATCCGTACCTGGTGTATAGTGCCTCAGAGTTATATACTAAAAACGCTTTTTTTTGTTGCCATTTTCAGTTTGCGAAAAATAGACTTTAAAAACAAATTGTGGAAACACATCATTAATTTTTTGTTTCCGTAAACAGACACTACTCGGATATCTTGAGCAGTTTAAAATTGCCTAGTTTCCTCTGAATTCTGCACACCGCGGGTGTGTGTGTGCCTATGTAGGCGGTTCCCTTCTCGCAAATTTACGAATTACGTTAGGGACCGGAAAAATTCGCGGATTCAATGACCTCTAGGATAGCCTCCATTATCCTATGCATTTCTCAAGTAAACACGCGTGTTCATTGGGTACTAAATTGTGAGGCGTCTCCACTGGGTAGCTTGTGATTCGACGCTTCTTTGGTCGATAGTCTCTCATTGGCCCAGAGAGCTCCAGTTAAACTGCGAGCCAATAGCAGAACGAGCAGAATTGTACATATGTTTGAATTTCAGCCTATCACGAAATGAATCCGTGAATTTTTCCGGTCTCTAAAGATCGTAGATGATTTTCCGACCAGTTCTTTTCGTGAGTCCGCCGTGAAAATGTTTTACCAGAGTGGCTCTATAGCTTGTTGACCTCCAGTACAGAGTTTTTTTTGGTCCACCGTGCAAGTTTTCCCACGCAGCGAATGATTTCGCCTACCCCGTCCGGGCATTTTGGAGGGATCCCGTTGGGTTGGAAGTCGCGGCCGCGTTCATTTAAGGTGGTGTGCCTCAATTCTAGTCATTATTTTCATATTTAATTTTTCATTTGTAGTTAAATTTTTAAGATATATATTATTAGTAGCTTCACATTCACTAAAAGAAATCAATTTTTTTTATATAAATACCTGGCAAAATATACATTCCAAACATTAAAGGGGCATGCCGTCTATTAAAACAAAACATTTGTGCGTTTAAAAAATGCAATTCTATTGGTTAATTCTATATACTTTTTATTTCATAAAAAATTTATCTTAACATTGAAAATTACTATATAATAAAAATTTCTTATGACTAGATGAAATTAAATTATGTTTGTACAGTTTAAATCCGTGTAATACGGTTTACAGCAATATTCTCGGTCCAAAACAATTCATATAAATTTAAAAAATGTTACTAAAATAATATTTGTAATTGTTTTGTAATATTGCGTACATTTTGGACAAAATTCTGTGCTTTGTGAGCTATTTTGGTATGAAAATTGCAATATTATGGCCGTAGTTCGCCCCGTGGCCATAGCCGCCGAACGCATGTTCTCGTTTTCCCGCCATTTCCGACCCCCCTCTCCTGTTCTCTTACCTCCCCTACTTCCCCTTTGCCCTTCGTGTGCGGGGTGGTCTTCTGCGCGTGCGCGTTCCCCCGCTCTACCGCCCTTCACTTCCCCTCTACTTGCCTCTTTTCCCGCCACCGCGGCGCGCCAGCTGTTGCCCGAGCGTCATCTGTTCTCTTCCCGCGCTCGTGGAAGGGCGCGCGCTCGAACCTGTTCTTCCCCTCCCTCCCACATCCTCTTTCACCTTTTCTCCTGTCTCTCTTTCTCAACCTAGCCGCTCGCTATACACGCAACCGTGTTCAGGTAATCCCTTCCTAAACAGGGACAGCTCTGTGAATTGGAACGGGTCTCTTCAAAACTTACGGCCCCCGCCTACCCGGGCACACACACGGTGCGCAGAGCTTCAGGAAAAACAACGCGATTTTAAAACTACTCAAGATATCCGAGTGGGGTCTGCTTACGAAAAGCATTTAAGAGTTCGCCGAGGGCCGAAAAGTACTTTTTATTTCGAATTAAGTTTTTAAACTGTATTTTTAGAAGAGTTAAAATGGCTCAAACGAATGTTTTCATAGTAATTTTTAAGCGTAAATCAACCAGTACAGATTCTTGAAAGCACTTAAGGGACTTGCATTACACCTTTATCTTCATTTCTCCGCAATATAATGTTACGGTCACCGCTCAGATCTCACAGTTGTCCTGTGACGACGAGAAGACTGTGCGCCAGTCCAGAGGAGACACCGCGCTAGAAGCACCAGCGAGCGTCGCGCTTATCATCCCGCCTCACTGACACACGTACACCCCTGACGAGGCGGGCCCCTTAAATGCTTGAAGAATTTGAACCTCTTAATCGTTTCACACCATCACCGCTGATATACTTGGTATATAACATACCATCGGTGCGTTAAATACCGTTCGAAATGTGTGTTGTTCATACTCGGATACTGTATGTACCATCAGAACGTTATAAATGGTCGGGCTCTACCGAAATTGATGTGTTCGTAATCACGCAATTTTTTGACATGAATTTCGGACAGGATTATACATGTTTTTTAGTCTCGGGTTGGGTGTCAAAATGGCTGAGTATTCGACACCACTTAAAACTGTAAATAGGGAAAGCTACAGAGTTGAAGTAAATATATGTAGTAGAACAGACTTTGCTGATGGTCGTTACGTATCGTATGACTCACCCGGTTAACATTTGCAGCGATGACATAATGAGTGTCGTTGGAGGGCGGGGGGGGGGGGGGGGGGGGCTGCGTCTAATTGAAGTCGGTGAGAGCTTAGTTTTTGAAGCCTCTGTAAAGTACATGGTTTTGGTTTCGCAATTTTTTCTGGCGTGTCTGCCCGAACTTCAAGCAAGACGTTCATCGAATGCGCGTCAAAAAAAAATAAAGCAACATCAGTTTTGTTAAATTATTTATTTCATACACGACATTTCCGTTTAGCGCGATAGTAATTCACGAAATAAATCCCTGACAGCTGTAGTCAAAAATACAGCCTACTCAGATTTTCTTTTTGACGTGAATACGTCTTTAAAATTGCTCCCATAGTGGGAGGCAATTCAAAAAAACTAATGATAACAAAATCGGGGGATACAGTTTGGTGTTGCAGTTACAAATCTATCATCTCCATCCAAAAATTTTATTACACCACTGGATAGCAAAAGGATCAAAGAATTCGTTATGCTAAGTGAGGACTGTGACGCATCGCGCGCGGCGGATGGGGAAGCGCCGCCATTTCGAGGTCATTTTGTTGCGTTTCGAGATTTCCATTTAGCGTAATTTTTGACACTGAGAAGCTACGACGTTCGTTCGGGTTTCAATCGTCAGCTGTCGTCAAAATCTATCGACTGCCATAGGCGTGCGCACGGTAGGTGCCACAGGTGCCTTGGCACCACCATTAGGGTTAACGTTATTTTGTTTCTTACAAGCAGAAATAATACATACTTACAAAACCCGTATTATTTCAAAAAAAAATATGTTTTCCAATCGTGTCGAGTTACAGATATGTGCTCATAACACTAAGAGTATATCAATTATCAATCGAACCAACTATACACACGGAAACAAGCCAGGTGCAATTACTTGTGTTGTACACGCGGGCCGCGGCTACGAAACTTTTGAAATGTAAATACTTATCATAGTTCTCCTCGAATTACATAGAATGCGCACTCGGTGTCCACTGTTCACTCCACTCGGCAGGCGCACGGAATAATAGCCGCCGTCCGCCAGGGTTTATTTAAAAAAAAGAGAGAGAGTTTAGTTAGTTAAAAGGATAGGCTTACTCGATAACTTATATGCAGTCGCCGACAAAACATTTTTGTTGTATTCCAAAAGTTAAAACTTTTGCCCACTCTTATTTGTGTATTTTTATTATTTTAATATTTTACATATTTTAGGTATGTTACAAAAACTCCCTTCATTTGTTGATTTTAAAACTTAACATTTGAGAATGTTTTTTCTAGCATTTATTTGGCGTCTTCAGGAAACATATATAAGTACGGTTTTTCAAAGCCACCAGCATGAATTCCGTGCAAACAATTTGTGCAATTTACTTTATGGCTCAACAAAGCTTAAAACTGTAAATAGTTTAGTAGTTTTCCTGGTGATTATAACGTTCAAAGCCATAATTTGTCAAAAAAATGTTAAAATTTTTACATCTGTGTATTTAATGTTTTTGTTCGGAAACACCTTAAATAGCACCATTTTGCGTTTTCAAACCAAATTTTCCCGGGGGAGGACCCCTGAACCCCCCGCTTTAGGCTCGGGGTCCGTGAATGACAGGGCTGTTGTGTAATCTGTAAGGACTGGAAAAATTCGCGGATTCAATGACCTCTAGGATAGCCTCCATTATCCTTTGCATTTCTCAAGTAAACACGCGTGTTCATTGGGTACTAAATTGTGAGGCGTCTCCACTGGGTAGCTTGTGATTCGACGCTTCTTTGGTCGATAGTCTCTCATTGGCCCAGAGAGCTCCAGTTAAACTGCGAGCCAATAGCAGAACCAGCAGAATTGTACACATGTTTGAATTTCAGCCTATCACGAAATGAATCCGCGAATTTTTCCGGTCTCTAGTAATCTGGCACCACCAATACTGAAGTTCTGCGCACGCGTATGTCGACTGCGTCTAGGTATATAAAACATTAGTGTAAAATAGTTACAGTGAATGTATGTGGTTTTAAAATAAATAAAAATATAGCGTATTTTATATTTTGTATAGAAAATATTACTTGTTACGTACACGTATTCACGTACAACACACGGCCGTGTCCATGACACAGCCACACCCCATTTATTTTTTCTTTTGGGAATGTGCACGATCTTGAGTGATCAGCGGGAAGCCTTCTTTTCACAGACGAGAGAATCAAACGCCCGATCGTGCATCTTCGGTTTTTTTTTTTGTTCATCTTAAATAAATATGGCGCTGTTGATAAAAGGATACTAATGGTCAATTGCGTTAGGTTAGCTACATTATAAACACTTTAAAACATTGTGGACGGTTGATTTGGTTAGGATAGCTACATTAAATATACGGGGGAAAAAATGAACTTCGGGGAACTTGGGTTTTTGGCTCTCTCGCGTCTCGCCTGTGAAAAGGCGTCCCGTGATCGGCACTCGTGCAGTGATGCCAACTCCTACAGAGTGTTCCCCCTAGGACCAAATTCAAATCCCCCTAGATTTTGATTAAAAACCCCTAAAAATGCTTCATTCAACCTTACATTTCCTTATATTTCTCCCCAAACAGAGCATGATAATTTTGAAAAATAACATTCAGTATGTAAAATTGTATACAATTTACGAATTTAATTTCAGTTTAAAGAATACATGTTTACTAAACTTGAAGTTCTGAATAGGTCTCCTAAGTAACATTTTCTAAATTTTTGCTGATATTTTTTTTTTTCCAATAAAACTCGCGAGTACACAACAAACTAACGGACACAACCTCAACCAGACAACATACAACGTGAAAACGTTGAACGGTAAAAGTAAAAACGGAATTATTTTGACCAGCAAGTTGTTGTTGGTCGTAGTGCGAAATTCAACCACCAGTGCCACTTGTGTTGCTGTTCAGTTTTTCAATTAGTTTTCAAGATATACACTTTAATTTCACACCCTCAAAAAAATTTCTTAAATAATGTACCCGCTAAAAAAATCCCCCCCAAAAAAACCATTACATCTTGGTTCCCCCTAAATTTGGGGGGAAAACCCCCAAGTTGGCATCCCTGCACTCGTGATCGCTGACGCAAGGCGGCGGGGCAGGCGCGGACCTGTCTGCCGCGCCAAGGCCGTCCGTCTTCTAAAGCTGGGTTTACGATTGATTTCCTTAAGAATTAAAACTTAACATCGAGCACACGATTAAGTCAAAACTACATTTTATAGTTTATGATTGACATAGAAGTCGTTAATTCCAACCAATCACAGCACAAAACACATGGTCGGCCATTGTTCGAAATGGAGAAGCAGGTTTTAAATAGGTTATTGACAAATGGCGGGATATCTATTTTTCTTCTATCATTACATCATCTTCTACTGAAATGTAAAATTCTGTTACATAAGAATGTTCACTCATGTCTAAATTAATTCGTAATTACAAATATACGAATTCTAACCAAACATACTGCCTCGCTCGGTACAATACCAAGACTTATAACTTCCGGCTGAAAGGTTCCGGTTTGTTGTGATTGGTCGCTTCCCTTTAGTCTTAACGAAAAATATAAAATATAACCATTTCTGTTAAGTCTTAAGTCATCATATGGTTCGCACACGACCCGTCAAAATTCACACACGACAATCATAAACCATTCCACTAGTTTACATAGAGTCATATGATAAGTACACGACTAAGTCTTAAGTCTTAATTCTTAATTTTCAATCGTAAACCCACCTTAAACGGTGACGACGACTCCCCGGGCTCAGAGGGGGCGGGGCCTGCGTCCTTGCGCGGCCATGCCATTGGACGAGAGCACACACCTCCCTGCTGGCACCACCTGGCGACAGCCGGTCGCACTAACGTGCGCGGCGTGACATCTACGAACACGTGAATAACAACGACCAATTAAAAAAATAATAGGGCGGTTGCCTGTGAAGTCGGTTTACGGACGATAATTTTACGTGATAAACGTCACAAGAAAACATTGATGGAAAAATTGCATACTTTTTTAATTTTCAAATATTATTTACTTTTTTTTTGCAAATTTGATTTTAAATAATTTTTAATTAAATATAATCGCGAACAATTAGTTTAAAAGCCCGCCTAAACCTGTTTGATATTATGGAAGTTTTTCTCGCACGGTGGTTGGCGGGTTCTTGCAAGCTCGGTAAAAAATGTCAGCGATCAAGATCCAAACTGTGCTGTGAATCTCATAATACTAAAAAAAATGCGTATAATGACAATTACCCCTGCAAGTTTGAGTTTGTTCTTCTGTATTTATTTTTAAACGGTTTTTGAGTTAATCCCTTATGCTTATAACGTTTTAAACAAATTTTATTTGCCAAAATTCTAAAGTACTATTATGTACGAACGAAATAAAACATGGTTCCGAAGCTAGTGGATGTGCGGATGTGTGCAAGTGTCGCCTCCCCAGAAACCACGATCTTAGTGGACGCGTCCACTACGATGCCCTTCTATTAGATCCCTTAGCTAACGAGTCCATTAGGGTGGTATTCGGACGCAGTTACGGTGTGCATATGTCATGGATAGAGACCTGCAAAATTCGCGGATTCATTCGGTGATAGGCTAAAATTCAAACACATATACCTCTTAGATAATTTTTCTATTGGCTTACTGTTCAACAGGACGAATCTCAACCAATTATAAAACCTCAACCAAAAAAGGATCGAATCACAGACAAACCAGCTGAGATGACTTACAAGTCGGCAGCCAATGAACTTGCGTTATTTGCCCGAGTGTACAGGAGTATGTGCAGTCTATCCTGAAGGCCATCGAAACCGCGAATTTTGCAGTTTTCTAGTCATGGAACAACACACGAGCTAATTATTTTACTACTCGCCAGAATTGACGCATCCTACCACAGTATCGAGCTTCTTATGTTGCATGAAACTCTGGACACAAAGTTTTACGTACAATTCTTTAAATTGGTACCGGGCTTGATAAATATACGCAAATTGCGTTTTGAACAAAAATTTCAGTCGCGAATCACTCGCAGTGTTTCGCACCCGCCGCTAGAATTTGTTGCCGTAGTTGATTTTGGACAAGGAATTGTATTAAAATACTGCCCATCTTGTTAAATCATCAAACAGTTAATACCACAAAGTTTCCTCTTGACTTTGGGAATTTCTGTTCCCGCCATCATCTACAGGTGGCAGCAACGTGGTTACACATTTCCGTTCCATGCCACTTTCGTTCCTTTCGAGAAATTACTGTTACCAAATGTCGTATACCGAGGGCTAACATGTTACACAAATAAAATTTACAAGAAAAATGTTTCTACGGTGTGTGGTTCCAAGTTGCGTGATTCTATGTTGTGTGTTCCTACGTTGTGTGATTCTATGTTGTGTGTTCCTACGTTGTGTGTTCCTACGTTGTGTGATTCTATGTTGTGTGTTCCTACGTTGTGTGATTCTATGTTGTGTGTTCCTACGTTGTGTGGTTATTAGTTTTGTATTTATGTTATGTTTTTCTAAAGTGTGTGTTTCCAAATGGTGAGTTTTACAAGTTGTGTGGTTCCAAGTTGTGCTTAACTAAGTTGTGTCTTTCTAAGTTTATAAATTACGTATTTTTAATTACGTGTTTCTCAGATGCGTGTTTATAAGTGAAAAAGTCCTGAATTTATGAAGCCGGTGTTTGTAGACGCTCTGTTGGTTACTGTAACACACAACCATACATCACAGCTCAAGAAGGCGGGGAGATCTGATAGGCCAGTGGCTTGCCACTGCTGCGCGGACTTTTGTCTACCAACCAGACTTTCATATATTTTACAATCTACATAATCCCTAGTTTTCTCATACATACTTTATACACGTTTTGACCTTTTGTTGATTACCTACATATAAGGATAGCTTTTAAGGATACATTTTATGAATAACAAACATCACTTATGGACGTGTCGCCCGTTTTTCGAATATTAAAACCGCATTCAGGGTTCGTATGCCTTCTTAATATCCTTTAAAAAATCCTTGATTTGCTTCTATTGAATTGCCTTCAAAAGTCCTTGCATTTCTCTCAGAATTCTTTAAAACTCCTTAATAAAGACTTATTGCTAGCAATAGCTAACGGGCATTTTAATTTTTTTTTGTTTCCGACTTGGCAAAAACAACGTTGACGAATTTCGGACCACGTGATTAGTAGTTATATACAAAAAAAGTTTCTATTCATTTTGCGTATTTTGTATCCCACCTTTAAACTAAAAATGTTTGTTTTTTTACTGCCTTACTTTGAACTTGCAATGTAAATGCAATTAGTGATCAAATATCATAACATGTTTGGGCGGCGATTTCAGAGATTTCCAGAGATAATTCTCGACAATAGGGGTTTATCTGTAGAATTTAAATTACAAAAAAAAAGATTTTTTTGTGCATGGACTAAGTTTATATACCTATTAGAATTATGAGTGGCAATCAGTGCACATCAGAATGTGTTGTTGGAGCGAAATAATGTTTCGTTGGTAAAGCGTGTTATGATACGGAATTATAAGAAATAAAATACTTAGAAGAACATTGCAACAAAACATTTTAAAAAATCTCTGATTGTAATATATATTTTGTTTTAAGGTTTCAGAAAATGATTATTCTAAAGTGTTTCTTGGTTATTTTGCTATTATTTATTTATATAAATATGTATTAATTTATTTGTTTACTCTAACCTTAAAACATCTTTATGGTGACTCATAATAGATCCTTTTAGCATTGCATGAACTATTATTTATATGTATTAAATTTCAATTTCTTCGATTCTGATTTGTAAGGGGTTCAATGTTAAAGAGCAGAGATGTTGTAATTTTTATGTTCAATCGCAGCCCCTTGTCTGGTATTTCAAGCAGCTACATATGCAGTTTTACTATGGATATAATTGTAACGTTGAAAAAATTGTCGATCTGCAAACCCGAAATGCCCTTCAAAATGCAGGACGATACGTACGAACACAAAAATTCAACGTAAATAACATGGCTGCTTTCTCGCCCGTTTCTATTGGCTGGAATTAACATCTGCTAATGCAAACATGAACTGGAGGATATTACTTAACGTTGCGCTGGTTGGCATTCAGGTTAAGTTTATAATTGTTAAATTTGTTCCGACGTAGACAGTACATACGAGTATGTACGAGCAACCCTGCACTATATCGGCGAACTCGCTTCTTTAACGTTCATAGAACAAGAATTCCAGCGAATCAACTCTGGCCAATCTGCTGTTCGGAGTTATGTGAATTATAAAGAACATAAATTGTGCGGGCGGTTCCTACCTGCATTGCATATGCGTGCATGCTAGGGTAGAAAAGGTCACATCGTGCATGAATGACACGGATGTAAAAGGGGCGTGGCTGTGTCATGGACACGGCCGTGTGGTGTACGTGAATCCGTGTACGTAATAGGTCATATTTTCCATGCAAAATATAATATATACGCAATTTTTGTATTTTAACACCATATATATTCCCTGTAACTATTTTAGACTAATGTGTTATATTTGCAGTCGATAGATAATGACGAGAGCAGACGATTGAAACTCAAACGAACGTCGTAGCTTATCTGAGTCAAAAGTTATACTAAATGGAAATATCTAAACGCAGCAGAATGACCTCAAAATGGCGGCGCTTCCCCCTCCACCGCGCGCGATGCGTCACAGTCCTCACTTAGCGTAACGAATTCTTTGATTCTTTTGCTATCCAGTGGTGTAATTAAATTTTGGATGGAGATGATAGATATGTAGCTGCAACACCAAACTGTATCCCCCGATTTTGTTATCATTGGCTTTTTTGAAATGCCTCCACTATGGAAGCAATTTTAAAGACGTATTCACGTCAAAATAGAATCTGAACGACTTTACAGAATTCGATAGGGTTGGTTTTGTCGGCTAGATATTTTCATTAAGAGATTTGAATGTACAGAAATAGTCAATACAGTGCATGATTAAAAAAATTCGAACATTTTTTTTAAAATATAAAATAGGGCCTGATATAAAATGAATATGAAATTATTTTTGCTGTAAAAGTATTAAAATGACATTAAAAAACTCTGATAGTCAATATTTAAACGCAATATATATTATTGATTTTATTTTACTATTGAATAATAGGATGTTTTGATCAATTAAAAAAAATATATATATCCTAAAATTTTAATTTACTATTCGTTCTAAAATTTGGTTGTCATTGAGGTGTTTCTTATGTGTTTTTAATAATTTTGCAGCCGAAATATTTTCATTTTTGTTTATATTTTGGTTTCAAGACCTTATTGGATGGAAAACCGTTAGCTCTTTTTTTTAACTGTCTTGTGCATTGACTATTTATGTAGTCAGGTCTCCGCAATGAAAATATTTAGCCGGCAAAATAAACCCCCATCGCGATACTTGTCAAGTCGTTCGGATTCTATTATTTTGTATATTCTGTTCATTCATGCAAGTTGCGACCTTTCCGATCCTCTTTAAGTTGTTTCTGAGTTTCCCCCACTCTACCGACGCCAAGCTCTTTGAATTCCTCTCTCCCCCCCCCCCCCCTCCTTCTTATCCTTTGCCCTGGCAGCCGGCGGACGCAGTCTTGAGTTGGGTCATAAACAGTAATTAGGCGTTGAGCAATCTCGGTCGTTGCTCGTACATCGTCAAAAAAAACTTATTTATTTTAAAAAAAGAGGTTTTCGTAAATTCATGGGTGCAGGTTTGACTAACATTTGAACTCAAAACGAACATGATTATTGTGAGTTCACTAGCAAAACAAAACAAAAAAAATGTTTTTCTTTGTACGTACCTAACTTATTAGCACTGTTTACAATCGAACACTGATGTCTGAAAGCGTATTCCACTGTACTTTCTACAAAGACCCGGGCATTTTGTCTTGGTGTTTTTCGTCACATTATTCGTTGAAAGGGTCCGTATATCTACTGCATTTTCTTACAGTGTAGACGTCCGGTTGTTGTATTTTATTTATTTATTTTTTTGCTGTGGCTTGCCTCGTTCAGCAATAAAACCTTGTACGGTCTTGGACTTGAGGAAGCCTCAGGACGCTACGCATTGGGCTTGAGACTTGGAACTGGTCTTAAACATGATAGTGGTACCCGTGTCCGAACAGTTTGTGTCGCACGGGTGAATGTTACGTACACGCTCCGCTAAACGTTCGCCACTTTTCAAAACAATAATCAAAACATCTGAATCCCTCCGAAATAAATTAACCTTTTTTTTTTTATCACAAGGGGCACACTACCGCTTCATTCTGATCGAATAAAAATTTCGTCTTGTACGAAACCTAAACATATATTTTTATAGTGTTTATACAGGCATGTCTCGCTTTTTTTTTTTTTTTTTTTTTTTTTTTTTTTTTTTTTTTTTTTTAAGATGTTGCCACGCCTCTGAAAGCCTTTCAAGCCACAAGCCTGTATAATTTTGTGTCGTAATTGCAACGGTAAAGGCTGCCGTGTGGTTTTATGGAACATTAAATCATCTTTGCGAGAATTTTCATAAGTAGAATAGGATAGCCGGTCCTGAAACAGGCCTCAGGCGGTGGAGCCGAGAGCCGGCTCCGCCATATTGGATTGTGACGTCACGGCGGCCATCTTGGATGGTTGTGACCTTGACCTTTGACCTTGACCTTGAATTTGATCCTCAAAAATCGCCAAAATCCGCCAAAATTGGGCAAAATTTGCCCAAAATTCCTCAAAAATCGCCAAAATTTCCATTTCTGTGGAAAAAAGTTCCGCCAAAAAATCTCAAAAAATTCCACAAATTAAAAATTTCTTATTTCGAGGGAAAAATTTCCCGTTTCGAGGGAAAAATTCCCGTTTTTAGTCCTAAAAAATCCCAGCGGCTGAAAATTCCTAAAACTGGCTTAAGCATCCTTAACTCAAGCCTCAGTCAAGCCATTTCTAGGAATAAGGATACCATGACCGCCATCTTGGATTATGTCGTCACCGTTGCAATTTTCGTTACGGTCGCCATCTTTAACTTTTTTATTATCCGATTTTAATAAAAAAAATGAAAATTTATTAAAAAAATTCAAATAATAAAAATTTAATAAAAATATTTAAAAAGCATACTTTTTCGACACGGAGCTCGGAGTCCTCGGTTCGAACCCGACGAATGCAAAAAAATAAAAATGACGACCGATCCTTCCCTCGTGGTGGGTGCTGGCAGACTGACTCCCACCACTTTTTATCATCATCTAGTATGACGTCATGGCCGCCATCTTGTCTTCGATGCTGGAAGCCATCATCATTGTATCGTCGGCTAGAGTGCGCAGATGACATGTTAGTTTAATTCGTATCCGCTAGAGTGCAGTAATAATTTATTACTGTGACACCCGCCATCTTGAAATTCGGACGCCATCTTGAAATCATGTAATAATGTAGCTAGAAAAGCGGGAAAAAATCCAAAATTCATCAAAAAAATCACTCATTAATTTACACATCGATTCGATCCGCTCCAGTCCTTGGTTCGATCCTCGATCGTTGCAATAATGTTTAATTTTATGAAAAAATAACTTCAATAAGCCACGTTCAACATTCTTAAAGAGACTTTAAAACCTCTACTACCATCATCCTATAAGCCATCAAGACCACCATATTGAAAATTCGTAATTGTAATGCTAGAGATTCGGGAAAAAGTTCAAAATTCATTAAATAAATTTGTAATCTATATACTGATTGATTAGATCGACTAAGGTCCTTGGTTCGATCCCTGGCCGATACAAAACAACTTTAATTAAAAAAGTACCACTAAAGTGGCAGGTTTGAGAAAATAAAAAACACCACAAGTTCTTTTAAAAAATCTTTTATTACATACATACTACACTACTACAAGTACAAAAAAACACTGACAAATTACTAAAGTTTTTGGTTAAGATTTATTTCCGCATTTAATCCTGTGCTGTTCAAGACACTGTATAGCTGTGAGTCCTGATTTTCGAGGTCGATTAGCGAAATACTTAAAGCACATCTTACACATATAAATCTTCTTTTGATGTTTTGTAACCTGGGGTCTCACAAGTCGGGAGAAGTTCTTGATGTAGCAGTAGTGTGCAGAACCGCTTTCATTTGTCACAAGCAACAAATCGAAATGATTTTTTCTTTCTTGTTTGGTTACACGAATCGGACACACTTTATTATCCTCATTTAGCGCATACACATTAACTGAGACTTCAGGGTTATTTTTCTCAAAAACTTTTATCTGATTTAACGGTGGCGGATAGCACAGTCCATCGAAGTTGTACTTATTCTCCAAAGCATAATACCTCTTATCAACACGGTTTTGATGACTTCCCTCGACAAATCTTGCCAAAATACTCCATTTAAAACAAAACTGGTCCTTGAAGTTTTGGCAATTGACTACTGCTCTTTTGTTGACTATCGCCTCAGGTAAGGCAATAAATGATGATGTCTGATGGTATGGAAGCATACTATCACTTGATTCGTTTCCTATGCACATAATCTTGTGACTATCCAGACTGTTACAATGCGAAAAAACCTTATCGCATTTGCCGCACCTATATGTCTCTCGAGAGATTGTCAGAGACCTACTGCAGGTTATTGATGCGCCACAATATTTGCATTGATGCGATGTACGCTCTTTATTACTTGATGTCTGGAATGCAGATGATGAAACGTCAGCTGATGGTGGAACAGCACGTATCGTCGTCTCCTCTGCAGCAGGTATCGGGGTCTTCACAGCTATCGTCACCATTGAGCCCTCCGCTGCCATGGTCTCCTCTGCTAATGGTATCGGGATCTCCGTCTCCATCATCGTTGCTGTCATCGAGGTCCCCGCTGCTGTCGGTAAACATTCTATTCCGGTCGACATAACTAAATGTCACGATACTTAATGGAGAGAGCACGTCCGTACTGCACCGCGGCCAGAGGTGAACTGCGGGCCCAGTCGTCCGAACCTCGCTTATATACCCGCGGTCTACTGGTATACTACATGAGTCAAAATAATGTCTGTATTTAAAATTATTTTTTTATTAGGTACCTAAAAATTGTAGAAATAAAAACACACGAGTTCAAGTTTTACACATTTATTTATAAAGAGTACACAAATACATATTAGGTTAAGGAATCAAGCATTTTCACAAGCAAAGTCTTTAATGCCGCACGAACTGACACGTCGACTCCGGTTCCAACTGGTTCGTTGACTCCGGTTCCAACTGGTTCGCAGGCCACAGGATCAGGAACACAGGTTTCCAGCTGGTCATCTTCTGTGACGTTGACAACTCCGACAAGACATGGTCGATGACGTCTGTGACCACGTCTACGCCTGGGCTTTTGCTCAGTGCTAGTTGGGACAGATTCACTGCCTGAACTTCGACGACGAGACGCACACCGTTTGGACGTCTGCGTAGATGCATCACAGGTCGCAACAGGTTGCAACACGTCCATGTTTGGTGTTGCACATGCAGACGAGGCGACTACCTCAGCGATGCTAGCAGGAAGGATTGTGTGTGGTCTCATGTGATAGACGACACAGTTTCCAGGTTCGCAACAAGCTACCAGCTGCTGAGTCGGTTCGTAGGACACAGGAAAGTGCGCAAACCGCCAATGCTGAGCATCTCCATCACAGGTTTCTGTATATGTAAGTAGATACCCGGAATCCCAGTAGCTGTACTCGACACTGCTGAAGCTAGGTCTTGCGCTCACGTACACGTTAGCAGGATGAAACGTAAACATCTTCTTGCAGGCCGAACGTCAACTGAAGGCACGTACGTAGGTACGTCATTTATATATGCAGGCTCCTACTAACATTGAGTGTGCCATTTCTGCATTAGCTGCGAGTTTGTACAGGCACAGACACGTTCAAACTTGTCACGTAGCTGCACGGCGTATATTGCACTAAGCTTGCGCAGGGAAGGGCAGCCGTAGTCGGTCTGTATATCCACAATTTCAGCTGCTCCGACGTCACACAGTTCTCGTAGCCATTTCTTCTGTTCAGGTCCGGCAACGTAGATTATTTCGTTTTGCAGTAGTAAATCTTCAATAGTGTTTTTCACTTGGTGGTACGGAATTTTTCCTTCGTCCCACTCTAGTCCATGATAATATTTACATAGCCATTCATTCGATCGTTTACTTTTTTCGTCTAGTAGTTTCCACGGATACGGAGGTCGGAAGCTGCGGGTTCGAGTCTTGTCTCCGGAGGTGACGCTAATTTCCTTGAGCACGAATCCATTTTGACTCTGGAAACCTTGCAGGTTGCAGTACATCTTGTCGCTAGCAATGCTCGGTCGTAACTAAATTATCATAGAAAACGAAACGGTATTTATGTCAGGATTTTCACAAGTTTGTCTCGACAATTGTATGATGCAAGCCGATCGTGAAGTATCAGACAAAAAGCATAGGTGTTTGGCGGAATATTTCCGCTAGTCGTTATCTCGATCCTACAGTCGATGATGTTTGAATTTATTCGATCATCCTGTTTGGAAACGTCAAACACCATTAACGGTGCCTTGTTCTTGAAACTGTCGGGACTCAGTATCGGTGACTGTATCCGACCGTAGTAAGCTTGCTGAAACTTGGCATACATTTGATATGCTAGAAGAAATCTTCCACTTTCAAAATCCATGTTCATGTCAACGTACGGATAACTTTCGCTGTTTAAAAATATTTTTACATTACGTATTTGACAGTTATCGAATACGGAGCGACTTACTCCTGCATTAAGCTGTCTTCCGGTCTGAAGTCCGACGATGATGTATCTTGGTTTTTCCGTAGCGAAGCTGGACTTTACTATCCAATTGATACGCTGACTATGAGGCAAGCCAGGATAAGTTTCCAGGCTCCAGGATCGGAATGGCACATCGAAGTTCTTGCCATTTTCTATGTTCTTCAACATCTTGACTCGCTCAACAGTGCTCACTTGGATGTGGGGCAGCATCCACTCGATAGACTGTAGTGTTAGCGAAACATCTTGAGGGTTTTCTGCAGCGGCGACAATTGCATTAATGTGCGTGTTGGCTAGAAGCAGTACGAGCTCTTGTTTCGAATTAATGATTATATGCTTGTAGTCCTCAGCGAATCCGAGAAGCATGGACAGAGGAACACAAACTTCGAACTTCCCTTCGGCATAAACCGGAAGCTTATATTCATCCTCGAGAGCCCAACCGGCCATCTTTGCAGCAGACAGTTCATTTGGCGTGAGCGAAAGGTAATTTTTCATAGCAGATGTTATGCCTACATCTCTCGTCTGGTCTACCTCGACACCATTGAGTACATAAGTAATGCGCTCGATTAGGTGAAGAATACCATTGCAGGATATTGATGTCGTTGTCGGGTGCGTACCATCCGCTTTTGTAAGCGTGCCTCTTATACGTAGAAATGACTGCGAAGGTAAAGTACAAATATCTTGGTGCTGTACAGCAATGCGTACTTCCGATGGTAGTGCGTACGGTCCGAGCAGGAAAGGCTGGTACTCGTGCAATTCCATTTTCGTAATGCTGTCATCAAAAATGACCGGATCTTCCACGTTGAGGATTTCGTCTTCCATATTTATTCGGCACTTGTCCAATACTAAGGAGATACTTTATGTTGTCAGGTGTTAACGCACCGATGTCTGGTAGAGAACTGTTCTTATTCACGGCAATACGATTTCTTTTATAATTGTTCAGTGTTACGAACTTTATGCCCATCGCTTCAAGTGCAGACGTAATGTAATTTCCTCGTCTTGAAAATTCACCAATCGTCCTCGCTGGTCAACGATTCGGACGACGACTTCGTGTGCGCACTTCACGACGACTGGAACGTAAATGATACTTTGCGGTACTTCTACCAGTTTATATCCTGGCGGGACCATCGGCGAAAACTCGTGCAGCATGTTGCTTAGTCTTCCGTTGAGATACGTTCCACTTGCCAAATTACAGTTTATTCTTATGACATTCACAGGCAAAATGTTTACTGCGCGCGTAGATTCGTACGTTCTTCCTGTACCATACACCTTTGATTCGAATCCGAGCATCGTACCTATGGTCCCAGGTTTCGTAAAGTCGACATTTTCACTGCATGTTAGAATGCTTTTTTGAGTGTTTGGATTTCCACGCAGTTGAAAGTCTACATCCTGTGGTAACATATCCCTGATGTAATTTGCAATGTCATCTATTTCGTAAGAGCCAACAGGTAACTGTATTTCATGAGCGGTCCCACCGCTTTTCAGGAAGCAGATCTTGCAGTTTTCCTCTTCGATGTTCGGTATGGCATTATACGTTTGAAAATCTACGAGTCCGATACACCATTCTCCGTCTAAATCCAGAGGCGGGAAATGAACCGCCCGCAGCTCAGATGCGTGACCTGTCAAGGTAAGTGTTATCGACATGACTAATAAATTATCGTCACTGCACAACCTTTAAGTAGCATTTTTTATTTGTCAGCTAATTTTTGTTTGTTAAAAAGCGAAGACACAAGTGTCCGCAGTTTGTTTGATTAGGCTTCTGTTCCGTTTCGTAATTGTAAAACAACGTAGTGGACCGGCCCAGGTACTGTCGCAGTTCGGGCGGAGGGCGTAAATTACCAAAACTATCGTAGTACTCGGCCATGTTTCCAGTCTTTACATAGGCCACCCAGTGCGTGCCGCGACCCGCCGACGTGTCTAAATTAATGATGGCACGTTCGTGCGTTTTTGGCTTGCTGGGCAAAGTGTCTCGCATAAACACGCCGCGGAAATTTGGTATTTTAAGTTTGCGTGCGTACTTTATTAAATCTACGTTGGTGAGCGGTCGTTTCGGCAGGGAACTTAGGATTTTTTCATTCGTTTCTTTTTCATGCCACGACCTGTCTTGTGAGGTTGCAAGTAGAGTCCTGCGCCGTTTTTTTTACCGATGGCAATGGCTTCCATGCTGGCATTATGTCGCTGTGCTTCTTTTAACTGCTTGCGTTCATTCTTCGAAGTGTTGACTGCCCGCACTATACCGCTCGTTGCACCGATGAGACCGCCGAGAGCACCCAATGCAGGCAAAAGCAAAGGAAGAAATCCTCCTATAATCTTCTTGTCGAGAGTCTGTAATTTTTGCTTGGCTTTTTGCACGCCTGCGCCGATCTTGCGTTTCTTGGTCTTGCGTGAGTTAGTCTTTGACTTGATGGAGCTGACTCGACGAGCACCCAGTCCTAATTTCGTCTTTGCCTTCATGATTTTAGATACGCCCCACGCTGCGATTTTCTCTCCTAGCCCCGCGTTCGACGATTTGCTTATTTCCTCGGCTTCCTGTGCCAATATCTGATCTGCTCTGTGCCTAGATTCCAGATCCTTGCTTAATGAATATGCGATATCGTGCTGCTTGCACTTTTCGTCCAGAGAATTAATTCCCACGTCACCGCGAGCTAACCTTTTCGCTAGTTTCGTGCCGGGGCCGCAAAATCTGTAGCCGGGAATGTGTAGCTCGAATGGTAGGTTGTTTATCAGCGAGTTTACGAGTCCCGCACCGATGTGTTTTTTGTTCTTACCTCTTCGAGTCATTACGCACAAC
Source organism: Bacillus rossius redtenbacheri (assembly GCF_032445375.1). Lineage (NCBI taxonomy): Eukaryota > Metazoa > Arthropoda > Insecta > Phasmatodea > Bacillidae > Bacillus > Bacillus rossius. The sequence continues at coordinate 38,537,129 of NC_086341.1, read as the reverse complement.
TGACCAGAAAGTATAAATACGCTTCTTTTATACAATTACTTTAGTACAATGCAGGTCGTCAAGCAAGACGAGTGTTTGCCCGTGCGCATTACGCAAGACGATGTATTTAGTGCGCGTGAATCACGACATGGCTTACTGTTGCCTTCTGCCGTACGTTGCATCATAGCGGGACCGTCCAACTGTGGCAAGACGTGTGTTTTACTGAGTTTACGGGAGGAGCCAAACGGTCTTCGGTTCGAGAACGTTTACTTGTATTCCAAGTCGTTGCAACAGTCAAAGTACCAGCGCCTAGCTACTGTTCTACGATCTGTGGATGGTCTGGAGTATTTTCCGTTTAGCGATAGCGCCGATGCTGTACCTCCAAGCGAAGCAAAGCCTAATTCCGTGTTTGTGTTCGACGATGTAATGTGCGAGAAACAAGGCATAATACAAGAGTACTTTTCCATGGGCAGACACGCCAAGGTAGACTGCGTTTACCTGTGTCAGACATACGGTAGAATACCCAAACATCTCCTACGAGACAATGCGAATGTCATAGTTTTGTTTCGCATGGACGAACTTAATTTACGCCACGCTTATGACGATCACGTAAACACCGACATGACATTCCAGGAATTCAAAGACATGTGCTGCTTGTGTTGGAAAGAAGAACACGGGATTCCTAGTTATAGTCAAAGACTGGCCTCTATATAAGGGCAGGTACAGACGAGGTTTCGATCAGTTTATCGCCAAACATGAGTCATAGCATTTCGAAATTCGGTCGTAGCAGTCGAGACTTACGTACTGCTCTCAAGTCTCATGACGACGTTATCCGCAAATACATTTCGCTACTGGCTCAAAAAGTAGACAGTGTGAAAAAGGAATTACTTGAGTATCTCGTTGCCATCGACCAGCGTGTGGAAGCCTCGGATTCTCGCATTCGCGACATGATCGAAGTATCGAATGCACAAAGACGGGACGATCTGAGGACTTTTCAAAGTAGTCTGAAAGCATCACTATCTCAATCGTCAACAAATTCAGATTTGGTCAAACACAAGAAAGAAGTTTCTACGAACGAATAAAAAAGTATATAAGGAGGTCTTGCAATAAGTTTTCAGCCAGTACAATGTCGGACCTGGCCAGTGACCTTCATCGAGCTATACAGTCTGTTCGCGAAAAATATTTACTTGCTAGACGAACCAGACTTGCACGTGAGATGGAAAATGAGGAGATATTTAAACCAATCACTAGTCGCCTCGACGAACTTAAAAACAAGGAAGAACCAGCCTTCATTGTGAAGACAGAAGTTGAAGATGAAATGCCGACTGTAAAGAAGAGAAAGTATGAACCGGATCGAGAAGAGGACTTAACAAGTACAGAGTCCATGCACAAGAAAAAAATACTGAAAAAGGGACATCAAGTTAATGCAATGGTCCGACCATACCTGATATCGTTTACGAGCCGGAATAATGACACGACCTACGGAGTGTACAGAAAACATAATAAGTGGTTCCTCGGTGCTAAAGAAATAGACTTTCTACCAGGAAATATCGTGCGCGTAGCAGAGTTCAAAACGCGCGGGACTCCGGGTCTGTACGAATTGCTGTTTCGCAGGGAGCCTAAAAGATATTCTCACAACGACTTACAAGAGTACAAAAAACTGCTAGAGCTAACCAATGCACATTTTCGCGATAACGATCCAGATAGTGGTGTATATAAAGACGTAGATCATGAAAAAATCGACATTCTCGCTAATCTCTTCAGTGAACTAACAATACATGGCGAAGGTTTAAAAAAGCTAGAAAGTGGTCAGACATTTGACAATGTATATTGGGACGATCCCAATGAATTAGTTGATCGCCTTAGAATTCTACATGCTTCGCTTAGTGTAGGAAACTATTCGCACATCAACGAAATAGTCTCCATACTTGAAGAACTGAAGGAAGCCGGCTACATACAATGAGTCGAACCGGAATCGCTCGCGAACTTCATGCTCCTGCTAGACGGAAATACCTTCGTCGCAAAGTCATAGTTCGTGGAATTGACGATTTATTCCAGGCGGACCTTGTTGAGATGATACCGTATTCCCGATTGAATAAAGGTTTCAAGTACATGTTGACAGTCATCGATGTTTATAGCAAGTTCGCTTGGGCGAGACCTGTAAAATCAAAGTGAAGTATCCAAGGCCATGAACAATATTTTGCGTGATGGACGTGTACCGTTGCACCTGCAAACGGATCTCGGGAAAGAATTCTACAATGCAACCTTCAAGGCTTTGATGAAGAAGTATGGCATCAAACACTACTCTACATTTAGTAACGTCAAAGCCTCCGTTGTCGAAAGGTTTAACAGAACTTTGCGTTCCAAGATGTGGCGGCAGTTCACGGCTAACGGAAATTACAAGTGGCTTGACATCTTGCCGAAACTAATAAGCGAGTATAATTCCACGGTGCATTCTACCACGAAAATGAAGCCAAAGGACGTAACGGACAATCGCCTGCTTCAAACAGTGTTTTCCAACATGAAGAAGAAAGATCCACGAAAGCGTAAAGCTAACGTCGGTGACATTGTGCGAATCTCCAAGCAGAAAGGTATCTTCGAGAAAGGTTTCACTGCGAACTGGAGCCCCGAACTTTTCCGTGTGACACATGTTCGTGAATCAGAGCCTAGGACCTACTACCTCGAAGATTTGGACCACAAACCTATCCATGGCGGCTTCTATGCCGAAGAGATTCAGCCTACGTTGTATCCCGATACGTACTTGGTGGAGAAGATTATAAAACGAAGAAATGGACTGTCCTACGTCAAGTGGTGGGGCTTTCCACCTCGCTTTAATACGTGGGTGGCAGATGCAGATGTCGAGAAATCCACAAGACTTTATTAATTTGTCAGTGTTTTTTTGTACTTGTAGTAGTGTAGTATGTATGTAATAAAAGATTTTTTAAAAGAACTTGTGGTGTTTTTTATTTTCTCAAACCTGCCACTTTAGTGGTACTTTTTTAATTAAAGTTGTTTTGTATCGGCCAGGGATCGAACCAAGGACCTTAGTCGATCTAATCAATCAGTATATAGATTACAAATTTATTTAATGAATTTTGAACTTTTTCCCGAATCTCTAGCATTACAATTACGAATTTTCAATATGGTGGTCTTGATGGCTTATAGGATGATGGTAGTAGAGGTTTTAAAGTCTCTTTAAGAATGTTGAACGTGGCTTATTGAAGTTATTTTTTCATAAAATTAAACATTATTGCAACGATCGAGGATCGAACCAAGGACTGGAGCGGATCGAATCGATGTGTAAATTAATGAGTGATTTTTTTGATGAATTTTGGATTTTTTCCCGCTTTTCTAGCTACATTATTACATGATTTCAAGATGGCGTCCGAATTTCAAGATGGCGGGTGTCACAGTAATAAATTATTACTGCACTCTAGCGGATACGAATTAAACTAACATGTCATCTGCGCACTCTAGCCGACGATACAATGATGATGGCTTCCAGCATCGAAGACAAGATGGCGGCCATGACGTCATACTAGATGATGATAAAAAGTGGTGGGAGTCAGTCTGCCAGCACCCACCACGAGGGAAGGATCGGTCGTCATTTTTATTTTTTTGCATTCGTCGGGTTCGAACCGAGGACTCCGAGCTCCGTGTCGAAAAAGTATGCTTTTTAAATATTTTTATTAAATTTTTATTATTTGAATTTTTTTAATAAATTTTCATTTTTTTTTATTAAAATCGGATAATAAAAAAGTTAAAGATGGCGACCGTAACGAAAATTGCAACGGTGACGACATAATCCAAGATGGCGGTCATGGTATCCTTATTCCTAGAAATGGCTTGACTGAGGCTTGAGTTAAGGATGCTTAAGCCAGTTTTAGGAATTTTCAGCCGCTGGGATTTTTTAGGACTAAAAACGGGAATTTTTCCCTCGAAACGGGAAATTTTTCCCTCGAAATGAGAAATTTTTAATTTGTGGAATTTTTTGAGATTTTTTGGCGGAACTTTTTTCCACAGAAATGGAAATTTTGGCGATTTTTGAGGAATTTTGGGCAAATTTTGCCCAATTTTGGCGGATTTTGGCGATTTTTGAGGATCAAATTCAAGGTCAAGGTCAAAGGTCAAGGTCACAACCATCCAAGATGGCCGCCGTGACGTCACAATCCAATATGGCGGAGCCGGCTCTCGGCTCCACCGCCTGAGGCCTGTTTCAGGACCGGCTATCCTATTCTACTTTCATAAATACTCGAAATTGTTGGAAATAAAAGCCTTTTTAATCCCTTTTTCTTAAGGGGAAGGACGTATTAATCATACGTTCGTAACAAGGTTCTTAAATTAAATTTATAACAGGTTACATCAATAAATACTAACCTGAACCAAAAGTAAAATCTTACATGGGGAAAAGATTATTAATTGTCGGAATTCAACTCCAAAAATTTACAGGTTTTTAAAATTATTATCTTAACTGATTTATCGCTATTTTTGACGAGTCTAAACATTAAGTCTTTGTAGAATTTTCCCCTTCCCCCCTTCTTTTTCAGACTTGTTTTTTCTCCTTAGTAGAAGCGAAGAAACGGTAATTTATTTTTACACGCTCCCTGGCGTTCTTCTACCGTCCTTCATGCGAATATCGTCATTGGACAGACTTCGATATGCACGTGTACATATATCTTTGATACGTGAATTACTCTAGTGATATGAAGTTGGTTAGTATCCTAAATTATTATTTAAGTGTGATTTTTCATGATTTAAAATAAATTCATAACCATCATTGATTAAAATATCGATGTGTTTGGCTTTCGTGGCCACAGTTTTTTTTTGCAACTACTTGGCGTTTCTTTTTGGGACCGAAGTAATTAATATATGCCCGACGTTTCGGCATGCAGTGTTTCAACCATTCTCAAGGGCGATAACAACTGAAAGCCTGATTCCATTGGCAAAGGTCTGGTCTTCTGGCAAGGTATTTTTTCACAGCCGAGCTGTTATTGGTCCCTGCGAGTGGCCATGATTGGATGATGGTCTGGCCAATCTGGATTCTGGTGAGTAGAAGTTCAGTTTTATCCATTTATATGGACTCAGTTACCATCCTCTCCCCACGCGGAGATTTAATTATTGATCGTCGACTGTTGTCTCCATAGTTTTTTTTTTAAATTACCCAACTACTGCTTGTTTTTATCACATTATAATGGCTACAACATGGCACTCAGAAACGTCGATAACGTAATTATTTAAAGCTGGATAGACTATAGTCTCTCTTCTGTAGCCGATTTACTAGTAATAAAAATATATACCACTTTAGGTTGTACTTGTAAAGCTGGAATCACAATGCCCCGACGGGTCCGACACGACAGGCCCGACAAACTGTCGTGCAGCATCTCAGCACGACAGATTGAAAAGCGTAGGGTCACAATACCACGACAAAAATAACCCGACGATTTTCAATTTGGCCTTCGGCAAATCGTGCCAAGCTAAATACTTCAATTAAAATGCATTATAGAAAGCGCTAAAAACAAAGTAGGCTCTTTTATTTATTATTGACAGTTGAAGTGCAAAAAAAAAAAACATTTAGTCGTCTGCGATACGAAGTAAGGTTAATTTAATTTGTAAAACAAAGAGTAGTTTATTATAGTTACAAGGAAAAAAGATAAAGATATGTCAGTGAGGGACAGAAAAATACTCCTGATGTTAGCTGTGCGAAGAATTAAAAAGAAACGAAAAATTAAAAGATGGATTCTAAAATAACGTCTTTAACCATAAACACGATGATATCTGTTTATGTTTATACAAACAGACTAAGGCAAGCTACAAATTTTTCAATTCCTCACACGTAAAACGAAATTTCACTTTTCAGCAAAAAGATTTACCAAGTAGGTAAATATTTTTGAAATTTAGTTCTGTGCTGTTTCCTTTCCGTTGCCGTTTTCTTTTCTGTCGGGCCCCGACACGACGAAATTAGAAATAGAATCTATTCCTTGCGGGCCGTCGGGGTGCGTATTTTGTCGGGCTGACGTCACGGCGAGCTTGTATTTCATTGGCTGTTGAACTTGTCGGGCCTGTCGTGTCGGGGCCGTCGGGGCATTGTGATTCCAGCATAATACCTTACAGACAATCGTAACTCTTTTTTTTAAATTCTTGTGGAGTTTTTTTTTTCCAGTCATGAATGTTGAAATAGGCAACTGTTTGAAAGGCAACTGTTTGCGCTGTTACTTTTTTGGTGGGGGTACGTGTAAGACAGGCTATGTTTAAGTGGGTTTAGTTATAGTTCATGACAGGAACGACGTTCGATAGTACGCTGTAATAAATGTGTCGTTTTTGCATTAAATGTATGCGGTAGCGATTTTTCAACCGATGTCGTCGTAATTTTGCACCTATATGAGTTGGTGTACTTTTACACGTCAAGTGAAAATTCTATCGAAAGTTTTAAACCGTTTGGAATGGTTTAGTAAACTTTTAATATCTGTTGGTGCATATTTATTCCCAGTAATGTAAATTTACACAAACTATGAAAACATAGATTAATATTCCTTGCCAAAAATATTTTATTTTGAAGTATTCTATTTTATCACTTTTATTGAGGGAACTGGTAGAGTAACGAAACTATGACGTATTAATAGTTAGTCTTAAGTCATGATATGCCAACCATCTTGCTCATTGATGATCAATCAACTAAAGGGATTGGCACCATCATAACGAAATATTCAAGTTGTGCTATGTAAACTGGAAGCAAAGCATATCTAATTTTTTTTTTTGGAATTTGTCAGTATACTTATTTTTTGCTGTAAATTTACCATTGATTAATATAGTTGATTTAATTTTATAGTAGCTTAATTGCGTTTAAAAACTTCAGCGGAGTGATAAAAAATTAAACATTAAGTATGTGTAGGCCTACTGTATCAAATACGTCCAATTAAGTAAAGAATGTTAGTTTTTTAATGTAGATAAATTGTTGCAATTTAGCGAAAGCCTAAAATAAATTTGGTTTTCTTGAAAGTATTGTGTGAAAAAAAAGTTAATTTTTTTAAATTACATCACAAAACTGTTAAATTACCTTACATTGTAAATCTACGAAATTAATCCTACAGCTTGGATTTCAAGATATTCAGACTACTTAAAAACAAAAACGAAATTGCACCTATCATTTGATAGGCAGGAACCCTTCACCAGACACAAGATTCCATAAGTTATGCTGCTGTTTGGCTCAGTTTCGTTGTAAAAACATCAGATCTGTCATTTCACTGAAGTAAGCAATGCGAGTTTTACATAGCGAAATATTTCTTTCTTAAAGACTACAAAAACAAATGAAATTAGGAAGGGAACGTTCAGGCTCATAGTACACAAATAAATATAACAGGACCGAAGCTTCCTTGTAAAAATGTTTTTCGACCTGTGAAATGGTTGTTACGTATATAAACACCGTGTGTTACAAATAATGGACTTCGGCCTTTTTGAAAAGGAATTATTCAAATCGCGAGAGTACTTTAAATAATACTTGTCTTGGCAAAAATTTTTAAATATACCTATACGTTTAGCCAATGTGGTGTAAAACAAATTTTACATGTTGATTTTTTATTTTATTTTAATGAGGTTCTTTTTTTTCTTTTGTTTATTTAATCATTGTAATTCGTTTCTATTAAATAACACTTTTTTCGTTATAAATGGGTTCTTTTGATGCTGTTTGTTGTTTTATTACTTTATTTTATTTATTTTATTACATTTGGGTACAAATCATTTTATTTCTATTGTATCGAGTGATTTGGTTTGATGTATTAGGTTTCCGACTCATTTCCGTGGCCACTCAACGTGTATTTTTGTTATTATTGTTCAAGTGGAATGTTTTCTGCAATGCAGGAGCTGCGAGTGGGTGTCCGGTGGACCTCTTGCTATGCTCACGTTGCGTGGCAGTATTGTTCACGCCCAATCTCCGGCATTGCTCACTTATTGATGAACGCGGTCGGTCTGATTGGTGCCGTAATCTCCCGCGGCCCCGGAATGCGCATAAACCGTGCCACGTCGCGGCCCTGTTGCATCAGCTCATCCCGCAAGCGCTGGAGTGCATAGTGCGAGGAGGGACATGTAGCAGTGGGAACTGAAGCTATGGCTGTGTCCGAATACCACCCTAATGGACTCGTTAATAAGGGGTCCACTAGAAGGGCACTGGATACAGTACGCACACAGTACGCACACAGTACGCACACAGTACACGCACTGGACACACAGTACGCACACACTGGACGCACAGTACACACACTAAACACACAGTGCACACATAGTACATACACTGGACACACAGTACGCACACACTGGACGCACAGTACACACACTAAACACACAGTGCACACATAGTACATACACTGGACACAAAGTACACACAGTACACACACTGAGCACACAGTACACACACTGAACACAGTACACACTGGACACACAATTGGCACACAGTACACCCATTTCACGCAATGTACACACAGGACACACAATGAACATACAATACAAACAGGACACACATTGGACACATAGTATACACACACATTGGATACACAGTGTACACAAATAGGACACGCAATGAACAAACAATACACACACCGGACACACAGCGGACATCGTAGTGGACGCCGTCATCTTTCAGTTTCTTCAGGATTCTCACGAGTGATGCATCTACATGCGTCCGCTAAGATCGTGGTTTCTGGGGAGGCGACACTTGCACACATCCTTAAATCCAATAGTTTCTGATCATGTTTTATTTTGTATAGGATATATAATAGTTCTCCAGGTTTTCGGCAATAAGATTAGTTTAAAATGTTATAAGCATAAGGGATAAACTCAAACAGAGGCAAATAAAAACCTTAATAAAAATCACCGAAAATCGAACTTAAACTTACAGGGAATTCTCATAATTGTTTTTAATATTTTCAGATTCATAACACAGTGCTTGATCTTGATTGCTGACATAAGTCACGCTACATTTTTTTTTTTTTTTTTAATCGGTAGTTGTTATTTACGTTTGCTGAATATTCGTAGTTGTCACGACTCCTAATGGCTACGTGTACATTAGTGCTTGCAGTTAAAGTACTCGGGGATACTATCCATCCATTAGAAATGCGTCATCTGCATTGTGGCTGTATTTTCTAAGGGATGTAGGGATGTGTGTGCTATGGACGCATCCCTATTTATTCTGACAGCTCATATTTTCCGCGACATGTGATGCTGTGTGTTATATGGGCTCTTAACTACCAGCAAAAAAAAACAGGCGGGAGGATTAATTTCAGATCATTAGCTTTATAACGACGATTTAACTACTCTACGACTAATTGTTTGGTAAAAGACCATCACTGTGCAAAAAAAAATACACTGAATACTGGTTTGTAATAAACAAGTACCTATGTTTCATGTAAATGAGTAGGAGATGAAGTATTTCTGGTATGTCTCACCACAAAATATGTGGCTACCAAAACAAAGTGAATTAATTTTCACTGGTGTGTTTGTTTGCCTGATGACAGCTGATGCATTACTTCTCGCAATCGATGTAGCTGTGCTAGTATTAGCATTAGCTTATGAAAGCTACTATCTGGCGGGTGGGCGCAAAACTGTGCGAGTCTCGACAGCTAGAGTTTCTCCCCCGTACGAGTTCGTCTCGCACTTGTGTAGCTGTGACAGTCCACTCGGCTGGAAGCCTCGAGATTATCCCATGTCCATTCCGAGCTCGCGTTCATGCACTTAGTTCATTTCTCTCTCTGGTTACCTAAAATAACACATCATGAATTTGAATTTTTAATCACGTTTATAATGCATTTGGTTAGATGTTTTATTCTGATTGCTTAAAACATTGGTAGTTCTAAAGGAAAGCAACATTTCTGAAACTTAAAAATAAAATTTAAAAAAAAATTAGTAGTTTACCATTTTAAGGGGTTTTAAATGTTACAAATTTGTGATATCGTGAAAATGATCGATTAGGTTAGCCAGATTTTAAGTAATTTAGAACAGTAGATAGTTTGTTAGGATAGCTGCATTAAAAATACTGTAGAAAAATTTTAATGGTTGGTAAAGAATTACTAGGGACAGGAAAAATTCGCGGGTTCAATGACCTCTAGGATGAACTCCACAGTTCTACGTACTCTCGGTCAAATGCCACCCACTCTTTGGCTGCTGTCTTGTGAGACATCCCAGCGTAGCAGCCTGTGTTTCGATAAAGCTTTGGTCGGGCGTTTCTCATTGGTCCAGAGACATCCAGGTGAGTTGTGAGCCAATAGCAGAGGCAGCACTATTTGTATATTTTAGCCTATCGCGAAATGAATTCGCTAATTTTTCCGGTCTCTAAGAATTACCAATTTAAGATGTAGCTGTCTTAACGTAACCAATTGCCCTTATTATTTCGTAGTGTTTGTAATCCTGAGTGTCCTACACAAGTTGCACGAGCGAGCGGTGAACTTCGGAACGGTTGGGGCCTCGGAATGGACTGATGTGAATCTGAAGACTTCCCGTCCTCGGCTCGTCATTGGCTCGTGCGTGTGTGGAAGAGTGAGAACCTGGCTCCGATTTAAATGGGCCAGACACTGCACTGTTGAAAAATTTTTCACCTTCAATTTGCGAAGAATGCTGGTTACAAATTATTCAAGGATCTCGGTGAATTTACGGACACTTGAGTTTTTACTTTCTTGATATAGTAAAAAAAAAATGGTTGTCTATAAAGTCAGTTTACGGACTATGGTTTTACGTGACGTCTTAACAAAACATTGATGAAATGATTGCATACTTTTATGAAGAAAATCTATCATTTTTATTGAATTATCACTATTTTGAATGGATACAAAGAAGGAGTGAAATGAAATCTACAATTTAATTGATAAATTTACTTATATTTGCATTCATTAATTCAAATATGTTTATTACTTTAACGAAGAGATTATTTTAACTATAACTTTTATAAATGTTTGCTATTTAACTTCTTCCAATCTGTGTTATTCTGTTAAGGATAGGACGATGATAGGAAAAGTAGGAAACGAATGGGAGTGTTTCAAGATTAATGTGCCTCGAAAAAGTCAAATCGATGGTTGTTCCAATCGAGTGGAAGAGAGATAGATGTGGCGCAAGCGTACAATGAGAGTAACAGGACACGGCGTAACGGGAAAATGTGCGTAACGGGACACTTTTTCGTGCGTGCAGCCGGCGTTCATCGGTTTATTAGACGTTGTCACGTCAAAAACAAATGTTTAATTCTACTGCAAGAACATTTTTTTTTGTCCACATTTGTTTAGAACGAAACAAAGAAATTCGAAATACGGCGTAGTTTCGACGAAGATAGTTTTTGAAATTACGAAGAAGTCTTCGCTCGAGTTAAATTCTTCGTTGAAAAGTCCGTAAATTTAATGTCATTTCTAACAGTGTAGTAGTCTTGTGTGATCTGGTGAGTGGGGAACCAATATATCTCCCAATAACTGACCTGACTAAATCTGCTGAGAAGTTTCGTCAGTATTGCTGGCTTTGTGAAGGGTCACATTTCGCATCAGAGTGCAACTTTTATGAGCAAATGCTGCATGTTTTAAAGTATTTATAATGTAGCTAACCTACTGAATAATTCATTAAATTACTTCTTACTAATTTTAAGAGTGACCTGCGCATTTGGAGAATAGATGCCCGCGATCCCCCCCCCCCCCCCTCGAAATAAATACACATGTTAAGGTACGGGAAAAAAAGCGAGTATGAACTTCGGGGAACTTCGGGTGTGGCTCTCTCGTCTGTGAAATGAAGGCTTCCCACGAAACTCTGCATAAAAGCGACGACTCGCGACTTCCGGCCGAAGTTAGCGGGAAGCCTAAGATGTCCATCAAGTTCTGTCCCTGCCCGAACACGCCCGAATATTCACCTTCGGCCAACCCCGGGTTCATTTATATATATTTATATTTCTCTTTTTATTTTAATGTAGCAATACTAACCTAACTAACGGTCCATAGTGTTTTAAAGTGTTTTAATTTAGCTAACCTAACCGACCACTTTTAATGTTTGAATTCATTTTTCCTGCGCAAAAATAAAACAAATCCCGAGGTTGGCCGAAGGTGAATATTCGGGCGTGTTCGGGCAGGGACAGAACTTGATGTACATCTTAGGCTTCTCGAAGTCAGCAGCATTCCGACGAAGTGAGTTGACACGCGCCGTCAGCCGGTGCTGCTGCCTGGCGGACTTTTCATTTTACTTGCGCGAGCCATTTAGACGCGCTGTCGGCCAGCGGAACTGTATAGGCGAAATATCACTTTAAAAAATGGGGGTTGTCTGTAAAGTCGGTTTACGGACGATAATTTTAAGTTATAACGTCATATCAATTTTTTTTTTAAAAATTGCTGCTTTTAAAAAAGCCCGCCTTATCCTGTTTGATATTATAGAAGTTTTCTCGCTCGGTGGTTGGCCGGTTCTTGCACGCTCTGCTCAGGCGGAACGTGACAATGAGTCATGCATTTTCGTGCGGACAGCCGGCGTTCATCGATTTATAAGACGTTATCACGTCAAAAAAAAATGCTGGTGAGAAGTGCCAACATCAAAATTTAATTTTTCAATACCGGTATTAGGAAATCATAGGAATTTCTTAAAACCTCCTCAGTACCAATTTATCAGAAAAATATTTTTGTACTCTGAGAAAATGTACAATATACTGTACATGCTATAATTATTATAATAATAAGAATATTTAAGGTTTCTTTGCTGGAACCTCTTCCAAAATTACTAGTTAGTCATAAAACCACTATCTGACAATTTATTTTTTACAAGTGCTTTCTTGGCATTAAAGCGTACCAGATTGGAATGTACAGTATAGTGTACATTCCCACTGAGGAGGTTTTAAACATAATAACATAAATATAAACGTAATTTTACAAACATTCTGGGTTACCAACTTATGGAATAGTTTGTTAACAGTGTGGCGTATTGAGTGTGGTGGCAAAGTATTTTACCTTGGAATCATTTTTGTAAATGTTGAAATATTTTGGTAGCAGTGGATGTTGAAACAATTTTTTTTATATGTTCGTTGGACACGATTGACGCGTCAATGACGCTTTAAATTAAATATATGTGCGCAAATTTTTTTTGATTTGGATGTTTTTTCCATACCATAAATATTAATTTTTCAAAAGTAAGGTTAGCCAACGAGAGCACCTGAGTACTTTTATTTGCAATAGCATCTGAGGTTGTGATTGAAACACGCATACTTTGCGACAGTGCAGTTTTTTTTATTTTTGAGACAAAAGATAAAGAATTTTAACATGGTGTTTTTTGGTTGTTCTGTATTTCAAAATAATTTTAAACATAATATGGGTAAATATTCTCGGCAACGAATGACCAAAAAAATCTTGGTTGCCGACATTTGAAAAGTTAACGAATTTCAAGTTGTCCGGTTTGCCTATTAATACGCACAGTTCGCTGATATCCGAATAAAATAAGAACGTTAGTTATAGCTAGAGACCTGAAAAATTCGCGGGTTCATTTCGTGTTTTGCTAAAATTCAAATAATTATACCTTAGTGCTGCTTCTGCAATTGGTTTACTGTTAATCTGTAGGACTGAGGGACAATTAGAGACCCTCACTCATAGAAGTGTCGAATCACAGACCACCCAGTCGAGACGTCTCACAAGTCAGCAGCCAATGAACAATTGGCATTTGCCCGAGTGTCTAGAGGATACTGGAGTCTTATCTTGAAGGTCATTGAACCCGCGGATTTTTCCTGTCTCTAGTTACAGCATGGAGTTGACAGTCATCGTGTAGCTTGCCTTGTTCTGCAAGCTGGGACTTGACAATGCACGCAGACCGCTGCCTCAAGGCAACGTCAGGATTGTCGCGATTCAGCTGTTTGACCGCTTCCTTACTCGGACCTTTGAATATATATACTGTATAGAAGTCGCGAGTGGATAGGATTTACTCTACGTCTTTCAGAAGCGTATAATGAGCAGCTTGGGAACTTCACCGCTGCAGTGCGCTGCCGTAACGCCCTGTATCGTCTTAGTTGTTATTTACACGTTAGATCGCAGCACTGTCGCCCGCTGTCATTCCCCGCACCCCTCATCCATCATTAACTGCAGCTCAACGTCGTTCAACGGGAGGGGGAAGGGGTGTCTGAAGAGTTGGACACTTGTCCGCTAGGGACCACCACAAGTCGATGCCCTAGAGATGGTGGCGATTGCGGCGGTGAATTAACCAACTACCTCAAAACCGTATTAGAATTTTTATCCTGGGCTGGCGACTTCTATACAGTATATATATTCAAAGCTCGGACCAATGCAGCGATAGCAGCGCTGTCGTTGGAGGGCGTGGCCATATCCGCGCAGTCGCGTCCGGCTGATGCCGCACATGCGGACGTGGCATTTGATTGGTCCACGTGACCCATGACGTCAGATGCTGACGGCACGGTCGCGCGGAGCGCGAAAAATATGTCTGACCGTCTGCGTCTGACGTCATGAACAATATTCGCCAATGGGTAGAGACCGGTAAAAATCGCGAATTCATTTCGCAATAGGATAAAATACGAATAGTTATACCTACCTCAGTGCTGCCTCTGCTATTGGCTCACAACTCAACCTGGATGACTCTGTGCCAATGAGAAACACCCGACCAAAGCTTTATACGAATCACAGGCTGCTACGTTGGGACGTCTCACAAGACAGCAGCCAATGAGTGGGTGGCATTTGACCGAGTGTACGTAGAACTATGGAGTTCGTCCTGCAGGTCATTGAACCCGCCAATTTTTCCGGTCCCTACCAATGGGAAGCGCTTTGAGTACAAACAAACTGCAACGTAGCGCGAAAATAATTTCGAAACGAAAGTTTTAATTTTTTGAAATGTTAAAATTTCAAAGGCCGAATTTTAATCCGACGTTATCGTGAATCGTTTCTGACGCGAAAAGGACAGAGAATGGGTACTTGTCCAAAGAGATATAAAGAGAGCACTACTACCAATACTACCAATACTACGAAACATGAAAAAAAAATAAACATCAAATTACTCACATTTGCAGTGACTTAAACAGCACACAACATTTGGCGGGAATCATGTCCTTTTATGTACGTGCTACTGTAAAAATAGTTATGACTCAGGTATTGAAATATTATAGTTATAGCATTGCTGTTTTACAAAATTACTAGAAAATTGTCTTCTTTCTTCCCTTTCTCACCCCGGGGTCGACTGTTCCCTAAATTTCGAAAATTTGAATACTGTACAATTTTTAGATTTGGAGTGTTTCCGGTCCGAAAGGTCGGGTTATGGTGGAAAATGTGCCCGGGGTTCGTTAATAGCAATATGGATACAACATCTGAAATTATCTGGGCACAGATGTTGTACATGCAATTAAACCAGTAGCCATTCAGTTTGCAGCGAAATACTGCTATGGTACTGCTGAAAAGCGAATGTTGCCATTAATACTGAGTTGAGCATCTACGGTGCATAAAATGCAAGGCTGCACTGTAGATTATGCAGTTGTTTATTTGGGATCGCGTCTCTTTGCAGCCGGACAGGCATATGTAGCTCTTAGTCGCGTAAAGTCACTGGATGGTCTCCAAGTAGCAGAACTTGATTGCTGTAAGATAACAAGAGGAGTTCCATATTGACTCGTTAGCTGAAATTAGATTACGTGAACATTAATGACTAATTTTAAGTTCATTGTAACAAATAATTACTTCAGTCACTCATATTTAGTATTTTTAATTTGTTTCAATTACTCATATTCAATATTTTTATTTTATTTTGAGATTAAAAATAATAAAATAAAATTACAGTTTGAAAAAAAAAGGCCCTTAATTGTTGCATGAACTAAAAATTAAAAAAAAAATTAAAGTTTTTCGTCCAACAGCCAATAATGCACCACGACTCTGTATAACTAAAAGCATGGGGTGCTCTATCCTTTAATTTCGTAATAACTATATCTTAAAATTACTGATATAACATTTAAGACAAATTATATCATGCCCCACGTTTTTAGTTATACAGTTGTGATGCATTATTTGGATCTTTCACAAAAAACTTTAATTTTAATTTTTTTTTTAAATTTTTATTTCAGTCAACGAAGAAGTCGTTTTTTTAAACTATTAAGTTTTTTATTTGTAACATTTTGGACCTGGTAGGAGTAATTTCGTGAATTGAACGGAAGTCACATGGAACGGAAATGTGTAACCACAGTGCTGCCATCTGTGGAGGATGGCACGAATGAAAGTTCATAAAACCAAAGGTTAACTTTGTAGTGTTAACTTTTGGGTCGTTACCACAACGCCGAAATACCACAACGCCGAACGTACAATAACGCCGAATACCATAACGCCGAATTCCAAATTGACCACAACGCCGACGACCCAAAAACTGCTGTGTACCACAACGCCGAATGACCATAACGCCGAAAAATGTTGCTGCGGGAGTGCCAAATGAGCAAACTGAAAACAACTAAATGAATATATGTGTGTTTCTCAAAAGTACCTTAACGCCGAAATACCACAACGCCGAATGCCATAACGCCGAATCGGTAATTGAAAATAACGCAGAATTCAATGTTGACGATAACGCCGAAATCCAAATTGACCATAACGCCGAATCCATACTTGACCACAACGCCGAATCCGTATTTGACCACAGCGCCGAATCCCTAGCGTGTTGCCTACCAGTCAGGAACCCAAACGCAGTATTTGGAAACTTATTTTCTTTATAACGAAAGCAGCAAAGTTTAGAATCTTATCTGTAGTTGTAAAGTGGCACAATTAATTAAAGTAAGTTATAATTGTCAGTTATTATATGAATTGTTAGCGATGATTAGTAGCCCCGGATACTTGGTGAACGGAATAGTTATTTATAAAATCATTCCTCTCGAGCTGTCTCCTCAGTTAATGCTTCATTATCATTTCATGATAGCATTTAAACTCACTTCCATGTATCATTATTAACCCGCATGCCTAAGTTTCATTGTGCACTGTGGAGGTACATATAACTGAAGTAGCTATTCAAATTCTTGGAAAACATTTAAGTCTTGCAAGATGACTACATAACATAATTATGCATTGTATTAAGGTGGTTTGGACGCAATAATAGTTGTAGTTTTATATTTGTACCAAACAATGTCCAACTTTTAAACATTGATTCCGGTTTTCAATGGTTTCCCGAAAGGATAATGCTGAAATGGCGCGGTTGAGATATTCGGGCGTTTTTAGGGTCTTGAAAATTACATTTCATAAATTCCTTACATATCGCAGGGGTTTGTGAATTTTTTTATGTTAAGAATAAATCTTGTTCTAGCCGCAAATGCGTTCTTAAATGCGATATAAATGTGTTTAACAAAAAAAATAAGCATAGTACCTACACCTAATAATTTTTTCTTGAACCATTCGTATTTATGTTACAGATTTTATGAAAGTATAATTAGCGAACATATTTTGCTGTTTTTTTTTTTCATTCCCAGGGGCTTTATCTTGAGCCTAGCATAGATAGAAATTAGTGTGATGCAATAAATAATAAATTAAATATTATTTACTTGGATACTGTAAATTGTATGCACCTAATTATAAATTTATCTTATTAAAGCGTAGCGACGAATTAGTAAAATAGCATGTATGTAAACTGATAGAGCTAGAGTTAGGTCCCATTCGTAAGTTTACTGCGTTCAAGAAAGGTATTTGGTTTGTGCAGGAGCCCAAGAACAAACTATTCTCTATACCGCGAGGGTAAACGTTGCTTCCGAAGAGCCCGCTAGAATGCGTGGAGTGCTCTGCTGGGAGGTGCTTGGCGCGGCCAGTGTACTAAGGAAGGCGCGCTGTTGTCACTTACTCGTCTGTTCTTTACCAAGTGAACGAAGAGCGCCGGAAAGTCCAGAACACAAAACGTGACAACTTCGTAGTCGACAGTGTGAATATTTATGTAAACTAAATATATGTATGTTCAGTTCGAAAGCGTAGGTCAGATATTCTATTGGATTTGCCATAAATTTAGGTTGCCGTGATGCAGTAGGTACTGTGCGTATAGTGAAAAATCGTTACGTTTTTCTAGTAAGGCCTGTTCTAAAATGCAACGGTAACGGAACAGACGGGACCGAAAACGAAAACGGATCGTTGTTCCGTTCCGTCCGTATTTTTCTCTTTCTACAACTACACAGACCCGTAAGAAAAACAGCCGGTAAATAGCAAGCGTGACGTCACATAAAACTAAGAGTATCAAATTAATTACTTTTTAAATCTTTGTATATGTACGGTAGTATATCTGGAAATATATTAAATAGACATTTGGAAAGGAATTCCGAAATAATGGAAGGCATAAATCTCCTCGTCTTACGTTTAAACATTTCATTTTAAAGTTTTTCTCCAACTTGTCATATATATAGTAAGTTAAATATTTTACCATGAAAATCAGCAGTTCGTTAAAATTCATCACGACGAAAAACATGCGAACAATTCAAACACAACACTTGTTTCCATTTTGCTTCTGTAAAATTAAAAATAAAAATTTAACAAAAATAAATCAAAACAAATATCTTTTAGTTGTAGGTATGAAAACACAAATGACTGAGCTACGGAGGCCGGCTATGCTGTCCATCCTGGATAGTCAAGGTCACTGTGCGGAATGAACGTTTTTTTAGTAGGAGTGTGGGGGTGGTGGTGGAGGGTTAAACCAAATATTTTAGAATGACAATATAGGAAACTCGAGCCTTTTAACATGGTGAAAGCTGGCGACACCCGACAGCAGCGACCCTGGTGGCTTTGCCTAAAGGAACGCCCGCGAAATTAAAATTCCCATGTATTACAATGGGAGATAACAGCACAGATTTACTCTCGTCTCTTGAAATATTGTTGTTATCGTGAAATAAATTTACGGTCAATATATTTTTACTGAAACAGAGTATTCATATTTCAAAACAGTTACCCAATTTACAGAGCTATATTGATTTTTAAGACCATTAATTATAGTGTTACTGTAAACATAACAGACAACCAAATGACGCAAATCAGACAGTTTTTAATAATGAAACATACTTAACTCTAAACCTGAAATTTTGTAAATCACATATTTTATAAATATTCCGTGAAAGTTGAAAAACAATTTCCTCGAGGAACTGCTTAAAGTGAAAAAAACAACTTAAAAATTGAATATGAATTGTCCCGAACCAAAATTAAGTATTTTTAATGTTGCTAATTGAAGTCAACCAAACACTTATAAAATTGAGATTAATTTAATTCATTTAACATAAACAAACACTTAAAAAACTAATTTAAATTATTTTTATGTTGAAAACCAAACATAAAACCTTTGAAATCAATAATTTTGGTAAACTGCTTGAAATACTACAGTGACAACTAAGTCCTTCAGCATAATGAGTGGAGCGCAAAAATACAAATTTGAGGATATTTAAATTATTTTTTAGGTAATGCTCTGGTTTAAAAATATACAATAAAATTTAAAAACAAAATTATATTAAAAATAGGTTAAAAAATATTTTAAAAATTGAATGTTGAAATATGTATCATTGTTTCCAATAAGGCACTATCATTTTTAAACAGTGGAAAAGGAATATTTTATTTAACTTATACACAAGTAAACATGGCTATAGCAAATATTGCAGTTCCTATTAAGATATTTGGTTATAGTTTCAGCCTTCGGAAAACTAAAAAACTACTTCTAACAGCTAGATACATCGTAATTATTGCAACCAAACATTGCACAAACTTTTCCAGTCATTATAAATAACTTAAACAGGAGAAAACAAAGAAAAAACGTCCATTCAAAATTATCAAAATAACATTGTCTCAAATGCGCTTACAACGTAGGTCCAGGCTAGGCCGCCAGAATGCGCTGCTGAATGTGTCGCCCGTTTTTTTGACGACTTTCCTATATTGTCCTAAAATATTTGGTTGAACCATCCTCACACTACCATAAACCTGTTTAGGGACTTAAGTGGGGGGGTGGGGGGTGGGTGGTACATATCCCACATTGTAAACAAACAACGTCTACCATCAACTACTAAGTACTATAACTACTATTATAAACGTTCATTTAGTAGTGTGTCAACGATGTGAGGGATATAATAGACTATAGATGATGATAATACACACAGATTTACGCAATTACTGAATGCTGGTTGTGATCTGCCATACCACAGGCGCTAAAATACTAAATTCTTCCACGCTTGACAACTTAAAATTTTTTTTTTTCATATTTGAATTATTTTTACCTTGTAAACACCGCTCTTAAAGTGACAATAGATGGTTAACACCACTATGCAAGACTAATTTATATTCAAAGTCATCCACCAATACCTTGTCATAAGCTTGGAACAGTTTACCGACATCAGATTAGTCATCCCATGGCTGAGGGGATGACACTGACATCACGCAAAATGTTTATTCAGATCTGTATAATTGTGGGTGTGAGTGTACATGAACGTAATAGAATTGTAATTTTTTATATTAGTACTTAGTCTGTCACTTAGGAGTGTTTTTGTGTATTTGTAACATTTATGTAATTGTATCGTTTGAGAATTGATTTTTAAATAACATATCAATAAAAAGAAAGTGTATTTTAAATGTGTCCAGTGTAAGGAACGTTAGCAAGCCCTCTGCGCTTTTAAAGACGTTCATAAATGAGAATGAATCACTGGAATATCAGGTGTAGGAATAGCGATATATATACACAAAAAGTATAAAAGTGACTGCCTTAGACTTTCTCATGCCAGGTAGACATGAATACTTATCAGCAGAAGTACGTCATAAGCACAGGGATATTGCCGTTAGGGTCCTGTACAAGCAAAAAAATAATAATATATAGGTATATTAGTAGGTAATTATAGTATGTATGGGGACACCGGTGGGTGGTGGGGGAGCCGGGGAGCCACGGCGGCCATCTTGGTTTACGTCACTTCCGGCGACCATCTTGGATTACATCATTTCCGGCGGCCATCTTGGATTACATCACTTCCTGCAGCAATCTTGGATTTGACCTTGACCTTTGAACCCGGAGGCCATTTTGTTTTTCTAGAACTTTCCTCCATTTTGTTTTCTAGATCATTCCGCCATTTTGAGTTTCGTCCGCCATCTTGAAAATCTTTATTTACTATCCGATTTTAATGAAAAAAATTTAAAATTTAAAAAAATTAAATAATCAAAATTTTAAAATAAAATTAAAAATATTATTTAATAAAATTTTAATTAAAAACCTACGCATCGAACACCCCACTCCTCTAAATTACAAATACATCATCTAGCACCCCCACCCCTCTGTTACAATGACATCGTCATCGAACACCCCACTCATTCCTGTTACAATTTTTCATTACATCCACCATCTTGGAAAATCATAATTATTAACTTAGAAAATCAGGAAAAAAAATATACCATCGTTGTCTGCTGGAGGCAGCCATCTTATTTAGTGGAGACTACCATCTTGATTTCATCTGGTGGGTGTCGTCATCGGTTGTAGGTTTCTAAAGTATGTTAGTGTATGTAAGGTCGAGTTACAATTCTCTACCAACATTGTTATGAACCTTATAGACCAAAATCCACAGAATCCACAAGATCCACAAAATCCACAGTCATTTTGTTGTTGTAACCGACATTTTTTCTTAAAGTCTTATCACTTATAGGTTTTAACTAAAATATATGTTATCAATACTGTCGTTGTGGATGCGTTAGTTAAAGTAATGATAATTTAAAAAACATTTATTACTCCATCTTAGCTGACCAGAAATTTTTCATAGTCCTATCATACATGTAAACATACTAAATAAATTAATGTTTGTGTATTCGTGTTTAAAACTGCATGGAAGCAGATATTTAGGTGTTTGTGTATAATAACATTTCTTAGTGTTCGTGTTTGCGTTCCTGTGTTTAAAAGCTGCATGGAAGCAGATATTTTAGGTGTTTGTGTCTAATTACATGATCATTTTACGATATCAAATTAAGTATAAGTACCTTGAGGAATATAGGGCATTAATTAAAAAAAATAATAAGCGATATGTAGGTAAAATTATATTTACTGAATCAAAGAAATATATTGTACAAAACAAAACCCTCAAGGAGAGAAAAATATACTTGTCAAACGAAGCTATAAAAAAAACAGAAACTATATACAAAAACGAAAACTGTTTACAACAAAAAGACTGGAACTATACAACAGATAATTCATCTCCAACATAGCCGTGGGGAACCGTATGGATGCCATCCTCACATATTTGGCGCTTATCATCCTCCCATGTTATGGCCAGCTTATTTGTGCTCTCGCTATAGAGCACCTGCTGCCTCGAGCGTATGGCCCTAACTGCTACCCGTCGTGTGTGGTGATCGTGCAGGGCATCCAGGTAGTCACTGAATGTTATGCGGTTTTTGACCACACACCGCTGGATACCCTTGGCCTTCTTCTCAACTTTGTCACCACACTTGTATGCATACAGTTTGGCCCGCAGACCGACAAACTCACTCATCACTTTCCCCCCACACTCATCCTTAAACTTTCCGACAACCTTTTTGTTGATGGGGGAGAAGCAAGGGTGGTCGGAAGGGTAGCAGCTGGTGTCGAACTTCTCCATGAGTGTAGGATCGGCTTTGAGGTCATGGTAGAAATCATCGGTTTGTATCTCGTATACGAAACTATCGGTGTCCATGTATGCCAGATGAATGTTTTCTGCATATCTGGGTTTCATTGTGCTGTAATGGAAGTCGTACATGAGTGTTTTTGAGAGATCAAGTACTGCGAGTCCGGCATAGATTGGCTTATCGAAAATTATGGTCTCATGGTTCAGGTGGACTAGAGTCAAGTTCGGTTCATACATTGTGCGGTCCTTGAAGGATGGACGACACACCAGTTTCTTGAAACGCTTCTCGGAACATACCAACTCCATTTTGAGCCTCCGCCTCTTGTTCTCCATCAGTTTCCCGAAAGTACTGTTTACAGCGAGCTTAAAGAACTCCTTCTCGAATTCGTTGGCTGCAGCCTTGCGCTTATTGGTGTTGAGCTTAATGTATGGCTCAAACCACGCCGACTGCTCAAACTGGAGGACTCTGTGTACCTTAGTAACTATCAACCCATGTGATACTGCTTGCTGGAGGTTTCTGTAGTGTACAATGTAATGTTCCTTAATTTCTAGTGTTGTCATTAGCTTTGATTGTTTGGAGCCGGGCGGACATTGATTGATGGGGAGAAACGGAAGGTCTTTGTGACTTTCGTGGAGTTCAGTAGGGTACTCCACGTCACATTCGATAATGTACCCGATAGGAGAATTTTCTGGAATAGTCATGACATCAATAGATGTGTCTGACCATTTGAAATGTCGAATCGGAAGCGACAGCGACATCGCCCACCCGTATAAATTATTTGCATCAATGTACTGTAGATATGTGGATGGCTTGGACACATCATGTGTCTCAGGAACGTATTTGTTGTTACCCACACAATGACGTTTGATGCTTTGCGCTACACCCCCACGAATACCTGCTTCCACAAACATATACATATCGTAATCTGTCAGAAGCTCGAGTTGTACTCCTGTGGTGCGAAGCATCGCATCGAAAGCGAACCCAGGACAGGAAATGTAGTGTGACGGGTCTAGACTGTACGTCTCCAAGCAAAGACTGCGAAAATTCTCGAATACGTCCGCCAAAATCAGGACATCCGTCTTTAGGTACAAGTCAGCGTACTCCCCCAAAGTAGCACACTGAAACTTGTCCCAGACATTTTGTGCGTGAGCGTAATCCGCCTCGGAAATACCAGAATCAGTCAGAATATTAAAGAACTCATCGATAGATGGAAGACTAGTATCGTCTAGTCGAGCAAAAGAATCAACGAAGTCGTAGGGGAAGACTCCCTTGCGAGTAACCAACTCCAACTCATCAGGAGCGAAAAACTCAGCAGTACTGACAAACTTGTCTGCAGGCAAGAACTCTGCGAGCGAAGCAAGACCCCGACTCATGAAACGGAACGTATCGACAAACTGAATGCTGAACTTATCATGCAACTTCTTGGAAAAAGTTATCAACTTCTCTTCCGAATTAGGAATGATGAAGATGTCTTTAGTGTCGTACCCCAACTTCCTGATAATGAAGTTCTGGTCGTACGCCAGGTTGTGGAAGAACACAATCATCTTTTTCGGTCTGCGCCTGAGAAGGTTGCAGTCATTACATGCAGGTCCAATAAATTCGCCGGTGAAGTGATTATGATCACGAACTTTCTTTACGACCCCTCCAAACTTTCCTCCACAGTAGCAACAACACCTTGCTTGCAGAAAAGCAGTGTTTTGTGCATGTGTGAGCGGAGTCATAGGAACAGACATAGAAAATATTTTCTGCACGTCATGTCCAATATCCACAATGCGGGATATGAATTTATCTTCTGCGTCACAACCGCGATACACTTCAGGCTGTGAAGGAAGTGAAGAAGTGAGGTGTACTGGAATCACGGAGTTATCTGCTTTCACGTAAATGCAGTAGCTGTACGCTTTATGCTTTTGATACTGCAGTGTGTATGCTTCATCAGGATTCGGGTGACATGTATGGATTTTCTCCAGAATAGCTTCAAAGTCGCAATATACCACGATGGGCATTTTATCACTGTGATGGAAGTTTTTGAACTTCAAAACAGGAGGCAAACCATTTTCATCAACCTGGGGCATTTCGATCCTAACAGCAGCATGCTGTTTACAGAGCTCACTGTGTTTTTCCAAACACTGAAGACCAGTAAGCCCGCTAACCCTATCCTGATCATCATAATGCTTGAAGCATCTTTTGCAAACATGAATAGCCTCAGTGTGTGTAGTGATTTGGGACCGAACCAGAGCAGAAAAATTATTGATGTAGGCGAAATGGGACGAATTGTCATTGACCAAGAGCAGAAGATCGAAATGATGTTCTTTTTCTTCAGGAGCAACTCGTGCAGGAACAACATTCAGATTCTCGTCGATACTGTAAATGTTGATGGAGACTCCGGGGTTCTGTTTTTCAAACAGCGGTATTTGCTTGATTGGAGTAGGGGAGTCAATGTTGTTGAAGTTGAACTTCCCCTCCAAGTCATGGTAGCGCTGGTTGACACGTTCAGGATGCTCACCTTCCACGTACTTAACAAGAATTGACCACTTGAAGCACATGTGGTCTTCGAGGTTTTGCGGATTGATCACAGCGTATTTGTCTTTGATGGAAGTAGGTAATTCAATGTAGGAGCTGGCACGGAGTGGATCAAGCTTGTTTATTCGGAGTTGAAGTCGCTTAACGGCCGACAAAGTCCATCCGGACCCCTTACCCATGTAATCTTCCTCCTCCTTGCAGATCTTGGAGATGGACTCGGTAACTGCCTCCTCCACCTCATGAACTGCGTAGAGGGGAACATTCATGGTTTTGAAGGCCCTCTTGTCTTCACAGGCATCTACTGGTTTTTCGTAGTCGCACTCAAGAACGACATTAAACTTCAGCGGTCCATTCTCTTCAATCTCCTCCTCAAGTTGGCTTATTATTTTTGCCTTGATGGAGTCCAGGTACGTACAAATGTCCTTGGCAGAACTTGACGTATTTACAGCAACGTAAGTCTTCAAGTTGCCCTTGAATCCCACTTCGGCGGTGATGAAGCCATGGGTATTGGCCAAACCCGCGCCGGTCACCACCTTTGTTCGGCTGGTCGATGGTTTAGGCAGTACTGCTGGCTTAACTGCTGCCATCCTCTGCTTCTTTGTTGGAGGCGGAGCAGGCCCCTTGCACACCTTAATGTGGTTGCGAAGAGTGTCAGCCCTGACGAACTCTTTAGCACAGTTCGTGCAGGAATGTGCTATGCGGTTAGGGTTAAGACCGCAAGCCGACTTCTCATGTAGTCTGGCGACATCAGCACGGGCGAAGGCCTTATAGCAGAAGCTACACCGGGTGCCTGATGTCGTGGCGACAGCACCAGTACATGTTGACAGGTGCTGCTGCATCTTGTCGCTGCGTGCGACCATCTTGCCACATAGGTGGCACTGCTGGTAGTCACGATGCTGGTTCTCGGCACACTGTCGCTCGTGCCGGTAGCGGTTCTTAGCTGCCGTGAAGGTAGCAGAGCAGAAACGGCATTTCTGCGCGGTAAATGCCATCTCGACAATCGGTAGACTGGTCTCAACGTACGGAACACGCGAAGGAAGCTCGACGTATGGAGAACTATAACATAAGAATAAAGAAAACAATGTAGCTAGATGTTACATGAAAACAAACATATCCTCAAAACTCTAGCCTCAAGCTTTCTAACCTAAACTACTAGCAATGTTACTAAATAAAAAAGTTGCAAACATAACCTCAAAACTCTAGCCCTCAAGCTTTCTAACCTAACTTGATAGCAATGTAATAAATAAAAAAGTTACAAACATAACCTCAAAACTCTAGCCATCAAGCTTAATAACCTAACTTGATAGCAATGTTACTAAATAAAAAAAGTTGCAAACATAACCTCAAAACTCTAGCCCTCAAGCTTACTAACCTAAACTGTTAGCAATGTTACTAAATAAAAAAAAGTTACAAACATAACCTCAAAGCTACTCCTTCATTCATGTACAATCCTAAAAATGCTAGAATATTTAAAGTACTGATAAAAGTCAAAGCTGAAAAATATTCAATGTTAACTAAAAATGATTGATTACATAACCTCAAAACTACTCTAATGCACAACCCAAAAATGCTAGAATTTTAAAGTACTGTTAAAAGTTTAAGCTAAACAATTCCTGGTTACCCACACATAAGTGTACAGAGAAAAAACTAGTTAGCTGATAACCTACGAAAAAGCTGAGAAACATTCAATGTTAACGAAACATGTAGCATACCTCAGAAAAAGATGAAGTGGAGCTGTAGAACACAAAGTAGCGTTGGCGGTAGAAATCGTGGTAGCAGCTAAACTCACACACGAACTAGCTCACTCAAACTCCAAGAACACAATGAAGCTCCGACAGCTAATCCCGGCCTTTTATAGCCGCGGACCTGCTTGTTCTTGGAAAAACCATTAGGAACATAGTATTTTTACCGAACCTACCAATAAGAATATAGTATGTGGAGGGGAAGTACCATTGTCTTCGGAAAAACCCAGCATGACTCATGCGCAGGTCGTAGCAGGTCTGTGAGGGGTGGGAGGTAGAAATGTAGGTAATAACTTAACATAGGAAACCACTCTCGGGTAAAACCACTAATGACCTAGGTGATGAGAGATTAGGTCGCGAGGCACTTCATGCATCGTGACTCATCACTCAGGAATGTCGTCTCGCAGTGCCGAGGGGACCCGAACAATAGACTTGACCGTGCATGTCACAACAGATCCATTAGTCGCCCGACTTTGTGGCGCCATGAGGCGCTCAGGTAGCAGTCATGGTCTACGGCAACAGACTCGTTAAAGTTTCATTACGAAGCACTCAAGCTGAGTTCGAGGAAAATACAGCTAAATATTCATTATAGATATGTAAGGAAATAAATAAAAAATAAATCGGGTAAGTTTAATACATTTGTTAAAAGTAAGAACACATTACAAAACTACAACATTAAAAATTTAACCTACATTTATTATGACCAACATTCGTTTAAAATTTTTTAGCATTTCATTGCGAACAATCAGTTGAACATCCACAGAATGACACATTTTGCTGATGTTCCAGGAACAAACCCTTTTCACAACCATTTAAGGAGACTTTCCTTAAGCTCTCTTTTCATTGGTCAAATAAAACATCTCCCTCTCTTCCCCTCATACAATGATGCTGCTTCACCATCACGCTAAAATTCTGTAAGACCAAACAAAATATACTTCCCTTAAACCTTATGGTAGAAATTTCATCCTAGGATGCTGTTACTGCATCTAGAAATTAAAAATTATATTATCTCATACAGGTTTTATTTACATGTTAGACTTAACCATCCTACCACACACTGGCTCACACTTACACGCACATGCGTGCGCATGCGTGCACTGAGATGAAATACATACTTGCCCACATAATGTACTTTTATTTACAAAGGCAACATATTAAAACACATAATATTTAAATTTTGTGTAGATTGGATGGTACCAGGAAACCATACTGCAAAACGAGCGGACAACACTTGAGTCTTTACTATGATTGGGCTGACGGATTGCCTCTGAACGCCCTTACCTTCAACGACTTAGAATTAATACTTTTATCCATCAAAAAACAAAAC
The DNA here is from genome assembly GCF_032445375.1 of Bacillus rossius redtenbacheri. NCBI lineage: Eukaryota > Metazoa > Arthropoda > Insecta > Phasmatodea > Bacillidae > Bacillus > Bacillus rossius. Next base: position 38,509,026 of record NC_086341.1, on the reverse strand, counting down.
AGTTTTACTAAGCAAACATACACCCCACACCCCTCAAAAAATTGTTATTACACAGGGCATTATTTACATGGCAGGAGACCGCACATACGAAGTGCGCAGCTTCAGGTTAGAAATATTGATTAAAATAACTGCTAAAGATGATAATTTGTTTATGAAAAAACTGCACATGAAATACAGACACTTGGTTATTTACACACACATACATACATACATACATACATACATACATACATACATACATACACCCTGCATCGCTTCAGATGGAAGTACGATATTTTGAAAACCACTCAAGACTTACATCTGTTTATGAAAAGGAGCTAAAAATTAAAAATTTTCAAAGTTAATTTTAGAGATGAAACATCATGTGCAAGTCCTTGCATGCGATAACATTTTATTACGCAATTATCTTCATTTTTCCCAAACCATAGGTCTGATGTCTGGATACCACACAAATCTCATACTTAACATATGCACTACGAGATGACTGCGCGCCAGTCCAAGCCCCCTGCGCTTAGAGACGAAACTGCACTAGAAGCGTTAGCAAGCATTGCAATTATCTCGCTTCAGTAATGCAGATTCACCTCTGACTAGGTGGACCTCCTGAAACACTAAACATAGGACAGTGAAACACATTAAAATAATGCATTTCAAAATAATTGAATAATATAAAACACTGCATATTTCTCTAGAATCACCACGCAACTGACAGCCCTTTCAATCACAATTCTGCGAATGCTATCACAGAATGTTATATTAAGAAAGAAAGGATCATTCATTCCTTCATTATGGAACACAGTAATACATCACATGAAGAGAAACAAAAAAGGAACACACTTCGTTCTTAGACTCGTGCCGCCTCCTTGACAGAGAGAAAAGTTTTTACACATAAAATAGTATATATTTCTTTTCCAGCGATGAAGCTGTACTAATATCACCTTGACAAGCTTAGATGATCTAGGGAGAGACAAAGTAAATTAATTAACAATAAAAAAGTCGACTAAAATCATTTACAAACAATATACTTAATATTTCTTCGATTACATATTTTTCTCAATTTAATAAATGTGTGAACACAAAAATTTCCTTAAATCACTATTTATCAATTTTAAACTCTCATGTACTTCAGGAAAAAATATATAGTTTCAGGCATTATTAGTTGTAATGTAAAAAATTCAAAACAGTTTCTTTGTGGGATGTGGAATGCTCACTCACGATCGAAAAAAGGAGGTGCTTCGCTGTAACACAAGGGGAGGGGGAAACCATCTTTAAAGTTGTCGTTGCTCATATATTTGGATATATAGTAATCAAGCAAGTAATAACATTTGGTGGTATAATCTCCGGCTGATTAAAGTTTATTTGCTAACATGAATTCACAAATTAAACGAATCTCTAAGTACATTTGCTTATCTTTTATAGAAAAAAAATGCACAGATTGATTTTTTATCATGAATAACCAGGAGCACACTAAAAAAACCAACGAAATTCTCGCCAATAATAACCAACAGCACACGAACAATAGAAAAAAAAACATTTTCTCAGTAATCACATACAGCATGCGGAGAAAATCACCAAAATATTCTCAAGAATATCCATTAATACATGTAGAATACCAATAAAGTCTTGACATAAAAAAGGCTGAAGTGCACGGACAAAAATCATCAAATTCTTGTCAGGTAAAAAAAGCAGAAGCACATGAAAAAAAAAAACCAACAAAATTCTAACACAGTAAAGTTGAAGCACACGTAGAAATCTATCGAAATTTCATGTGAAAAAATAGGAGCACTCAGAGAAAACCATCAGGGAGAAGATGTTTAAAAACATCATAAATTATCAATTGTTTAAGCAAAGAGTTCACAAGCTGACTTGTGCCAGAACTCTTTGCTTAAGCAACATGAGAGTTCTAGCACAAGTCAGCTTGTGAACTCTTTGCTTAAACAATTGATAATTTATGATGTTTTTAAACATCTTCTCCCTGATGGTTTTCTCTGAGTGCTCTTTTTTTTTTCACATGAAATTTCGATAGATTTCTACGTGTGCTTCAACTTTACTGTGTTAGAATTTTGTTGGTTTTTTTTTTTTTTCATGTGCTTCTGCTTTTTTTACCTGACAAGAATTTGATGATTTTTGTCCGTGCACTTCAGCCTTTTTTATGTCAAGACTTTATTGGTATTCTACATGTATTAATGGATATTCTTGAGAATATTTTGGTGATTTTCTCCGCATGCTGTATGTGATTACTGAGAAAATGTTTTTTTTTCTATTGTTCGTGTGCTGTTGGTTATTATTGGCGAGAATTTCGTTGGTTTTTTTAGTGTGCTCCTGGTTATTCATGATAAAAAATCAATCTGTGCATTTTTTTTCTATAAAAGATAAGCAAATGTACTTAGAGATTCGTTTAATTTGTGAATTCATGTTAGCAAATAAACTTTAATCAGCCGGAGATTATACCACCAAATGTTATTACTTGCTTGATTACTATATATCCAAATATATGAGCAACGACAACTTTAAAGATGGTTTCCCCCTCCCCTTGTGTTACAGCGAAGCACCTCCTTTTTTCGATCGTGAGTGAGCATTCCACATCCCACAAAGAAACTGTTTTGAATTTTTTACATTACAACTAATAATGCCTGAAACTATATATTTTTTCCTGATGTACATGAGAGTTTAAAATTGATAAATAGTGATTTAAGGAAATTTTTGTGTTCACACATTTATTAAATTGAGAAAAATATGTAATCGAAGAAATATTAAGTATATTGTTTGTAAATGATTTTAGTCGACTTTTTTATTGTTAATTAATTTACTTTGTCTCTCCCTAGATCATCTAAGCTTGTCAAGGTGATATTAGTACAGCTTCATCGCTGGAAAAGAAATATATACTATTTTATGTGTAAAAACTTTTCTCTCTGTCAAGGAGGCGGCACGAGTCTAAGAACGAAGTGTGTTCCTTTTTTGTTTCTCTTCATGTGATGTATTACTGTGTTCCATAATGAAGGAATGAATGATCCTTTCTTTCTTAATATAACATTCTGTGATAGCATTCGCAGAATTGTGATTGAAAGGGCTGTCAGTTGCGTGGTGATTCTAGAGAAATATGCAGTGTTTTATATTATTCAATTATTTTGAAATGCATTATTTTAATGTGTTTCACTGTCCTATGTTTAGTGTTTCAGGAGGTCCACCTAGTCAGAGGTGAATCTGCATTACTGAAGCGAGATAATTGCAATGCTTGCTAACGCTTCTAGTGCAGTTTCGTCTCTAAGCGCAGGGGGCTTGGACTGGCGCGCAGTCATCTCGTAGTGCATATGTTAAGTATGAGATTTGTGTGGTATCCAGACATCAGACCTATGGTTTGGGAAAAATGAAGATAATTGCGTAATAAAATGTTCTCGCATGCAAGGACTTGCACATGATGTTTCATCTCTAAAATTAACTTTGAAAATTTTTAATTTTTAGCTCCTTTTCATAAACAGATGTAAGTCTTGAGTGGTTTTCAAAATATCGTACTTCCATCTGAAGCGATGCAGGGTGTATGTATGTATGTATGTATGTATGTATGTATGTATGTATGTATGTATGTGTGTGTAAATAACCAAGTGTCTGTATTTCATGTGCAGTTTTTTCATAAACAAATTATCATCTTTAGCAGTTATTTTAATCAATATTTCTAACCTGAAGCTGCGCACTTCGTATGTGCGGTCTCCTGCCATGTAAATAATGCCCTGTGTAATAACAATTTTTTGAGGGGTGTGGGGTGTATGTTTGCTTAGTAAAACTGTTTTGTTTTTTGATGGATAAAAGTATTAATTCTAAGTCGTTGAAGGTAAGGGCGTTCAGAGGCAATCCGTCAGCCCAATCATAGTAAAGACTCAAGTGTTGTCCGCTCGTTTTGCAGTATGGTTTCCTGGTACCATCCAATCTACACAAAATTTAAATATTATGTGTTTTAATATGTTGCCTTTGTAAATAAAAGTACATTATGTGGGCAAGTATGTATTTCATCTCAGTGCACGCATGCGCACGCATGTGCGTGTAAGTGTGAGCCAGTGTGTGGTAGGATGGTTAAGTCTAACATGTAAATAAAACCTGTATGAGATAATATAATTTTTAATTTCTAGATGCAGTAACAGCATCCTAGGATGAAATTTCTACCATAAGGTTTAAGGGAAGTATATTTTGTTTGGTCTTACAGAATTTTAGCGTGATGGTGAAGCAGCATCATTGTATGAGGGGAAGAGAGGGAGATGTTTTATTTGACCAATGAAAAGAGAGCTTAAGGAAAGTCTCCTTAAATGGTTGTGAAAAGGGTTTGTTCCTGGAACATCAGCAAAATGTGTCATTCTGTGGATGTTCAACTGATTGTTCGCAATGAAATGCTAAAAAATTTTAAACGAATGTTGGTCATAATAAATGTAGGTTAAATTTTTAATGTTGTAGTTTTGTAATGTGTTCTTACTTTTAACAAATGTATTAAACTTACCCGATTTATTTTTTATTTATTTCCTTACATATCTATAATGAATATTTAGCTGTATTTTCCTCGAACTCAGCTTGAGTGCTTCGTAATGAAACTTTAACGAGTCTGTTGCCGTAGACCATGACTGCTACCTGAGCGCCTCATGGCGCCACAAAGTCGGGCGACTAATGGATCTGTTGTGACATGCACGGTCAAGTCTATTGTTCGGGTCCCCTCGGCACTGCGAGACGACATTCCTGAGTGATGAGTCACGATGCATGAAGTGCCTCGCGACCTAATCTCTCATCACCTAGGTCATTAGTGGTTTTACCCGAGAGTGGTTTCCTATGTTAAGTTATTACCTACATTTCTACCTCCCACCCCTCACAGACCTGCTACGACCTGCGCATGAGTCATGCTGGGTTTTTCCGAAGACAATGGTACTTCCCCTCCACATACTATATTCTTATTGGTAGGTTCGGTAAAAATACTATGTTCCTAATGGTTTTTCCAAGAACAAGCAGGTCCGCGGCTATAAAAGGCCGGGATTAGCTGTCGGAGCTTCATTGTGTTCTTGGAGTTTGAGTGAGCTAGTTCGTGTGTGAGTTTAGCTGCTACCACGATTTCTACCGCCAACGCTACTTTGTGTTCTACAGCTCCACTTCATCTTTTTCTGAGGTATGCTACATGTTTCGTTAACATTGAATGTTTCTCAGCTTTTTCGTAGGTTATCAGCTAACTAGTTTTTTCTCTGTACACTTATGTGTGGGTAACCAGGAATTGTTTAGCTTAAACTTTTAACAGTACTTTAAAATTCTAGCATTTTTGGGTTGTGCATTAGAGTAGTTTTGAGGTTATGTAATCAATCATTTTTAGTTAACATTGAATATTTTTCAGCTTTGACTTTTATCAGTACTTTAAATATTCTAGCATTTTTAGGATTGTACATGAATGAAGGAGTAGCTTTGAGGTTATGTTTGTAACTTTTTTTTATTTAGTAACATTGCTAACAGTTTAGGTTAGTAAGCTTGAGGGCTAGAGTTTTGAGGTTATGTTTGCAACTTTTTTTATTTAGTAACATTGCTATCAAGTTAGGTTATTAAGCTTGATGGCTAGAGTTTTGAGGTTATGTTTGTAACTTTTTTATTTATTACATTGCTATCAAGTTAGGTTAGAAAGCTTGAGGGCTAGAGTTTTGAGGTTATGTTTGCAACTTTTTTATTTAGTAACATTGCTAGTAGTTTAGGTTAGAAAGCTTGAGGCTAGAGTTTTGAGGATATGTTTGTTTTCATGTAACATCTAGCTACATTGTTTTCTTTATTCTTATGTTATAGTTCTCCGTACGTCGAGCTTCCTTCGCGTGTTCCGTACGTTGAGACCAGTCTACCGATTGTCGAGATGGCATTTACCGCGCAGAAATGCCGTTTCTGCTCTGCTACCTTCACGGCAGCTAAGAACCGCTACCGGCACGAGCGACAGTGTGCCGAGAACCAGCATCGTGACTACCAGCAGTGCCACCTATGTGGCAAGATGGTCGCACGCAGCGACAAGATGCAGCAGCACCTGTCAACATGTACTGGTGCTGTCGCCACGACATCAGGCACCCGGTGTAGCTTCTGCTATAAGGCCTTCGCCCGTGCTGATGTCGCCAGACTACATGAGAAGTCGGCTTGCGGTCTTAACCCTAACCGCATAGCACATTCCTGCACGAACTGTGCTAAAGAGTTCGTCAGGGCTGACACTCTTCGCAACCACATTAAGGTGTGCAAGGGGCCTGCTCCGCCTCCAACAAAGAAGCAGAGGATGGCAGCAGTTAAGCCAGCAGTACTGCCTAAACCATCGACCAGCCGAACAAAGGTGGTGACCGGCGCGGGTTTGGCCAATACCCATGGCTTCATCACCGCCGAAGTGGGATTCAAGGGCAACTTGAAGACTTACGTTGCTGTAAATACGTCAAGTTCTGCCAAGGACATTTGTACGTACCTGGACTCCATCAAGGCAAAAATAATAAGCCAACTTGAGGAGGAGATTGAAGAGAATGGACCGCTGAAGTTTAATGTCGTTCTTGAGTGCGACTACGAAAAACCAGTAGATGCCTGTGAAGACAAGAGGGCCTTCAAAACCATGAATGTTCCCCTCTACGCAGTTCATGAGGTGGAGGAGGCAGTTACCGAGTCCATCTCCAAGATCTGCAAGGAGGAGGAAGATTACATGGGTAAGGGGTCCGGATGGACTTTGTCGGCCGTTAAGCGACTTCAACTCCGAATAAACAAGCTTGATCCACTCCGTGCCAGCTCCTACATTGAATTACCTACTTCCATCAAAGACAAATACGCTGTGATCAATCCGCAAAACCTCGAAGACCACATGTGCTTCAAGTGGTCAATTCTTGTTAAGTACGTGGAAGGTGAGCATCCTGAACGTGTCAACCAGCGCTACCATGACTTGGAGGGGAAGTTCAACTTCAACAACATTGACTCCCCTACTCCAATCAAGCAAATACCGCTGTTTGAAAAACAGAACCCCGGAGTCTCCATCAACATTTACAGTATCGACGAGAATCTGAATGTTGTTCCTGCACGAGTTGCTCCTGAAGAAAAAGAACATCATTTCGATCTTCTGCTCTTGGTCAATGACAATTCGTCCCATTTCGCCTACATCAATAATTTTTCTGCTCTGGTTCGGTCCCAAATCACTACACACACTGAGGCTATTCATGTTTGCAAAAGATGCTTCAAGCATTATGATGATCAGGATAGGGTTAGCGGGCTTACTGGTCTTCAGTGTTTGGAAAAACACAGTGAGCTCTGTAAACAGCATGCTGCTGTTAGGATGGAAATGCCCCAGGTTGATGAAAATGGTTTGCCTCCTGTTTTGAAGTTCAAAAACTTCCATCACAGTGATAAAATGCCCATCGTGGTATATTGCGACTTTGAAGCTATTCTGGAGAAAATCCATACATGTCACCCGAATCCTGATGAAGCATACACACTGCAGTATCAAAAGCATAAAGCGTACAGCTACTGCATTTACGTGAAAGCAGATAACTCCGTGATTCCAGTACACCTCACTTCTTCACTTCCTTCACAGCCTGAAGTGTATCGCGGTTGTGACGCAGAAGATAAATTCATATCCCGCATTGTGGATATTGGACATGACGTGCAGAAAATATTTTCTATGTCTGTTCCTATGACTCCGCTCACACATGCACAAAACACTGCTTTTCTGCAAGCAAGGTGTTGTTGCTACTGTGGAGGAAAGTTTGGAGGGGTCGTAAAGAAAGTTCGTGATCATAATCACTTCACCGGCGAATTTATTGGACCTGCATGTAATGACTGCAACCTTCTCAGGCGCAGACCGAAAAAGATGATTGTGTTCTTCCACAACCTGGCGTACGACCAGAACTTCATTATCAGGAAGTTGGGGTACGACACTAAAGACATCTTCATCATTACTAATTCGGAAGAGAAGTTGATAACTTTTTCCAAGAAGTTGCATGATAAGTTCAGCATTCAGTTTGTCGATACGTTCCGTTTCATGAGTCGGGGTCTTGCTTCGCTCGCAGAGTTCTTGCCTGCAGACAAGTTTGTCAGTACTGCTGAGTTTTTCGCTCCTGATGAGTTGGAGTTGGTTACTCGCAAGGGAGTCTTCCCCTACGACTTCGTTGATTCTTTTGCTCGACTAGACGATACTAGTCTTCCATCTATCGATGAGTTCTTTAATATTCTGACTGATTCTGGTATTTCCGAGGTGGATTACGCTCACGCACAAAATGTCTGGGACAAGTTTCAGTGTGCTACTTTGGGGGAGTACGCTGACTTGTACCTAAAGACGGATGTCCTGATTTTGGCGGACGTATTCGAGAATTTTCGCAGTCTTTGCTTGGAGACGTACAGTCTAGACCCGTCACACTACATTTCCTGTCCTGGGTTCGCTTTCGATGCGATGCTTCGCACCACAGGAGTACAACTCGAGCTTCTGACAGATTACGATATGTATATGTTTGTGGAAGCAGGTATTCGTGGGGGTGTAGCGCAAAGCATCAAACGTCATTGTGTGGGTAACAACAAATACGTTCCTGAGACACATGATGTGTCCAAGCCATCCACATATCTACAGTACATTGATGCAAATAATTTATACGGGTGGGCGATGTCGCTGTCGCTTCCGATTCGACATTTCAAATGGTCAGACACATCTATTGATGTCATGACTATTCCAGAAAATTCTCCTATCGGGTACATTATCGAATGTGACGTGGAGTACCCTACTGAACTCCACGAAAGTCACAAAGACCTTCCGTTTCTCCCCATCAATCAATGTCCGCCCGGCTCCAAACAATCAAAGCTAATGACAACACTAGAAATTAAGGAACATTACATTGTACACTACAGAAACCTCCAGCAAGCAGTATCACATGGGTTGATAGTTACTAAGGTACACAGAGTCCTCCAGTTTGAGCAGTCGGCGTGGTTTGAGCCATACATTAAGCTCAACACCAATAAGCGCAAGGCTGCAGCCAACGAATTCGAGAAGGAGTTCTTTAAGCTCGCTGTAAACAGTACTTTCGGGAAACTGATGGAGAACAAGAGGCGGAGGCTCAAAATGGAGTTGGTATGTTCCGAGAAGCGTTTCAAGAAACTGGTGTGTCGTCCATCCTTCAAGGACCGCACAATGTATGAACCGAACTTGACTCTAGTCCACCTGAACCATGAGACCATAATTTTCGATAAGCCAATCTATGCCGGACTCGCAGTACTTGATCTCTCAAAAACACTCATGTACGACTTCCATTACAGCACAATGAAACCCAGATATGCAGAAAACATTCATCTGGCATACATGGACACCGATAGTTTCGTATACGAGATACAAACCGATGATTTCTACCATGACCTCAAAGCCGATCCTACACTCATGGAGAAGTTCGACACCAGCTGCTACCCTTCCGACCACCCTTGCTTCTCCCCCATCAACAAAAAGGTTGTCGGAAAGTTTAAGGATGAGTGTGGGGGGAAAGTGATGAGTGAGTTTGTCGGTCTGCGGGCCAAACTGTATGCATACAAGTGTGGTGACAAAGTTGAGAAGAAGGCCAAGGGTATCCAGCGGTGTGTGGTCAAAAACCGCATAACATTCAGTGACTACCTGGATGCCCTGCACGATCACCACACACGACGGGTAGCAGTTAGGGCCATACGCTCGAGGCAGCAGGTGCTCTATAGCGAGAGCACAAATAAGCTGGCCATAACATGGGAGGATGATAAGCGCCAAATATGTGAGGATGGCATCCATACGGTTCCCCACGGCTATGTTGGAGATGAATTATCTGTTGTATAGTTCCAGTCTTTTTGTTGTAAACAGTTTTCGTTTTTGTATATAGTTTCTGTTTTTTTTATAGCTTCGTTTGACAAGTATATTTTTCTCTCCTTGAGGGTTTTGTTTTGTACAATATATTTCTTTGATTCAGTAAATATAATTTTACCTACATATCGCTTATTATTTTTTTTAATTAATGCCCTATATTCCTCAAGGTACTTATACTTAATTTGATATCGTAAAATGATCATGTAATTAGACACAAACACCTAAAATATCTGCTTCCATGCAGCTTTTAAACACAGGAACGCAAACACGAACACTAAGAAATGTTATTATACACAAACACCTAAATATCTGCTTCCATGCAGTTTTAAACACGAATACACAAACATTAATTTATTTAGTATGTTTACATGTATGATAGGACTATGAAAAATTTCTGGTCAGCTAAGATGGAGTAATAAATGTTTTTTAAATTATCATTACTTTAACTAACGCATCCACAACGACAGTATTGATAACATATATTTTAGTTAAAACCTATAAGTGATAAGACTTTAAGAAAAAATGTCGGTTACAACAACAAAATGACTGTGGATTTTGTGGATCTTGTGGATTCTGTGGATTTTGGTCTATAAGGTTCATAACAATGTTGGTAGAGAATTGTAACTCGACCTTACATACACTAACATACTTTAGAAACCTACAACCGATGACGACACCCACCAGATGAAATCAAGATGGTAGTCTCCACTAAATAAGATGGCTGCCTCCAGCAGACAACGATGGTATATTTTTTTTCCTGATTTTCTAAGTTAATAATTATGATTTTCCAAGATGGTGGATGTAATGAAAAATTGTAACAGGAATGAGTGGGGTGTTCGATGACGATGTCATTGTAACAGAGGGGTGGGGGTGCTAGATGATGTATTTGTAATTTAGAGGAGTGGGGTGTTCGATGCGTAGGTTTTTAATTAAAATTTTATTAAATAATATTTTTAATTTTATTTTAAAATTTTGATTATTTAATTTTTTTAAATTTTAAATTTTTTTCATTAAAATCGGATAGTAAATAAAGATTTTCAAGATGGCGGACGAAACTCAAAATGGCGGAATGATCTAGAAAACAAAATGGAGGAAAGTTCTAGAAAAACAAAATGGCCTCCGGGTTCAAAGGTCAAGGTCAAATCCAAGATTGCTGCAGGAAGTGATGTAATCCAAGATGGCCGCCGGAAATGACGTAATCCAAGATGGTCGCCGGAAGTGACGTAAACCAAGATGGCCGCCGTGGCTCCCCGGCTCCCCCACCACCCACCGGTGTCCCCATACATACTATAATTACCTACTTATATTCCATATAATAATTAAACTGAAGACTGTTCGTGGTAAATTTAACACTTCTGAGCACCTGGTTACCTTTTTCTCTCGATCAATTTGTATCCTTTCACTACTTATTTATGCTAAATATTTATATTTTTCTATTCAGGATAGTCTGTTTTTTTCAACCCAACAAAAATTATATGTCCGAAACCTCCACGAAATATAATATTGGTTGTTGTTGTTATTCAAATAGTAGTGATTTTCAAAGTGTTCACTTTACCGTGAACGGCCTACCTTGAAAATGAATTATGTAACATGTTAGAAAAATATGAAGATATAATCTTATTAGATGATTTCAAAATAAATATGTTAAAACTTTCCGCTGTAAAACAGTTCTACGCAGGAATCCTAAATATTGCGCAACGATTTAAGGTGGCCGCCTGACAGCGGGTATGTTTTTAATGTTCGAGGCGTGGGAAGGGCGGGAGAGCTAAGAGCGATACAGTCACGCGCATCAAGGTCCTAACACCTATATCCGCCAGGCGGTCTTCTGACATGCAGCAACATTGTCGAAGACTCCCCTCTAAGGCAATCTCAGTGGGGATCCTATCATTTTATGACGAAATATTAAATATGAAGGTTTTTTGCACGTTCCTAAACCATTTTCAAGTCCGTGAAACTTTATTTTCAAACCTAAAATTGACGGTGAAAATAACCATTTTAGCCATTTTCAGCTTCCAAAAGAGGTTATTTATATAGAGGATTGTATAAGCTGGCATCAATGGTCTAGGAACACGTGTAACATATGTTAAGTGGTATTGGTAGCAAGTGCCGAGCACACACGCGGTACACTTGTGTGATACGTGAACTGCTGAAGCTCTGCACAGTATTTATAGTGGCCGGTCTAAACAACCTCCTTAAATAATTTCACGTAACTGGATATAATAACCCAAATATATCACATGAATACCAGAAGAACCTCGTATTTTACAAAAAAAATTCGAAAACTCAGCAATTATAAAAAAATGAAGAAATTATTTCGTTATGGGTATATTTAAGCATATTGCCTATCGCATGTAATTTCATTCTGAATAATTTAATATTGGTTTTTACTTATTGTATGCTCGTGTAACATGCATATTTTGTCTTTAACAAGCTGTTTTGAGAAAAATATGCAAACTATGCTTACAACTAATGTATACAGAATTAACGATATTTATAATAAACATCAAACTGTGAATTTTTCACACTTGAACGCCTTTAAGGGGCCCGCCTATTGCAACGCCCTTAAGTTCATTTGTATCCAGCTAGTACATTTTCTGAAATAGCACCCTAAACACCCCAGTTTTGGCTATTTAGACGCGACCTAAAAGGTGTTTATATTGCGCATGTTTTCTTGAAAGAAGTGTGTGTTTTTTTTCGTAGATAAACAGCATAAAGACACTTTACTAAATCTGTAAAAAATTATTCTGACATGCTACAATGCAGTTTAGGCACATGTAGGCGAGCTCCTTAGGGAAATGCCAGTTAGTTTTACAGTGGTTATAATTTTTTTAAATATAAATATAGTGTGCTTATTGGTATTAAAGAATCTCTTCATTATTTCGACAGTATTATACAATTATGTATAGCCTATTTACATTATTTTATAGCAATGAATCAAATAGTTTTTAAATTTATGCACCTAAATTATTGTAAATATTGTTATGAAAATAGCCTAAAATGGTATAATACTTTTTTTTTGCATACAAATGGTGCACTCGTCCACTCACATGTGACTTGTGTGAATGAGACACAAAATCGATATACCGCCCTTATCCTCGGTGCCTCCAACTCTGAGTCGCCCTTCACGCACAAGTAATTGAACGAGCATGCAGCGTTTTCATTGTGCAGCGTGTACCTACGGGACTTTAAGCGGTAACCCTATCACCTAGGCGATCCGGGTCCAATTTTCAACGAAACTTGGCAAATTTTTCGGGATCTCGTGTTTCTCCTGCCCATAATTCCCGGCGCTACTTCATATCTAATTTATTTCCTCAAATCAACTCTAAGGAGCTGACATTTCAAAAGGCCGCCTCCTCTTCTCGAAACCCTTGTAAAAACTTCGCATTTTCGAAATAAAAAACCTTCAACTTGACCTTGAATTGTAAAAAAAAAAAAAGTATTCTTTCAAAAATATATTTCACTAGCTGCAGTACCCGGCTTTGCCTGGGCTGAACACCGGGTGATATATTATCCGCGAGTTACAGCAAAATGGATAGTGGTGGACATTAATAAATGACACCCAATTACTGTTTGTGTATCTGTGACCTATGGTTATCTGTTTACCCATGGCGATCGGTTGAAAGGTTTAGAAGTTGATGCGCTACAGCGCCATCTAGCGGTGAGTTACAAAAAAATGGTTAGCATAAAAACCTTCTCCATGATAAAAACACTTCGATGTGCCAACTTTCATGGCAATCGGTCAAACGGTGTAAGAGTTTATCGACGTCATACATGCCAACATCCAATTATATATATTATTATATTTCGAAATTTTGGGGCTTTCACTTTTGAGGAGGTGGGGGGGGGGGGGGGGGGGGGGTTTGGATGTTCAGGACCTCGAATGGTTTGGAACACTCCATCTCGAAAGAATAGATATTTGAAATTCCGAAAATTGTCGAAATATTGGGGTTTGATCCCAGAGGGGGGCGGGGGGTTCGAGGACCCTGAATGGCTCGAAAACACTTAAAATCGAAAGAGATAGATTTTTAAAATTTTTTAAGCTTTCGAAATTTTGGGGCTTTAACCACATGGGGCGGGGGGGGGGGGTTATGTTGAGGACCCCGAATGGCTCGGAAACACTCCAAATCGAAAGATATATAAAGGAATATAAGAATGTAGGCATTTACTGTACTCCTATCTACCATAATAACAATATTGACAAATAGAAAGCTTATTACCTACCTATTAATAATTATCTAAATAAATTAATAAATAACTGTATGTTTAATAATTTACGTACATACATAATATTAAACTTTAAACTATACACACCAAAAAAAACTAAGGATGTTTGTGAAACTATTTTTTATTTGTCATAATATTTAAAACATTTGTAGGATTTGTTTATATGTAAAACTGTGGTGGCAATATTCCGCTTATCCAAAGGATTATAGAAATCAATAGAGATATCACTCCCTGTACACACCACAAATCTTTGAATTAAGTAAAAAAAAAATAATAATAATAATAAAAAAACATAGTCCAAAATGAAACAAAAAGTATAAATAACAACTAATTTGACAAAAAAAATTATACAACTGGGATGACAATGTTAACATCCGCCTGAAATTTAATAGAAGTAGGTAGGTAAGAATATATATTATATAAGAAATTAAATGAAATTAAAACATACATAAATAAAATTATCTCACACTCAACCAAACATAATGTTTAATATGAAATAAAGGAAGATTACACGTAACTATTCTAATTAATAAAAAAATCAACTTTCCTGAAATAGTAAAATTAAAATTTTTCAACAATATATTACATAATTGATAAATATTTCTGGTCTTCGGTCTCAGCAGCCCTAAGACTCTTGACGCTCAGCAGATAAATTATAAACAATAAACGAAACTCCTTGCAAATAAGAAGGTACTGTAAAAAAAATAACAATATTGACAAATAGAAAATATTAGTAGGCCCTAGCAAACTATGAATAAATTTCGAAGAAATTTATAAGTTTAAGAATTTATTTAGGGTACCTACATAATATTAAACTTGAAACTATCCACACAAATAAAACCTAAGAATGCTAGTGAAACTATTTTTTTTTATTTGTCATAATACCTCAAATACGTGTGTTTCCAAAATGAAAAAAAGTATAAATAATGACCAATTTGACAAAAAAAATTGTACAACTCGAATGACATTGAAAACATACACGTGAAATTTAAAAGAATAATGAGTGCCCTAGGTAGGGAGAAAAAATATATATAGAAGAAATTAAATTTAAAAAATGGGTGCGTGTACTTAGGCATCATTAAAAAATAGTTTTTAATTGCATGCAAAAATATTGCGTGGAGTCCCTCCGCGTGGAAGAAGTGAAACTTCGTAATGTGGAAATGAAAATAGGAAGGGGTAGAAATTGATTTTTAGTGAAATCATATTGTATCAAATCAAACTAAAAAATAAAGGAAATAAATTTGTAACGATTCATAGATTAATCTTCAGAGAGAGAGAGAGAGAGAGAGAGAGAGACACCTATTCAATGTCTATAAAACTAACTTTTTTTTGAGAGCAGATTTTAATAAAATAAATCATGAAATCATTCAACGATAAAAGCTGTTTATTTAACTAAGCGGACGGGTTCGCCCCAAGGAGAAAATTGACGCGGCGAGACCTCGTGGACATAGAGAAATGACACACACTCACTATTTATGTGTCTATGAAACATGATTTTTTTCTGCAATTTAAAAAACGGTATTGAAAATTGAAACAAATATGGCGACACTGCAAACTGTCAAGATATTTATTTTTTTCTTACTCGCTACTTAGTTCCTTACAATAGCAAAACGTAACGTAATGGCTTGAAAGCTATTGCTCGGCAGACATAGAGGAATGACACTAACAGTTTGTATATCTATGACACACATTACATAAAATTAAGATATATTTTTTTAACCCGTTTAAATTTTTTTTGGACAAAATATAGCCTATGTCCATCCCCAGGATATAATCTATCTCCTGGCCAAATTTCATTACAATCCGTTCAGCCGTTCAGCCGGTAAAAGGTAACAAACAAACAGACAAACAGACAGAGTTACTTTCGCATTTATAATATTAGTAAGGATTTCGATCAATGCTCCGTTTGCCCTATAAGAAATAATAAAGTGTTATGTTTTAACTAGGGGAAAAATCAGTACTGATTTATAATGTGCAAAAAGATAAACATGTTGGCTGTATGTTTAGCTTCACAGTTGCAAGAGAGTGCGCTTATCTTACGAATACAGCATTTCAATGCCTGGCAGGTAGGCAACAAGTTATGGTTTCGGCGTTATGGTCATATTAGAATTTCGGCGTTATGGTCATATAATGGTTTCGGCGTTATGGTCATATTGTAGATTCGTTGTTGTGGCATTCGGCGTTATGGTATTTCGGCGTTGTTGTTCATTTGAATTCTCTTTCAGTATATTTAGTGACTTTCTTCTGAGTTTGTTTTTATGGCAGTACTGCAATGACATTTTTCGGCGTTAATGTATTTCGGCGTTGTGGTCATTCGGCGTTGTGGTACACGGCAGTTTTCGGGTCGTCGGCGTTGTGGTCAATTTTGAATTCGGCGTTATGGTATTCGGCGTTATTGTACGTTCGGCGTTGTGGTATTTCGGCGTTGTGGTACGTCCCCACTGAATTTTAACATGATAGGCAGAATTTAATAAAATTCTTTGTCGAAAATCAGGTCCGAAGTCGGCGTTTAGTATTTTTTCGAGTCCTTTTTTCTTTAATCGGTCGGAGTCGTTTAATTATATAGTTTAATCTTTCTTTATGTGAATCCAATCATTAAATAGTCGACGTAGCTGCTCCGGCAACGAATTCTAGCGGCGGGTGCGGAAACTAAGTGTGATTCGCGTCAAGAAGTTCAGCTCCAAACACAGTTTTTGTATATTTATCACGCTCGGCATCATGATAAAGAATTGTATGTTAAATTTTGTGTTAGAGGTTCGTATTGTAAGTGTATTTGCAACATGAGTAAAACATGAATTCGCTCGTTGCCAAGGTTAGACGTTTATAAATAACTGGTGAGTACTAAATGACTCGCTCACGTTTTTTTCTCTCTCAAGGTGGTACGTTTTTGCGCTTCTATGTAATCCGAACTAAAATAAAAATACTCCAAAATCGTAATGTTTCGCCCGAGAGAGCGGCGGACATTGATATATGATCTGGGTCAGTGAATCTAAGTTTTCCAGGATCAAGCCACTTATAACCTTTTGGATCTTATAACTTTAAAATATTACAATATTTCAATTTAAGTATCACCTGGTTTTGAGTCCGTTGTGGCATTTCCTCTCCCCCCATCCCCCAAATTCAATAACTTATTACCCCCTTGACTGAAAATGTGTACTTAACGAATGCACCAGCTATGAAATATGAAACTTGATTCATAGAATTCTAACCTGCGTAATAACAAATTGCGTCCTTAATTTTTGATTTTTGATTTATGTGGCTATTTTGTAACTGAAAGAATCCAATTTAGCTTCAACAGTTTTTATGCCACAATATTTTTTTTGTATTTAAAATTTTGGCCTCCGTTAAAGCAGAGATTACGCATAGAGAGATTAACAAACACCACAAAATTGTGACATTGGCCGATTGTGTTACAACTGTAGTCATGCACAAAAATTAATTCAATACTAAATTACATGTAACGGCCGGTTTCTGTTCTCTTTAGGCATTCCATTAAACGAAGTAGAATTTTGAAACTCAAACGTAAGAAGATAGTTACGGTTGAAAATCTGTTCAAACCAAACGGAATTTTCGAATAAGCCGTTCAGTGTTGGGCTCGGAAATTATCTGCACCATGGGGTGGATGGTGGGGGTGGGGGGGGGGGGGGGGGGAGAGAAACTCTTAATTGCAGAATCTTAAACTTTTTTTTTGTAGTTTTGGGCCCTTCAGCTAGACGGTAGCTTTCATAAATATATTACCGACGTAGCTAGACGAAGATTTTTGAAGCCACATATTTTGTGGTGTGGCATACTAGAAGTAGGCCTATTGCATTTGCTACTAATTTACGTAGAACATGATGTTTCATTACAAAACAACATTAAGGGGCCCACCTCGTCAGGGGTGTATCTGTGTTAGTGAGGCGGGATGATAAGTGCGACGCTCGTTGGTGTTTCTAGCGTGGTATAGTCTCTAAGAACAAGGCTCTGAACTGGCGCGCAGTCTTCTCGTAGTCACAGGATAACTGTGAAATTTGAGCGGTGACCGTGACATATTGCGGAGAAATGAAGATAATGGTATTATGCAAGTCTCTTAAGTGCTTTCAAGAATCAAGACCGGTTGGTTTACGCCTAATAATTACTATGAAAACACGCGTTTTAGCCATTTTAACTCTTCTAAAAATACTGTTTAAAAACTTAATCCAAAATCAAAAGTACTTTTCGGCCCTCAGCCAACTCTTAAATGATTTTTTTGTGAGCAGACCCCACACGGATATCTTGAGTAGTTTGGAAATCGCGTGGTTTTTTCCTTAAGCTCTGCGCACCGTGTGTGTGTGCCCGGGTAGGCGCAGTTTAAATTTCTGTTAACCAAACAATTAGACGTCAGGCAGTTACACTGGAGTTTTATTTCGCCAGTAGTTACAGGCCCCACCCAACAGATGGCGTCACGTGTCGGCACTGTTATTCCTCGTCTGCACCTCCCGCGGTTCGCTCGCGCGGTCTACGTCCATACCGGGGTGTGATGCCGCATGGCCCGCCCGAATTCTCGCCTCTCGTCACTCGTGTGTGGGCGCCGGCTCGCGGTGCGAGCATGACGTCATGCCCCGGACGGGAGGCTGTTCCTCCAGCAGGCTGGCTTGCACGCCGGTGTTCCCATTCCCCGCCGCAAGACACTGGACAGAGGTGGATGGAAACCAAAATTTGTGTCCTCCACAAAACTTTTTTTTTTGCGTGAATACGTCTTGAAAATTGCTTCCACAGTGGGAGGCAATTAAAAAAAAAATTGGTTGTCTGTAAAGTCGGTTTACGGACGATAGTTTAACGTGACGTCATAACAAAACATTGATGAAATGATTGCATACTTTTATGAATAAAATTGAATTATTTTTATTGAATTATCACTGTTTTGTATGGATACAAAAAAGGAGTGAAATGAAATCTACAATTTAATTGATAAATTTACTTTTATTTGCACTCATTAATTCAAATATGTTTATTACTTTAACGAAGACATTATTTTAACTATAACTTTTTAATTCTTCCAATCTGTGTAGGATAGGACGATGATAGGAAAAGTAGGAAACGAATGGGAGTGTTTCAAGTTTAATGTGCCTCGAAAAAGTCAAATCGATGGTTGTTCCAATAGAGTGGAAGAGAGATAGATGCGGCGCAAGCGTACAATGAGCGTAACGGGACGATGTGCGTAACGGGACATTTTTTCGTGCGTGCAGCCGGCGTTCATAGATTTATTATACGTTGTCACGTAAAAAAGTTTTTAAAATACAACACTGAGCGTCCTGATTATTTTTATTTAAATGAAGTTCTACCACCGCGAACGTTGTCATAGCAAAATTATATCTGTGGAATTCTTTAAATATGTTCACTCGCAATGATTTCTTTCGAACGAATGTTACACTTTTATTTAATTACTAGCCGTGTGCCAGACGGGCACTTTTGATGAATTACAAAAAAACGCTGATACAAATGACTCTTGTTTATATACAAAACTGTAACATCAATTTCCATATTTCTGACTTCAAAAACGAATAACTTTCGTAAACTTTCATCCCCTACTCAACCCCCTTAGATTGATTTTCAAAAATACTTTCTTAGTGCTCACCTACGTTATATAAGGAACTCGTATGCAAAATTTCATGGTTCTATACCAACCAGTTTAAGCTATGTGTTGTTGGTCAGTTAGTGTTAAAGAGTTTTATTAAGTAGATACTTCTCTTAAACATGCCGATTTAAGTTAACCTGTGAACTATTGATTGATATCATTAATATGTTCGGTGCCTATGTAGGTTATGACAAAAAAAACATTTAATTTCTGTAATCGTTTATTTTTATTATTCGTCTAGGCCAAAAATACTACATGTTCACAATTATGCGATTTTTTGCTGACCAATGGTGTCCTTGACTTCTCGGTCGCCGCCATTCTTTCACTCAAAGACCTCGCGGTGGGCTGTATTCTCTTGGCGACGTGGTTTATTCAGAGATGTTAGACGTAACGGCGTTCTAACTATTGGCGAAATCGTACCCTGCCCCCGTCTGCCTTGAATGAATTCGCGCGTGATTTTGAATTGCAAGTCCGGCCTTGCTGCATTGCAAAACAGGACGCCGTTCAGAACAGATGACGTGTGCTGGCCAAGTTGAAGCGTGAAAGATTACTTCCTTCGTTTTAACGATACTGACCGATACAGAAGCATGGGTGTATGTGTTATCGGGTGTCAATCGTAACATCTTAGCTCTCGGAATACGGCATTTTGTAGGAGTAATGTCGTGAATAGAATGGAAGTCACGTGGAACGGAAATGTACAACCACAGTCAGTGCTGCCATCTGTGGCGGATGACGAGAACTAAAGTTCACAAAGCCGAAGTGAAACTTTATAGAATTAAATGTTACACGAATTTTAACAAAATGTACAGTATTTTAATATAGCTCAAATATCAGTTCCATAGTCTGGGTTTAGTATTTTTTTTTTCAACTCTTTTCCGCTTTTATCGGAGCCAATTCATTATATAGTATAACATTTCTGACTGCTAATGAAATAATTCAACAGTCGATGTATCTGCTCCTGCAACAGACTCTAGCGGTGGTTGCGGAAGCTACGTGAGATTCTTGTCCAGAAATGTAGTTGACACACTCGGTATAATTTTTAATTATTCTACTTTTTTAATTTCGTGTCTGAGTTTTGTATTATAAGTGTATTTGCAACATAAGAACACATGAATTGACCAGTGGCCGATGTTAGATGTTACACATCTGTAGTGAGTACTGAATGACTCATTTTATCGTTCAACGTGAATTTTTACTGGAGTCGCCAAAATATTTCTGGCATATTGTTGTGCCATAGACTCATGTTCCCATGGAACATTCGTGTCTATGTAAAAATTTTTGAGACCCCTGGCTTCTTTCATATAATTTTAAGGGTCTCGTATACAGAGCTGCCAACCATTACGGATTTTCCGTAATTATTACGGATTTTAACCCCGAATTACGGAATTACGGAACATCGATGGTTTATTACGGAAACGAGGGTTTGTGCTGCATGGTAACGGAGAAAATTCCGTTTCTGCTGTGCTTGTTTCGTGAACGCAGTTTGAATACATCGCTTGGTTGCACAAATAACGGAACTAGTAAGAGTGCGCATGTACGATGTACTGTCGAAATAAGTAAATTAATTCTCGTGTTTTCAAATAATAATGGGATGGTATTACGTCCGTTGTACGATACAACTAGTACATATTCTCGGACTTATCGTTTGAAGGCTACTTAAATCACGATAATTTTTGTACGGTACTTTGGCTAACCTGTGTTGTGTTAATTTATTTCTTGAAAGCCATTTTTTCCATATTAGTGTTTTTGTCGTGTCTACAGACGTGGATTTTTTTTATGTTTTTCGATAGTGATGTGTTCTTCAGTGCCGGTTTTAGAAATGAAGCGTGTGACAGAATAATGTGTATCTGGAAAAAAAAAACACGCAAGTCTTCGGAACTTTCGACTTAAATATTCAAAAGAATGGCCATGCTTGTCGTTTTCAAATGTTTGGAACGCCACGGTTTTGTAATGTATGCACGTGTGACTTTTCGATTGCATATGGTGGAAGGGATGACTGTAGACGGCATATTGAATCAAAGAAACATGCAGAACATTTTAAAGCCGTGACGAGCAATAAATCTATATCTTCGTTTTTTCGCTACATCTGAAGAAACGAAAGTAACGAACGCAGTTACTGTTTACAAGTCCTTGTGTTTGTCTTGCTGTTTGTTTACATGACATTTCTTATTCAACCAGGATAAAAAAAAAAGCAAATAAAAAGACAGTTGCTTTAAAGTTTAACTTTGAATACTTTGAATTGAAGATTCAAAATATCCAGTAAAATTATTAATATTTCTTACATATTCAGATGATTGTATTGTTCTAATAGATTTTTTTTATTCATTAATATGCATTGTATTCATATTTTTCTTTTTCTATTGCATATTATTGTCCTTGTTTTATCTTGAGAGTGTGTTATAATGCCCCAGGAAAAATTTATCGTGCATGATTTACGCGTACTTTTTTCATATACCTAATTGCCATTACTGATGGGTGTGATTTGAGGTTGGCAGCTCTGCGTATATAGCCAACAATCCAGAATGCACATATTAAACGAAATATGAGAGCTCAATTTTCGTCAGTCATGTATTTTTTCATTACAGCATTAAAAATAACGATAAAATATTTTTGTAGAATTTTTTTAAAATTATTATGTAAACAAAAAGGACCAATTTTTTTAATGCTTAAAGTTTGTCACAGTGTAAAATATTAGTCTCCTACAAAGCTTTAGTGGTGATATTGGATTACTTTTATGGATTTCAATAAAGTTGTACAAGTAAGGAACCTCAAACATGTATACACCCTGTCATACTCTAAACGTTCACTGAGCTAGCGCAAACCTTTCAATTGTTCTTTAGTTTTAATATTCCATCACAGTGGTGGATAGATTATTTGAACTTATAATAAATGAATTTTTTTTTACTATCACATTAATACTTGTGCAAAAATTAATGTTCTGGATCATTAAATCCGTCGAAGTAATAATAAAAACCTGTTTTCTATAGAATTATTACATGTTTTGGTTAGTAGAAAATTATAAAATACTTGAAACCATCTAAAATTTCGAAAATTCTCTTTCTGATTTTACCGGCCAAACTTATCACAAATTATTCCTGTATCTTCGTGAACTTATGGATATCTTAGTGAACATACAAATGCGACTCAGGTTACTTATTTTGAACATAAACTCAGGATAATCATATAGGAGTATTAATCTTGGAGTATTTGCCATGTTGGAGCATATGTCATTTTGAAGTGTTAAAGGAAAAAAAACATACGTCCGCGACAAAAAACACTCTTCCTTCTACGTGCATGTTTACCCTTATTGTAACGGATTATTCAGCTAGAATGTCAGAACATGGTGCAATTGATACAAAGATGTAAGTACGGGAACTGCGAGTAACGCTTCGTTTATTTTTCATAGATGATCCCGCAGACTTATTGCAATTGTCAACAAGTTATTTGCGGGCAAAGCCCAGACTAGCCTCACCACCACCACCTCCTAGATCTGAACCCGTTAGAGTGTACTAGGTGTGCTACTTTGTTCTTGAAAACCACCCAGACACACCCCAATGGAAGTGAGCCTTGGATGGTATTTTGGCCTTTGATGTTCCATGTTTCCAAGAATATTATATCATGCCATTCAGATGGTCGTTACCAGAAAATAACTTATCCACATTCTGTCTACCACCGTGCCAGCAGCCAGAATAAAACCTTGTCATGCTGTTAAATTCTTTTCCTTTTCCGTTTTGTGTCCGCACATTTAAAACACGGTGGTAATTATTCTAAAACTTTGCTTTCATTCGCGTGAAATCTCTTACATGCTACTGGGACAGAACGATTGCCTGTACCTGACACAGCACCATGCAAGGGCACCGATCTCACTGCCTTTCGGGTGCAGTTGCTAACAGATTATTCCGACCTACGACCGGCATTCTCAAGTTCCCCTCTCACATATGCGCCCTAATAGGATAGGGTGGGAGTGACATTCCAGTTAGTTTTAGATGAATTCCAGAGCTTATTATTTAAAATGGAACTGTTAGTGATCGCTCCCTTTTGTTTGATCGGGAGGGTATTAGACCATCGGCAATGACCACCAACCCAGCATAGTCACCGCCTCAACCCCGTACCTCGCTCAGTTAACCAGACAGTTGGCTGTGTCCTGAGCCCTAAGACCTTATCAGCCACCACTGCTGGCGCCTACCCCGATCTTTCACATCACACTGGGACCCCTCAAATCACCCAGTGAACCCGTGGTCCGGTGGAGGCCTATCCATCTGCTAGTTGAGGCTAGTACCGGAGCTGTGTCGTCGCTCACCATGTCGACTCTTCAAAGGGTTAGGGAACCCTTGGAGCCTGCTCCCAGCGATCGGAGCACCACTACCAAGTACGAGTCCTACCCAATCAGAATCCAGGGCCTTGGAGGAAACCTCAGCGGGACACCATTCAATCTTTCATGGATTCTTCCCGTACTACTACTAACTTGGCATCGATTCGGCAGACCGTTCGCTAGCAGCTAACCGACTGTCACTCTTCAGAGTTACTCCACTGGATGTCCTAGTCTCCTCGGACTACCCTCTGACCTGCCGTATCGCGGCCCGACAGATTTACAGCCGATTAAGGCTCGGAAGTGCCTGATCTCATCCGGCGGTGATCGCAGGAAGCCCTGGCTAGAAATGACCGACCAACTGTGCATATGCTGGAGGGCCTCGGGGTTACCTCGGTACCTCCCCCGACCACTGGACTCGGAGGAACGTATCACACCTAGTCGAGCGGTTTACAGCTCTTTTTTTTTAAGCCCGGGTGCACCCGAACACAGCGGCGCCTTTCTCTGGTCGTCCATTACCATAGGCCTGATCCATTCGCTATGGGGCCCCTTTGGGTCCCAAAATGCCGAGGCTCGTCAGTCGAACCTCCCAGAAAGGTTTCAAACGCATCTGCTGTTGCCCGCAGATTCAGCCAATTCACCATTTCTGATCCCATACATGCAATTGAGGATGCACTGCGGCAGGGTTACGCCCGGCATTGTCCTCTTCAGTTAAGGCTAGGCAATGACCAGTGGTTGAGGCAACCCATCCCAGCAGTCACCACTATTCACCACCAACAGCGGTGCCCACGTGTAGGCAGAGAATTGCCACTTTGTGCGGAGAGGCTATTATATTCGCATCCTTGGGCCCGTTCCGTGAACCTGTTGGATCATGTCTCGGATACTAGAGCCGGCAACAGGGTATAATCACCTTCCCCGCAGGGTCAGACAACAGTGGAATCAGCGTGCAGTTGGAGTGGCGCTGCATTGGCGAGACACGTGGCCCGCGCGCCGTCTCGCGGGGCGTGGCGGTGTTTTATCACCACCGTTAAGGCGTCTTATCGCACGTCCTGCTGCCGCGGGGCCACCGGGATCTCCCGGTGCTTGCGGGCCGGTGTTGCCAAGTGGCGCGCCTGCCTGGTCCCTGCCGACAACACTGTGCGAACCACCCTTGCGAAATCGGTTCACAATTGAAGTCTTGCTGTTAATTTTAGCCAGTGAATGTACATCCGACATCTTTTGGGAAGGTTAGGAAAAAGAAATTCTATATTAACCACCAAAAGATTACCCAGTGACATGTTATCAGTAATATGTGGATAATTTTTTTAAATATATAAATTAATTTTGGTTACCTATGTAAAATATAAAGTAACAATTCTAACCACGAAAATTTTTTTATTTAAGTGAATTGCTAATAATGTTTAAAACTGGAATTACACCCCATAATCGTAACATCTCGACAAATATTTCCACAATTTTATTGCTAAATTAAAAAAAAGTGTTCCATTGTCCTGCCAAAATGGCATCATAATCCACCCTCGTTGGTTGTTGCGCTATGCGTTCGTAGCAGAAATAAAAATAATTCATTTCCCTCCTATGCACACAACCTGTCTCCCATGCACACAACCGTACTATGCGCTGTTGTGAATCAGTAGGTTAAAATATATGGCGGTCAAATGTAGTGCATGTGATCTACTGTTACTGTAACTGTTTTTTTTATTGTGTACGCAGCTTTAATCAATGAATGTGGCAGCAAGTAAAAAATACTAAATATGCCAAAGCTGTTCGTCGTGTCCATAAAATAATGTCCTAGTTTCAATGGTATATCATAACAGTTTAATTTACACTGTCGTCCTATTCTTCCCACACTTTGGTTAACAATCAGAAGTAATGGAAGCCTCTTAAAATTTGTATCTCAACTCTGGCAAATCATTAGTCAGCGGCGGAACGTAGACACGATCTTTTATAAAACCTTAAAGGAAAAAATCGCTTGGCGTTATAACAGTTGAATGTGGAGGCCAGCATCCATTACGACAAACGGTCAAGGACTTAGACGTTCAATTGCTCTCGTACAAAGAAGATTCCAATGGGAAGGGGGGCCTCCATCATGTTACCAAATAAAGTTTACAGGTTCACCTTCTGTTAATTGGGGAAAGAACCAGTCTTTCGCGCTGCAAGAGAGGGGGGAAAAAAACGCAGTATTTGCTCATGCGCTTATCTGAAACTGTTTTGAGTTACTTTTTGTGACCTTTGAACCAACACGCTACAACGCCTACTTTGATACTATTAAAATTTATAACTGGGAGATTCTTTTATGGACATAATGTATAAATTTGCATATCATGGCTGACAACAATTGGCCGGATCACTATACTACGTCTTTGCTTCTGCATCGAGTCACCCTGTACCAGAACCCAAGTAGTACAGTTTGTCCGTGAAAGAATGTCCCATTTATAAATTTTACTAGCTGCCCGACCCGGCTTCGCACGGTTGTATTAATGGGGGAAAAAATGAGACCAAATCTCTTATTTACAGTTATAATAAATGAAATAAAATGAAAATTAATTAATTTTGACAAAAACTTAATACAATGCTTTGTAATGTACCGAAGAAAAAAACGAATAGCACCGATGGTTTCCCGACTCTCGAGCACGCAGCGTTGTCATGGAAACGAAGTACCCACTGTTTCCTGGGCTTAAACACCAATCAACATTGATAATCAGTTTATTATTAATTATAAATTATTAACACCATTAATCGAAATAAAAACTATCCTATCTCTCAAGTTGGAAAAAATTACACTTAAATGCCAATTTTCATCGAAATCGGTTGACTTGGTGAAGAGTTCACTGGAAACAAACATCAGGACACTGGATTTATATATATATATATATATATATATATATATATATATATATATATATATATATAAAGATATAGTATCGACTGTAAGCGTTCTAGCGTGTTGGTTCAAGGTCACAATTTTAGAGTGACTCGAAACAGTTTTTAGATGACCGCATGCGCGAGTACTACGCAAAATGGCGACTGACTTGATGTAAGTTTTTGGACATACGCCATTGCTAAGAACTTTTTCTGTTTGAAGAAAAACTAATAAATAAAATAAATAAATAAAAATACTCAAAGACAAAAAACACACAAAATTAAGCAAACAATTGCTGTTGTCAACAAGGATATGAACACCACAAAATA
The DNA here is from genome assembly GCF_032445375.1 of Bacillus rossius redtenbacheri. Lineage (NCBI taxonomy): Eukaryota > Metazoa > Arthropoda > Insecta > Phasmatodea > Bacillidae > Bacillus > Bacillus rossius. Next base: position 38,481,885 of record NC_086341.1, on the reverse strand, counting down.
TTCCGAAACAGGAATATGGTCAGCAAACAAACAAAGAAAAACAAAGAAAAATGTACTAAGAGAACGAAAAAATCCCCACAAATGATGACAACACAAAAATATTGAAACCCAAAATAATTCAGCACAACAGTTGAAGCGAGACAAAAAACATGACAAAACGAAAAGACAAACAAATACAATAGTTTTACCTAAACAGAAACAAGCGACGTTTCGGGAACTGCTATCTGCTCCCGTCCTCAGGCAGAGACGCACATGGTACGGAAACACAGGTGCGACTGAGAAGGGGCTGGAAAATGAGGGTATTTATCAGAGAAAGGGCTACATCTTGCTCAGCCAATGACAATCAATCTCTGATAAATACCCTCATTTTCCAGCCCCTTCTCAGTCGCACCTGTGTTTCCGTACCATGTGCGTCTCTGCCTGAGGACGGGAGCAGATAGCAGTTCCCGAAACGTCGCTTGTTTCTGTTTAGGTAAAACTATTGTATTTGTTTGTCTTTTCGTTTTTGTCATGTTTTTTGTCTCGCTTCAACTGTTGTGCTGAATTATTTTGGGTTTCAATATTTTTGTGTTGTCATCATTTGTGGGGATTTTTTCGTTCTCTTAGTACATTTTTCTTTGTTTTTATTTGTTTGTTTGCTGACCATATTCCTGTTTCGGAATATTTTGGGTGTTCATATCCTTGTTGACAACAGCAATTGTTTGCTTAATTTTGTGTGTTTTTTTGTCTTTTTTTGAGTATTTTTATTTATTTATTTTATTTATTAGTTTTTCTTCAAACAGAAAAAGTTCTTAGCAATGGCGTATGTCCAAAAACTTACATCAAGTCATGCACTCCCATTGCACAAATCTTTTAAAGATAACAAAATGGCGACTCCTGAGCGTGAAGAGTTTTGTGTCCTGCAATTTGCAAAAAGTGAATTCTGTTAATTTTAAACCGTCCCCGTTGGAATCTCGTTTGTAAGAGCGTGGTTGAACGTCGAAGTCCCTGACCGTTGGTCGTAATAGTCGCTGGCCTCCATGTTCACCTGTTATAAACGCCATGCGATTTTTTTTCCTTTGGGGCTTTTATAAAAGATCGTGTCTACGTTCCGCCGCTACCTAATGGTTTATCCAGAGTTGAGACACAGAATTGAATTCTGCTCTCTGGTACAGAGGGTCATGTGTTGTGTGCAAGATATGTGGCAACATTGCGTGCGGGCGAAGACAAAGAGTCCGCTGCTAATAACAATGTGGAGGGGAGGCCAGTGTTGTCAGATTTACTGAAAAGGAGTCGGTCGCCCGAAGAATTCCGAACATATCATAAATTTAATAAACTATCTTTGCTTAAAGATTTTGAGCTTCTCGAAGTGGCAGGTAGAGGGTACTGACGTTTCGCATTGCAGTAAGCATCATCAGGGATGGTTATCCTCGAAAAGCAAGATAATTTATTAGTAGAGACCTGCAAAATTAGCTGGTTTGATGGCCTTCAGGATAGACTGCACATACCCCTGTACCCTCGGGCAAATAACGCAAGTTCATTGGCTGCCTACTTGTAAGTCGTCTCAGCTGGTTTGTCTGTGATTCCTATCCTTCTATGGTTGAGGGTTTATAACTGGTTGAGATTCGTCCAGATGAACAGTAAGCCAATAGAAAAAATATCTAAAGAGGTATGTGTGTTTGAATTCTAGCCTATCACCGAATGAATCCGCGAATTTTGCAGGTCTCTATTTATTAGACAATGACTGCGGAAGTCTGCAATCTACTATATCTAAAGTTCTTCGCTCGCGCGTGTAACTTCGCGGTCGAAATAAAATAAAATAAAATTACGAGAAACATTAAATAAACACTGTAAAAACATGTTATTTATACAATATGTATGTGGCAGCAGAGTCTTTAATTCCAGTAAAAATACCATCTAACATGATAAATACAATTTATATGGTCCGGTAAATGTCACAAGCTTTTGGTGTATTTTTACTCTGTAATACATACATTTTTTTGTGTGTGTAACACCTTAGCACTCGGTATACGACATTTGGTTGGTGTAATTTCGTCGATGGAACGGAAATGTGTAACCACGGTGCTGCCATCTGTGGCGGAAGACGCGAACCAAAGTTCACAAAGCCAAAGAGAAACTACAGTATTAAATATGTTTTGTATTATAAGTGTATGTGCAACATGAAAACACATGAATTGGCTCATTACCGAGATTAGATCTCTGGCCGAGGACTGAAAGACTCACTTTTTTTTTTTTTACGTTGGGACGTTGTATTAGGTTTTTCACATTTTCATTTACAGTTAAGTTTTTCTACATAGTCGTATGGAGAACCTTGAATCTAGTACTCAAGGGCTCCGCCTACCCGGACACACACACGGTGCGCAGAGCTTCAGGAAAAACAACGCGATTGCAAAACTACTCAACATATCCGAATGGGGTCTGCTTACGAAAACCATTTAAGAGTTCGCTGAGGTCTGAAAAGTACTTTTGATTTCTGATTAAGTTTTTAAACTGGATTTTTATAAGAGTTAAAATGGCTAACACACATGTTTTCAGAGTAATTTTTAAGCGTAAAACAACCAGTACAGATTTTTGAAAGCACTTAAGGGACTTGCATTACACCTGTATCTTCATTTCTCCGCCATATAATGTTACGGTCACCGCTCAAATTTCACAGTTGTCCTGTGACGACGAGAAGACTGCGCGCCAGTCCAGAGGAGACACCGCGCTAGAAGCACCAGCGAGCGTCGCGCTTATCATCCCGCCTCACTAACACACATACATCCCTGACGAGGCGGGCCCCTTATGTAGTCTGCTATATGAAGCCAACATGCAGCGAGTATCACCAGGTTTCGAAGTGTCATAGCAAACGTATTTTTTTTCTGCGACGAAATCGATTTTTAGAAAACCTATCTATTTCAGTCGGTTTTCTCAAACGGTGTGCATTTTCTCGAAGCTACTGCGCGCTGGTTTTCACCTCCTTCTGGTCTCGCTGGGATAATCCCTGCGATTTTTTTTTTAATCCCCGCTCCAAGTCCCGAGGCTGGCTTACACTTGGCAGGGCCGACATCTTTTTATTTTCTTTTTTTTCAAGAAAATGTTTTTTGGGAAAGGGGGGGGGGGGGGTGGATGAGGGAGTAAGAAAAAAGAGGGGAGAGGTGGGCTTTTTAAAACTCAGCTCGTCATTGATCCGCGTCAGGGATCCGCGTAGCAGTCCTTCAAAAACCCTCGGCGTCGCGATGCCGTTGACGAGAGAGAGATAGAGATAGAGAGAGAGAGAGATAGAGATAGAGATAGAGAGATAGAGATAGAGAGAGAGATAGAGAGATAGATCTCCCCCCTCGTCTAGTGAGAGAGCTGGTGAGCACACAAAGACGCATTGCCTCCCCCTCATTAAGGTGGCTGCGTTGGTTGGAAGTGGCGGTGGCGGGGGGTGGGGGAAGCATGGTTCTCATTAGAAAGATTGCACTCTGACGCTCGCCTGCGGACTTCTTTACTACCCCCCTTCCCTTCTCTTCATCCCTTCTCTTCATCCCTTCTCTACCCCGTCCCCGTCACCATTTCTTCACATTCTTCCTTGGGAACATTCTAACAACTATACACCCCGTGCTTTTTTCACACACGCCACGCTCCGTGTTCAAACGGGAAGCCTTCATTTCACAGACGAGAGAGCCACACCCGAAGTTCCCCGTAGTTCATGCTCCCCTCCCCCTCCCCCCCCCCCCCGGTACAACGGTGTATTTATTTGGAGGAAACCGTTTACATGATTTCACAGTATCTTTAATGTAGCTATCCTAACCAAATCAACCGTCCACAATGTTTTAAAGTATTTATAATGTAGCTAACCTAACATAATTGACCATTAGTTATCATGATTTGTATATTTATTTTCAATGAACCAAAAAAAAAAAACTGAAGATGCACGATCGGGCTTTTGGCTTTCTCGTCTGTGAAAAGGCTTCCCGTGTTCAAACACTGTTCACTGCAGAAATGATCTGTTAAGCTGGACTCTGCAATGATCCGTTTCACTCGTCCGTCAACCGCGTGGGCATGTGTCACGAAAAATTCCACCACCTTTTTAAATTTCGGACGGACGGACCGATTAAATTGGTAACCTCAAAAATAGTTGGTTTGTTAAGCTGCTTCCATATTATGGAAGCGGCTTATGTTTTTAACCTGCTTTTAAACACGCTTTGTGTTTGATATTTGGAACAAAAATTTTCTGGAACTTAAAAGTGATAATAAATCACGGTAACCCAAAACTGAATTTAAATAAAAAAATATGCTAGAGTCCGTTTAATCATTTATGAGTTCTTAGCGTACATGATCGTTAAAGTGGTAAAATCTTTACGAGATATACATTCTCTCAAAAATTTAAGCCTTTATTGGTTAGTTTGTAGCATCCAAGTAGAAAAATATGACAGACGTGTGGATCATTGTGAGTTTAGCTTTAGCAAGCAATGAAATATTTTTTCTATGAATAGTATTTTGGCCACGTGTGTAGTTAGGTAAATTTTTCACAAGCCTAGCTGTTAACTAGGCCATGTCCGAATACACCTGAAGTATATACTTGTATGTACTTGTTCCCGTAAGTTACTAGGAGTGAAGTACGTATGCGTGCAAGTAAGCGAATATGTGTACTTCCAGGTAAATAAAAAATCGTAATTTTTAATAAGAGTATTTAACGCTACATTCGATTGAACACTTTTATAGTTTAAATGCTTAGTTCCTAAAATAAAGAAATAAAAATTTTAAGAGTGTTATAAAGAAATTTTAATAAATATGTGTACATGTACCGCTAATAACTTATGTAACAAATGTAGAGACTTAAGTAGTTTTTCCGGTAATTATTATTATTTTTTTTAATTGAGTGTAAATATTTACTATTCAACTAACAAAAAAAATTGCTATTAAAACATTTATTGTGGGCAAAAGTTGTGTATGCACATCCGAAAGATCTAGTACACCAGAAGTGAAAGTTAAGTATGTGCGGATAGCATACAATTAGCTGCGTTGAGTGAGTGGCAAATTCGTGAATTAATCTTGGTTTTGTATAGTAGTTAGTTTATTATTGTGCTGCATCTCGTCCACATCTTTGTCATTAGAGGCAGACAGGCGAGTCAGGGATAGACGTCTCTTCCACAGCTTTATCATTAGAGACAGACAGGCGAGTCAGGGATAGACGTCTTTTCCACAGCTTTGTCATTAGAGACAGACAGGCGAGTCAGGGATAGACGTCTCTTCCACAGCTTTGTCATTAGAGACAGACAGGCGAGTCAGGGAAAGGCGTCTCGTCCACGACTTTGTAATTAGAGAGGCAGGCGAGTTAAGGGAAGAGGTCTCGTCTACAGCTTTGTAATTAGAGACAGACAGGCGAGTCAGGGGAAGGCGTCTCGTCCACAGCTTTGTTATTAGATACAGGCAGCTGAGTCAGGGGTAGGCGTCTCGTCCACAGCTTTGTAATTAGAGAGACAGGCGAGTCAGGGGAAGGCGTCTCGTCCACAGCTTTGTAATTAGAGAGACAGGCGAGTCAGGGGAAGGCGTCTCGTCCACAGCTTTGTAATTAGAGACAGACAGGCGAGTTAGGGGAAGGCGTCTCGTCCACAGCTTTGTAATTAGAGAGACAGGCGAGTCAGGGAAAGGCGTCTCGTCCACGACTTTGTAATTAGAGAGGCAGGCGAGTTAAGGGAAGAGGTCTCGTCTACAGCTTTGTAATTAGAGACAGACAGGCGAGTCAGGGGAAGGCGTCTCGTCCACAGCTTTGTAATTAGATACAGGCAGCTGAGTCAGGGGTAGGCGTCTCGTCCACAGCTTTGTAATTAGAGAGACAGGCGAGTCAGGGGAAGGCGTCTCGTCCACAGCTTTGTAATTAGAGAGACAGGCGAGTCAGGGGAAGGCGTCTCGTCCACAGCTTTGTCATTAGAGACAGACAGGCGAGTCAGGGAAAGGCGTCTCGTCCACAACTTAGTAATTAGAGAGACAGGCGAGTCAGGGGAAGGGGTCTCGTCTACAGCTTTGTAATTAGAGACAGACAGCTGTGTCATGGGTAGGCGTCTCGTCCACAACTTTGTAATTAGAGACAGACAGGCGAGTTAGGGGAAGGCGTCTCGTCCACAGCTTTGTAATTAGAGAGACAGGCGAGTCAGGGGAAGGCGTCTCGTCCACAGCTTTGTAATTAGAGAGACAGGCGAGTCAGGGGAAGGCGTCTCGTCCACACTTTGTAATTAGAGAGACAGCTGAGTCAGGGGTAGGCGTCTCGTCTACAGCTTTGTCATTAGAGACAGACAGGCGAATCAGCGATAGACGTCTCTTCCACAGCTTTGTCATTAGAGACAGACAGGCGAGTCAGGGATAGACGTCTCTTCCACAGCTTTGTCATTAGAGACAGACAGGCGAGTCAGGGAAAGGCGTCTCGTCCACAACTTAGTAATGAGAGAGACAGGCGAGTCAGGGGAAGGGGTCTCGTCCACAGCTTTGTAATTAGAGACAGACAGCTGTGTCATGGGTAGGCGTCTCGTCCACAGCTTTGTAATTAGAGAGACAGGCGAATCAGGGGAAGGCGTCTCGTTTACACTTTGTAATTAGAGAGACAGCTGAGTCAGGGGTAGGCGTCTCGTCTACAGCTTTGTCATTAGAGACAGACAGGCGAGTCAGGGATAGACGTCTCTTCCACAGCTTTGTCATTAGAGACAGACAGGCGAGTCAGGGATAGACGTCTTTTCCACAGCTTTGTCATTAGAGACAGACAGGCGAGTCAGGGAAAGGCGTCTCGTCCACAACTTAGTAATGAGAGAGACAGGCGAGTCAGGGGAAGGGGTCTCGTCCACAGCTTTGTAATTAGAGACAGACAGCTGTGTCATGGGTAGGCGTCTCGTCCACAGCTTTGTAATTAGAGACAGACAGGCGAGTTAGGGGAAGGCGTCTCGTCCACAGCTTTGTCATTAGAGACACAGGCGAGTCATGGGAAGGTGTCTCGTCCACAGATTTGTCATTGGAGACAGACAGGCGAGTCATGGGAATGTGTCTCGTCCACAGATTTGTCATTAGAGACAGACAGGCGAGTCAGGGGAAGGCGTCTCGTCCACAGCTTTGTAATTAGAGACAGACAGGCGAGTTAGGGGAAGGCGTCTCGTCCACAGCTTAAACATAATGTACACGGATGCAAAACAATTTATCCTTGATACATTTAGTGGTGTGGGTAAAAAGGATTTCGGTTTGGGAGAGGGGTGTATATAAACACACTATCTACCCAGAGCCAAGGAATTCAGAGTTCCGCCCGTGTTTCTTAAAATACCCGTTAATATATTAGTTCAAATAACGTGGGGGGGGGGGGGGGGTGTTTATGAAGTCACCGAAAACGTCCATAGAGCATCCATGTTTGTTTGATAAATTGGATGACTTGAGCTTCCATGAAATAACTTGTACGTAGGACTGGTTGTTAAATGTGTTGGATGTTGGAGGGAATCAGCCAATCCATCATCGTGCCCAGCGAAAACTGAAATAGCGTCCGTTGCCGCCACAACTAACCGTTATATTGGCGAACACATGGCGTAGAGACCTGCATAATTCGTGGTTTCGATGGCCTTCAGGATAGACTGCACATACCCCTGTACACCCTGGCAAATAACGCAAGTTCATTGGCTGCCGACTTGTATGTCGTCTCAGCTGGTTTTGTCTGTGATTCGATCCTTCTTTGGTTGAGGGTTTTTAACTGGTTGAGATTCGTCCTGTTGAACAGTAAGCCAATAGCAAAATTATCTAAGAGGTATATGTGTTTGAATTCTAGCCTATCACCGAATGAATCCGCGAATTTAGCAGGTCGCTACACATGGGTGATTAAATATGAAAGTTGAAATAACTAAAGTGACAATACGAACGTGTCGCATGAATAATTTTATACTGTGTTTTAAAAAGCAAATGATGTGGATGTAACTTTGAAAATCCCCAAACGTTTCATCTAGCTCAGTACAATAATAAACTTTGATAGTGTGATAAGACTGTAAATTAGAGATGGGTTAGTGAAATCCTCAATTACTATCTAATTATTATTATTTGAAGGATTCGATCTTCAAGGAAAATGATTCTAGGAAAAACAATAAAGTAAAAAAATTCAACACTCATTACCTCTGAAGTTTACTTAGTAATTTATTTTCTTCGTTATTATCATGTTTCTATTCCCCAAAATATTTTATTTTTAATATTTAATCATATTAATAAAATTACAATATGTATTGATTCTGGAAACTTATTCATGAATAAAATATTTAAATGATGAATGTTTAAACACCATAGTTAATATTTTTGATTTCTTTTACATTACTTAATTTTGGACCCTTCAACTATACTTGTTAGGATCCACGGGTATATTAAAAGTACTCTTTGAGTTTCGAATTCGAGATTCGGATTCGAAAAAAAAAATTGTATTTGACCCATTTGAGCCTAACTGCCCAATGGTTTTTTTTAATGGAATAAATTGGAAGCCATACTCCTGCTGATATTTCCCCTCCAACTCTGTTTGCCAAAATAGTTGGAGACGACAATTTGACTGTGTTAAAGGGTCTTACGGTCACGAAAAAGTCCCGAAATAAACAACAAATACTGTTGGAAGTCGCTAGAATTTAATTTCCAGATAACCTTTTGCTAACTTGTAATTTTTTTTTTACGCCTCACCTCAGTTTACAGTCGCATATTAAATATGAATAGTCGGAGACTCCCCGCATATATAATGTGGAATTTATCTCTGAAAAAGGTTTCAGATTTTTTAAACTCTTTGTCACACTTTGTCAACTCCTAAAATATACCTAATTTTAATTTTTTTTAATGTATCTAAACTGTATTTTGGTTATTTTGGTGTGATGGTAATTTTTCACTTTTATTATAATGTAAATGTATAATTATTTTATAATAATAGTTAAATAAAATTTATTTATTTTCTAGCCATAAGGTAGGATGTCGCTAGAATGTAGGTGCACCTTAACCCACACAGTCAATTGTTGATAAACTCGGTGTATCATCTTAATATATATAAATCCAGTGTCCTTATGTTTGTTTCCAGTGAACTCTTCACCAAGTCAACCGATTTCGATGAAAATTGGCATTTTTATGTAATTTTTTCCAACTTGAGAGATAGGATAGTTTTTATTTCGATTAATGGTCTTCATAATTTATAATTAATAATAAACTGATTATCAATGTTGATTGGTGTTATTAATCGTAAGTTTCATTAGTCGGAAACAGATGGCGCCTTAAATCAGTTTTTTACAGACAACTGTTGTACTGTCTGACATAAATATCTCATAGATGGCGCTACGTTTCAATTCAAATTTTATTTTTCTCCATGTTGTGCACATTTTCGTTGATCAATGTACTTCGTAACCTCGCTTTTTTTGTATTATTTTTTATTTTATTCTCACTTGTTTACAATTATTTATATCTATCTTCAGCTGTCAATTCCAGATATAATAATAAAACAAATAATATTATCTAAAGAATCAGAGTTCATCAAATTTGTAAGTATTAATTAATTCTACCTTTCCCGCAAATTTTATAATCCAAGTTTATAAAAATTACAAAAATATCTATGTATTAAGTTCTTGCTTTTTATTTTCTAATTTTGATTTAATTTTTACTAACTTAATTATTATTTTCAGTAAAATGCCACCAAAAAAATCGAATCTCAACAATGCCCAGACCAAAAATAATGTACACCGATTGGCGCGTCATTAAACTTTAACTGTGATTTATTATAGTTAGAACTAATCAGAGTATTTATTAATAAAATTAACTCTGATTTATTATAAGTAAAGGTAATCAGAGTATTTAATAATAAAATAGAATTGAAAACGTTGTTTATCTGTGTTAAAATTTGTCTTTTAAATCCTTCCTAAATCACTCAGCCACAGGAACGCGTGGCCGGGTCTGCTAGTTGATATATACATTGTACACTTCACTGGAGGAATGTACTGAAAGGTTTAGTTTAAAAATATCGGTATGTACCTGCGAATAGTGGTACTATTTTTATTACAATTGCTCGTTTTATGTTTATTATTATTTGTAGCTGTATTAAAAATGTTTGTGCATGAAGTCTGCAGTTCACGGTCACTTAAGTCGCGAGAAAGTAACTGAACAGAAGGACTTGTCAGGAAAGTAACGATAGAAGTCCCGAAATAAACTGAAACGGTGCAGGAAGTCCACGAACTTTTAATTTCCAGCTGCCTTTTACTAACTTTTTTTACGCCTTATTTATGTTTAAAGTCCCTATATGAACATATATATATTTGGAAACACACAACACTTAAATCAGATAAAAATTATATCTGAAAATTTTTTTTACTACTAAAACATTTTCACCTTTCTGACCGACTTTTCTTGCGAATAATATATATATATATATTTAATAATGTTTTATTTTGTTAAATAAAAAAGTCCCTCAGTTGCAAATTATTATTACAATATTTTACTAAAACGGCCTGATAAAAGGTCCAGAAATGTCTGGAAATGGCTTTACCAGGTTTGTTTGGTAGTTGTAAACTTGAATATTACCTTTTTAATATATATATATAATTTTGTGGTGCGTTCATTGGAAGCCGCGGAGTTCATGTATTTGATGTACATTCAATCAAAAGTTTTGTGCGTGTTTCGTAACCAATTTTCAGGGAAATTTCCAGTCTAGGACTTGGCAACACTGCGGACTGCTTCGGCGGCCGCACTTGTGGAGTGTCTCTGAACGCCGATGCCTTACAAATGCTGTCCACACACGCTCTTTCACTCAACCCAATTCCCGCCGCACCCCCACTTTCCTCCTCACTACACCTCTCGCAATTCATTCCCCCCCTCTGAGCGCCTTTGGCCATGCCTTGGGGCATGACGCCCTGGTTTTCTGTGTGTTAGCATCTGTAGGACTTCATAGTTATTCCTACACTGTGGAAACAAAATTCCTAGAATTACATTCACAAATGCTTTTGTCATAATACATATTTGCCGTGTAATTTTCAA